>NC_136705.1:6725642-7469158 GCF_947650265.1 Symphodus melops
GCAGGAGCACAGGGTCGGTATATTCTTATGATTCTGAAACATTTTTATTTACGCTAAAGAGCTTCCTGTTTATGGAGATTTTCACAGTCAGAGAGCTGAACTTAAGCTGTAAAAGTTCTTTGATCATACTCAACAGTTCAGTTCAGACAAAAGGTCCAAAAAAAAAACTTACTTAAGTTTTCAGTTTGTTTTTAGAAACACTGTTAGCCTTCCACATTAAGTTCAGCATTAAGGTTAAATGTCTTTCAATGATCCTTCCTGTGATCAAAATCAAAACAGCACAAACCACTGTTGAAAGAAATCTGCAGAAGCATGGAGTCATGCATCGTTCTGTGGACCACCATTTCAAAGCCCTGTGTTTGAGTTTGGTACTTTAGCTCTCTCTCTTTCTCTTTCTTGGAGACTGAATTTGAGGAGAGGGTGGACTGGAGACAGACAGAAGAGTGAGGGTTTAGCAACACTAAGAAATCAAAGTTATTCTGTCTGAGACCCAAGTATTTAGCTGGGTCATTAGATTCTGAAAGACCGAAGCAAATGAGTCAGGTAACAGATACATGCTGTTAATATGAACTTCTTGGATGGTCCGTAAGAACACCAGACCATACTTTAAAAAAAGCTCACTAAAACTATATCAGTGAATAAAAATATATACAATTCTTTACATTACAGCTATTAAGCTGTCATAGACATAAAACTTGCCACAATGAAATATAAAACATTTTAAAACAACCTTTTAGGAAGTCATTTTAGAAATTCTTCAGGATATGATTAACTTAAACATTGATATAGAAAAAAGTTAACTGTGGTCATTTATTCTAGTTATGGCCACGACGAAGTATGCTCATGTTATGTAAAAAAAAAAAAAGTACCATTAAGACCTTTAAATTGTTTCCAGACTTTATTTACTGCACTTGAGAAAATTCAGAAAAGTTTAAACATGTAATACACAATCATTTAGAAATGATAAAGTCGATCAACATTAGACAACACGTCTGCTTTTGTTCTTGCGACGGCAGAAAACTGCCCTATTTATAGTCATGTTTCTCAGTCATTCTAAGGGAATCTCTCTCTCTCTCCCTTTGCTCTGTAGAGGTTAGCCTCAGTCGGCCTGGATGCCAAGAACACAGTGTGTATCTGGGAGTGGAAAAGAGGAAAGATCCTGGCCACTGCCACCGGACACTCAGACAGGGTGAGAGAGGGTGTGTGTGTGTGTGTGTGTGTGTGTGTGTGTGTTTGTGTGTGTGTGTGTGTGTGTGTGTGTGTTTGTGTGTGTGTGTGTGTGTGTGTGTGTGTGTGTGTTACATAAATGATGTGTGTTTACATCTCTTCCTCCTTACAGATATTTGACATCTGCTGGGATCCCTTTCAGCAAAACCGTCTGGTGAGCTGTGGAGTGAAACACATCAAGGTAACACATACGCACGCACGCACGCACGCACACACACACACACACACACACACACACACACACACACACACACGCACACCCACACACCCTACATAGCAGAAAACACTGATTATCATGATGAATTTATCATGGAACAGTTCAACATACTGTCTATGAAATGGTTTATTGCAACATGTACACTCCTGTAATAAAAACACACGAGGATAATGAACCACCTCTTCGTGTATTTCCCTTGCATGTTGGCAGAGGTAAGAGAAGTGAGCAGATTCACAACTGACATTAGATTAAAGTACAAGTTAAGTACAAGCCAAAGTCCTGATTTAAAACTTCTCCTAAGACCAAGGATCTGTCACATGTAGTCGAAGTTTAACTGTTAGAGTATTGACAGTAGGCCTCTATTGGAACACACATTAATTAAGCACTATTGTAGACAGCCATGACTCAGATAGATGTTTACAGAGGATATGCTGAAATACAACGTATCATTTCTGAAAGAGCATCATATGAAGTTAATATATAATGTATAATGGTTTGTGTAAACTATATATATATTCATTTGGTGGGAACAGGAGGATGATCTGAGCAGTGACCAAATCAGTCAAATGAAAATGGGACAAATAAGCTTTCTAAAGTGTTTGTAGGTTGTTTATTCTCTTACTCATCATCTCATCTGCACAAACAAAATGAAAGTCATTGTTCAAAAAACAGTAACAAAGAAGGGGGTGGTAGTTGGTCGATTGATATTTATATAGGCTATAGATCAAAGTCCCATGTTATTCTCTTTTTGGGGTTGATATATCTATTTTATCTGCATATTAAAGTACGTTCACAATCACTAATGTTCAAAAACAGTGTCCGTTTTCATGTACTGCCTGTCCATAAAGTTCCAAAAACTTTGTTTCTATGTTTGAGAAGAGTTGTTTGTGTATCCCATCTCTCTTTCCGTAGTTCTGGTCTCTGTGTGGGAATGCTCTCACTCCAAAGAGGGGTATTTTTGGGAAGACAGGAGATCTGCAGACCATCCTGTGTGTAGCGTCGGCTAAAGATGACATCACATACTCTGGAGCGCTAAACGGGGACATATACGTCTGGAAGGGACTCAACCTGATACGAACAGTCCAGGCGGCCCACGGGGTGAGCCTCATACCTGCTGAGTAGTGCAATTAACATTACTGGTATTTTAATTTTACAAGAATTGCTCGTTCCAGTATAGGCCTACAATGTTCAATTTCTCAGAAATGAGGTAACTTATCAGCTTTTCTTTTTCAAAAAAGTACCAATTCATGTAAATCTATAAACGTTAGGTTCTGGAAAAAATAAGGAACTGGACCAAATTGCAAATAAAAACTCAAATATTTTTTATTTAAACAAAAAGGCAAAAGAAAAAATAAGGCTTTCACTTTTCAAAAGAGCAACAGAAGTCCATAAAGAGAAACAAAAACAGAGGTAAGAGATGTAAATAGAAATAGAAGAAAATAGACACTGGTGTAACTGGACACAAAAAAGACTAACAACACAGGTGAATACAGTCAGGGCAATCAAGAATGGAGAGAAATCAGACAATGGAAGGAAGTTAGACAAGCTAAGAAACACTGGGGACACTAAATGCTAAACTTGGAAATAAAGCAATAAAAAATACACACAAGGGAAACAATCAATACGAAGGAACGAAGAGATAAAAATACAGGAAATTAAATGAAACAATGAAATAAAGAAAATACAGAGCTACAAAAACAAATCACAACAATAAATATATACATTGTGCAGGCTGGTATCTTCAGCATGTATTCATGTGAGGAGGGCTTCGCCACCGGAGGAAGAGATGGCTGTGTCCGACTGTGGGACATCGACTTCAAACCGATCACCAAGATTGACCTGCGAGAGGCCGAGCAAGGATACAAAGGTACGAAAAGAAAGAATGACAAAATATAGTCAGAGTGTCAGCAAGAAAAATGATTAAATTATTGGGGAATGAAACTAAAAGATCCATACTGAAGCTGTTTTTTCAGCATCTTCATGTTTAAAACAAGTCCTGTTTGGGTAATTTAAGAGATGACGATACACAAGTCATTAAAGATAGAGAAGAAAGCACGAGGGAAAGCAAGCTTCTCTGCTGGCATTAGTTTATTTATTTTCAATATTAGTGGTGCCAAAAAAAAATTCAGTGATAAGAGACAAATCACAGACAAGTATACTCCATCCTGGTCACAGTGTTAAACACATGTTAACACCATTAAGCTTTGTAGTTATTTTTAGGCACAATAATTAAAGCTCACTTCAAATTTAAAGGAAGTCTGTTGACAGAAAGTGAAGTTCCTTACGGCATTTTAACTGATAAGACCTCTATAGAATTCCAGGCATTGTTTGAAAGATGTGTGGATGCCACAACACCACATGGGGTCGGTTGTGAGTGACTCGGTGGCAGAGCAGGTTGTTCATAATCAGATGAACAGTGGTTTGATCCTTGGCTCCTGATTCAAAATGCCCTGGGCAAGACACTGAAGTTTATTCCTCGGCATAGCCTTCAGTGTGTGAGGTCATTGCATGATGATGGGCCTTGCACAGTACTGCCATTAGTGTGATTGTGAAAAGGAATGCTATATTTGCAAGGACTATAAACACAGTAACGTTTCCAGTCTGAATAGCAACATAAAAAACTACAAGAGTTGAGGGACGATTTGTATGCCAGAAATTGCAGTTGAATATGAATGCAAAATGTCTGTTAGCAGAGACTTAAAAAAGCTGTAAAAGTGAGGACCTACAGTATAGGCTCCTGGATTGCATGAAGGCTGAATACTGACGACAGCCAGACTACTAAAAGCCAACTACTCCAGGGATATTCTCTCTCAACGACATTCACACATTACATTTCCAGGCACAGGTTTACATTCCCTTCACTAAGGATGATTCCACACATAAAGTGTGCTTAACATGTCAGTCTCTACTCCTTTGTCAGAAAATTATAAGAGGAGGACTTGAATTATTTCCTTTTATGTCAGACACTCGAGCTGTTTTTATAATGCCCTCCTGACATTTCCTGGATTTTTTTCTTCGAAATTTAAGGCAGGCTTGTCTTAAGTTGTTGATAGGATTTGCCCTCTTTCACCTTTCTGAAAGTGTTTGACCAAAAGTTCTACTGAAACAAAGGGAGCAGGGGAGTGCATGTTTTAGCAGGAGGACAGAAATGACCTGATTTCAAGAGAACCCAGAGGTGGTGAATGCTTGGATGTTTGAGATGGAGATGATGCATTTCTTTGGGAACCATTAAGCCCCTGGCCTCCTTTTTTTAGTGTCTCCTATCTGAAGGTGTTTAAGGAGAAAGTCAGGCAAGACTAAAAGATAGAGGTCGGGGTTTTGTCATGTCTGTTCCCAGTCATATTTAGAAATGGCCTCCTTTTGGGGAAGTTAGAGGAAGTTGGAGGCCAATGCCTTGACCTTTCTCAGAGAGTGTTGAAGAAAGTGAAGAGATAGATACCACTTTGCCAACTGTGAAGAATGCTAGATGGAACAAATCAAAGTATTTACTGGAAAACATAGGAATTAGGATAGAAATAGGAAGACCCAATTGCAGAAAAAAACTTATTTTAACCAAAAAGGCAGAAACACCAAAACAAAAACTTACTCAAAACATCCAAAAACCACAAGGAGAAACAAGGAAAATCCAGGGAGCAGGGAGATGAAAACGACAGGCTCAGAATACACAACCACACCAACAGGCAATAAAAGACAATGATCTGACAAGAGAAGTAAGGTAAGAACACACAGACTATATAGAAAGGGTAATCAGACACAGGTGAGACTAATCAAACAGGTGAGGGCAATAAAGACGGGTAGGAAACACAAGGAACAAAGAACAGCAGACCAGAACACTGGAGGACAAGTACAAAGTAAAACCCAACACTGACACCACCAAAACCAGATATACAAAATAAAACAGGAAACACCAAAGACTAGACTTAAAACAACACAGGAAACAAACTTACAGGCAACAGGGAAACCCTAAAGACCAAAGCAACCACACCAGGAATCACATACAAGTAACAATATTACAGACAACAGAAAAGGACTCAAAGAAACACAGGAAACACTGAAGACTGAACTAAGAAACATACAGAACTCAAAACTCTTCAATACAACACATACGAACCCAAACCATGACAAGCAGGGCTATTGAGCTTCAGCACATTACAGGGCACTGGGCCTATAGAGTGAATGCGCCCTGAGGAGAGACTTCCGTCGGGACACTCTGCCATAAAGCCCCGACTGGTGGAGGGCTGCAGTGATAGTTGACTATGTGGAACTTTCTCCCATCTCCCAACTACATCTCTGGAGCTCAGCCACAGTGATCTTTGGGTTCTTCTTTACCTCTCTTCTCCCACGATTGCTCAGTTTGGCTGGACGGTCAGGTCTAGGAAGAGTTCTGGTCATCCCAAACTTCTTGTATTTATGTAGGCCACTCTACTCTTAGGAACCTTGAGTGCTGCAGAAATTCTTTTGTAACCAGATCTGTGCCTTGCCACAATTCTCCCTCTGAGCTCCTTGGGCAGTTCCTTCGACCTCATGATTCTCATTTGCTCTGACATGCACTGTGAGCTGTAAGGTCTTATATAGACAGGTGTGTGCCTTTCCTAATCAAGTCCAATTAGTTTAATTAAACACAGCTGGACTCCAATGAAGGTGCAGAACCATTTGAAGGAGGATGAGAAGAAATGGACAGCATGTGAGTTAAATAGCATGTGTCACAGCAAAGGGTCTGAATATTTTGTTGGTTTTGATTTTAGCAAAAAGCTGCAATGAAACAAAGAGTGAAACATGTAAAGGGGTCTGAATACTTTCCCTACCCACTGTAGTTGCTACTTTTAGCCGTAATTCCAGTTGAGGACATTTAGTAGGATATATGTGCAAGCTTTGTGAACGTTTTTTTGTCTGCATGGGAAGGCAACCTCCCACAAAAGAAGAAGAAAACGTTTTTCTCTGTGTGATAGCTTGTTACAAGAAGTTTTCCTTTTTATTTCCCTGTAGCTGCTACTTCTGAGGTCACATATCAGAAGTCCTTCCTTCACCACCTTAATGGTACAAAAACTCTTTCCCAATTACTTCAAAGTTTCCCTCATAACTTCTCATGATGTCAGGTTACTTTGTCCTGTGAACCTCCAGAGAAGAGTTTCTAACAAAGTTACTGGAAACATCACACTCTGATTCGTCCCGTCAGCGACAGCAGGCGCACTAATGGTGGGAGCTGCAGAGCTGAACGGTCTGTTAATTAGATTTTAGATTGTTGAGAACAAGAGTGTGACGGAGCAAGTGTAAGATACTGACAAAGGAGGTGTGTGTGTGTGTGTGTGTGTGTGTGTGTGTGTGTGTGTGTGTGTGCTTCTTCCTGTCTTGACAAAAGTTGAAGTCAAAGCCTTTGTTAAATTATCAAGAGGATGTAGCATAGAGGTGTTGATACTGATGTGAATAATTGCTTGTGGTCACGATAAACCAAACAGTGCACCAATCCAATACTTCCCCTCTTGATGTCATCTAGTTGAAAGGATTGTATTGTGTAGAGATTTAAAAAAAAAGAATTATTACTTTGATTACTTTGGTTAGTATGCGAATGAGTATAATTAAAGGGCGCTCCTTTTGCTTTCAGTTTTAAGAATAGTGGGCTGTTTAATCAGGAAAATCCAAAAGAAGATGCACACTGAAGTATTTAAACACTTTGGATCCCCTCCATCTGAAATAGTGCTAACCTTAGTTTTTATATAGCCTATAGGCCGAACATTTAATCTCCTCTGTTTCTCCTGGTTGCTCTCCTTCAGTCTTCATGGTTGTATCACATTTTCAATGTTTCCCTCTTGCTTTTGTTTTCTAACCTCTTAATTACTCTAATTGTTGTTGCAGCTCCCCTGCTGATTCCAAAGATATTTAACATTTTCTTTTTTAACACCTGATTCCATCCTCCCCTGCCTCCTCCTTCAGGTCTGTCTATTCGCAGTGTCTGCTGGCGAGCTGACCGGATCCTGGCAGGAACACAGGACAGCGAGATCTTTGAGGTGCGAAAGGGAAACCAAGCCTTGAGCTGTTACTCCCTGCTGAGAAGTCTTGAATAAAGGTTTTATTTTGGTCGACAAGCTTATCATTAGTCCACATGAAATAAACCTCACAGCCTTTTTGCTCCTGTTCACCAGAAAGATGCTGCATTGAAGCACTGAGCTTAGAAGGTGTTGAGGTTTTAAATGTTGTCAAAGCTCAAACAAAAGAAAGACTTAATCTAAAATGAAGACAAATATAAATTACTCACTGTACACAACATTCATAACAGGTCCAAATTATTTAATCTATAGAAGTCAGGCTTACAGTTTCCCTCTTCATCCTGTCTAAGTGTTAAGAACAGATAGCTGAAAAGGACCATGTCTTATCATGAACTTTTTAAAACAGTGTTTTTGTTGATTCTGCTTTATACTGGTCCTTTAGCATATTGACATCCTTTTACCGGTAGCATCAGACCTGTGGTTATTGGCATCCCTCTGCTTTCTGATTCTAAGTGAGGTCTCTTTAAAATGTTAACGACAAAGTTCTGGCTAAGTTTCAAACATGTCTCTGGCTGTCAGGTGATGGTGAGGGATCGAGACAAGCCGCTGCTTATCATGCAGGGACACAGCGAGGGAGAGCTCTGGGCACTGGATGTTCATCCTAAAAAACCTCTGGCAGTCACCGGCAGTGATGATCGCTCTGTCAGGTTGGTGCCGGAGCTTACAGTCTGGACTTTTTTGCACATTCACACATACTGGAAATTACACACACACACACAGGCAGCTAAAGGTTGGAAATGACCAATCCACTGGAGGGTTTACAGTTATGTTTGTTTGAAGTGAGAGGTTTGTGCTCATCAGCAGCATCTGCTCACTGCTTCCTTACTGTGCTGCAGGATGTTCCTCGGAGACCAATTACATATTATATGACTATAATAACAAACACAGTCAGCTAAACACACGGAAACACAGATGGTCACAGAACAGGTTGGAAAAAAGAGGATGCAATTTAATGAGGAGCTCCTGAAATGATGTTTCTGTTTTCCTTTCTACACTGTAGTAACCTTACTACATCCTACAGTGAGTCCTTTTTGCTTCCTGCTGATAGTTGGACATAAAGCTCATACGTTTAACAGTAAATATTAACATGCTTCTTCTTACTAATTGCACTAGTTACTCATCCCTTAATTCAACTTGTGGTCTGTGTGGTCTGTGTTTGCTACTTGATGTTTGTGTGTGTGTGTGTGTGTGTGTGTGTGTGTGTGTGTGTGTGTGTGTCAGGTTGTGGAGTCTTATGGATCACGCTCTCATTGCTCGCTGTAATATGGAGGAGGCGGTGCGGAGCGTTGCGTTCAGCGTGGATGGATACCAGCTGGCGCTGGGCATGAAGGATGGATCCTTCACTGTGCTGAGAGTCAGGTAGCAAACACACACACACAAACACACACTAACATAAAACCAGAGTATACTGAGACAAATAAACGTGAATTGAATTAGACTCTGTTATTGCTTTGCTGTTAGCTGGTATTATAAGGTTGTTTTTCTCTGTCTGTCTCAGAGACATGACCGAGGTCGTGCACATCAAAGACAGGAAGGAGGTGATTCATGAGATGAAGTTCTCTCCAGACGGAGGATACCTTGCTGTTGGCTCTAACGACGGACTTGTTGACATTTATGCTGTCGCCCAGAGATTCAAGAAGGTAGGGAGCGGGGCACACATCGACAGGGAGGAGAACAAGAAGACCTCAAACTAAAACTGTACTGTCGAGACATTGCAAAAAAGACATTGCAGCTGCAACTATACAAACCAACATTAAGCATCCCGTGTATTATAATCGTCTGTCTGTTTGCAGGTGGGAGAATGCAGTAATTCCAGCAGTTTTATCACACACCTAGACTGGTCTCTGGACAGCAAAATCCTTCAAACCAACGATGGAGCTGGAGAGCGCCTCTTCTACCGAATGCCCAGTCAGTCTCTTCAGTCATTTTTAGCCTAATGGTCCTATGATTCACTTGCACAGACATCTTTTCTTTTTTTTTTTTTTTTGGTTTGGCAAATGCATTTGTTCCCCTTCCTAAATTTCAAACGTTCCCTCATTCTGAATGGTTGAAGTTACCAGAGAAATGTGTGCAGCCTTTCATAACACCCTCTGGAAATCAAATACAAATGTTCAGGTTCCAGATTATCCTGCAGGTAAATAAAACATGTCAGGCCACAGAAGAAGATTGTTAGAATAAAGGACCGCTTTGCTCCACTGAAACAACGGCACATGATGTTATATGCGGCTAAGAATATCAAAGTGATTGTGATGTGCTTAAAGGATCGAATCATCAAGTTTAGAAAGTAAAACAACTCCTCAGCAGCCAAGTAATTTTATATGAATAAAGTCTGATTGCAAAAAGATACACGTCTGAATACAAGCGCACACACAGTGACATCCATGCATGTATTCATAGAGTGAATACACTGGTATTTTTCCTGTGTACCTGTCAGAGAAAGTAGGACACACACACACCCGACACAGTGATGTGATGAGAAAGAAAAAAATAAAAAGAGACAGAGGAAGGGTGGCAGAGGAGCTGACGGGGTTTTAAAATATCTCAAGATGCAGTGAAGAAGATGTTGCTGAAGCCAAAGCTTAAGTCATGCAGATTCTGTGACACATGTGATCACAGTGTTAACGTCACATTCCTCAACTCTGAAGACAGACAGATGGGTTAGAGTTTTTGAGCAGATACTTTTTTTGGTTGTTTTAATAAAGAAGTCATGCAGTAACTTTCCTTTTTTTTTTTTATTGCAATAAGCAATGTCAAAGTGAATTCACGCTGCACAGAGTGTGTAGTTTTCCAAAGGGAAAATAATTTATTATGCTGCTGAGGAGTTGAAGGTGTGAAGCTTGTCGCCTGCAGCTCCTCATCTAACAGCTCACTGTAGGTGCTGCTGACTCCTCCAGAACTACCTGACACGAATCATCCACTGATAGCATCAACTAAACGAGCAACGCCCTCTTTTGTTGATGTATTTTTGATCATCGATTGTTATCTAGAGCAGTGTATTGACCTTAGCAACAGACAGACTTTTCTTCACCAAGGCTGCTTCTTGGTTAAAACACAACTTATGTTCAGCTATTTGTTTGCACAAGCGGAATGCAAAGTTACAAGAGAAGTGCGAAGTTGCATTATTGCTGCCTTGTTTTTGTAAATGCAGCTTGTGTCTAGAGCAGGAAGGACAAACAATTACATTGCAAAACAAATTCAGACTATAAAAACCATGGACAATTGGGTTTGGGATCATCTTATTGTTCATGACAAAAAGCATGAAAGCAAACAGAAAACAGACAAGCCTGCAGCAGAGTACTTGCACTGCTGATGTCAGAGAGTGTTCATTATCTCCACACAAAAACAGAATCCAGCTCTGGGACCTTATTCAGAAATGATTTCAGCTTGGAAGATTTAAATCTGCACCATCCTCACATCTCCCCTCTGTCTGTGACAAATGATGTGACGTGTGTGAATGGGCTGTTTTCCTTATCACTAACATCTACAGAGAGATTAGCTTGTGCATGCAAGTACATGAATTATTGGCTACGGAAATTATGGTTTTATTTTATTATTTCTCTCAAAATTAACACTTTTCTTCATCCTGCAGTGGGAAAGCCAGTTGTGAGTAAGGAGGAGGTCAAAGGTATGTGCTGGGCATCCTGGAGTTGTGTCCTGGGTCCAGAGGTCAGCGGTATCTGGCCTAAATACTCCAATCTGACGGAGATCAATGCCGTGGATGCTAATCACGCTGCAGCCGTTCTCGTCACCGGAGATGACCTTGGCCTCGTCAAGCTCTACAGATTCCCCTGTCTGAAGAAAGGTCTGTCTTTATTTTTCTGTTTCGTTTCTAAACTTCATTTCCTCAGTTTTTTTGTCGTCGTTCTTTAATTTGGGTCATCTATTTGTCAACAAGGAGCCAAATTCAAGAAGTACATCGGCCACTCAGCCCATGTGACCAATATCCGCTGGTCTCATGACCTGCAGTGGGTGCTGACAACGGGTGGAGCTGACCACGCCCTTTTCCAGTGGAGGTTTCTACCAGAGTCTGTCATGAACGGAGGACCAGATGTCAACATACAAGGTAGAGTACAGTAGAGAATATCTCATAGGGGCGGCTGTGGCTCAGTTGGTAGAGTCGTCGCCCCTCAATCGGAAGGTTGAGGGTTCGATCCCCAGCTCCTGCGAGCAACATGTCCGATGTGTCCTTGGGCAAGACACTTAACCCCAAATTGCTCCCCCTGCTGCGTCTGGGGCGTATGAATGTGGCATGAATGTATAGATACTGGATGGGCCACATATCCAGCCCATCAGTGTGAATGGGTGTGAATGGGTAGGTGTGATGGGTAGGTGTAAAAGCGCTTTGAATAGTTGGAAGACTAGAAAAGCCCTATACAAGCTCAAGTCCATTTACCATTACCATTCATATGAAGCACAAGGTAGAGCCTGCAAGTAAAAAAAAAGATAGTAGATGAAAACAATTCAAGGTTCGTTTCATTTTATTTTACAAATCATTTTAAAATACAAAATACAAATTCAATACTCATATTGAGGTCAATGGTCTTGTAAAAAGGGTAACCCAAAAGCTTCTGTAGCTTATGAGAAAGAGTGACGGCTTTTAAATTCAGGCTTTAAAGGGACTTTTTCCAATCTTCTTCAGAAGATCTTAAGTGTCTTAAGTGTTTGCCAGGGTTTCTTGATGCTTCAAGGGTCTCATAAAGGGATCAAAAGTCTATTTTATAAGCTTTTAAGGACAATTCAGCCCTGACAATCAGAGAGTATAAGTAGTTTTTTCAGAGAGACTCTAGAAGACCTCATGGGTTTCCAAGTGTAAGTCCAACGCTCTCTGATGTGTCCTGTTGCTTTTCTTAAGTATGGGTTTGAAGAGCTCACAAAGCTTAAAAGTCTCTTAGAAGTCGTTCCAGGTTTTCGTGTTCCTATGTAGACTTAAGGGACTTCAAAGGATTTTCTGCCTCATTTCAAATTTTACTTTCAAATTCCTATTAACGCAATGATTTCAAGTCTTCTTTAGAAAATTTCTAAGGGCGCACTTGCACACTCACTCTTTTTACTAGAGTGAGTGCTGCAATCCATGGTCAAGCATGGTATACCTCCTTGGCCCGGTTCTGGCTGAATTGAAATAAAATGAGTCAATCTCCCTTATAAACTAAGCATGCTTCATGATCATGTGAAGCCATTCTTGTTATATTATCATTTTATGTGCAAGAGCTAACCATGCTCAAGCATGGTTACACCTGAGCACAAACAGGCTGGGAGTGGGAATGGGGGCAATCGTGTTCAAGCATGGTTGCATTAGTGTATTCATACCTAATAGTGAGTTCCCCTGAGGAGAATCTTCAGTGGTTTTATTCGTAGCATCTCTGAAAGTCACACACATAGCAAATGTTCATTCTAAAAAAACATTTTGCTGCACGAAACATGAGTAAGGAACTAGAGTAAGCTCATTAGTTTAAACTAATCTGTAGTACTGGGTTTAATGTCTAGTAATTTGATTGGTTACAAATGTTTGTCCTCTAGTGCTTTTAGATAACTAAACACATCATGTACATTTTTCCACTTTGTAGACAGCCATGGAGACTCCAACAGTGAGGAGTCGGACAGTGACGTGTCAGATGTCCCGGAGCTTGACTCCGACATTGAGCAGGAAACTCAAATCAACTACGAGAGACAGGTACAGTTCTGATGTCTTTTGAGACGGTCTTTGACGTTTCCATGGTGATCCTTATCCCCTGTGCAAGGCACTTCACAGCTATGAAGTATTTAAATGAAGGAGATCTGTGTCTGTAACAATGTTTTTCCTGATGACTTTTAATAGAGGCAACACTGTCACAGCTCCTCGTTCTTATTCCCATCAGCCACAGCCGCAGCAGGGTTCTGTGTGGTTGCCATGGCAGCCCTTAAAAACGCCTTATCTTCATTGCCAGCCGCTGCCTGGCAGACTTCTCCATGACTACCGTTTGCCACCAGTTTTTGCAACAATGTGCAGTGTGGAGATAGGAGTCAGAGGGTGTTTGACAGACTAAATCAGAACGGGCATGTGTGTTTATTTTATCAGAAGCTCTAAAGTTTAATTGGAAACATAGATATAATAATGGTATTTCCAAATGCTTGGTATTTCCGTCTTACTTCCCTCAAAGAGCCCAATTCCTTCTCCTACTTTCTTACCATCATTCCTTCCTACTTTTTCCTTCTTCCCTTTCCTCCTACTCTCATTCTGTCCTTGCATTTCCCTTCATTCCTATCTTCTTCCCTCCTTCACTGTGTGGGGTTGCTTTGTGAGCCATGCCACAAGATTCAATTTGACAGATACTGTGCAGCAACACTTTGAAAGTTCCTCGTAAGTGTAAAGTTCTCCATAGAATGCACTTGTCACTGTGCATCGTTTTAAAGGGATTGAACTTGGAGGAGCAGCAGCGTGTTTTATGGACTGTTTGATGTCATCAGTGCGTTCTTCAAGATAGATTAAATCCCTTGTAAAGGTTGTTGTTTCCATGAGCAGAAATAATTACATCTGTCTCACAACAGCATACCGTTGTGGAAGATTTTGTCAGCATGGTTATGCTACACTAGCTGTAGATTAGGTTGGAGCTGTTATTGTCATCTATTTTAGATGCTTTGTAATACTTTACATACATTTCCGTAGCTGTTTCTGGGTAGATTGCAGATAACAGAAGGTATTCTTAGCTGTTAGCCTGTTTGGACGAGAGGCAGCACTACACCAAACACAACGTCATATCTGCGACAATGTTGTTGTTAGTTTAGGTGTTACACTCTACAAGCTAAGATTAACCTGACGCATTTGTGTTGCAACTACACACCATTTTCAGTAGAAACCTGACTAGATTCAACGTAGGGTTTACTTTGAACTTTTCACTCAAACTGAAGATAAATCTTACACATAGCTGGAGCAACAGGCCACTGGTCTCTGGTGCCTTGTAGCTCTTACAGACATGTTTTAATGTCAAATGTCTTTGAACTGCTGTTCAAAGTTAAAATGGTCGATGTTATAGGGTCCTTTATTTTTACAGGACTATTTTTTCCTTTGGTTCTTTTGTTAGGATGAACTATAAATCTACAATCAGATAGGGCTTTCACACTTGCAGAAAACTTCTGAAAAACTCCTGATATTTCTGGGAGGAGCTGTATGTGTGAATGCAAACACTCGGAGTTGCTCCTGCCAGACTCCTTGAAATTTTTCCAAAGCAAGTCCGAGTGGGCTGACGTGAAAACGCAGTGGCATATTATAGAGAGAATTTACCTCAAGTCAGTGGGAGAGGGTGGTGAAGTTTATATCCTGTGACTGGAGTCAGTACATTGACTGTCTGCCCATGACCGGTACGATCTCCGTGCACGTAATTAAATAGCTGTGTTACGTTTTCTCTGCTCTTGTGTCGACATTGTGATTTCATGTATATGAAGGCAAATGTGAATATAACGTTTCAAACAGAAGTGTTGAGTAAGACATGAATGTTTGCCTCGGAGCCACCCAGAATAATTTTCACACCACATTTTGATATTTGCTCATGATTTGCAGAAAAAAAGAAAAGATGAGCAGACAAACATGGAACATACATTCCTGTCACAGTGAAAGGGTTTGTAACTCTTCGTGCTGATCCACCATGACAGTTCTGTAATATGCAGTTTGTGAAAGTGGAGCGGTGCCAGTCCCAAACCTCCAGGGAGCAAAGTCTCCCCCTGTGAAACTCAGACGACTGAACCATCTCGACCTCAACATGAATAATTTGCATGAAAAATGAGCAGGCTTATATTCTGCCGAGGGTGAAACCACAGCAGACGGGGCTCAGTTGAGTTCTCTAACTAGGCAGAAGAATGTGTCCACAGTAGATTTCACTTTTCTGATGTTGATTATGAGGAAATAATTAATGAATTATTAAAACTAAAACAAAGAATTCTTCCAATTAAAAAAGACATTTTTTTTTTTTTCAAGAGACATTTTTACCTCCATAACTTGTGTGGAACTCTGTATATATTTATTTTGGTTTTCAACATTACTCGTACAGAAGTTGTCTGGTGATAAGTGGGACTCGTGCTTTGTGTGTTTGTGAAATGAACACATTTCAGTGTGTTTATGCAGGTGTACAAAGAAGATTTGCCTCAGTTGCGACAGCAGAGCAGAGAAAAGAAACAGCAGGTCGGATCTCTGAAGAGACAGAGAGGACCAAATCAAGGACTTCGACTGCAGTTTGTGCACGGGTATGTGTGTGTGTTTGTGTGTGTGTGTGTGTGTGTGTGTGTGTGTGTGTGTGTGTGTGTGTGTGTGTGTGTGTGTGTGTGTGTATGCAGTGCTTTATGTTAACATGAAGGCAGTTGTATGTTGGTCTGACGTCTAGATATTGGCCAAGGACTGTAATTCAAAATTCCCAAAGGTAATTTCAGCGGGTCAGACATTTCAACCTTTCTGTAAAACCCAAATCTCATTTGAAATCGTCCCAAGTTTAATTTTGATTTGATGCAGACCAAAATGCCTCTTACAAACTGTAGGCACCACAAGTAGGCATGTGGTCTAGGAGTGTAATTTCTAAAGGCTTATTAGGGCAGCATAAGCTCCTGAAGATATGATGGTGTGACCATTTAGAGCTTTGTAGATGAGGAAAAAGATTTCAGATGTTAATCTTCTTAATTTTCTCATGTCAGAGCAGCATTTTGTCTATAGAGACTCTGGCGTCTGAATAGAGACCTGAGTAACATCTTCATAAGAGATTATAAGTCTGAAAAAACAAAAAGATATGACAGATTGATTAAGCTAACAATGAAACATAGTTTATGTTTACCACACCGCTGGCCTTTTGCTCAGGTTTCATCTCTGGTCACT
Source organism: Symphodus melops (assembly GCF_947650265.1). NCBI lineage: Eukaryota > Metazoa > Chordata > Actinopteri > Labriformes > Labridae > Symphodus > Symphodus melops. The sequence goes on from NC_136705.1 coordinate 6,741,964, forward strand.
TAGTCATGTGCAGCAAAGTTCTTACAAAACGTGCCAGTAAATAAAATTAGACACTGTCTGCTTCACATTATCTCAGCCATTGTTGAAATTAAGTTAAATTGAGATCTTCCTTGTAATTTCTGATCTTGGTAATAAAACTAAACCAATCTCTAATGTTCATTCTGTTATAGGATTTAAAGCTGAGTTGACTGCAGGGTGGCAAATTGTCCTTGCCTTGATTTTATTGGCCAAATGGATTGGAATTATCATAAAATATAGAAATAATAATGTCTCTGTGTAGCGATCAGGGTAATATGGCTTTCAACCTTTGCCTTTAAATGAGTGTTTCTCAAAAAATGCAAAGACCTTTGACATAAATGAGTGCCTTAAATGGTGATAAACCTCCCAGTGTGATCTGCAAACAAGACTATATGTGGAGCAATAAGTTTTCAATAGACCAGAAAGGATCCAGTTGGTTGGTAACATTTGTGTTTCTTTGTGTGCATTTTGTGTCTGTGTGTTTTTTTTGCAGATACCGTGGTTATGACTGCAGGAACAACTTGTTCTACACTCAGGGGGGAGAGGTGTTGTACCACGTTGCGGCAGTGGGCGTGGTCTACAACCGGCAGCTGCACAGTCAGCGCTTCTACCTTGGCCACGACGACGACATCCTGAGTCTCAGCATCCACCCGCTGAAGGACTATGCTGCTACGGGACAGGTGCACACACACACACACAAACACACACACACACACACACACACACACCATGCCCAACGCCTTTTGAGAAGAGCTATTAAAAAGAACTTCAAAACAAATTACACTTTTCCAATATCTAAAAAACAGTAGATTTTGAGAGTTTTAGGTCCATCATGTCAGGATTTAAAGGAGCCTGATAAATCTCTACGTCCATATGTTAATGTGTGTGCCCAGGTGGGGAGGGACCCGGCCATCCATGTGTGGGACATCCAGACTCTGAAGTGTCTCTCTTTACTCAAAGGCTTCCATCAGAAAGGAGTGTGTGCTCTGGACTTCTCAGGTAAATTGAATGAATTTGGTTGGAATAACACTGCTGCGCTAATCTCTTATTTTCTGGAGAGTTCTTGAAGCTTAAGATGGGACAGAATTCCAAACTGTTTCTATCCATTGACCTACTCGTGTTTGCACCGATGAAGTCTCAGTCATCCAGCTGGAAATGTCCTCTCTGGTTTGTTCATAAAGGAGAAACTGTTTTTTTTTTTTCTGTTTCTGTTTTCCTGATGCAGCTGATGGAAAAAGTCTGGTGTCTGTGGGAGTCGATGACGGACATACCATTGTTGTCTGGGACTGGAAGAGAGGAGAGAAACTCGCTACTGCCAGGTACTGTGAATGGTACACATTCAGGTACACAGTAAAAGAAATACAATCAGACATAATTTACAAACTAAAATGTGTTTATAGTTTTACTAATATTACTTTTACTCTAATAAATTTACTATTAGTGTCATTGTCTAAGACTGGCCACACACTGGCTCATTTTAATGCCCAATTTCCCTCCAAAAGAAATCTGGGGGGAGCCCGATTAGAGGGTTGTCGTATCCGAAGTTTTGTCCAAAGAATCCTGTGATATCACCACAATGATTTTAATGCTCCTGATCTAATTGGAGAATTCCCAATCTGGAATCGTAAATCAGACATCTTTAACATTTAAAATTCGAGGTCGGACTGCCTCCGAACTTGGAAGCATCACCAACCAGATTTTGCATGCTCAAACATCTCACTCTCAGCTCGTGCTGCACATTGTACACAATCCATCTTGCCAGTATTTCATTTGTATTGGTCTTCTCATTTGCTATTTCTTGCTGCAAAACAAAACACAGCAGGCCAACCAGCTGACGCTGTCAGTCGTTTTTCATGATTTTCATCAAGTCACGTTTGATCAAAACTTTTTATTGCAATTGTTAAGGTGTGTGGTCTCCCAGTCTGGCCAAGTCGTCTGGTGTGTGCAGAGGATTATAATATTATAAATCAGTTGATACTCTCCTTTTGTCTGTGGTGTGAAGGATCTATTGTGTGGTCAGCTTAAGTGAGTTTATTAAGTTGATACCTGGAGTACCTCTAAGTATATTAATAAAGCTACCTACTCTGTGTTAAACTGTTATTTACACTGTACTGCTCCGTTTCTCACAAACAGCTGCTGCTCTTTTACCTTGGGGGGTTAGAAGAGGGCGATGTAAAATTAAAAACTGAATTACACTCAAGAGTACTTAGAGTCTAGCCTGAGTGGCATTTGTAATCTTTGAAAAGCATGTCATTGTTTTATTTTGCAGGGGTCACAAGGAGAAGATATTCGTGGTGAAGTGTAATCCCATGCTGATGGACAAACTTGTCACAGTGGGAATCAAACACATTCTTTTCTGGCAACATGCAGGTAAAAGTGATAGTGTTTTTATCCCCCCACACACACACACACACACACACACACACACACACACACGTGTAATGTGTTTTTATAATCAGGGAATCTGTAATTTTGACCAAGAAGTTCGTTTTATATTGACAACTTTTGGAAGACTTTTTCAGGAGTCCAAATTTGCCATTTTCTTTCCTGAAGTAATTTATTGACTCAGTGGTGTCTGCTCTTGTTGTAACCTTGTGTTTTTGTGTCTTATCCCCACTCTGAGTATGTAAGGGTTCGTATTCTATCCTCCATTGCTGAACTTTTGCTTCAACATCCAGTGTCCCAAAAGAGACAATTAAATCCTTTCATGAATCAAAGGTAGACTCTCCTGTGTGAGAGTCTGTGACCTTTATGCTAGACGTTCTCAGGTTCTTCCTCTGTTAGGGGGAGTTTGTTGTTGGGTGTTTAGGGGGTCACAAGAAGAGAGAGATGTGAGCCAAAGAAACAGAGTGAGGTTTAGTCTGGCTGCTGGTTTGGCAGTTAATCAACATAGTCAGCATTTACAGGGCCTTTGGCTGATACATCATAGCTTCTGATTTCTGCAATTTGCATAAAATGTCCCATTTAATTTGGTGTCAAAACTCAGTCCGATTTGAACAAAACATGAAAAAATACATTAAACGTGCTTTAGGATTCAGTGCAGTGTTTATCTGGGTTCATCATTTTATGTTCATCATGCATGAACATTCAGTTTATGAATCATAGAAACATCGCTTCTTCTGGGGAAACAAAATTAAGAAAATGAAAATATTTCTGTTGGTTTCAAAACTTTTCTTAAAATGTGTTTGCACCTGAGTGGATATGTTGAAAACTGTTAATAACGTTTTTAGCACACTTTCAATGTGGAAGCAATGTGAACAGATAGACAGCAATGGGACCCAGGGAGATTTAATTAATACTATTTCAGGCAGTGGTTAGTGCGCACGTCCCCATGGATGGAGGCCATAGTCCTGTCACCACCCCCCCCCCCCCCGATCTCCGACTCTGTATCTTTCCAATAAAGGCATAAAAGGCCAAAAATAGATCTAATAATAAAATAAAATAAAAACGATTTCAAATGTTTATTCATTGTTAAAAGTTATCCTCATCTCAGACATGATCACTTGTTATTAAGATTTTGATCAAGTTATCGAGTTGGTCAAGTTTTGACAACCTGCCAGCGACAAAAAATACGTTTGGATTGTGAGGATTTTGCCCCATCAGTATTATGACGCCGACATCAGAGCCTGTTTAGCAGCTACCTACTTAAACGGTTCTAAAATCAGAATATCTGCCTCCAGGTGGGGGTCTGACTTTCAAGCGTGGAGCGTTCAGGAGCATCAGCCGGCCGGAGACAATGATGTCAGTGTGTTACGGGCGCAGCGAGGCGCTGGTCTTCACTGGCGCCACGACAGGAGACGTTTACATCTGGAAGGAGCCGCTGCTGCTGAAAACAATCAAAGCTCATGATGGACCGGTGTTCGCTATGTTCTCCCTTGACAAGGTGAGGAGGACACGAGTGTGTGTGAAAAAGAGAGAGAGAGTGAGTGAAACGGAGGAAGCTCCTCATAACCTGCTTTATACATGAAGAAAGATGAGCGATGAAAATGCCCCCAGGTCCAGGTTTTTATAAAAAAAACTGTGAACAGTTCTCCAGACGATCCTCCTCCTACTAATGATCTGTTTACATTCTGTCAGCTTAGAGTGTGTGTGTGTGTCTGTGTGTGTGTGGGTTTGTGTGTCTGTGTGTGTGTATGAACCCACTTGCACTCAGGGTTAGTCATGCTCAACACGATTGTCAGCTAAATGCCCAAAAATCTCAATGTAGGAGTGAGCAGACGTGTACTTTATTTACATGTTTTTTCGCTGGCATCCATCTGTTTTCCCTGCCTCCCTCCCCTCCCCTCCACTTCTCTATTTTTCTCTCTGTTCATTGTTTTATCTCCCTCTCTCACATTCACTCCACAGCTCTCTTTATGTAACAGGATTTGAAGACAGACAAGCCAATAGACGGGCTCGCAGGAGAGACTCTATTTAACCAGAAACTAATTTAAATCCACAAAATCTCATTCCTTTCTTGGCTTATGTTATCACATTTCTGTTTGTTTTGGGTTTTATTTTCAGAATGCTTCCATCCACCTCTCAGCATCAGTGTCTCCATTGTGCCTGAATGTGAGGAGATGATCTAAACTCACATTTCACTTTAATCTTAAAAGACTAGATTCAAGTTATAAATAAACCAATTGAAAAAATAAATTATTTAACATCTTATTTGGTCAACAGCACAAATGTCTAATTTCTTTAAATGCCTCTTGGCTCTATTCATTTATTAATGAGATAAGATAAAGAGAGGGTGCAAAGAAGCCATTCGGTGTTTTAATTGTCTTTTTTATGAATGTTTACTATTTGATTTCACAGGCATGTGCACCACATTTTGTTTGTGAGACAGTTTTTGTACATGTCATGGACAGTGCCTCTCCCTCTCAGTCAAAAGTGAAGCCAAAGTACCTCCGTGACAAGGTTGACATACTGTGCTGGTGACGTGCTTTTGAACCAAGACAGTGCAGGAGTAAGCTGGCTGCTATAACTGCCTGATACCAGACTTTAACTTGTATAGGGCTTTTCCAGTCTTCTTACTACTCAAAGCTATTTTACACTGCAGGTCACACCTACCCCATCGTGATTTTTGTTTTCGTTAGCTTGATAGGTGTGTTATCTTATCCTATCTATCCATCTATCCATCTATCTATCTATCTATCTATCCATCTATCCATCTATCCATCTATCCATCTATCCATCTATCCATCTATCCATCTATCTATCTATCTATCTATCTATCTATCTATCTATCTATCTATCTATCTATCTATCTATCCATCTATCCATCTATCCATCTATCCATCCATCTATCCATCTATCCATCTATCCATCTATCCATCTATCCATCTATCCATCTATCTATCTATCCATCCATCCATCTATCCATCCATCCATCTATCCATCTATCCATCTATCTATCCAGTCCTAGCCAACTGTAAGCTGAACAACCTAACGTTTTAACTTATGTAATGGAAGCCAGAATGTGGTTGAACGATAGCGTGAGCTGATGCTAATGGAATCTAGCTATATCTTGGCTCGCAGCTCTTTTGAACATTAAGAGTGTCAAAGAAAAACTGATTTTAACAAGGGCACCTGTGGCTCACTTGAATCGCTCGTCCCCCAGCTAAAAAAGTCGAGGGTTTGATCCCTAGCTCCTGCAGCCACATGTATCCTTGAGCAAAGAAACCTCAAGTTGCTCTCTGTGTTTTTGCATTGCGTATGAATGTGTCTGAATGGGGTGAGTTACTTCTGAGGGTCTCTTTACATAGCAGGCTCAGCCATCAGTGTATGCATAGGTGTGAATGAGTAGGTGTCCTTTAGGTGGGAAAGTTGTGCTTTCACCTGAGTGTCAAAGCACTTTGAGTCTGAGCTAATTTAACTCAAACATTATTTATTTATGACATATTTGAATCATGAAGTCCGTTATGTTGAGAGGAGGAAATGTATGGCTCTGGGTCCAGGAATTATATAGTAAAAACTGAGTTAATGCAGTTAGCTGTTCAGCATACAGTAAGCTGATCCTGATGTGCTGTCAAAAGAGAAGCTGAGTAAAAGCTTTCATTACTACACATTACATGACTGCTTCATTCATTATTTACTGGTTTCATTCACAGACAACATCCTGAAAAATGTCTGACAGACAACTCTATTAGATGTGAATAAATGTTACAATATTTAACTAAAGGATAAGATATTCCTCCTCTACCTTTTCCCCTCATGTGTCGTTATATCATTGTCAGCGTTCAGGGAGTCGTTGAATGTTTTATGACTCTCAGAGTTATAACACAAGAAAATGCACTTTTTCAAACACCATCAACTGGGTGAGAGACTTGAGATTAAACATAAGCACATCTGAAGATCTCAGGCAGAGTGGGCGAAGGAGAGACAGAAACTTGTCTGTCGAGGAAGACAAGACTGAGACTGACAGCCCAAAGAGCTGAAGGAGGGGGAGGTAGATGTGCCTGGTAGATCTGACATGTTTCTGCTTTGTTTCAGCACAGCATAGATCTGCGTTTGTCTCTTATTGAAATATGAGTAACTCAGTTAAAACCATTTGTCTTCAGGGCTTTGTGACTGGTGGGAAGGATGGCGTGGTGGAGCTCTGGGACGACATGTTCGACCGATGTCTGAAAACGTACGCCATCAAGAGAGCAGCGCTGTGCCCGGGCTCCAAAGGTACACAAAACACCATCCACCAATCGAAAAACTCAGTTGGGGACCATCACGTCTGAAACATTAAACATCACTTTGAAACATAGTAGCTCCAGGACGATGTGCCTGTTGAGATAAGACAAATTACTTATCACAGCAGCTCCTCACCCTTCTGCATCTCCTGTCTATCTCCAGCTTTAAACGGCCACTGAAAATACATGTTTTTTTGTGCTTTGAATCATTATTTTATGAATAAGTGAGTGCAAATATAAAGCTCTTTTTTTTTTTTTTTTTTACAGTTTCTGTTTTCATTCTGCTTCAATAGACAAGAAATGCCTGTATAACAGTGGCCGATTATTTTCCATTTCAGTTATCCATATCTGCTTTGCAGACTAAATGATGTCGCAGATCAGAATATGTCAAATTCATTTTAAAAGCACATTTTATACTCAAGACAATCCCAACATGATACAAGCTGTCAGAACAAGTTAAAGGGAAAAACAAACAATATAAACTTACAGGTTTTGATCAAAAATATTTTTGTTTTAAATGATGAACAGGGAGGTACAAAGTATTACTGTCTTTTATCTGTTTATACACAAACTTTACTTCTAAATTTAATTTTCTTCTGATCAAAAAAGTATCCACTCGTCCATCCATCCATCAATATAAACACTAATATTGAATTAAATCTTAATTAAATTTAGCCATTTACCATTCAACATTTTGAAATGTTCATATATTATTTGTAGATAAAACCACATTAAAAAGACATTTACAACAAAAATGATAGGGGGTATAAGCCCCACTTTAGTACACTAATAAAGCTGTCTTTACTAGCTGTAGAAGCTACTCTTTAGTCAACACTGCCATCTGGTGGAGAAACATTGGAATACACGTCAGTTTGTTAAACTAAACTCATCAGTTTTAGAAAGTTTCTCAGAATGGATTTTCTTCCTCAACACTTTGATGACTGAATGTGTGCAGGCCTGCTTCTGGAGGACAACCCTTCCATCAGAGCCATCACTCTGGGTCACGGGCATATCCTTGTAGGAACCAAAAACGGGGAAGTCCTGGAGATCGACAAGACTGGGCCCATGACCCTGCTGGTGCAGGTGTGTTGGCTTGCAATGTTCAACTGTCACCACCAGCCTTACTGTCACCAATTTGAACAATTTGAAGTTGTGAAAATTGACATTTGTGTGTGTGTGTGTGTGTGTGTGTGTGTGTGTGCGTGTGCGTGTGCGTGTGCGTGCGCACGCGTGCAGGGTCACATGGAGGGTGAGGTTTGGGGTCTGGCCCCTCACCCCCTGCTTCCTGTCTGTGCCACTGTCAGTGACGACAAAACTCTGCGACTGTGGGAGACGTCAGCCAATCACCGCATGGTGGCAGTCCGCAAGCTGAAGAGAGGTCAGATTAAGGAGCAGACTCCAGTAAACATGGTTCTGTCTGTTAACTTGAAATGAAGTTTTTGTAAAGATCTTTGGTGATTGTATTCCCTCATAACTTCTTAATTTGTATTAATACATAATTATGTTAATGTTAAGTTCAGGAAGACAGGCACAAAGTGACTAAAATGTGTACTTGTGCAGTATTTGAGTAAATGTTTTCCCCTGCACAGTGTCTAGAGTTTTAAGATGATAACGTTGTTGAAATGAATTGTTACATTTATGCAAGATAGACATAATGTTTTAGGCATACAACTGTACAACTGCACAAACAATTCTTATGTAAATGAACTTATATTTGATGAAACATCATCTGTGTCCCTTTTCGGTCATCGTCAGGTTTGGTGAATAGTCCAATGTGCGGGTCGCTTTAAATGCCTGTCTGCGTCATCACATTGACTTTGTTTGTTATGGTTACACTGAAAACATTTGTTCTGAACATACCTTTAGACACTAAACAACAAAAGAAGATAAGATAAAGGAAAAGATAAGAAGACCCATGACAGTTCAAGTATTTTTACACTCCTGAATAATAATAATAATTTACACTTTATTAATCCCACGAGGGGAAATTCGGTTTACACTCTGTCTAACACACACATAGGCCGAGATACACACTCATGCACAAACAGGGTTCTAGTGACATGCATTAATGGAGAGGTCTCAGAGTGAGGGGGCTGCCCACAGCGAGCGCTCCAGAGCAGTTTTTGGGGTTCGGTGCCTTGCTCAGGGGCACCTCGGCAGTGCTCAGGAAATGGACTGGCACCTCTCCAGCTACCAGACCAGTTTCCGGACTTGGTCCGTGCCGGGACTTGAACCGGCGACCCTCCGGTTCCCAACCCAAGTCCCTACAGACTGAGCTACTGCCGCCAGTAAACTCACTAAAGAAATAGTTCATGACCATGTTGATTAAACCAAGAGTGTCTTTTACCAGGAGGTCGCTGCTGTGCCTTCTCTCCTGATGGGAAGGCGTTGGCAGTCGGTCTGAGTGACGGCGGCGTGCTTGTGGTGAATGCTGACACGCTGGAGGATCTCTTGAGCTTCCACCATCGCCGTGACGCCATCTCTGATGTTCGCTTCACCCCAGGTAAAATCAATAACAAAACACACTCACACACCCATCAATAAAAATATCACTGCTCAAGACAAGTCCACTCATCCTCTCTGCCACCTCACATTTTCGTCTTAGACTCAGGTAAATTCCTGGCGGTGGCGTCACATGACAGTTTTGTGGACCTCTACAATGTGCTGAGCAGCAAGAGAGTGGGCATCTGTAAAGACGCTTCAAGTTACATCACCCACATCGACTGGGACGCAAGAGGTAACGAATGATGCTCTCTTCTTTATTACATCGAACAAAAGCTTCTCAGAGCTCACTTTGAATCTGAATTTAACACTGGGGACGTGTTTGCAGGATCTGTGACATCACTAACAAGTTGACTGTACATAAGTAGCAGACATAGTATCCCAATCTTAAAAAGTGAAGCCAGACCAGAAGTGTCTTAAAACAGCATTCTTTTTAACGGCCAGCTGTGCTGCAGGTTTTACAAAAAGAAGTAGTACCGTGTATCGTCAAACATTACATTAGTTATGTGTTTAATGTCCTGCTCCCTTGTTTCAGGTCTTCTTATTGTGTTATAACAATAATTTACTTTAGTAACTATGGTCCAATGAAGAATACAAAACAAAAAGCAGGTTTCATTTTTGGCCACAGCTACACTGTGACTGTTAAGTCTGTACCACAGAGTTCTGAAAATGACTGGACTTAAAAAAATTATCTGATTAGGTGCCTGTGAACTTTTTCCTCTTTTTAAACCTGTATGAGTCGCTTCTACGTTATATACCATGAATTAAAGATTCACCTTGCTAACCATGCTAGCACTAGCTAACCCCTCCATGCTATGAAGTCCAGTCTTTCATCCAGATGTGTCACTCCTTGTACTTCTCATTTCCTAAGTATCAAACTCTAACATTTAAAATCTGAAAAATATTTACGTCATGTAATCAATGGTTAGATTTACAAACAGAAGTGAAGAGCCAACCAGGGCATAGTATGATAATTGTATGTTATATGAAAGTTGTAGGTTATGAACCTGACAGATATTCTTTAACTATACTACTACTATACTAATACTACTATAAACTATAAGAATGAATAACATTTCAGCAGCAGAACTTGTTACTTGTTTTAAGTTTGTGAGTTTCTTTTTAAAAGGATGATCATGTGATCTCTCCTCTCTAAAGTGTGTTTGTGTCTGTGCTGCAGGAAAACTGCTGCAAGTGAACACAGGAGCAAAAGAGCAACTATTCTTTGAAGCACCAAGAGGAAAAAGACAAACCATCAGGAACTCTGAGGTGAGAGACATTTAACACAGCAGTGTTTGTGGGAAAACTGAACCTGCAACTAGGCAGGTCACCGTTTATTACGTTTAACCAAGAAAGAACACTTTTTGACTTTTTAATCAGCTGCGGCTGAGTTAAGTTATTGGTTGTGGTTCAAAAATGAAAATAATCTTTAAGTATCAAGTTTTCTTCTGTGTTAAGTGTTTAAGGAAAAGCAGCAAAGTGATGGTGCAGTATATAACATGAACAACATATTTTCTGCATGTTCACTTCATTCCTTACAGCAAAAATGAAAATGGAAACAGCCACTCAGAGATAAATTAAGATTATATAAACTTGCTGCATTAGTTAAGATTTCCCACTTTCCTTCTTTCGATATGTATGGAGAGGTTTTCATGCAGTTTAAGGTGAAACTTTCAAAGCGAAACGAAGCGTCTGAAACGAGACACGTGGGTTATTAATTTGAAATAATTTATTAACATTTATTATGTATTATGTTATTGTAAACGTGTAGCTGGAGCGGATCAGTTGGTCGAGCTGGACGTGTGTTCTGGGTTCCAGCTGTGAGGGAATCTGGCCGACGTACAGCGACATCACTGACATCAACGCTGCTTCACTCACCAGAGACAGAACACTGCTCGCCACTGGAGACGACTTTGGATTCCTCAAACTGTTCAGCTACCCTGTTAGAGTACGACACGAGCACCACTCAATGGTTACTGTGTGGCCTCACCCTTGACAAGAGATTCCCTTCTTAATGATAAGCACATGATTTAAATATAATACTTTTCCTCTGCATCACATTCAGTATTTTAATCATTGCTGTATAACTTGCTCTCTAAAATGTACAGAATATTTTTTCTTTTCCTTGTCCCTGCAGGGTCAGTATGCTCGTTTTAAACGTTACGTGGGCCACAGCGCGCAGGTGACCAATGTTCGCTGGGCTCATGACGACACCACCCTGCTGACGGTGGGCGGGGCCGACACCGCACTGATGATCTGGGCGAGGGAGAGAGGAGGCGGGGTTTGTGGAGAGGGGGAGGGGCCCTTGTTTCACGACAACAGACCACCTGTGGACAGCGAGGAGTCAGACGACGACATCGAGGAGGATGGAGGTCAATTTGTTCTAACAATGAATTAGAACCTGACTTTAATAGAAACTGTTTGATGTTGAAGTCTTTCAAGAAAGGGTCCTAAAATGTGATATGTTATTGTGCCCTCACCAGCTGCTGAGCTACACAAACTACTTTTAACATTTAAAACCTACTTACTGCATTACCTTTGCCAAGGCCTCTTTTTATGGGTGTTGATCTTTCATGTTGTTAGCAGGGTTTCAGGGTAGCTAGCAGCCCAATTATACTGAATGGACAAACCTTAAGGGGCTTTAATGCCAATTTAAACCCAAATCGAACAATGATCAGATTGTGCAATTATAGAAGTCATTTTGTAACTTTTTGTATTTTTATTTTGTAACTTAATTTGTTTGCATGTTTGTGTGTCCAAAGGCTACGACAGCGACGTGGCTCGGGAGAAGGCTGTGGAGTACACGACCAAGATGTACACGGTGAGCCTCCGAGAGATGAGAGGAACCAAACCTCACCAGCAGGTGAAGGAGCTGTCAGTGGAGGAGAGGTATGCACGCGTGCACACACACACGCACACACACCTACACACACACACACACACATCTACACACACACACACACACACACACACACACACACACACATACACATACACATGCAAAGGCTCTAAAGCAGCACCAGCCAGCGGTGCATTGAGGCGCTCCTTCCCTGTGGAAGAAACAAACAAACATGACAAAACACTTATGATATGTTAATATTCCATATTAATCCTGCATTGACAGTTTTTCTAAAGGTACTTTTATCTCCTCGAAATATTCCAAAATACTTCAAGTCAAAATGATAGTTGTGCTGAATTGTACATGTCTGAAGTATAATCTCTGTGGCATGAATGTGTTCAGCATCAATGCTGCCACTGGTGAAAATGTTGAATAATCGTCTGTTGTAGTGATAAACTGAGAACCAGACAGATCTGCATGCTCTTACTTTTTTGTTGTGGAAGAAGCTTATGGTCACACATTTTTGTCTGAGCCTATATAAAGCTTGGTACTGAGATGGTCCAGACTTATGCACACCCACGTGCACACACACACCCACATACACAGACACACACAAGCATGCAGTACTTGTTTGTTCTTCAAACTTTTCATTTGTAAGTTTTAAGTTTTGGCACAGACTGTTGCACAAGCTGAGCTCAAACTTGTTATGATTACTGTCTCTGTGTGTGTGTGTGTGTGTGTGTGTGTGTGTGTGTGTGTGTGTGTGTGTGTGTGTGTGTGTGTGTGTGTGTGTGTGTGTGTGTGTGTGTGTGTGTGTAACTAGAATAGTGGGAGGGTTTTCACTCTTGTAGGATTTTGCTCTGATTGCATACCCTTCTGCATGATTATTGTGTATCTTATTGTGACATTGTCTGCTTGTGTGTCTATTATCACACAACCTCTTTACCTCAGTGTCAGTGAGTTCTGTGTTGAAAACATGCAACAACTAAGAGAACCTTAAATGCACAAATTAATTCTGCTGAGGGTGTTTTGTCAAACATCTTAAAACTGATATTTTATTCACAGCATACTAAAATGGACTGAATAAACTCTTTTAATGCAGCATTATAGTGACATTGAAGCACAGAGCACCTCGGCCACAGATAATTGTGTTGATAAAGCGCCACATGTCTTTTTTAAGGGCCGCCAGATGCCTTTTTTTTTTTTTCGGTTTTGATTTTAAGATTCTTGTGTCTGTCCGTTTGTGGTACCCTTCTTCGTCAGTACTGCTGCTGCTCTCTTGCTTTCCTGTAGAAACTCTTTTAATATTTGTGTTGTGTTTTAACTTGCATTCCCTTGGAGGCAGGGCATTGTCAAGTAAGTATGAGCTAATATTTATCTGTAAATAATTTAACGTAAAAAAAAAAATCACATAATATAAACTATATGAGCTGTATAAAATCACATTTTATAAAATCACCTGCTTAGGCTGTTCAATGAATATTTATTACAGCATAAGACAATAATTAAATACATGTGGTTCCTTATAAGAGCAAATTATGAGCTGCTCTTTGACTTGAATTTGTGCAAAATGTTTGGATGTTTTGGGGCTAAAACATAGAAAACAACATGTACACCTCTTTAACGGTCAGGTTCAATAACTCCAGTCAAAACTTGAACTTTTAACAACATTTATTAAACATCTTTAACATCATACTGTCATCTATGTAAACACAAATCATAAACCAGATATGCATCTTCCCATTTCTATATTTATGTTCAAACTCCTTTATAATTTCTTAATCACAACAGCTTTTACAAAACTCACATTTTTGCTGTTTTGGGTTTCAGCATTAACCCATAAGGAATGATTTAAGGTTTATTGCTCCTTTATTTGTCCAGACAATCAAAAAATGACTTGATTTTTTTTTTGTGTACAACGTTTCTACGATTTGATGTTTTATCTGTGTATGTGATGTCCTTGTATTAGTATCATCATCTGACGTTTCAAACTATTTCAATAGCTTGCATTGATTTAAATGTTTTTTTTTCATTTAATCATTGTCTGTCATTTAAACAAACTGCTTCTAATGATGTCTTATCCCATGTTATTCTACCTTTCTTTTTCTTCCTCTCAACAAATCTTGTTCATTACCATTATTTTATACTTTTCCGTCCATTATATCATTCTTCATCTTGTATCTTGTTTTCATCCCACCAAAAACAATGTTGAAGCACTATTCAGACAGAATGAACATTACAGGAGGAGTGGAGGATTCTTGCCTCTAATAACAATAAAACATTTAGGTGAACAAAGACTACGGCTGAAAGAAAAGAATCTGAGGGAAGTGCACATGAGTCAAAACTAGACCACCTTTACCCAGAAACCCAGTCACAGGTGAAAACACCGGCTTGCTTTTTTTTTTTTTTTTTTCTTATTGTGACTTCAACCTTCTAAGAACATTAAAATCTCTATTTAAAATTTGAGAAAAGAGATGCTTCAGAACCTGCTCAAGAATCAGCACATTTCTTTCTAAGTTTAAAGTAGTTCTCTGTAATACAATAGGTAAACTGCAAACAGGAACTGCTAACAGATAATTCGTCAAAGCTCTGATGGAGAAAACCATGAGAGTGTAAACAAATATAGATTTCACACTAACGGGTAAAAAATGAACAGTAGCACATACTTTTTCTTGCTGATATGATCACTTACGTATGGTTATATTGGCCAAATATATCTTGGCAAATCACACTGAAAAAGAAATGCAATATCTGCCTGGAGGTGACAAATTGCCAACACATTCTGTCAACAGGATTAAAGCTCAAACTTCTCCACCTCATATCAGGGGAAATGGGTGCTTGAGAATGTGGTTACACAGTTTGATCAGCATGAGGCTGGTTCTGCTCGAGGCCTCTTAGACAAAGTTTTTCTTCTTGTCTTGTAACAAACTGTAACCTTGCTAAATGTTGCAGGTCTTTTACCTGCTCATTTGTAAAGCGTCCTGAGATAAAAAAAAATTAATAAATTGGTGCTTTACAAATAGAGATTGATCGATTAAACACAATTTGTGCCTACAGCCTAAATGTGATCTGACAAATAGGCCTCACCCTTATACTGTATCTTTATTCAAACTAAGAGGATCTTAAAGGATGCTTCAGATTGCTGACTGAACACGTCATCTTGACTTCCATTCTGGTTAAAAAACAGTGAATGAACATTCTCAAATCTGAAGTAATGGTTTCTGCTAATAGACAAATGTAACACCATCAAAAAACTGCTCAGAAAACATGTTCCAATGAAATACAAAACACGTGCAGCAGAAACATGACCACAGGTTTAAAAGCGAGTTAGCCACAGGTGTTTTGCTGTTACAAGAAAACACGAGGATACAGTTGAAGTATATTATTGTAATTAAACCTCAATTGATGTACTGAAAAGATTAATATAAAAAAGATTTCCATTAAAACTGATAAGCTTTCCTGTGAATCATCATGTTTTTATATTTAGTCCAAGATCAAATGGCTCCAGCTAGCCCACGGCTAACTCACTGACTCTGTGGTAACACCTCCCTGTGCACATGCCTCAATGCATCATGGGATCTGCAGGCATGAAACTGACTCTTATTTGGTCAACACTGTCAGCTACACTAGCATGTCAGCCTGACATCCCAGTAGTATGCTAGCTTTTTTTTTTAGCATGTAGCCATTCACATTTATTAATATGACAGTTCTCCTGAGGCATGAGGTCTTTGTATCTGCAAGTGTTGTGTGTAAGTTGTTATCTTTGCATGAGTAAATGAGTGCATGGGTGTGTGTGTGTGTGTGTGTGTGTGTGTGCGCTTGTGTGTGTGTGTGCTCGTGTGTGTGTGTGTGGGCTTGTGGGGTCTCTAAAGCTCTTTACCTTGGTTCTGTCCCTCTGCTTTCCAGGGGATCCAGGTAACACCTGTCTATGCAAAGCCTCTTCATTGTGCATACGTGTGTGCTTGTATCACACACCTGTTGGCATTACGTCACACTGTTCAAAGCTTGAAGGTCATTCACCAAGTCACCCATGAAGCCTGATTTGTCAGAGATGTAACATTAGCGTTTTATTAAAGTGCTCATTCTCAGTTGTTTCCCATTTTGAGAAGCTCTTATGAACCTCACCATCACATAACCATAGAGCGCTCCATTAATATCATATACTGTATACATATAGATATATACATAGAGTTCAGTCACACATTGGTTTGTGGGTTTGTGGATTGGTTGATTTTTAATTGAAAACCAAAAACCAAAGCACCAACTCCTTGGAACAGGACAGTTTGTCAACATTGTAGCATTTTGTTAATCTCAAGGGAGGGGGGGGGCTCAGTTTATATTAATTCTTTTGACATCAATGGATCACTTTTTGTGGGTCCTCAGAAGGGGGCGGGGGGCTCAGCTTTTCTTAGATCGAAGTAGGGGGGACTCCAAGAAAAAGGTTGGAACCACTGCCCCAGCTACCCAGCTTAAAGGTCTATTTGACTGAGTAACATATGGATTAAAAATCATTCTCTTTTGAAGAGGATACAAAATTCTCAATATAAAGATTGAGAATGTAAACTTGCGATGAATACGTTTACTGAGGTAATAAAGCACATGAAAAGTACATGGTCTTTTTTCCAATCTGTGGAATCGCCCCCTGCTGAACATGAGTAAGAATCAGTTAGTAAAAACACATTGACATTGGCTTTCATTTCCAAACTGGAGTTAATGTCCATTCTGCAAATAAACTTCGCAATAACGGATTCCTCTCTTCAGAGTGGACCAAAAGTAGATTTATGTTTGCATCTCAGGGTAAAAATATTCTGTTTGATAAAAAATGTTCAGGTTTTTACTTTGCTTGTAATTTGTTCAGCTCTGATAGTGTTTCCGTGTCCACTCTTTAAATCACATAGGCTTCTAATTTGTCTTCTGCTGTCTTTTGTCTGTCCTATCTGTCCATCTGAATCACAGTCTGTGTCTGACCTTCCTCCACCTGTCTGTGTGTATATAAAGCACTGTTTTTAATTAATTGAATGATTAATAGACTGATTTATCCTCCAGACCTCCAGTGAGTCGAGCCACGCCACAGCCGGAGAAACTCCAGAAGAACAACGTCTCCAAGAAGAAGAAACTGGTGGAGGTATGTCCGTCTCTCGACCTGTCTGTCTGTGTCTACCTGTCTGTCCTTCTGCTTATCTGTCTCTCTGTCTCTTCACCCTGTAGGACCTGGTTTTGGAACATGTGTTTGGATTTCGGGGCTATGATTGTCGAAATAACCTGCACTACCTCAACGACGGCAGCGACATTGTGTTCCACACTGCTGCCACCGCCATCGTCCACAGTCTCAGCAATGGTAACCACAGCAACCAACCAAGCACAGGCTGTAAAATAGCAAATACTTAAAGTCTCATATAGAGGGAACACAACTCCATACTTATTCTGGGGTCATGTGGTGACATCCATCAATATAAACAACACTTATACACTATGTCAATGTTAGCTAGTTTAAAACCAGCAGTAGATTGGTCTTTTCTGTTAACATGAAAAAAAATGCTGTACTGCTGTCTGCATTGGTGATGACTGTCCAGAGAATTGAGCAGTAATAAGCCCCATGGCTGCTTATCTATTCAAGGTGGGCTTTAAAAAAAAGGGAAAAGTTGGTCAGGGTCTGTCCAGTTACCAAGCTTGCTCAACCTTTAGTCGATCAGAGAGCAAAAAGGCGGGCCTTAAGAACTGTTTAAGGTTGTTTTTTTTTTTTTTACATTTTCAACAGAAAAGACAATGAGAATTAAGAAAACAGTATGAGAATATCTGTTGAAAAAGCACTACACAGACCAGATCATCAAAGAAACAAGACGTAAAACTTTTTCCACTGGAGTCTCTGAAATCTACATTTACATTTCTCCGATAAGGGTCACGTGTTTGTGTTCTCTTTCTTTGCAGGAACTCAAAGTTTCTACCTGGAACACACTGATGACATCCTCTCTCTAACGGTCAACCAGCATCCCAAGTACAAGAATATCATCGCTACTGGACAGATCGGTACACTGAGTGTGTGTGTGTGTGTGTGTGTTTGCATGGCAGTATGTTTTCTACTAACTTGTGTGTACTAGTCTAAACGACTCCTGCTTTTCTCTCCTCCGCTTCATGTTTAACCTGCTTGTTTTTTTCTACTGAAAACAAAATAAGACTTATGACCCAAACCTGGAGGAAGAGATGTATGATCAATTTAAGAATTCTTAAAAAAAAAAGATATATAGGATGACAGAGAGAGTACCAGAGAGAGGACTGCTCAAGGATGGGTGTTGAGGTTTAGCACCCTGAGCTTTGGGGGGGGTGGGGGTTCAGCTTCCTTATAGCTTGGTGGATGAAACTGTTCATTAGTCTAGGGGAGCTGCTAAAAACCCCACCAAGATGAGACTTCAGTGCAATGTACTTCCCAATCCATTGGCTGATTTCTGGGTGGCTACATCTCTTTTTAAATTCAGTCTGTGTCTCCAACATAACCATGATCAGACAGCCCATAAAGTCTGTAGTCACCCACATTTGTGACTTCCTTCAGTCAGCAAGAATCAGCCATAAGTATCTCTCTTTACTGTCATGGCTGAAGTTAGCCTGTCTTTAACAACTCACTCAAAGTTTTTATCTGTTTTGTTGTGTTTTTTATATGTGTGTTTTGGCTGGCCTCATTTGTCACCATCGCTCTCACAACACCTCAGGTGACGTCAGTGAACTTCCAGGTAAAAAAAACAAAAACAGATTGCACCGCCGTACCCATTCCACTGAGACAAACACCCTGAAACCCAGAAATGTAGTGATGGAGACAAAGTATTGCGTCAGGACTTTTCCATGTGCCTAAAGAGGATTACGATTCTCTCAAATCCAGGAAAAATCATGTGGATTTTTCCAGTCATATTGAAGATAATGTGCTTTATCTGTATAAATCAGAAACAAAAAGAGCATGCCATAACCACTAATTCAGACATGATCTTTTCTTTAAAAAAGATTCAATGTTAAGTCCATTTTTAAACCATCCTGCAGTTTGTGTCTGTTTACTTCCCTTATCTAAATAAACTGGTTTGATGGTTCAACCTCTAGTATGTAGTGGAGCTCTTAAGCTTCTTATTGTTCTGCTTTTCAGGGTGTCTGTATGCTGCACTAATCCCTCCGACTGCTGTGTTTTGTTGGCACTCGACCTTTTGGTGACTTTATTCCTCCCCCCTTGGTCAAAATAAAGGTGATTGATTTCTTCTCTCCTCTTGTCTCGTGAACTCTCTGTAGGGACCACTCCTTCCATTCATGTGTGGGATGCGATGAGTAAACAGACTCTGTCCATCCTTCGCTGTCCTCATTCTAAAGGCGTCGGTTACGTTAACTTCAGTGCCACAGGGAAGCTGCTGCTGTCCGTCGGAGTGGAACCTGAACACACCATCACTGTGTGGCGCTGGCAGGAAGGTCAGACAGAAATCTGATAAGTAACTGATATAATCACTGATTATTCTTAGTGAAAAGTCCCATTCAAACGTGTACATTCCTGGATGAACTCACTTGTGTCTACCATAAACTCATTCTGTATTTGTGGAGCATTAATTCATAACAAATGCTATTTCATCAAAGACAAAAAAAAGTCCTTTAACAGACAGAAACCTCGAGCAGAACAGACATCTGCCGAAACTATAAGGCTGTTTGACCTGAGAGTTTAATCTAGTGTCTCAAATCTACACACTATACCAGGAGGTTTTGTAGGGCCTACATATGTTGCATATTCACACTCATCAGACTACTGTTCTGCTCATTTTCTAAATCTGGAGGAAAGAAATCAAACAGAATCAGAACCAGCTCGTGGCCAAAACTGTTCTTGTGTTTGCACTTCTATATTTAAATTATACCTCAACATATTCCTGGGTTAGCATTACAAGCTAGCAGGCAACTAGCAAGCCCACTCTCCTGCTGTACTTTCATCTGTTTAACGAGAGCTTGGCCAAGCTTACACAGCATAATGTGTTCAAATGAGTAGTCATATTCAGTTCTTCTGTTTTGTGCTGTAGAGAGCGCTGCTATTGGTTGTTGACAATGATCACTGTCTTGACCATACCTACTTTTTTCAGGAAAGACAAAACAGTTCATTTCAGATTTTTGTCAGAACGTCAAGAAAATACTTAATGCTCAAGGTGCACCTGAAAACACATAAAAACATTAGGAAAAGAAGTACAGAATGTGACAGAAACATTGAATGTGTTATAATAAAAGAACTGCGTCTCACATCAAGGTAAGACAGAATAAGGATTTAATAATAACAGTGGTTTCTCCAACACAGGATCAAAGGTGTGCAGTAGAGCTGGACATCCAGACCGGATCTTTGTAGTGGAGTTTCGCCCAGACTCAGACTCCCTGTTTGTGTCTGTGGGAATCAAACATGTGAAATTCTGGACGCTGGCCGGCGGCGCTCTGATGTACAAGAAGGGCGTGGTCGGTACAGTAGAAGACGGCAGGATGCAGACGATGCTGTCTGTGGCCTTTGGTGCTGTGAGTTCACTGAGTCCTCTTTGTTTTTACAATTTAAAATGTGACATCTGGAGGTCCCTGCTCACATCACCTGAGCAATCAAAGACCATTCTTTAACTTCAACCAAGAGCAAGTTCTATTAAAGTGAAAAGAGACCTACATCTGTCTACATATAATTGTGATTATAGGCTCTGAATGAGTCAATCTCTGCATCCATCAACCTGTTCTCCCTAAACCTGTGTCCTTGCAGAATAACTTGACGTTCACCGGAGCCATTAATGGGGATGTGTACGTGTGGCGGGATCACTACCTTCTGAGGGTGGTGGCGAAGGCTCACACAGGGCCGGTGTTCACCATGTACACCACGCTGAGAGATGGTCTCATAGTCACGGGTGGCAAGGAGAGGCCGTGAGTAACACACCAATTATTAATGAAGAAAAAACAACATTTAACCTGACAAAACCCTCAGCAAAGGGTCTTGTGTTCTTTCACTAGATTTGGTTATAACATTTCATCATTTGGGATCTGACCTGTACAGACACTGAGTGGGGAATTCATAAAGACAGGATTTCAGCTGCTGATTGCACCATGAATAACATCACTTAAATAGGCTATATACTGTATATCCTATTTTAAAGGTCTGATTTAAAAACAGTGTTGCCTTAATTCTATTCCATCGCAGACACACAAATAAAAGTTTGCAGCTGAAAGTAATTTTCTCTAGCTTTGGTTTCTGATTGTACTGAGAGCCTTACTTAATGAAGGAGAAAAGGGAAGAGAGGTTTGTTTTTTTAAATTTTTTACTGAGTTCATTGTGAAGCTAAGACCTGACAGCTGTGATCTCAGGGCTGGCTCTGATCATGTGGTGCCCAAAATAAGATTAGTATAAGTCAAATTACTTATTAGAGAAACAATGATGTTGCCATAAATGTATGCACGTTGTGAAAAATAAAATATTGAGTAATAAATGACACTTTACACTTTGAAACGTTTCACTGTGAAGGATTCACAGTGTCCCTTTGCTTAAATTAGCAATATGTAAGCTATTAAATCATAAAATTGTGAAACGACCAGTGTTATATTGACCAGAGAAGGTAGGCGGTTTTAAGACTCCCCCTCACAGCCGTCTTGAACACCCTTCAGTTTGCCAGGCAAACAGTAAAACAGCAGGTGTTACTTGGATGCGAGCAAGCGAACTGGTTCAGACAAACAAATCACTTTAAAATGAGTGTAAGAAGCCTTAGAGATTATTTATACTGTATATTGCGGATACGTACATGCTGTGTGTGTCAGGACTAAAGAAGGTGGTGCGGTGAAGCTCTGGGATCAGGAGATGAAACGCTGTCGAGCGTTCCAGCTGGAATCAGGTCAGCAGGTGGAATGCGTCCGATCTGTCTGCAGAGGCAAGGTGAGAACTTCAGACGTCTGATCTTCATCCTTCAGTCAGAATCCTCCTTCTATCTGACCGTCTCATCAGCCCCGACCCCTCCCTTCCTCAGGGTAAGATTCTGGTGGGGACCAAGGACGGGGAGATCATCGAGGTGGGGGAGAAGAACGCAGCCTCCAACCTGCTACTGGACAGTCACGCTAGAGGAGGAATCTGGGGTCTGGCTGCTCATCCTGCTAAAGAACTCTGCATCACTGCCAGCGACGACTCGACCATCCGGCTGTGGGACCTCACCGACAAGGTGCGCACACACAATTCACATGCGTTGGTGAGTGTAATCATCTGTCATATGGTTGGAGTAATGGGTAATACTGTCCTGTTTTCTCCGTCTCTTACTGTAGAAACTTATAAACAAAGTGTGTGTGGGACATGCAGCCCGCTGTGTGAGCTACAGTGCAGACGGAGAGATGCTGGCGGTGGGGATGAAGAACGGAGAGTTCCTCCTCCTCCTCGCCAACTCGCTGAAGATGTGGGCGAAGAAACGAGACCGCAGTGTCGCCATCCAAGACATCAGGTAGGAGTGAGGAGATGAAATGACAGAAAAAGCAAGAAACAGCCATTTAAAAAAAAAAAAATCAACAGAATTTAAAATAATTTACTTAAGTAAAAATAAACTCAAGTAAAAAAAAAAAACAAAGACAAAATAAAATCCCAGTGACTAAAGACAAGACTTTTATTTTTATAATATTTAAAAAGAAAGCCACCAGTCTGACTGAAGTGACAAGGAAATATAAGGAAATGGCAACTTAATAACTGTTTTTCAGAAACACTTGTTCATGCTGTTGAAAAAGTCATAAAGCATCATAAAGCGTAAACTGACAAGAGAAGAGGAACGGGTGAAAAGAGCAAGAGAGAAACTCAAATGAAGAAGATTTCTGGACCTTTTTTTTGTACCTTTCCATGTGTATATATCTATGTGTTTGTTTGTCTGCAGGTTCAGTCCAGACCGGCGATTGCTTGCAGTCGGTTCTGCAGAGAACATAGTGGATGTTTATGATGTCAGCGGGGGACCGGTTCTCAACCGGCTGGTTTACTGCAGCGACATCCCTGCCTTCATCCTGCAGCTGGACTTCTCTGCTGACAGCTCTTATATACAGGTAAATACTATAATTACATACTGTACAGCAACATAAATACTGACTGAAGGTATATTCATAAATACATACACATAAAGTCAAACGTTCAGCTCACTGGTGTTTCATGCAGGCAAACAGTAGACACACATGCTGTTTAGTTCAATATATCCAAACATACATCAATATATAAACCACTTACATCAGAGAGGTATACACACATACAAACACACACATATATAAACACATAGATTAGAATACACACATTGTACACATAGCACTGTGTGTATTCACATATTCACAATCAGTTAACACACACACCTTTTTCTACGTGTTTGCAGGTGTCCACAGGAACTTATAAGAGGCAGGTGTTTGAGGTTCCATCAGGGAAGTTAGTGAGTGACCAGGCTACTACTGACAGAATCACCTGGGCAACCTGGACAAGGTAACACACATACTCACACACACACACATCTTGATTTATGATGTATGTGATCTGATGTCATTTACAGGTAACAGACTGTTTTTTTTAACCTGTTTCTTATCACTACTTATTTGTACCTCAGCATTCTGGGAGATGAAGTTCTGGGGATTTGGCCACGAAATGCTGACAAAGCAGAAGTCAACTGTGCGTGTGTGTCCCATGCCGGCATGAACATCGCAACCGGTGACGACTTTGGATTGATCAAACTTTTTGACTTTCCCTGCACGGAGAAGTTTGTGAGTTGGGATCACATTTCATCTCTAAATATAAGAAATAGATCACCGAAACCACAATTCATTTGTTTTCAATTCATGTCAGTTTTTAAATGAATAAACATTCGCAAAAAAGGTTCGGGATTCAGGATGTTTGTAAGCTCCTGGATTTAAACAACAAGCATGTTCACATCTTTTTGACTGACAATGATCAAGACTTTTTATTGTTTGGATTTACTGAAAAGGAATACAATTTGGGTTTTTTTTTTCTCCAGGCCAAACACAAGCGCTACCTCGGCCACTCAGCTCACGTGACAAACATCCGCTTCTCCCACGAAGACAAATACGTGATCAGCACAGGAGGAGACGACTGCAGGTGAACTGAGCTCTGATCAATAACATGCCATTGGTTGTTTAAACAGTTTTATTCATAGAGAGATTCCGTCATCCCACATATTTTCTGTTATTATCACATATTATATTATCACACACATCCTGTGTGATTATAAGATAAGATTGGTTACATTCAGGTCATTTATAACTGTACTCCACATGCGTAGTTTCCTCTTCTCAGGTGAATTGTTAAAGTGATTAGAGTGATTAAAGCCACAAGTTTTATAGGTACCAGGGTCATTTCTAGCTAATAATAATCCAGTCATTAAAAGAAAATGTTCAAGACCGATGTTTCTCTTTTGTAATCTTCCTTGTTAATCGTGTTTTTGTGTTGCAGTGTGTTTGTGTGGAAATGCATGTAAAACACCGCCCGGTGACGCTTTTTATCCAAAGCGCCTTAACAGCACCACAAGTGGATCCAGGGGGGGAATCGAACCAACAAACACTTTCACACCACTTTGTTGGAGTTCAACTGGAACCGACTTCACTGACAAATCCAAATGTTTACAGTCTGTCTTTTTGCAGAAGAGGCAGAACACTAAAGACCAACACACGAGACACTTTGTGACTGATCAGAGCATGAAAAAAAAAAACGAAGCAGACTTTTTTTGATTTTGGTTCATTTTGATAAACAAAAGGTAAACTGCAATGTCGCTGCAGCAGTAAACCACACCGATGGGACCATCTGAAGGTATAACGTGATTATTTGAGCTTGGTCAGGCTGCTGTTAGAGTCACACAGATTATGTCTCGGGGACGACTGGCATATGACACTGCACTGGTTGATAAAAAAAAACAAAGTGTTGCTTCATTGAACATATCATACGCAGTTTAATTTTTACCCTGACGTCCTGAAGTTTGTCTGTTACCGAGAACAGAAACGTTGGATTTAAAACCATTCCTCATTTCAAAGAGCCTTCACAGTATCGTTGGATTACATCACACTTAAGTGCCTTTCTGGATCTTTCTACCTGTGTTCACTTATTTATGCATTGGGAGGGGTACTTCATACAAGGTATTTCTTTTTGTTAATGCATATTTCAAACTTATTTTCTACTCTGTCTGGTGCTACACTGAGAATGTTCAAACTTTCACTCATCTAAAAACAAACATTTCTTCCGCTGCTGCTTTTTGTTCAAAACTGTTAATCATCCAAAGCATCATGATCGTTAAACGACACAGGACATCTAAAGAGAAGCTAAACTTATAAGAATTATTTATGGAAATATCTAAATGTTATTTATGCCTAATCTATGGTGTGGATGAGTTTTCTGTGTCTGAACTGTTGAATATTAACTGTTGTGAAAAGTGTCAAAAGAGTCTGTTCGTGTCATGATTCAAAGAAGAAAAAGAAGTTCAGAAGTGACGCACCTTATTAGTTCACTCAGTCTTCATCTCAGCCTT
Source organism: Symphodus melops (assembly GCF_947650265.1). Taxonomy (NCBI): domain Eukaryota; kingdom Metazoa; phylum Chordata; class Actinopteri; order Labriformes; family Labridae; genus Symphodus; species Symphodus melops. The sequence continues at coordinate 6,767,487 of NC_136705.1, forward strand.
CAGGTCCTTAAAGTCTGAGGCTGAGTTCGGTTTTCTCTCTCACATGGAAATAAGGTTAAATTCAAAAACAGATCATTAGTAATTCAAAGGAGAAAAACAGAGTCAGCTGAAAAATGCCAATTGGTAAAAATGAAAATAACGTTTTTGCATCAGGATATTAAAGATGATAAAAACGATTGGGCAAAAATATTGGAGCCATGTGAATTATGATAAGGGTACAACTTAATTTTCAGGCCTTAACTCAAAATTAGAATATCTTTGATAGAAGAATAGATTGTTGTTGTTACGGACAGGAAAGTTCCCTCTGGACCACCAACGTTTAAAAAAAAAAAAAAGTCAATGTGATAAGGTCGGCGTCATAATCTGTGCAAAGACTGAGTTCCTGTAATCTAGACAGAAAAAAAAACACATTTTATTGATACAAGAGAGGTAGAAAACATAGTGTTGACTGTGCTAGCTTACAGTGTGACGTGCAGGGTGTTCGTGCTGAGTGCATGTATGGTGTGTTTCTCCAACATGGCTATTTCTATCTGATAAAACAGAAGGGTTTATAACAGAACAGAAGAAGCCAAGGAGCCTCCACAAAATAAAGGAATGCAATTGCTGAAGATGAATAATGCTGCATTGAAATCCGTTTAGTTTTTTTTCTCAAAGCAGGTTGTTGGTTTGTGAAGTTCTTTCCTTTCTAATTGTCTGTATCATACTGTACATGGAAATATATATGATGCTCAGATGCATGACTTTATTTTTAAACCAAAATATCTTTGTTGATGAGATTTTATGGTGCAAGTTAATTCACCAGTTGATTTTTATACCAAGGTGATTGTGATCAAAGTTTGTATGTATGTGTGCGCACGTGTGTGTGTTAGCAAAGTGTATTATCAGATTAAATGAGACTTGTGGAAATAAGATAACTATTTCTGTCTTTGGCTCTTTTTTTTTCATTACCATTCCTGACAATCTTAACTAAAACAGGTTAATGATGGAAGCAATACAGCGTATGCATTTGTTCATTTACATATTGTAAATATGCAGACACTGAAATATTGTCATACACACTAACTTTTCACACAGTTAAGTTGACATAGCTCGACATGATATATAATTCTGATATTGTGCTTGGGTTCTTCCGTTTGAGAATAAGAGTAAAATCATCTCAGTGCACCTGTACGCTGTTGAAATATGAATCTAAACACTGACTCACAACAATGACAACAAAGGAAGGAGCAAGTCGTTTTATTTTTTTTTCTTAGTGAGGTTTTCTCTCCTGCGTGTAACCACCGATCATACAGTATATAAAGATGCACATTGGGTTGAAGATATTCCTGACACTGAAATCTGACTGTAGTTCAGAGTTAGCTCGACATGATCTTTGGTGGGTTTGGAGATGGTCATGCTGCGTGTATCTTTATAACTATAAATAAAATCTATTTGGCGTCCTAAAAGAGACTTAAACAGTGTTTTTAATGGGGCTGGTGTTAATGCGTTTAAAACCACATGGAAGCAGGGAGGGTGAAGACAAACGGCAGGGTATTCACAGACACACATCTGCATTGGGGTGTGTAAGAAAAGGGAAAGGACTGAAGGATCACCCCTGCTCCTCTTTGATGTGAAAATCATCTTTCTGCAGACTGTGTGGACTTTTGGCACTAGAAATTGTTTTTTTTTTATTAACCTTTATTTAACCAGGAATAATCCCATTGAGATTCAGAATCTCTTTTGCATCTCTTTTTGTTAGTACAATATGTGGGAAGAGTTATGTAAAAGGCCGAAGCAGACAGAACAGCTGATAAGAGGAGCTCTCGTGAACTCCATGATGTGGTGACTCTCTCTACCAATCTAGTTGCACTGATGGTACTATTTATGGTATTTTGTGTAAACCAATGATTATTCAAATGTTTAGTATATTGATTGTGCACTTAATGATCCATTTGGTCCAGTAAAGTACACTAAACACACTCAAAGATTACCAAAGCTAACTTGAGCTGCATAAGTTGAAGGACAGATGAGGAGGCGGGTCTTTCTTCGTCTAGAAGCTTTATTGATAATTGTTCACATCTCACAATGCATTCCACAAACACGGCTCCCAGCTGGGAGCTATTTATCGTCACTATTGAAGTATGAAGTTTATCATTCACAATTATACTTGCATAACAAACAAATGCTCAAAGGTTTCCCAAAGTCACATCAAGTTGCAACTTTATTAAGATATTGGCTTCACAGACAGTATGGTTATTTATCTTTTCTTTAATTCCCATTTCATTTTTTTTTTCTTTTTTCTCTTTTATCTGATGTGGATGAATGTAAACGTGTTTCTTCCAGAGTTTTTCATTACTAGACAGCTGCAATGACATGGAAATAACGACTTCTTGTGTAATTAATGACTTTTATTTGTCTGGCAAAGGTTTTCTAGATGTTTCTAGCTAGAGTTACTCAGAAGCAATGAAGTTTTTAAATGGTAGTACAAGCCCCCACCCACCCCTCCCCCACTGCCTCATCAGGAGTCAAAGACGTTGTTCACCTAATTCGTCATTCGTCACATTGAGGCAAAAACCACGCAGAAAGTTACCGAAGAAACGAGCTAAGAGCTTGAGGGACACGACAATAAAATCACAAAATACTTGTAACTCAGTCATCATACCAAAATAAGAAAACGATACAAACGAGGTGCTGCTCTCCTTTTTCCTAAAAACAGCAGACGGAGCAAACATTTCTCTCCGCTCGACTCAACTGAGGGCAGGGAAAAGAAAATCAAAAAAGACCCGAAGGAGAAACACCTCCCACAATGCACTAGGGGTTGGGGAGAGGGAGGGTTAAAGCTCAGGATTAAAATGTGTTTCTGTGCGTTTCAGAGACTGACAGAAGCAAACATTTTAAAACCTGATTTAGAAAAAACACAAAGCATCAAGCTGACCTCGACGTCTTGAAGCTCTGTTGAACTCCGACCTCCTTCAACTTTTTAGGAAAACACAAAAACAAAGAGGAATTCTGAACTGGAAAAAAAGTGTTTTATTATTTTGACAAATAAAAATAGAAGGGCTGCGTCCACGCCAGACCCCTCCTCTTCTCCTCCTGCCTTCCTTCCTTCATTTCCACCCTCCCCTTCCCCTTCCCCTTCCAACTCTATTTTCCTCTGGACTTCCTGAATCCAAACTCCGACTTGCTGTTCCTTCACTCTGCCTTGCGTTTCATCCCGGGCACCTTTGCCTGGATCCTGCAGGAGAAGAAGTTGGAAATAAAAATGGATTCAGAGTGACGAGAGACGAGCAGCGCAGAGAAATGAGAAGCTTTAAGCTCTGTGAGGACTTAAAGAAACATGAATGTTCTCACGAGAAGTTGGTATATTTCATCCAACCCTTTAAAAACATTTAGAATGAACAGGAGAAAGTAACTAACTGAATGCATTCTAACAAATTAGCACAAATACAGTTTATAACTCAATCCGAGTAATTTTTAATTTAGACGTCTTTTTAACAGAAACAATGTTTTATTCCATGATGACGATGTCATTTTGTGGACACAGAGCAAAAAGAGTTTTGTTAAATGACACGGTCGACTTACTTCTCAACGATGTCTTTGACCTGGTTGTTGACCAGCGCCAGGTAATGATCGATCTGAGTCTGAAAAGAAAAACACACAGACGTGTCAGGTTCAGTAACACGGAGCTCTCCTCAGCTGGAACATTAAGACAGGTCTTCTCGATTCCAGTCATTATTTAAGTTTAGAAGAAACATGACGAACATTTGGGGTTGCAGATGGCCTGTCAAATTAAGTTCACATATTTGGACTTCCCATAATAAAGAGCAATCTTAATCTGTAAAACGTTCTTCTTTAAATGTAATTACTCTTATAAAGTTAAATTAAAAAACTTCAAAAAGAAATGTTTCCACTAAGAAAGTTTCAAAGGAAACAGTTGGATTCTCACCTGGTGTTTCTCATAGATGATCGGGCAGCTGAACGCTCCAATCAGACCTGGACGAGGAGAAGAACAAGAGGCTTAATGTAGATCTGAAGCCCCTTAAACACTGCAAGTTCAAGGTTGGATATTTATGCTCATTATATCTGGTCTGTTATGTGTAATGCATGTAGGTAGAAACAGCTATATGTTTTTGTGTGTGTGAATCTGTGGCTCATTACATTTAAAGAGACATACACCAAAACGGATCATTCTGAGAGAGCTGGTTTCTACAGGGTCACAAACTCCTGTAGTGCTTGATTCATGTTATATTTGGACCAAAGCACAGCTCAGATGTTTCATTTAAAGCACAGGGGACTGTTTGAAAAGGTGAAAATAAAATGCTATAATGTCCCCTTTAATATGGACTTGGAGCATATTTGCAATCCAAAAAAGGGCCATACAATTCGACTACAGAAAGTTAATCTCAGTTACTGTGCATAAAAAAATTACTTTTTACACATCACTGAGGAATCAAAACATTCACTTTAACAATGTGTTAGTGTGTCGTGTTGCATCATTAACAGAATTTCCCCTTCGGGATCAATGAAGTAAATCTTCTAGATAACACCAGCAGGTGGAGCAAAAGTAAAAAAACAAACATCTGCATGGAAGTGTTTTACCCTTCAAAAGGAGAGTGATGCACACATGAAGCTTAAAATAGCTTTTCAATGATTCCAGTTTCCTTACCCAGAATAAGAATGGTGAGCCCGTTGAACAGGCTGCCAACGTAGGTCAGGATCCACATCAGCACGGCAAACTGCAAAGAGACGAGGCAATGCATAGTCGACTTTAAGCTTCAAAAGATTTGACCAATAACATTTGTTGACTCTGTGGCCTCATGACTTAGCTAATCTAATCTTTTTAAGGTGCACATGGTCAGGTCTCGAGTCTCTCATCCTCACAAAGAGCTCCTCTAAGGTTCTTTCTTTCCTTTCACATCAGGACAAATCAAAGAACCAAACCAAATGGAAAACATGAAGAGAATAAGAGCCAAAGAAATCCAAGGATCTATCAGGTGTTTCACCACTTCAATACTGGGAGAAGCTCCTGTTAGCTGGTCTCTTTCTGGACCTGAACCCCACAGTAGTCTTGATGTGAACTTTCACAGTGATAATGTAACCTGACAATGTTCTCCTTATAATAGTAATGGACATGTAAACCCTCCCAGCCAACATGTCTGCTGATATAAAAAGCCCAAACACGGTTTAACACAGTTCCATTTCTGGAGGCTTGGGAATCATAACGCCAGACATTTTAATAAGCTGCTGGTGTGGATGTAAATATTCACTGCAGGCAATAAACCGGAAAATAATCCGAGGCAGAAGAATGAGAGGAGTATTCTCACAGGCTCGTAATCTGCAGAGAGATTTAAAAACATTCCCGGGGCTCAAACTTGCTCCTGATCCGATTAAAAGAATCAGACTTTTTTTTTACCCTCTTAGGGCTTTTCTCTCGGCCTCGCTGATGGAGTGAGAGCAGATCTGTATTTGGGCTGCAGGCAGAAGGCTGTGAGGGGGTGGAGGTGATGACGGGATATGTTAGAGCACCAGCACTGATCTGCAGACGCTCCTGATCAACTCTGCTGACTCAGTCAACCACATCCAAACTTTATTTAAATATTCTGTTTTCACAACAAAGATGACAGGAAGTCTCACTTAAAGACTCTTCATGAGATCCTGGACAGTGACTGGACCTGACATTTTTTCCAGAACACACAGAGGATGTTTTTGTTTTTTTTATCCTCCATACTAGCTGAACCAAACTGGAACAGCCTGAGGGTCGACTGAATCTGATTCATAAAGCTCTCAAATGTGTGTTAATGTGCTGGAACCAATCAGCTTTAATGTTCCTCTTCTTCTAAACTACTGAAGCCCTTACATCCGTCCTCCACAGGATGTCTCCTTACTTGGTGTTATGATCAGCGGTTTGTAACATGCTGCCAAACACATGACTCTGAAACATCACATGGGTACCAAACATTTGAAAGAACCCTGGAGCCTCGAAATCATTACAATAACTTTCTCATGGACCAAGAAGGGCTCCCTCTTCAACCTTTCAGATTGGATGTTTGCAAGAAGGGGATCATTTAAACATTATTTCATCTATTCAATGGCCCACCTGTTTGGTATGTTAGGCTTTCATTACAGGAAAAAACAAAACAAAATCAAAAGTAACGCTGGGTTTATGTTAATTCATCTTTTGTCTCCTCAAATGTCTCAGCCATGTTTGGTTATTTTTGATTTAAATTCAAAAAGACTGTCAATAACACGATGCGCAAGGTTTCACCCTGTGCTATGTGGAATAAAAGGTGTTTTTGCACGACTGTTTATAAATGGGACTTCTTATTTTGTTAACGTCCACGCCTTCATGCCCGAGTCGTTCTCACCTTGATGGAGTCGACCAGGTCCTCGACCAGGAACAGGCGCCTTAATTCGCAGATGGTCTTGTTGAGTTTGGCCAGAACAATGTCGCTGTACTTGTGGACCATTTCCTCAGAGAGTGCCACCTCCTGGTCCAGGAACTGCCTGAGAGGGACAGAGATGATGATCACAAGTCAGTTTGTAAAAAGACTCTTAGTGAGGTCACACCATCATACAAATATGACACCCACTCATAACATGGCATTTTTGATTAAAGTTCTTTGAAACTTTTAAAGGTAGGAACTTTCCCTCGGGACCAGGAAACTTTTGACAAAACGTTTCCACTGCACGGACCAGGATCTGATTTATGGTCCAGGGACCCCCAACAAAGTGTCCCTGCTTTGGCAGAGTACTTTGAAAGTCTTTGGCCAATGAGAAAATGATGAAGCTCTGCAACCCCGTCATCTAGATGTCTGTACATTTGCAATCAGAATGCTGGACTGACAACCAAGCCCAGGTCCTGTTGAGCATTGTCTGCTGAGAACAAATCCAGCATGCTCCGCTAAATCAACAGAATATTTATACTACAACAGCTGCAATCTGTAATAATCACAGATACAAATGTGTAAAATCTGCACGTCATCCTGTTCTTCCTGGGATCAGAAGTTCAAAGTGTGTGTGTGTGTGTGTGTGTGTGTGTGTGTGTGTGTGTGTGTGTGTGTGTGTGTGTGTGTGTGTGTGTGTGTGTGTGTGTGTGTGTGTGTGTGTGTGTGTGTGTGTGTGTGTGTGTGTGTGTGTGTGTGTGTGGGGGGGGGGGGGGGGGGGGGGGGGGGGGGGGGGTGTCACAGAGTCTTTTCTGATCCTCTCAGAGGTTTATAAACTGTAAAAATCTGTGGAATCAGCTTGTAATGTGACACTCTGAGCTCCCTTTCTCCAAGCTTATGTTAATCTGAGTTAATTGACCTCGAATGTGCAGCGAGGTTAATTTAGATACCTGTAAGTGAAAAAAACACAGTAAGAAGGTTTTGTCTAAAAGCCAGGAAGGCGGATGAAGGAACCACAACACGAGCTGGAAGCAGCAGGCTGACGTTCCACACGGAAAAAAGCCGCTCTGTAACTAGCAGTCTTTTGATACATATTCATGTTTGTGTTGACTGACATATTCATCAACAATGGCTTGCATTGTTTTTAAGGGGAGAGAGAGATTCATTTGGACATAATATACAAAGAGAAGGCTGCCTGCAGCTCTGTCTGATAATGAAGATTAATTAGGTCACTGATTTCTCTGATCCACTTTAACTCCCAATGAAAGCAGGCGAGTAGAAGGACTGTTCTGTGCAAAGGGACAGGTCGCACTTTAAATTCAATGTTTCTGGTTTCAGTAGAAACATGAACTGCTGTGTTTAGAATGACTCTCTAGCACTTACTTGAATGGGTGTCCCTCATCTGACTTCTGGATGGCCTGCAGGATGCCTTTGTATATCCTGAAGCAGATGGTGACCGAGAGCAGAGCCAGGCCGATGTAGGAGCAGACGCTTACGATGCTGCACACCATCAGAGAGAGGAGCAGCAGCAGGGCGGCGCCAAACACCACACCCGTGGTCTTCACATCTCGCCAGTAGAGGAGCTCCACCACTGCAGGACGAAGGGAGAGTGTTAGTACCAGTCATCCAGGCTGTGTTTGACAACGATTTAATAAATACGCAACGGAGGCAGATTCTGTAGATAAACCTATGGTAGTTCCTCATCAGCCTTTATTTGTTTTAGAGAGAAAATATATTTTGTGATCTTAACATTTAAACAGGGAATTGATGGAAACGATGGTACAATCAAACATGTTGAAACACTAGGAATTATTGTTTCTTGAATAAATGAGGTTTTAGACTGACTGACCTGAGGGCCAGTAGAATTTTAAATGTCTGGTCATGAGCTAAAACAAGTCACGTGAAGAGCAGAAACGGATCACCATGGGAGCAGAGGAAAAGGCAGTGATGAGCTGAAGAGTGTTTTTACACGCTCGAACACAAGTCAGTGCTCACATAAAGAGGACGTCATTTGAACTAAGTGAAAACTAGAGTCACGTGTCTGCCAACGTCTGCTGTAGCTGTCAACAGCGTGTGGTGTGGTGGCTTCATGTGATCGTCTGGAGATGGAGCATCGTGTTCCTGAACGCTGTGTGGCGGCTCTGATACCCGGGGTCGGAGGTCACACACTGTACGACTCATCTAGAGTTTTTAAACCCCCCACAGGGAGAAACTCAGCGAAGCATCTGACTCACAAACTTCCTCCTCTCTGCACTTTTCTGCCCTGATGCCACAACAAAGACTTCCAAGTGATGTAACACCAGCTCCTGCGGACATTTTGAAGGTCATCAGCAGTGACCTACTACATGGGGTCTTTTTTTTTTTTTTTTTTGAAGACTGCAACCAAAAAAAGATGCACAACTTCCACCCAAGTGAGATACTGATGTTATGAAACAGGAAATAACTCAGTTTTAATCTCACAGGACAGAAATCTGAGTTGCGTTGAAAAACAGAAACTCATTTCCCAACCCACTCACTCACTGCCCTTTTGATGAACAAAATTGCTGCTTTAAAGAGAACCGAATCAAATATACTCCCCCCATGACAGCAACAGAAGGACACTTCTAAAGCAGACTTTTACACCTGCTGTGAGTACACTTTTATAATGAAAGGGTTTTTCATCTTTAACCTTTTACGAGTCTGCGCAGGCGAACTTTGGATCTGCGTAATTATTCGAGTGTTTGTGCAACACGAAAAATCTCAATTTAGTAGCTGGTTGGCGGTAAAGCGGAGTCTCAGCTTTCAGAAACCGTTGACATTTTTCAGATTGCACAAACACTAATCATTACGGCAATCCAAAGTGTCAGTAAGAGGGTGAACTGACAGCGACTCAATGACTGTGGGTTTAAAAAGTGACTTTAAAAAAAAAAGTACATGTGATCATCTAACTTTCAGTTTTAAGAAAGGTTAAAAGGTCATTTTACAGAACATCTCATTTGCAGCCAGTTTGCAGTTTTAAGTCCACTTTTCCTTCAGCATGTCTTATAGAGTAGGGTTACTACTACTGGCTGATCTATCCATAATCAAAAAGACATTTCCATCGTGATCAATTTAAAGTTTCTCTCCCTCTATGATTGTTTTGTCACCAAGCCCCTACACTAGTTCCATCCCATTCTACAAGTCTTTAAAAATATAAAACAAACTAAGGTATAAAGAATGTCTTTTCTTGTTTGTCCTCAGTACAGTGATCCCGTCGTTACACAAGCCCATATTAAAAGACAATTTGTTTCCAGACTTTTTTTTGTGTCAAACTTTGAATTGTGTTTGACGTTAAAAAGGTGGCAGGTTTCCCTTAAGACACGAGCATTTTGTTAATTGTTTTGGAGTTCAATTTGAAGGTTTTTTGGGTTTTCTGGCATGTGGGTGCTGCAGACAGCTCCTTCAGCTCTCTGATGACCAGGACAGACAGGTGGGGTTGGTTGCTGGACCCTGCTGGAAGACAGCTGAGAGCTCATGACCTGGGTCTTGAACTGAGCGTGATCATATTTCATCAGGGAATTCCAGGCAGGTCAATGGACAATATTAGAAGTGAAGGAGTCCTGAGGTTTCTACCAGCGCTGACGATTAGCTGCAGCTAAAACATTCAGTTCTCTCTTACTTTGAACAACGAGAGTGTCACGTCCAAACAGCACACTGAAACCTTACAGCTTATCTTTATTTAAATAAGGGTTCACCTAAAAGCAGCGTTAACGCCTCTCTGAATACACCCACAGTTTGTGTTCGTGATGATAAGCAAACCAGCATTAAAATGCAAAGTGAAGGTGCAATGAGATGAAGCCCTCCTGCACAGACAATAGCAGGTGCTGTGAGCGAGGGCGGCCATGTTGCTAAGCACTGCAGACTGACTCACTGAGTGACCACGATATGTTTGGCAGCTCACCACAGTATTCCTTAAAATGGTTTAACGGCCATTTAATGAGCTTATGTGGCTGGAAAACTGCAAATCAGATTTCCTGCAACAAGTCTTTGCCAGGTAGACAGATCCTACTGATGCCTGCACTTGTTAGAAGACAAACTCATAAATACACGAACCGGGTCATCCTGTAGATGGGGGCCGCATACTTTTACAGGTGCACTACTGTTGTAGATTTGATAGACATTTGAAAGTTGGAGAAGTCAATGCTATAGTCTGAACTAAATACACAAACTTCATTTAAAAAAAAAAAAAAAAAAAAAAAAGGGTCCCTGAACAATGTTTGGAGCTAAAAAGCGACCCGGAGAGTTACGGTTTCACCATAACTTCTTGTGTAACTTTTTTATCTTCAAACACTGGTCCAGGGGCCACATTTTTCTCTGTGTGTAGAGAGTTACGAAAATACCAGAACATACCAAAACCTTTCAGTTTTCTGCTTCTACTCGGGCAGTCTCTTACATTGTTTAGTTTTTACACGTTTTAGATCGTCGGCTTCAAAAAGTATCTTTACTAACATGTCGTGCTTAAAGACGCCTTACTAACTGGTAAACTGTGTGGCATATTTCAAAAAGGAAATAAGACTTCATAGTGAAATGTACTATGGGATACACCTCTTCCCTGGTACTTTTAAAAACACATGACCCAATAACCAGCATGTAAATCTAAGTGAGTTAATCATCAATTAGTTAACCATGTGGCTGATTAGAATCAAGTGATCTGAACAATTTCCATTCAGCTGTTTATAAATGACTGACTACTTCATCAGTGCTTCCCACTGATCCCAGAACATGTATAGCTGGTTTCCAGTAACGGTAGTGGCTGAATAAAAACTGACTTTTAAACAGTTTTGGCTGCTCTCTAAAGAGTATTTAGACAATAAAAAGAAACCTTGGATAGAGTCAGGCATATTACTTTTCGGGAGGCTTCTTGCAAACAACTGTGTACATGTGGGCGTTGACAGCTATTAGCTTGTAAGCTTGTTGTCACGTTAGCTGACAGCTAGCTCTCCTAAGCTCAACATGCTAGCTCTGTTAGCCACACGGTAGCAGCTGTGTTGGTTTTTGACAAGTGGCCTTTGTCTGGATGTAGAAACACAGACCGAGCAGCTAACACGAGGGGAGGAGGAGGTGGGCGGGAGAGAGGAGAGTCCGCGGTCCAAATGTGGCTGCCTGGCTACATATGGTAGCAGGCTTGCTAGCATCGCCGGGGACTTGCTAAAAATAGACCCGCATCACAGCTAGCTTAAGCACGGGTACCGATCTCGTTTCACTTCTCACTATGTATAATCGCCACCCTGACCCATCTCATCTTTTCCACACGGTCAGAAGCGTTTCATGATACACCTCAGGATGCAGACCGGCAACCTAGTCCGTCCCAGTACAAAACGTCCCACAGCCTGGTGTGACATACGCAGGCGGCCCGGTTTGCCTCCCGCCCTGAATCCTGCCACATCCCGGTGCACATGCAAATACGACAGCAGACACGCAGCTATGCACACGTTCAACAGTAGAGATGGTGGATAAATAAATGATTATATGAGCAGACTAACCCTGTTTGGCGTCCATCTTGAACCTCCGCTAAGCATGCAGCAGCACGGCCTGGCTGAGAGGTGAGCGAGAGAGAGAGAGACACCGAGCGAGCGAGCGAGCGAGAGAAAGAGAGAGCGAGAGACATGCGCAGCCCTGCCCCTCTCACCCCGGATCATGGACTATTAATTACAAATGTAAAACAACATTCAGCCTTATGAACTGAGGCCTGGATAATACAAATAAATGAGTTCGCAATGAAGACAGTGATCCTTCTAATATTTACTTTACTATCGTTACATATTGGCATCACCTTTGTTCCTGTCCTTATTTAGATTTTTGTATAAAATAATAAAAAGACCTGTAGTATACAAACGTTAATGCCACACATTTACCTCACAAGACAATCTTCATTAACACGACTTTGATTTGTGTATGCTACCATTTGAAGTAAGCAGCTAACATTAGGATTTAGACAAACTACTCCACTGTAAATTTTCATGAATGCTATCACTACAACAGCATGGTTAGTAAGTATTGAAGCTCTTCTCCAGGTTAGCCTGAGTAAATATGTACAGAATACACTTAATATGCAAACATTGCTGCTTGTTATGCTATAACTTGAATCTTCATTGAAAGTGGCAATTTGTACTGGAGTACTGTGTGCACATTTTGCATGGCAAAAATATTTAAAATATAGTTCCCAGCATAATTTAGATCTGCATCTAACATCATTGTTGTGGACTCTGCCACAGTGTTAAGCTTTTTCAGAACTTTATAACAAAGAAACCCCACAACAAGCAGCACAGACCGACCTACCACGTATACAGGCTCTTAATAGTATAGGCAACATATAGATTCAAAATAATCTGAGTCTGAATGATGATAAAGCTTCCAACATGTCTGTGTTGTACACATGCTGTTTAATCTCTTTATGACAGGTCAAAGTTTGAACTAAAAATTACAGTATCTACCCGTTGTTGACTGGTAACCCCTGGTTTATTTTAGACATGGAACCACATTGTATATTATGACAAAATCTCTAAAAGGGGCTGATGTATTTTATTGTTATTTCTTATTTCAAAGTCTAAACAAACTACAAATATGAGTCTTTTTCCCATAAAGACAGAAAACTGAGTTGTAAAACATTTCCTAGTTATACTTAATTAGTCAGACAGTATTTTAGTAAAATAAAACATTCAGATGTTTTTTAAGTGGATAAACATCAATTCAAATTAAGTATTATACTCTCCTGCCCTGTTCATATACACCATCAGTGCACAATGTGACCAATTATGGACAGGTTCACATACACTAAAATTAAAAAAAAAAAAAAAAACTTCCCCTGAGCGTTTCATTGATTATGGGCCAAGCTCGAAGTTCCATCAAGACACACAAAGATGGTTCATTTTTGAGTTGCAAGTCCAACTGTTCTCATGAATAAACTGGTTTCTCTAATAAGGATAATTATAGAAGGAGGAGGATGGTGGAAAGGTGTTGCATAACCTGGCTGTAAAAGGAAAACTGGCTGCAGAAAACATAGAAGTTTAAAAGCCAAACCCAGTGGGATGGAAGAGACACGGAGTGATCGCAGGAGACCTGGGAGAGTTAATAATCTATCTAAGGAAGTCCAGGTGCATGATGGGAGCAGCACCGACTCCTAATCAAAGTAAAGACCAACCAGAACAGATCAACCAGCAGGCCTACTTTTTCCTACCCGCTCTGACAAATACAAACGGGAGAGCAACGAGTGGTTGTATTTAAATGTAACTGTGGACTGAAAGCTTTCGTCCATACAAACATTGTAGGACTCCAGAATCCTCCAAGTAATCACTCAGTTGAAGTTATCTCTTAGATAACCCATTCACATTCCGTTACATAAAACTCTGATCATTCCAAAGTCTGCCTCTTGTATCTTTGTGCTAAACAAAGCAGGAGCCTCGTCTGAACCGTTGAGCCGTTTTCACTCATGAACTCCAGACAATCAGGTCTGGATAACGTTCAGAGGTTGTCCCAAGCCGACGTTTCACACACGTAGCACACAGCGAGGCACCTGAGTCAGGCATGCAGGAGAAGAAGGAAGAAGAATCTTGTTCACAGGACTTTTGTCTTAGTGGTCGAGTCGCTCAGCTCTCTACCTGAAGTACAGGGGATTGATCCCGAGTATCCTGCAGTCAGATGTCAAAGTATCCTTAGACAAGACACTGAACCCAAAATTGCTCTCGCATCGTCTCCTGAATGTGATTATTTAATATTATGGACACTCTACACAGCGGCCTCTTCTATCAATGAGTGAATGTGGTGTAAAGAGTGCTCTGATTAGTCAGGAGACTGGACAAGCACTGTACAAGCTCAAGTCCATTTACCATCAGGTCCATAATGGGGACCGTTTTGGGGTTAAATATCAACATTAGGTGTACAGGAAGTCCTTGAAATACCAACACAATAACAGAAAACTGAACCATCTCTAATCAGAGATGAGCGACATTAACTTTACTTACAAAATGATGAGTAATCAAAAAGTAGTTGCTGGTTGAAGTCTTTTATTGATCAAACTACTTCATGAAGTAATCAACCGTCAACCAACCAGCACTTGTGAATCTGTCTCATCTGCCAAAAACAGGAAGTGGTTGGTGATGATACATTATTGGATTCCTCCCATGTCCAAAACGCTGATCATTACAAACCTATTTGTTTTAGTTGCAGCAGAGTCCATTCAGTCTCAGCTGTGTCACTTTAAAAAAAAAGAAAGAAAAAATGCAAATATAGGGCTTGGCGTTATTGGCAACAAATAAAATACTAGATTTTTAGACACAATTCAAACTTATATTTTATTAAATATTAAAGTTTGCAATTTTTGGCTTTTGTTGTGCAACACAGCAGCTCAGCAATCAGTCGTGCCGTTACTGCAAGACTTCAGACAAAGTGAACAGCAGATAGTGGTTCAGCTGTCGAGGTCGGACTTACATTAACTATACAATCAATTATTGCACAGATCTTTGGTCATAAAGGAAGCGTGTTAATTTTTAGCTAGAACAGATATTCATGATGTGCCTTTAAAAGCATGTATGATGAACAGACATTAGATTTAAATTTAGATTTTCTGTCAGTGCTCCTCTTAATGGACCATCCAAACAACTCTAAACAAAGACAGGGATCTCATCTTTAATAGTTTCAGTGTTTTTTAACAATGTATTAGTTGCAGCAACTTGCAGGGCTACAAATATATTCATGGCATTGTGTACTAAACGGTCTTTCTGTCATACAAACATCTCACATTGGTGAGTCCAGAACAGCAATGAGGAGGAGGAAGTTGCTTTGTCTGTGAAAAAGTGTGTGAGGAGTCAAAAGCTGACCATGTTCCTCATTACCACAGATACACTTCATACTGCAACAAAAGCTTGGAGATGCATCTACTGCAGAGTCTCTCTCTCTCACACGCACAAAATAGTGCTTAGTCACTGTTCGACCTGCCTCATGTTGTCACACAAACCCTCCTGACAGTCTGTGAAGGCACAGCAGCTTCTCTCTGTTTTGCAGGCAGTCCTCCCTCGTTACGGGCTCAATGGACGACGGCTGGATGAACAAAACTGAGCTGACACATAGCGCGCGCACACACACACAGACACACACACACACACACACAGCACAAAGGCCTCAGTGTGAGCGGTGACAGCAGCACTACAGCCTCAGATGATGCAAGGACAGCGGGACACAAAGATCAGCAGACAGCGCGAGATAACACGCTAATGCTAACTGCCCTTATAACAATAGATTACATTATGTATGAGCGATCCTTTTTGGTGTCACCACAACATGCAGACGAGTTGAACTGAGTTTACAGCAATCTAGTCAATATAAGCAAGTGATGAGTTGAACTACTGGATACAAAATGATTTCTGATGAGAAAGTAGACGCAAAACTTCATATAAAACTCTTTTACTTCATCAAACTCAGCGACAATGATGAGTCGTCAACTTAATTGCTATTGATTTTGATAAAAGTGGCTTATATTTACATCTCTCAATATTGATGCTCCTGAATTGCAGTGTAATTAGGTAGCTTTAAAAAAAAAAAGCTACCTAATTGACAAAATCAGTTGACAAGGTCTTTACAGCTCATTTTAACCATTTCTTTGATTTTGAAACTCTGAGCATTGAAGACAAATTAAGACAATTTAGCATTTCAGCACACATCAGCCCAGCTGGTTGCACTTCAGCTGTACATCACTATTTCTCATTTTGTATTGAAAAAAACAAAAACAAAAAACTGACAGAATCCTAATTAAAAAAAAGACCTCTGATTCATTCATCCAAAAACATAAGGATGTCATTTCATCAGTCAGATAAACCAGGCCTGAGCAGAAATCTGCCAAACTCCAGAAAGCTCTTTCCTGACTCCTCAACAGCTCATTACCATTTACTCCTCTAATAACCAATCATTACACTTCCAGCTAACGTCACTCTTAACAAATCCCTCCCTCCCTCCTCCTCCTCCCCCCTACTGTCCACCTTTGGTCACAGCGGGTGACTGGCTGACTGTCCAAAGGTCCTCTCTGCAGTTGCCCAAGGACAACCCTGCACCCAGTTCTCCAATACCTGCAATAATGCACCTTTCAGGAGTCCTTGTGCAGGCACAAACACACACGGGACAACTCTCAGCCAAAAACAAGTCAAAGTCATCTCACATATGAATGAAGAACAACGAAAAAACCACAACTTAGGCTTACTGTAAGAAGTTAACCTTTGCTCATTAAGAAGTCAAGATCCTCCACCTCAATAAAATCTTCAAAACTCAAGATGCTCACAAGGTTGCAGCTTTAAATCACAAGAAAATCCTGTATCTTATCTTTTGGGTCAAAGTTTCCAAACCTCTGCTCGTTTTAAATCAACGAAACCAAAAGGTGAGCAGTAGCAGCTCTGTGCTGCAATGACTGTGCTGCTGATCGATTCACATCCTGCAAGACTTTCAACGTAATTAAGCATCCATGTCAATTTTCCTTGAGTCAGCGGAGAGAAAAGCTCAAGCGATAGCTTTTCAGCAATGAACATCTTTATCTGGGAAAAGAAGCCAAAGAGAAAGACAAGAGAGGTAGAGATTTGTACCCTGTTCTCTCCATTGCTTTGAAGAGGGCTCGCTCTCCTTTGTGTCCACAGAGTTGTTCTCCATGCCGTCCGATCAGCAAACACACATTCCACACAGAGAGGGACCGAGCACAGGCTGTCACTGGAGATGTGAGGAAATATATGTGTGTGTGTGTGTGTGTGTGTGTGTGTGTGTATGTGTGTTCAGCTGCAGGAGTAAGAGGAGGAGGGAGGACGAGAGAGAAGAACCCAAGCGAGGCTTCTTCTGGGGGGGAGACGACTGCAGCGGGCGAATTAACTCCCTCCTAAAGGCGTGCTGTCAGCTGACCGTCTGCTGCCAACGTTCTGACGCAGCAACTATAAACGTCTCTGCCTCGCCTCCTCCCACCTTCCCTCCCTTACCCTCCCCCCGCCTCCCTCCCTGCTCAGACTTTTTGGCAACCGGTCTCTTGCCTCCTCCTTCTCACCCAATCTGATCTTCCCTTTACCCTCCTTTTTTTTTCCTGACTTTAAATTCAACCCTCCCTTACTTTTTTCCTTATGCTTAATCTCAGTGCTTCCCCCCCCCCCCCCCGCGTCATTCCCTTCCTCCCTTTGCGTTGTCAAAACTGCTGACACAGCAGTGAGACAGAGACTATGAATGATTTCTGCCTGGTACAGTGAAGCTACAGATCTCTCTCTGCCTGGTTTTGATTAAAGAAAATGATAATGCATGCATACCGCTATTTACCGCTAAACCAAAAAAACTAGCAAAGAATTTAACATGCATGCTGACAACCTGAACCCAGTACACTCAATTATCAAGAGAGCCAAGAACTGGCATTAAACATCTGAGTTTATTTTCCACGCTTCAACAATCATTTCATGACCCTTCACCTGAGGATTATTCTAGGTGTGTAAATGTCATGTTTTTTCCTCAAATCTCAACAATGTTCAGTTTACTTGATAAGACAGAAAGAGAAAATCTTCATGTACATAACACTCTAGTTTCTGTCAGAAGTTTAACGGATTTCTTTAGAATCTAATTTTCATTTCAAGACAAAAAAGCAGTTTAACATTGTAACTTCCTTGTCTTTGGAAAACTTTAGCTTTTTTTTTTAATATAAATGGTGCTTGCTTGTTTTGCATTTTCTTCAGCAATATGCGTCTACACCTGGAGCTTTTTAACCTGTCGACACGTCTGTTCACTTTTTTATTTTTATGCAGTCTAGTATGCCTACAGTATGCAGTCCTGTAGGTGTAGAAAGAAATATAATGAAATGAAAAAGCAGTTTCTCAAGGTTTCTAAAATGATTATTTGTATTCTAAAAATGTAATCATTTACTGCTGCCAACAAGGAGTTCAAAAAACAGAACAGAAAACAATGCCTGGTTTTTAGTCAAAATCATTTCCAGCTGCTGCCAATATTTCTTAACATTGTTATGGTACTTTCCTAACAAGGTGATCAGGAAAGGTCAGTCCGACCATAGTTGAATACAAAACAAATCCTTTTCAAATACAAAAGACATCCGACTAACCAACAAACAATGCTTCTGCTAAATGATCTGGTCAGTACATAGACTGTCCTGAACATCTGAGTTGTAATCCAACACTTCTTCCACTAGAGGGCACCACTTTCATGTTACAGATCTGTCTGGTGAACCTCTCTCTCGCAGACTAAATCTCAGAACCACTGAAGAGTGGATTCAGTGAGATTTTGGTTTCAGTTTTTCTTCTTTTTTACTTCAGCAGAAGACTCAAACCTTCATAGGTGGACTCTTCGGTAAGATGTGTTCAGTAGATAGATGCAAGACAAACAATGAGTCTGTTTAGAATCTAAGTAGCTTATTGAGTTTTCTCTCACTAAGCTGTTTCCAGTGATGACCTCATGCCTCTCTTATCATGCTTCTGTTCCTGACAGACTTCAGTGGGGAAATTGACGATTGCGTAAACAGAAGTTCAAAGTTTAAGCAGCACAAAGTGAACCCTCACCTTCATCTGAATAACTCTGCTCCGTCACCGAGTGTAATCTACAGATGGGATTATCAAACATACCAAAGTCATTGTTCCAATCAGATAATGTGACCATTACCTCTTTGTAAGCACACCTTGTGAATGATTAGAAACATTTAGTCAATCAATCCATCTATTTTTATAATCAGGAGTTTGAATTAGCTATTCTGTTTATATCTTCAAGAAAAAGACCTTCAGTGACAGAGCTCTAAATCTCAAGTTGTGTAACGTAGAACATTCGCTGAGTGGTTTCTGGGTCGGAAGACCCTTTGTGGGCCTGCCAGTGTCGCAATGCAGGGAGGAGGCTGAGGAGGAGGGGGAAGAGGAGGGGGCTTAATTAACAGGAGATCCCTCCAACAAACACAACAGTAGAAGTGTCAGCAGCTGCTCCCATAGAGCAGATACGCGTTAGCAGTTATGAGTGTTTCTAGTTTCTAACTGATCAATATTGATTTGAATCAAATTTAGTCGGGGGCAACTCGTCACCTTCTAAAAGCCCTGCAGGAGGCAGCTCGACATGTCTGAAAAACGACCTCTGAATTACAGACTGGGGGGTTATAGATCAAGAGTTTCTGTTTACAGATAATCTAGAGCTGGATATGAAAAGATAGTATCAAAGAATAAATGCTTTAAAGACAGAAACCCCGGCTAAGGGCTGAATTTAATAAATAATTGCTATGATTTGAAAAAAAATTATTGAAAGGGGAAAAAAAGCAAAATCCCAATTTGACAGTCCATTACAAATGTACACTGATAAATTAGATGAATTGTGAGATTAAATAAAAAATTTGCCAACCCTCATCCCACAATGAACATTGAGAGTGGTAGCTGAAAAGAGAGTTCACAATCCCCTAAAATATTTACAGCAGAGTTTATTTGCCAATCATAACACTGAGATTAAGCAATTAGCTTTTGGCACAAAAAATGTTATGCAACATGTATTCGAAGTGTGGGAGTGATTGTAAACTGCGTAATAAAATCAGAATGGCAGTTATTTAGTCAGCAACAGGGTGTGGATATCAGTCTCTGTGCTTGCGTAGCTCTGAGTGGATGTTGGGGGTCTATGAGGTTGAGGAGAGCTTCAGAAGCATCTTGCTATTTCCAGAGCAGGGAAAAGTCAAAACCAGATGGAAATGGAATTTAACTCGACAGCAAAAAAAAAACAGCTGTAGTGCACAAGTGCTTTATATTTGGTAAACAGTGGCCTCTGTTCGTCTGTGTCTCATTAGTTTTTCACTTCTGCTCTTAACGTGGCAAAAATGTCTTTCGTCAGGTTTTTTTTTTCTTTTTTTCTTAGCAATGATAAATCACAAAATAAATTGAATCACTTTTACTTACCTGATCTTAATGAACAAAAATAAAATGTGGTAAACAGTGATGTGAGAACACAAAATGCAGCAAAAGCAAGAGGTCAAACGGCAATGGAACACACAACCACACAAACAAGACTTAACAAAATGCAAGAGTTAATTTTCAAAGAAAATGAAAAAAGAAAATGCAAAAGAGGAAAGGTGATACTATAAAGAATGTAATGGGATCTACAGTCACAATACTGGCTGCTGGTTGGTTGGGAGAAAAAAACTGAGGAGAACAAAAGAGTGAAGATGAATATTATGCCGATGAACATGGAAGTGCCGGTGAAACTGAGGAGGATGTGTGAGGGGTGGTAGTTTTCCATGCCAGAACTGATTTATTTTACCTGCTCTTATGTTCACATTTGGCATCTTTAATAGTTTGCCACCTTCTGCGCTCTTCTTCGCGACACCCTCGTCTGGTTTGCGGACAGGCGAATGGATAAGGGGAACTTGGGGTGGAGGTTGCTGGATATCCAGCTTCTCCAGCTCGGCCTTGCTCTTCTGGGGGGAGGCCTGGGTAAGGAGAAGGTAGGAGCTCTGACTCTGGGCCTCTTCCTCGACCTTGGGGGTTGGAGGTACCTTTGAAACTGGCACCACTTCTTTTTGCTCAAAGCTTAGGTCGTCATCATCATCCATGGGGATTTCAGGGGGTTTGGAGGATGCAAACTTTGAAGTATCCAAAGCCTCAAGAAACTCATCAATTACACCCCTGGGTGGGCGCTCAATGAACTCAAACTCCTCAGAAGAGACTTCATGCTCAGAGACCTCCTCAGCCACTTCTGGCTCCTCCATTGCCAAGTCCTTCTTCTGGGTTTCCATCTGGAAGATTGCTGGGTTCTTGGCCATGGCTTCCAGGACCGGAGAAAGAGAGTCTGCTGTTGGCGACTCTGAATCTGAGTCTTCAGCAGGGGTTTTTTTGCTCTGGAAGTCAAGCGGCTCAAACTTTTCTGCCATTTGGGAAGAACCGTGGCTTGAGAACCAATCTTTCTGCTCGATTTTGACAGGTTCCACTTCTTTGACCTTGGTGGGGGTGGTTTCCTCTGCCTCTTTGACAAGATCGAATGCGCCAAAGCTTTTGTCATCTTCAACTTTGTCAGAAGCTTTCACTTCCAACTCCTCAGTCATTTCCTTAAGCAGGGACACTTTAGCATCAAAGGCAAATGGATTGTTAGCTGATAGGTTGATTGGAGGGTTGGGCGACTCCATCATCCTCCGCTCAAGGATTGGACTCTGCTCCTCTGGGCTACCCTCGGAGGAACCAGAGTCCATTTTGTCAGGGTTGAGTGGGGAAGACTTTAGGATATCTGGAAGTGATGGTGGCAGAACAGATTCCTCATCTTCCTCTTCATCATCATCTTTGTGGTCAGACGAGAAGTGAGAACTTGCCGACTGCATGAAAGAGTCTGCCATCTTGCCAATCTCAAATGACTTCCCCTCATCTAAGAATGAAGGTGGGGTATCCTGTGATTCTCCAGTCTGTCCATACTGGACTAAATCTGGAGTAGGACTCTCTGACATTTTTGAGGCTCTGCTGTCAGACTTAGAGTCTCCAAAATGGGAGTAGCCACTGTCTGCCAGTGGGGAAAAGCCTTCAAATGGGTTATTATTCTTCTTAACTTCATACATCAGGTCATCATCTTCATCAGACTTGTTGCCAGGCAGGTCTGGCTCATACCTGGAAGAGCTAATAGGAGCTGTGTCCTTGGAAAAGGTATCCATGGAGATCTTGGAGTTGTCTTGAGATGCTAGGAATGGTGAATCCCAGTGCTCTGTTGGGTTAGAGGAGGCAATGTGAGACTCAGGGACCTTCATCTGGGGGTTCACTGGGGAGGGGCCTGTGGAGGACCTGTCTGAGCTAATCAGCTTTTCATCGGGGGAAAAAGAAACTCCACTGTCTTCACACGGATTATGTGGCCCTGAGTCTTTCCCTAAACTCAGGTAAGGACCAGCTAGCGGCTCTAGAAGGTCTTCCTTATTCTTACTATGACTCAGTCCAGAGTCGCTCTCTTCACCCACCCAAGGCATGTCCTTGGAATGATTAGTGGGGGGTTCAGTGGAGAAGGAACCCAATAGTGCAGCATATCCTGAAGTAGGGGGCTGGTTGGGACTCTCGGTCAAAGAAAGCTCCTCCAATGAGTCAGGGGAGTGTAGAGGGGAGATAGGAGAGATGGGAGCAGGGGAATCACCCTTCTGCCCAAGTGCTTGAGTAGAGAGGGAGGGGGAGAATGCAATACAGCACATATCAAAGACATACTCCATTCCTTATAGTGCCCACCACACCTGGGGTACAATTACCCCGCCCCCCAAAAAAAGTTGAGAAAGTCACGAAGACGAGGACCAGACAAGTGCTGCCCAAATGTTAATGCAGCTGGTGGCTATCACTTTCAACTATCATTGACTACATATCCTGTACAATCTACAATACTGCACCCAACAATACATCGCGGCAGCCTTGGTTCTAAGTCCTGACACTGTTGCAATCTCAGGACTTTCCTAATATTGGAAACGCAAATCAATGTACCAGCCAAAATGTGCGGTGTCAGCTCTATTATGCAGTTGGAGGCATTTTTGCTGGCATGTTTTTTTGCGTTTGTTAATTGACACTTTGTGTGAAGAGTCACTTTTAAAAAATGTAAACAAAATTAAAAAAATCTGATGGGAGCAATCTCTCAAGGATGACTATGTCTCCATCTATAGGGGTCACTGAATGTATTAATGATATGAAAAACACATTATGGATTCTACAGTTTTGGACAGCCATGTTAGATAACATTTCCACCTCCATCTTAAGAACAACAAATGACAGAATATTTTTTGGAACAATAGTATTTTATCCTCTATGTGTAGGGTGGAGGCACATGGACGCAAAGTTAGGAAGTATGTTAAGACCTCCATGTCTTAAGCATTGTTTTCAGGTCTTTTGGGGGGAAGGTGTTTCCAATGCAGATAGGATGTATAATCCCATAAATACTGTACGTTCTGATATTGCCTCAGTGTCCTCTACTAGTTGGACAAAAGCTCAAAAGGCATTGAAACTAGATTGATGGATAGCGGAGTGGATTAATTGGAACGATAGGTGTTCAATTACTTCGTACAGTTTTAAAGATTTGTAGAAACAAAGCTAAGGGATTTTAAAACCGTTCTAGCGGCAAATGGGGCCCAGCGCCACACTCAAACTTCAGCTTAGTTTTTCATTTGTCTGGTGAAACTTCAACCCCTTGCTTGCACTACTTAACTCCATTTTTAGTTCTGGGAAGAAAAAAAAATGGTACGAATAAACCAAACAAAAGACCCTATGGAAAATATGCTCTTTTGTTTCTGGAAGATTTTTATTCCTTCAGAGCTTAAGCAATCATCAATCTTTTAGACTTAAACAACTATAATAAGTGCAGATCACCTTTGACAGTCAAGATTTGGCAGCATTTGTCTGGTCCTTAGTGTATCACTGTGGTAATAGTTTGTTGCCCCAGGTCTGGTGCCAATATACCATGCCCAATGTATCTTGAAAACAAAAACCGTTAACTAAAAGGTTAATAATGATTCCTCTCTTAAGAACAGAGCGTTAAAAAAAACCAATACATATATATACATATACGTAACACGTCTATATACATATATGACTTAAAAATGGTTCTGTCCTTTAAGCCACTTAAAAGAATCATTATTCCTTTTTATCTACTTGAGAAAGTTAATGTAAGTCTACACTAAAACTACAATCACATGTGAGTCACAATGCAACACAAACAAAAGCAAATTCCCAAACATCAAATTTAGCTTTTCAAAGATACAGGCATCTATGCAAATGCTACAGGCAATAAATATTTAGAACTCTTTACATGCGAAGGGTTATTTTTGCCACTTTCAGTACATGACAAACAAAGGAGTGAACAAAAGTGTTGAAAGTAAAATAATGACAAGAACAAACAGCGAGCAAAGAGAACTTGCCTGTAGGGAATTGCATCAGAGGATGTGGTTGAGCTTTAGAAGGAGAAGGTACATCTGTAGAAGAAACCAGAAAAAGCAGCAGAAAGTGGATTCAGTCAGTCAGCAAGCCAAGAAGATAGACAGAGACCAGAGGAAGTGATAGAAATAATCTCTGCTTCAAATGAACATGATTTCAGATGTCAACGCACTAAACCAAAAAATAAGTGTAGAGCTAAGGGTATGTGGATCAAACTGCTTTCAATCATGTACCGTAAATTCCGGACTATAAGCCGCTACTTTTTTCTCACTCTTCGAGCACTGCGGCTTCTACTCCGGTGCGGCTAATGCATGGATTTTTTATGGGGGACAATGAGCTTCTGCCGCAAAAACATTTGACTTCGTCACGTCGGATCTTAATATCAGTCATTTTGCGCTTCATGCACGCACCCTCATGATGGAAAACACACGGAGAAATACATATGATGTAGCTTTCAAGTTAAAGGCGATCGACCTGGCTGTCAAAGAAGCTAACAGAGCTGCTGCACGTTAAGATGACACTGACAGCGACAACAGAGACTGAGGAAGTGAGTAATGAAGTCATTCTGAGGCAGTGAATGGATGGACTTTTTCTTGTGAAATATATTACGGTCATCTTTTTCATCAGCCGTGTTACAGACACCGTCGGCTAGGCTTCGTATTGTAACGGTTCATGTTGTAAAGTCAGTAGTTGATAATGTGTTCATAATTCCGATTATGTGGAGAGTCAGTGAATGCACCAGCGAGAACGTGTCGAGTGGCTGTATGAGAGAACGCTGGGGGAGAGAGTTGGATTGTTACGGCAAGTTATGTGTTGCTCTCTGCTGTAAACGGCGTGGTCACGGCCGACAGTGATCGGGTTATTAAAAGTTATTAATATTTGAACGCTCCTTTAACTTCCGTACGGACGCTACAGTATTTGCGGATGTTACCGGTAGCCTACGTCTGTGTAAATACCTCTTGTTATAGCGTGGACACCTGCGGCTTATAATCAAGTGCGGCTTATATATGTACAAATACATTTATTTACTTATTTTTAGCCGGTGCGGCTTATATCCAGGTGCGCTCAATAGTACGGAATTTACGGTAGTTATTTTCTAACTTTTTCAGTACGCTGGAAATAAGGCCCATTTCATGCTGCTTAACATTGTTTGAGCTGTCTCAATAGACATGATGAAAAACATGGGTGGAACTCAGGGGGGGAAATAAAAGCTAAAATGAAGGTGAACTTTTTTCACCTCCAAAGATGAGAAAGGGGCTTTAGTTAATTGTTGATTTTCCTGGTTTTCATGAGGGATGGGTACGAGTACTCGTTCAAAGTATAACCAGCTAGCGTTACAGGTGTAACTGAGCTTTCTAGTTTGCATAAATGAGTATAATGTACTTAGAAAGAAAAGGGCATTATTCAACATTCTGTACATGCAACAGACGCAGTAAGCCGAATTACGGCAACAACATCTACTTTATGGCAGCTATGGTAACTCTCTAGGGACGCGTTACTTTAATGGCGAGAACACATTCAAAAAAAAAAAAGCATGCAGTGCAATAGAGGTTGCATTAAAGTTAGTATAGAAAGCGTAGTATAATATTTGACCACACTGACCGTGAGGTCAAAGCATAAGGATAAACCTAAGATAGACAGGAAGTTTTACTTCACATCATTTACAAACCCTCTGAACACACTGAAGAGATCAGTATTAAGGGAGGTGGGCCTTATATCCAGGAAAGCTAATAAAGGAAATAACACGGTCCCATGAAGTTTTGTGGAGGGAAAATAGCTTCAGAAAGCCGATAGCATTTGCAGAGACAGCGTACAAGCCATCATCATGGCTAACAAAAGCTGCGAGAAAAGAAAATGTGAATTGTTCAGAATAGCAAAGCGTTTGTGACTACAGCTCTTACCACTGAATCATATGTTACCATCACTTGCCATTTTATTCAGAGCTAGGGTTTGAAGGCCGCTGTCCTGCAGACACAGCACTGATGAGCGACAAACCCCAAAAACAAAGCGGACCACCAGGATGTCTGACTGAACACAGCAAGTTCCTTAGCGCTCGTTGGTAAAGTTACTCGAGTGCCCGAGCATCTAGATCATTGTAAATGTCCATCACTAGTTTTAATAAAAGTTTTACAAAAGCATGCTTTGTTATGCCACAGATAAGAGAAAATGTCAAATATTCTCAAATGTGGCTTCTTAATTACAGCTTCTGCGTTATATCACTGTAGTTAAGGACAACCAAAGGGGAACACATGGTCGTCTGTAGGGTATTCTTAACCCATTTAACAAAGCTGTTCTCCAGAAATCACTTGCTAAGCTGTTAGCGCAGTAATGCTGTCTCAAAGCTCAACTCTTTGTACAGAGCTAAAGTATCAGTCGTAAGGCGTTAGAGTTACTGTTTGCCTGCTTACTCTACTTGTTCTTTCACATATGTGGACATCTAATGAAGGCCCAATGTTTCATTTGGTGGTAAGAGGACGACAGAACAGGCATAACATTAGTGTATAGCCAGTCAATATAACATGACAGTCTGCTATGTAGAAAGATAAAGAAGGCTGAAAGCAAACAAAGAGGCAGCTGTTATAAAAGAGACACGGGGAGAGCAAGCATTCATCTTTGATCAGGGAGAAGTGGTTACACTTGGTGCTTTCTAAACCTCAGATCAGACAGAAATGAGCAACTAAAGAGTTCAGACCTGTTAAATATGATCAAAATAATATACTGCAAACGCTTAGTAATTGTGCGACGAAATACTTTAACACATTTTGCAAGATCCATGTGACTTCAATCAGCTCTGGTCAGAATAAGTTAGTTGAATCTAAGAGTAGATGGCTTATAAAAAGGCAAATTAAGCTCAATTCAATCAAGGAAACAAGCCGCATCTAGGTATTTTATCTAATTCAATAAATGACCTCTTACCAAACAGACAAAGGCATGTGGCAGGGCACTAAAATCTTCTAAAGTACTAAACTAGGAGGCCACTTGAGGACAAAGGTTAATGACTTCAAGAAAATTCAACAACACCACAGAAGCTTTGCGTTATCGCTGCATCTGAGGCAAGATTACTGGAAACATATTTTGATGGATTATGGTCTGATCTTTCAAAACAGCCTGTAGAAGGCCTGTCTAAAGAAATGTCTCTGTGAGTATCTAATCCAATAAACATTAATAGAGCAAGAAAGGAGAAAAACATGAAATAACTCAAACATTGGGAAATACGTCAATACTGTACGTTCTGATATTGCCTCAGTGTCCTCTACTAGACAATATCCAAACAATCAGACCACCACTGAGTTTATAATCCAACACACAATATACTCCAGAGTCCTGACTTCAGATTAAAGAGTCCTTTGTTCAGACCAATGATTCAAATATCTTAAAGATTAACTTCCTTTTTTAGATCCTTTAAGCTCAAAAGCTAAATGAGCGCTGGTACCAGCTTATTTTTGCTTTCGTCTTTGTTTGGGAGAGGAGGAGACCCCTTCGGACACTTAAGCCCCCGTTTCCACCAAGCGGTCTGATGTGATCAGTACAGGTTGGTTCGGTAAAGCCTGATCCTGTTTGCTATCCACAGCCAACGCGTGCCCTATTTGGTAGGCGGAGTCTCAGCCTGATATTAGGACGACAGTTTCTCAGGTGTGTTAACTGTCCTGATACGATATACCCGTGTATTGGCATGTGGCTCTTTGTAACTACGCTCAATCAAGCTTTGTTTCAGAGAAGACTGTGTGCCGCCAGGAGAAATACAGCCAAAAAAACAATCAATGTCTTTTAATGCTGCTGTAACACAGGACCAATCAATGGACTGCAGTATTTAGCTCCATCTTTTAGGGTTGGAACCATATTCTGACACCCCAACAGATGGGTACCAAAAAGTAGGACGGTACGGCTCGGTAATTTGGTGCCGATACCAATATTAGAAAAAGAAAACATCTGATAGCGACATTTCGGTCGATATTCTGTGATCCATCTTTGGTCTGTAGAGAATTAGATACAGACATTTTCTGCATCGATTCCTTTAAATGCATCAAACACTTGTGGAAAAGACAAGGTCACTCAACTGGAAAGTAAGTATACATGCATGACCCCATGACCTACTTTAAAATGATAATGCTGGTTGTAATCCATATAGCGCACTCTGCTGGTGACAGCCGGGAAGAGAAATGACAGTGTAATGCAAAAATGCTAAAAAGAAATTTTTTTACTGGTGAATAGTACGAACACCTATAGTCACTGCATGTTAATATTAACTGTATTATCAGCTGGCTGATGAATCGATTGGGCTCAAGAAATTAAACGTGTACTTTCATCAAATGTATTCTAAAACAGCTGTGCAGTCTTGTTCAAATTGCCAAAGACGCCATGAGAAATCTAGTTTTCTATTTGATGATCTCCTTTACTCCCAACATAAAAACTGACACTGAACAAAAAACTGAAATAGTGGGTTAATCCCTCAAGTTATTTAAAGCAGCAAAAGACAATGAGGGAAAAAAAGAAGACTTAGGACGACTTCATAAGGGAACAGCAACTGATCAGTTCCTGCAGTAAATATTAAGCAGGACTTTCAAATACATTCTTCAGGTAATCAAATAAGTTCAATGTAATTCAGAATATTTGCTGATAAAATCTTGCTTCAAATTATGTAAAGGAAAAAAAAAAAAAAAAAAAAAAAAGTTTCACTGTTTGCATCGCAACTCATGTTGATTATAAATGTATTGAATCAATGTGTGAATCAGCTTTTTGTACAGATTTCTGTTTTGCTTTGATTCGATTATGATGAGGCCAAAATGATTCTTCTCAAGAGGCCATTTTGTTGGTTACCTCTACCGTCGAGTGTTAACTTCCAGCTGTGAAGACGACCTGAAGGAAAATCAATAATAAACCAATAAGACACATTTACATTCAACTTGTAAACTCATTAAAACACATGGATCCAATGTTGTTTCCAGTTAAGATAAGACTCATTTAAAGATTATTTTTTTATTCAGTTTTAAATGTAACAGACAACGTCTGACCAAAACTGAGGCAAGATTTGTTAATTTTTAAGACCTGACACTTCTGCACAGCACTAACGTTTTCAAATCAAATCCACTAACAGAATGGCAGTCAATGAACAATGAATCTTTATCTGCTTTTTCGTTTTGATTACGTTGAAGATCTACATGCCCACTAATTCAAACCCTTCACCAGAAAGAAAGACCTAAAAAGAGGACAATTTGATTTGAAACACGTTGTTGTCGGCTGGTTGTTTGACCTGAAATAATAAAAAAAAAAAACTGAAAGCTTGGGATTTACCAACTAAATTCTATTTAATTGAAACATTCTAATTCGAGGGCAGAGATTGAATAAAAGAAGTGAAACCTAACAGGAAGCTAGTTTAATTCTCATCTCCAATAACAGCTGAGGGTGGGAAGAACAGAATACAGTTAATCCAGAAAACAATTAAGTTCTTCATTTACAGAATCAGATCAATTCTCTCGGTCGACGAAGCTGTTGGTAATAATATATGAACTACAATTACCAAGTCTTGCTAACCACAACAGAGAGTCAGCCAATTCCTGTCTCAGGGGGAAGGGGCGGAGACGAGTTGGGAGTGGAGAAGTCGGCAACGGATGAGTAACCTGAGGTTCTGTTCAGCTCATCCGGGTCCTGATCAGGTTACAGCCAACACACTGACTAACAATGTTTTGCTGACTCACTGGGAGCACTACAAATACAGTCCCACAACCTCACAGACTACACAAAAAAAGCAGCTATGGAAAAGATTTCATGTGTGCTAAAATTAAGGGGAAAAAAACAACTAAATATCTGAACCCTATTCATTTGCTTTTACGGAAGTAGAGCAATCTGTGCTATAAGGCCCCGTCATTGAACCCCCAACTCTGCTTTACTGTGTTCCTCTATACACTTAGGTATTTGTCTCCTCCATGAGCTATAAGTATCTTGAGGAACGCCTCCCAGTTGACACTGATATATGACTTCAGGCAAACATATCACCTGCTGCTGCTGTCTTGTAAAATGAAGAACTCAATGTACAACTCCTTTCGGAGCCCTCTGTGTGTCCTTCAGGAGTCCAGAAGTCTCAAACAACTCTTTCCATTATTTAGTTAAAGGTGAATGAGAGCAGGCTACTTTGGTTCCTGCTGCTTAATCTAATGACAAAGACAGCGGCCCATATGCAGCGACAATTGATTTCAGTGTCTCTGCTGCAGTCTCCTCTTCCACAAAAAAAAACAAAACAGTTATGTAATTTTGCAGAAAGCCACATGGAGATTTGGGGTTATGTTCCGTTTCTGACTCTCACTGAATGCTTCTCAGCTGTCAGAATCTGAGGAGGGGGAGCCTTTTGTTTTGGGATCCAGCTTTGATTTATTTTTTCAGTATGTTCCTGTCTGCAGAGATGAAACACAGACAGAACCTCCAGCTAATTAAAGACACTCTTAATTACTACATTTCATCTAGAAGTCCGTGGGATTTACACACAAGTATGATTCCACACTGAGGAGCCTGATGAAGACAAAGGTAGCAAAGTAGTCAAGGGTGATAATATTGACTCCTATCAATGCTACTCAGTAAATGGTAGGGGGATCCATAGTTCCTTCTTGAGAGCTTCACGGGTGTTAAAAGGTGTAGTTTTATATTTTTGGCTAGAGCCAGCTAGGCTACCCGTTTCCCTGCTGCTCCCAGTCTTTATGCTAAGCAAGGCTAATAATCAAATACCAACTACAGCTCTGTAACAAAGACACCAGATTGAAGGCTGTATTGTTATCAGATTTTAACTTTAATAGAGAGAGATGGGGTTTTAATAACAGAAGTCATCTGAATTGGACTTTGGCGCCAGCTAGCTAAAGATGCTAGCAGCAAATACGAGGTCATACATTTTATTTGACAACTTGTCATCTTTTGGAAATGATCAGAGGGAGAAATAACTGTCATCTTAATGATTGTTTAGACGATAAGAAAAGGTTTCAATGAAGCCCTCTGTTCTACTATTTGACTTGGAGGATAATAAGGCTGATTTGTCGTTCAAGATATTCACTCAGCACAGCATTAGGGCACCAAGAAGAGGTTTAATGCGATGAATCAGCACAGTTTCATCTTGCAGTACGCAGATCTGGAAAGCTCTGTGCATATCACAGCGATAAGAGTGAGATTTAAAGCAGATTAACATGTGGTTCTGGTCATATTTAGGAGTTTGTCTCACTTCTCTGAACGCCAGCTGCTGTGTTGGCAGAGTTAAAACAACAGATAGACGTCTGTCTGCAGTTGTTGCTTTGGGTGGAGGGCTCCAACTCTGAAGCACTTAACCCCTCTCATGTCCAGCCTTCACCAGGATACAGAGAAAAACAACACACTGTGGGTGTGACTTCTCTCCTTTTTCCTCTAATCCACCTTCCCACATCACAAGTGTCTCACAAACACACACTGACAGATGTAGGTGACCCAAAAATAAGATGTAGGCCGGCTGTGATCGCCAAGCCCCCGACGATTAAGCAGCCTTTCAGTCACACCGTCTGACGGGACGAAAACTCACTTCAAGCACCTCTTTGAACATGAATCTGGTGATGATGTAGTCACGGCAGAACTAAACTTATTACGCCTTTTGAACAGAAGAGACGAGACACCAAAGAAAGAGTGACTGTTCTATTCATACAAAGTGGTTTTTAATTGTTTACTGGAGCAACAGGTAAATAAAAGCCTGCAACCAAAAAGCTAATAGAGTTTACTACTAAGGCTCAAATAACCATTTGTTCTTAATCAGTTTATCCTTTATCCATAAAGGCATAGCTTAACATGTAATAATATATTGTGTTTTTATTATTATAACATCAAAATTCCTTTATTCCCTAAACAACTTTCACAAAAAAAGTACATTACCACTCTTAAATATTTAAAAAAAAAAAAATAAGTGTGATAGACACCAATTAAGAAGAGGAAAATGGGGGGGGGGGAACATTCATGAAAAATACTGGAGTAGACTTCACTTGTCCTTAAAGTTTGATCATATAAATCATGTTCTGTCTCTTGAACACATGCTTAAACAGGCCCTCGTGGTTAATCAGCCTCCATCAGAGTGGCCTTGCCAGGCGGCCCCGCCCTTCCTCTGAGCCTGGAGGATGCAAGACAGGCCTGTTTACCTGCTCTCCCTCATAGCTCAACAAACAACAATAAAAAGCAGCAACAACAGCTCTGTAGACACTTCTAAAAAACTACCCCTCCACTCCAAACAACACAAAAATGCCACATCATAAGCATTCAGACTGGCTGCGGCTACAGCTACAGGGGGCACAGGGAGGCTCACAGGCCTCTGGAAGTCAACCATGTGGAGGATTTGGGGTGTAGATTTGGGTGGGGTTGAGGGAGGTCTCGACTGACAGCAGACAGACAGACATCGAAAAAAAATAACAGAACAGTCAAGAGTGTTTAAGTAGTTCTGGTTTGTGTGCGTTGGTGCGGGGAAGCTGACAGGGAGGGGACGCAGAGCGGATTCCTTTGTTGTGACTAATCTCCGGGTTACAGCTTTGGTACGCCGCTAATGCTTCCATTATCGGACAGGTCCTTCTCAACGTGCTGCATTTCCTTAAATTACTTATTTCCAACAAACAGTATGATATAAAACCCGATCTTACATGCATTTTACTGTGATAGTTCCCGAAAGAACAGATTTAAGGTATTCACATGTTCCCGTGGTAGTAATGGTCAGTGTAATTGACGTATACCAGCCGACATCATACAAGACTTAAACCAACGACATTTTTTTTTGCTCTATTCTCGAGTAATGCAACAGCCGGTAGTTAATTGGAAAAACTTTTCAACTTTTATGTTTTTCTGTATCAATAAAAACCAAGGCAAAGACCCAGTAAAGTGTGTCCGATAATTGAACCTCCGTTAGCATCTAGAGCTAGCACGTCGGGCACGCAGCGGGCACAGTCAGAGCAGATGGGCGCTGCTCAGGTTGACACATTAATGTCACCAATAAAGTTGAAATGGAAAATATATCACTTTATAATACATGATTGGCATTAAGGTTAATGGGGGCTACATGCTATGATGAGTTAAAAACGGGATGATGCAATTTGCCGGCTGGTCCAGTCAGCAGTTCACAATATGCCTGCTGCCATTTATTTGTCAAAACAGGTGGGCCGCATTGCTACAACACAGGGCTAAAAACTGCAAGATTACTGAGAGTCCAACACAGGATCATCCCCTAATAATACTTTTAAAATGTCTTTTTTTTTACCCGAATCACAGCACAGTGAAAACAGCCGGATCGCCTCATGAAGACGGACCGTCCGCTTTGCCTCAGGGTAGCATCACTAGCCCGCTAACCGGCTAGCCTCGCCTCGCCTTGACGCGACAACATGCGCTAAATGTGTCGCAAAATAAAACTCATTTAATTCAGATTCATCAAATACCAGTAGACAAACATGATGAACCCGTTTAAAGTATTTTTTCACTGAATGAATAAAAGTCCTCGTCGGTATGTGGACTTGTCCAAAAAGCTAACCCAGCTCAAATTAGAAACTGGAGATGAATAAAAACGATTAAAACCGTCGAACTAACTGTCCGTTAATGCTGATGAAAAAACACGAATGTTAGCAAAGTTAAACAGTTTAAATCAATCGTCCCGTCTTTAAATTAGTGTAAGGATTTCGTTAAAGTGACTTACAAGACGCTGGAGCCGACGGTTCTTCTGTCACCGCAGGTTGCTCTGCTGCCTCTGCGGGGGCTGGGGCAGCTTTCCCGGGTTCCGCCGCTGGGAGGGCGTCGCTCTTCGGGACAGGTTCTGGTTCGGGGGCAGCCTGTGGCTCCTGTGCGATCTTTGTACTCTCCGGTTCGGCTTTAGGGGCAACAACTTCGGGCTCATCAACAATAAAAGGATTCTCGGACTCAAAATGTTGAGTGGTAGAGTCTGGGATCGTTGGCTCTGGCTCTGGCTCTGGTTCTGGTTCCGGTTCCTTAAAAAGGACAGGCTCTGGTAACGTTACTGGCTCCACTGGAGCACTGATGGCACTTTCTGTGAACTCATGTGGCGCACTGTCTTCAGCTATGTGCCGCTCCAAGGCATCCTGAGCTCCACCGACCAAGTCCACAATATCATCCACGCTGAAGAGGTCTTGTTTGGGCTGGTCCAGCTCGGGGTCCGGTTCGGCCTGGTAGTGGTGCACTGCCTCAGTGAAGTGAGGAGTAGTGGAAGATACTTCATGCTCCATGCTGTCTGCCATTTTTTTTTTCCAAACTGACTTTTGAGGTGGTTAGAGTTTGATATCCGGTAACTTTTCGGTCGGTTACCTCCTGAAACAAACTTCTACCTGGATGCGCTGTGAAACCGAACCGGTAACCCCCTCCGGTAAGTCTGCTTTGGACACCGGACGAAATCGGACAAGTGCGCCACACGACAGTTGCCACAGAGTCGGACCCGAGTCTCAGATGGACGCTGTGAAGTTGAGAAGAACATGAGGGAGAACTTCGCTGGCCAATTACCTGGGGCTTAACCCAAGACTGACAAAATTATTAGCCAATAAGAGCGTGTCAAATTGGACACCGACCCCGCCCACCTGAGCGGGGGCGTAATTGGACGCCTCGTCCATCAAAGCACCTCTGAATCTTAGCAGGAGCAGAGAGTTCAGAAGTCTCCTCCTGTTCTGACATAACTTGTACTCCAACAGGGCACTTATTACATAACTTTTTTTCTTTTTTGTGTGACTCCTCCTGTTACTGACAGCCAACCATCCAACTTTAACAAAGAGAAAACTATGATAAGCGAGGGATTGAAAACCTCCACTTCTATAAACTAGGACTTAACAGGGTGTAAAAAGTGTTAAAGTGATACTTCATGAAGTATCAGAAGGTAAGGTACTCACAAATGTTTTATTCACAAACATTTTTATTGATTTTAAACCTTTGTTAGACATTTGCTGGTGGAGAGATAACAGGAAGTTAATGTACCAGAACTTTGTGTTCCCAGCTCAGAGAGGGCTGTCAAATCAGTAACTAGTGCTCTCAAAGTTTGAAGTTAAAGTGCTATATTTCACTCTGAAAAGTATGGGAATGCTTGAGTACTAACATATACTTAAGTAAAGTACAAAGTTACTTTCACCTTAGGGTACTTGTTGAACATTTGAAAAGAGAAAAAAGTAAATTGTGAGGCAACTTGTCACTCAATGAAACATGGGTAATCAAAAGTTTTCACAACAGCCTGCAGAGAAACGCTGCATTCAGGGAACCGAGGACTTAAAGGTGAAACGGCTGAATGTAGTAAAAGTCAATGTCCTAGCACTTTTATAATATCTACATTATTAAAAATTAGTGGATGGCAGTATGTTGGCCTACTTAGATTCTGAAGATTTGTGGCATATTATAATTGTAGAGCTATACTTTTCAACAAATCAATCACATTTAATCTTCATGAAGGGCCTCAAATTAGAATTCATGATTCGTAGGACAGAAGAGCTGATAGAGTAAAACATTGAAACAATCAGATATGGCAAATAAATATAAAGTGATAAAATAAAAATACAAAATAAGGAGTTCTTTCTTAAAGACTAAAATAGTATTAGATTGTGAATGTTTGTGTATAACTAAATAGTTTCTTCTAAATATTTCGGTTCTGGACCAGGCTAATGTAGGTTTTAAGTTCATGACTTAAGCTCTTAGCTGATAAAATATTTAAAGATTCAGCTGCTCTCAGATCCTCCGGCTCTGCAGTCATGTCCACTGATCTGTGAGACTTATTCACAATAGAGCTGTCAGCTAACATGCTAACATACACAATACTCTAACACACACAACAGCTTTTTTTGTAGAAATAAGAGAAACTATGAGACTGCTACTCTCTTCAGTTTCATTTCATTGTATCGGTGAGTCTATACATCATTTATTAGGGGTGTCTAAAATGATTGTGGTTACTTATTTGTCTTATATTTAAACAAGTATCCCTATAAAACTGCTCACAGAGTGCATATTTATGTGTTTTCTTCAAGACCAGGAAGCTAAAGAAACTTAATGCAGATTTTGTTATAAAGTATCTCTTTAGAGACAATGTCATCCAAAACCCTGAGGACAAAAAACGCTAGCTACCTTTTAGTACCTCTGAATGGGTCAGGGTAACAATGTTTAATTAGATGCCAAATCAATAATCCAAGGGTGCATGATGACTCATCAACATCTTTTAATGTTTTTAAGGCAACTAGCCACTCTAAAGAATACCAACACAATTATACTTGTCAATGTTAGACCAGATACATGTGTGAGGATATGTGATTAAAAAAAAAAGTGTCATTTCCTGTACATTTAATATGACCACGAAACAGGAGCCAGGCTATCATCTCTTTGAGGCATACGTTCAGTATATTTACAACACAATGACAATTTTAACATCCTGCTTTTTAGTATATTTAAGCAAAAATATGCTGATGGGTTGTTTTAGTTCTGCAGTGTAAGAGGTGCTCAATTTGGGCTATGAGAAGTAAAACAAAAAAAGCAAAATGGTAAATGGACTTGAGCTTGCACTTTTGCAGTTTTCTGTACTGTACTTCTGAATTCTAAACCCCAGCCACCCCTTAAAGCCACCCCAAAAAAATATCAGCCTATTGTCTCACCAAATTGAAAAAAACCCCCAAAAAAACCCACATTAGACCCCATCCTTTCTTTGGTATATAAATGTATATGTGGTACTGCTGGTGCAAAAGGATAACCAATATTACCCTGGTCATTTAAACTCATCTTCTGAAAATCATAACTATTTGTACAATACAATTGAAATCAATTGAATTTAAATTAGCTTTATGCATGAGGCTTGACAGATGAACAATCCAGGTTGCGAAACACAGAAAAATCACAATCGCATAAAACTTGTTCAAACATGTCTTAAACCTGGTGATGGCTCAAGATGGAAAGGCAAGTGTAGGTGGCATGTTCTTTGGACAATGAAGGTCTGTCCACAATTTGATGACTGTCCATGCAATAGCTGTTGAGATATGTTTCTTCAGAGGAAGTTAAAGGTGAAAACAGGAAGAATGATAGTGTAGGGGAGCAGTGTGTAGAGCTGGGCTTTAGCTGGAGAGATATAGAGTTACACAGCATACTGATGACAGGCCAGAGTCTATATATAATATGAGAATATATGCGTCTGTAAGTAAATATGGATACTGCTGAGGTAGAGGCAGCCAACATATGATAATGTGGCAAGACAGTGAGAGGGTATGGGAGTAAAAATGTCTCTGAACTAAAGTCTGATTGGTTATTCTCTGACACCGCACGGTTTGAATGATTGCATAAGGAGATAATCTAATTGTACTGCTCACTATGAATATGTCTTGAAACAGAAACAAAATGGGGTTTTATTCCCAGAAACTAGGCATACAATGTTGCTTTTTTTATTTCAATTGCAAATACACAGTCCTACTTCCCCACAGAGCCTTGGTACTTGAGCACCAAATGTGGATGATGCCTGCTTTTTGTTTGATGAAACTACAGTTTTCTACTGTTTGAGGTATTACTGAGCCTTTACTTAACATGGTGTGACATACTCTATTTGTTTAGGCCCATTGGGTTAGACTGAAGATGTCTTTGGTCTAAAAGGCTTGGAGCTGAGAGCATAGACAGGAAGTAGTACTGAATTGAGTCATGGACTGTTAGCTTGTTGGTTTGGATATGCACATAAATGTGTCAATCATATTGAAACAGAAATACAGCTGTCAAAATCTAGAGGAAGTTGACTACATGTTCAATGTTTGTCCCAAAATCTCAGTATATTAATTTATCTTAGAGCAGGAACTGATGCCAACCGAACATAAGAAGGTGGACACTTTTCATTTAAATTTGTTGTAGAAAGGGACTTGAAGCTATACAATGCAGAATGTTCCACAGGCTTTTGAAGTGTGGACTGCTGTGCCTCTCAGCCAGGCGTTTTGTGATATTAGTTTCTGATTTGATCTTTGTTATCATTGAGCCTGCCTATTGATAATAAATCCCTTGGTTTTGACTATGGTAAGGTGTATAGTGTGTTTTGTTGTGTGAATTTGTGGATTGTTGTTAGCCCCATAGGTTTTGCCTTACAATGGGGCTTTGCAAACAGAAGCTAAAAGATTGAACGTTTGCAACAGAAACAAAAAAGCTAACATAAAGTGTACTTAAAGGTTGTCTTAAGAATGTAATATTGGATCCATGATATCCCTGAAAACTTCTTACCCAGTTAGCATTTAAAAAACCTGTTGGAGGATAATGGGTTGCTTTATACCATTTAATTTCATATATCTAAGTGATAAAATGACATTTTTTATTGGGTTGGACCTGACACCAAGAACCTTCTTAAACAATCAGACGCACAATTAAGTGAAAAAGATGCAGAATATGGGAGTTAATAAATTATATGATGATTCTAAATACAACAATGAATGCAAATCTACTGATAATGATATTACTTATCTAAGTATGTAGCTCTTATGAGATTGAGTTATCTTACTTGTGGGATTTTTTTTAACAGGCATTTCAGGAAGGCAGAAAAACTACTGGCACATCCAGAACAGCAATATGTGGCCTTAATCAGTGGATAAAATACAGTGTTGTTTGTATCTTTTAACACTTAATCTTCTCCAAGATTGCGAATTGGTTGTTTTGTGTCTCTGTCCCTTTGTCATGATGTTTGATGTCAAGTGTGAAACAGTTTGACTTGCCTTGCTGCTGAAATGTATAATAGAAATAAAGTTGACTTGATTTGACTCATAAATGGGGAAACACCTTGTTAAGTCACACGTTTAACCAGCTCAGTATGCTTCCTGATGCAGTAAGGGGATTTGTTAAGGAGACATGCGATGACTCAGTGTCATGAGTGTTCATAAACTGAAAGAGTAGAAAGACTGAAGCCAAGTAGAGAATATGACACTCTCAGTCAATCGCTGAGAGTCACTCTCAGCGTTGGAGGATTAAATGGATGTGAGAGAGCTCCACAAACCTTCCAAATGTAACATGAAAAGTTGTGTTTCACTCATGCTCAACGTTTTATAGACTAGGTAATGAAAATTAAGATTGCGAAATATTAGGGGGGTCGTCACAGATCTCTGTCATCTCAGTGGTGTTCATGTTGCATTACGTGCTTGAGAAGTATGTTCAGCATGCTAAACCTCGAGTGAAGTACTCTCAATATCTGTTGCGTGTGTCAGCTATGGAGGTAATATTCAGATTGTCAATAAAAAATACTAATAACAGACTGTAAAAACACGTATAAAATATTGACTTAAAAGCAACATTGGTAATTTTAGCCAGATACACTTTTTAAGATTTTGGTTGAAATTGTCTTTAGGTCCTGACAGAAATGAATAACTTGTGCTCTGAAAAAGGAACAAAGATGACCTGTGATCTGTAGCACTTGTAAGCCCGTAAAAACATCTGCCACCACGAGGTACAAATTTGATTAACCAATCTTGCCTCCTTGGCTCCCTGCTCCTTCTCTACCCCATGCATGCATGAGCCCAAACTCAAAGCATGAGCTAAGGTCTGCTTCTGGACCAATAGCGCCTGTGCATAAGTGAGGGGGCAAAGAGGGGGACTGCAGTACTGCAAAGAGGGGAGGGGGTGGGTGCAGATGGTGCACTGAGGGAACGCTATCTTCAAAACTATGCTAGTTTTTCGAAAAATACCAACCACGCCTCATTAATAGTACTTTTAGGAATGTAAAAAGGGTTTTTAATGACAAGGTTTTGATGTTATTAATAAATTATAGTTAAATCAGTCAGTCCATTTATCAAAGGGATTGAATTTTATTTTAAATATGATCATTTTCCACTTTAAATAAATTGAAATCATTTGAAATAATTCAGAGGTTTGGACTGTTGTTTGGTAGGGTGCTGAACGTGTTTGTTTAGGCTTTGGGTCATTGTGACATAATTTCTAATTATTTTCAGATTTTTTTTTTGCTAAACCAAAAGAACCCATGAGAATAGCATTGATCACATCTAGAATCGTAAAAGTAATTATTTTTAGTCCTTTACAAAAAAGTTCTAAAATCCACCTCATACAAGTCAAACAGTCAAACCCTGCTTTTACATTTATGCTTATATTAATTAGAATATTTTTTACGAGAACATTGATAATAGTAAAAAATATTTCACTTTGAATACTAAAGCTACCCTAAGTATCTGAATTACTTTTGTTCCACTTTCAATTCAGGACTTCAGGAGATTATTTCCACAATATGGTTTTAGTATTAGTATCAAGTATAAGAACTGGATACTTCCTGCACAATAGCCTAATAGGATGGAAACAGTGGAGTGATGTTTGCTGCATGTTGCAGCAGACAGTAGACAGTAGTACAGTCTATTCACTTTTTTTGGTCAGATGACTTCATGTAAACCAGCAGCTTCAGTCGCTGAGTCATGGTCATCACAGAGGTGACTCACTGTATGTGCCCGTCCATCTTGCTGCTTCACACACAAACTACAACTTCATTCATTCTGATTTCAGTTCTACAGTTACTCTTTTGTCATATCTCCCTCTGACAGCAGGCTTCTTCATAACATCCTACACTCTATGTGTAAATCCTAAAACAACTTTGTGTTTTAGTTTGTACAGGAGACATATGTTGACTTGTATGACTGCTCATTAAACATCAGAGGAAGAAGCGTTCAACCCTCGGGACAGCTGTGATGAGCCTGCTGGCTGCTTGTCTCAAAAATTAGGACGACCCACAGTGAGCAGTATTTTACCATCACGCAACACAAACCTGAAATAACCTCTAAGATAATTTCAGACCGACTAACTGACCACCTAAAGGGACAGCTAAAGATGTACCTAGATTTCACCGTACAGTCCAAAATTAATGGTGACGAAATAAAAATCCCTGTTTAAGCTTTTGAATTTTTCCAATTTAAAATAGTTTTTATTTTCATTTGATGCTCTAATGGATTATAATAGTATACATGTAAATTAATAAACCCATTTTGTGCTTTAAAATATTATAAAGCGTCATAAAATCATCAAAGACTTTTGAAGGCAGTGGATTAACTGACTGAGAGAGTTATATAGTTTAAATTTGTATTTATCGTTTTTTAAGAATCTAATTTACAAGAGTGTCTTGGCCAAGACAGGCAACAGCACAAAAACTATTAACAGACGGGGCATGAAAGTAGCAGCAACAGTTGGTTTTTTTTGCAGCAACAAAGGAAAACAAAACTTTTTTTTTTTTTTTAAATGAAAACCGTGCCACAACTTTAGTTTAGTATCTGAATGTAAAGCTTTAAAGACAGCATATGATCAATTAAAAATCAAAGCTATCAATAATATGATACAGACTCAATCATCATGTATTTATTTTGAGATTATCTGGAGGTAATGCTGTCAAATTGTACACATTGATCTGTTTGGTAAATAATTTATAAACCAACAAACAGATTGTTGAGACAGTCTGTAGCCTTCTTCATAAATACATGGTCAAAAGTGTTTGCCAGTTCAATAAAAAGGGCTTCACAGGTGT
Source organism: Symphodus melops (assembly GCF_947650265.1). Taxonomy (NCBI): domain Eukaryota; kingdom Metazoa; phylum Chordata; class Actinopteri; order Labriformes; family Labridae; genus Symphodus; species Symphodus melops. The sequence continues at coordinate 6,809,189 of NC_136705.1, forward strand.
CCTAATTGTCTGAGGACTCATCACTGACTACTTTTAAAGATTCTTTGGTTGTGCTGTTATTTTTTTCTAAAACTTGACTGATTGTCTGGTAAATTATAACTTCGTCACTCACAAGACATTTCAGTCTTAACCAAGATAGAAAGTTGAGGCTTTAAACACAAGTCATGGTAGTAAAAAAACACCATGGTTTCTGGCTAAGGGACACATCATTTGTTAATTCACAGAATTATTTATTTATTTTTAATTGCTGGGGAACCAAAGAAAATAATGTTTTGTATAGTTGTAATAAATTGCTTGACATCCATGATATAGACACTGAATAAGAGTAGCTATATTTGTCTGGTCACCTGGTAGAATTAGGAGATAGTTGTGAGTCATCAGCATCGTAATGAAAATTGATGTTACATTTATGGATGATGTTTCCAAGAGGGGGCATGTACAGTATATTGAAACTCTAGAGCTGAACCCTGGTTGACCCCATGAAATAAATTTACTGTTCATGACACTGAACCAGCTATTAACCCTGAGAAACATCTGTTATGGAGGTAAGACCTGAACCAACATAGGTGGATCACTTTTACTATGAGATTATTCTATGCAGCTATGAAAATCAGTTTATAATTTAAATAAATAATCTGAATCTGCTGACTTATTAATGTTGTCATGTTGAGTTTGCAGAAAAAAATGTGGATTTCAGCTTTAACCTCTGTTTTATTTTCTAGTTTGTTTGACAACACAGACTAAATGTTGTGAGTGTGTGTGTGACCCAGTTGTTGCAGGCTGGTAGCCGCTGACATACACAGTTATCTTTAGTTGTCTAGCAGGGAGGCTGAGGAGGACAGCAGCTGCTCTGATTTGCAATCGTTGCCTAGTAACCATGTGGGGCTGTTTACAGAGTTGTTTTATGCGAGGTTAATAACAGACGCCTGCTGACTGGAGAGAGGGTTTAGATAACGACTGCTGGACTGCAGACACGAATAAATACAGTATAAATCTGTACATAGAGCAGAATTGTTAATATGTTTTCCATTTTGTATTTTACATAAACTTTGCTAAAAGGCTGCATTCAGAACACGTGGAAGTGAAAGACTTCAGACTTACAGGTTCCTGCCTGGGGTTGGGTCAAAAAGAGACCTGGTCCGACTTTACAGCAGCCAACAGCTGTTCCTTAAAAACAGACAGCAAAGTCAAATTGAGTGTTCAACTTGTAAATACAAACATTAAAACCGTTTCACATAAAAAAAGTTTCAAAAATAAGAACAGGACTAAATATAGAATTTATTGGTTTATATTAGTGATCACAACACTGACATATCACAATTTCACAATGTTTAACAGCTCTTATCAGCATGATCACTCATTTGGGATATTGTGTGTTGTATCCATCTCATGTGACGAATTTCCATGTTGAAGAACGTAAAGGGGAGATAAACATGAAGGCCATAGAGCACAGGAAGACATCATCCTTATAAGGTAAGGCAGTATAGACGCACCGATTATATTGAAAAAAGAGAAATGAGTACAGCATTTCCTTTCCCAACTAGCATTTGTATTATTTTTTTGTTCCCTACCTTTAATTTCCTTTGTTTCACTCTTTGTTGTGTCCTTGTCTTATTCTCCACATTAGGACTGAAAAACTTATTTATGACTGTTATTCTTCAAAAGGTCCAATATAGCAGTTCTTATGTACATAGGTAAATTGACGCTGCATTCATGGTTCAAATCAACACATTGTGTTATAATACATACCGTGTCATTGATTATGTTAGCTATTGAAGTAATTTGACCTGTCAAACCTCTTCTGTGCACTCATCTGGGTGATATATCCAACTAAGTGACACTCACAGCTATACACAAACACAAACACACACACACACACACACACACACACACACACACACGCACGCGCACACACACACACACACACACGCACGCACACAGGAATGGGCATCTGTTGTGTGTGTTTGTGTGTGTGTTGATTCCAGGTGATGTAACATGGATTATAGGAGTTGTTGCTGTTGGTTTGGTGGAAAATATTCTGCATAGTTACCACTTGACTGATAAGAAATATTTTTGAGAAGGGGTGTGGGATGGGGACATTTGTGTGTATGTGTGTGGGTGAGTGTGTGTGTCTGTGCGTGTGGGTGTGTCTTGTGATTTTTCAATGCTTCATTAACGAGAGGATGACCTCTTAACATGGGGATGAGTTTAGCAAAGCTGCGAGCTTCAACAGATTTATGTTAAGTCCTTTGTAAATTTTTCTATAAGGTCTTCTGTTTTTACGTCTTTTTTCATTTTCTCAGTATTCTCTTTAACAATTTCACAAATAAAAAACTTGACTGTAGTCTACTCTATAAACCTTTTTATCAATTCAGATGCCCTTTTCTCAGTGCAATTCCATAACTGTAGTAAAGCTCTTCCGTTATGACAAAGTCATATATATTGAGTCCAAAACAACATATTATTGGTGTCCGAGATGTGTGAATTCACATTACCTTACAGTGTTACAGAAGCCCGAGAAAGCACAGCACAGCTCTTCTTTCTCGATAGTGACCAGCTGTCAGTCCTAAACTCTAATACATAAGAAGTTTTGACATAAAACAGAGACACATGTTTTATTACAAGAAAAAAAAAAATCGTTAAGCTTTCAGACCTTTGTTCCTATAACTCCAATGGTACATCAAGGGTACAACAGCTTTGCCCATTACACATTGAAATTGCAAAACCTATAGACATAAACTTCAAGACATGATTTCAGAGAGAGTGTGCTACTGTCCACTGTATCCCAATTTATTTACCTACAAATAATTGCACATAACCTGATGAGAATTGTTGCACAAAGTCTATTTCAAAGATTTGCAGCCACAAGATCACTAGGAGGGTGAGATCTTAAAATCAGATATCTAACAATGAAATAAATAAAGGAGATAGGATCATTAAAGAACAGACAATAAAACAGCAGAAATAAAGGCAGTAACCAAGACAAGCATGCAGGAAAATATCTGCAAGAAGAAGAAAGACGTTACAGTTCAGATCCTAGCATCTTAAAAATCTGTCCATGGCTGAGATGGTCCTCTGGTTTAAGGGATTAGGAGAGAAACACTGTTCTTTAATTTCCTGGGAGGAGAGGTGAGGGTTGAAAAAGGGTGATAGAAAGTCAGAGAAGCTGTGTCATGCTGGTTAGACACACACACACTCACACTGCAGAAGGTCAATATGCTGTGACGCAGCCAAGCTGTTGTGAGTCAGCACTGAATCTTCAGCTTTATTTCCTCTCTTCGTTCTGCTCCTTGTAACCTAATTTTCTCCATCTGCCTTTTTTGTTCTGAGTGTGTTTTTAGTGATATTGTCTCCCTCTTTGCTGGTTTAGATTATAAGTGACATGACAGTGATCTAGAAGTCTGAAGGAAAAACAAAACATTGATCGGCAAAGTTCAAAGAAGCACACTGGTGAACACTGACAACACAATGAAGAGAGCTGCCCCCCCCCCCCACAGTTGATGCGCAAACAGATTTCCATGTCACGTACACTGAAGCTTCAGTGTTTAGCCAGCTTTGCATATATTAATACCTTTCTGCATTCTAACCGTTCTCTATATTTCAAAAGCATCTCCATTATTTTACCATGCTCCTGGTTGTGGAGCAAGCTAAAATGTGTGTTTCGATTTTCTGTTTGTCATGCAAACCGAGAGTTGCCTTCAAACAGCCTGCCTTGGTCTGAACAAATACAGACCATTTAAGTCTGGAATTTAAACCAAGAAGGCGGACATACTGGCTGCTGCATTGTCAACATTTCAACAGAGCATGTTTCCTTAATGTCTGACAACATAGTCATGTCATTTTATTATTTAAAGCAGTAGACATCCTACACATTTCATTAAGTTTTGTTTTTATTCATGGGGGGTTGGGGAAAATTGTATATTTGGTTGAATGTTTCTAAATGATATCATGTATTTGACTGGATTGTTTATTGAAGGGTAAACTTTAAGCCTTTTCATCGTGCAACGCTGCACCAGCGCCCGAGCCTGTAAGCTCTGCCGTCGCGCAGCCTTTTCTGCGCTGTGTCTGAACAGTTTTAGACTCTGGCTTAGTCGGATTAGGTCCCACTGGTTTTTGTTTGAGCTGTGGTTTGTGTACTGTTGTGCCGTGATGCCTGCTGCTGATTGAAATTCTTTCAGGATGATAATAAAGTTGAACATTTGATTGATTCAGCAATAGTGTAAAGGAGTCCTATTCTGTGAGTTCCCTTTGCTTTATTTACAGCATTGCAAAAGCACAAGAGAACAGTTCAGCGGGAGCTCCACTTACACACAGTCAAACATGCAGTTGCACAGCAACGTCCTAGCCTGCTGTTAGGCCCCTGTTACTGTTACCACAGAGGGGGATCACTTCTTCACCTCCATTACGCCACTGTAACTTCATATTAAAGGTGAAATGTTGCATTTAAATACTTTCCCTTCAAGTTTCAGTCTGAACAGGGCTTATGTTGGTGAAAACAAATTACATTTCATGTCAGTAACCAGTTTACTTATATCTTAAATATCCAGGTCAATAAAACATTAGTGATTATTCAATTGTTGTATTTTTTTTTTTAATTGGACGGTAAAGCAGCTGATGTCTGTGATAGATGCTATATGTATAAATCTTTGTTTACCCGTAACAATGGGCCTTCACTGTCTGCGTGCTGTTTACGGATGAGTGGGAGTCAGTTTGTTCACTATTATGAGGATCAGAATAAGGCCTGCAGCCACACAAAGACTCCTCTGTTTGCACGACTGAGAGTGTTTTTCCTCCAGTTTGTGAGACTTGTGAGGACATATTAGAGATCCTCCTAATACCGGCAGGAGATTTGGTTGGAATAATTATGAACCGAACAGCACTACAGAAATATTGATTTTATATGTCCTTATATTAAAAATAAAATTACAATCAAATAAAGGATTTCATTATTCAAATGACTCAATTTTTCACTTAAAGACTAAACTAACTCCACTGTTTCTTTAACTATAAAATACTGAGAACAGGCCTGTACTTCATGAAGATGTTTGCTGATGTCTCAGAGTAGAACTTTTAATGCTTCACATTGCTCTTGTGCTTTTCTGAGTACTTCCTTAGCCACCAGTGTTACATTTTAGACGACACAGTGTCAGCAGGAGCGCAGTTTATAACTTACCAGGAACAATTAATCCAGTTTTCACTCTCTGATGCCGGTCTGTGAGGCCACCCCTCAGTCTACCTATAGTAACAAGACCAGTTTCACAATACAGAGGTTGGTTAACTTTGCTCAATATCATAACAGTACTCTTCAATTCATTTCTGTTCTTAGGCTACGCATCAAAACAGGCATCATAATGTATTTTATTTCAGGTTTATTTTAAGCTTTTGATGCCTTTATTTCAGAGACAGGACAGCGGATAGAGTCAGAAATCGGGGAGAGAGGGTGGGGAAAGACGTGGGAAAGGATCCACAGGATGGATGTGACCGTCTGCTTGAAGGACTTTGGCCTCTTTACGTAGCACATTAACCATCAGTTTGCGGGAACCACACATCAAAATATACTTGAAGTACGAAATGTAGAATGACTTATTATAAGGCACAAACTTTTTCACAATAACTTTTCTCAAATCAACAGTTATTAAATAAACCTTTAACCATCAGTTGTGTGAAGGGTTCCCAAAGTCAGCCCAGGGCGCCCAAAATAAAAGTGCTGGAGCCCAGGGACCCCCACTGTCCCTGTAGGTGTTAAAGGATTTAATGTTGTGCACAGCTGCGCACACACACCTGTCGTTCTATCCAAACAAAAGCATAGGAACAAACCAAAGATGTGATTTATTGAAAGATAGACTGGAGGCAGAACACAAAGTAACCTCTAAAGACTGTAGCACTGTACCAGACGACATTGTTGCAGTCATGTGCAACTTGCTTAAAAATAACAATGTTTTTGTATTTATTTTCACAATAAAGGGTAAAATATGCCAATTTAAATCATTTTACATTTGTTTTTGGAAGGCATCTGATAACCACCCTCTTAGTGACCCAGGGGCTCCTGACCCCTCCTCTGAGAACCACTGACTCAAGTGACAGCTGCTGAAGGTTCACGTTATTTCAACTGTTTTATATTCTTGTTCCTGATTATTAATGTTTGTTTAAAAAATATCACCTTTAAGAAATGACTCATATTTCAGTGTATTATTTATTGTTGTTATATCTGAATCTTCAAACAGAGTAAATAAATCTGTTGGACTAGATGTATCTCAGGTACACTTACAACTACGTACCTTTACTTCAGTGATCTACTTCACACACTTAGAGGTAATAACCTCACCATTGCTTCAGCATTTTTCAGCTCAGCTTTAAGTAAATTACACTGTGGAGAGAAGTATGACACTATGTTATCATCTCAATGAATATTGAACCTGGCATATTGTTTTTACACTGCATAGAAGCTTAGTCCAAGTCTTTGGACTCTGCTCGTGGACCAGCTACTAAAGCATCAGTTGTTACAGTCTGATCACCCTAATCTGCTTAAATATATTTGATGCTAACATTTAAGTTTGTCAAAATTGAAATACAGGACTTTTATTTGTCTGATTTGTCCAGTCATGTTTTGCTTCTTTAACTTAATATTTAGTGAAGCACGTTTTTCCTTCTTTGATTATTAAATAGATTTTAAGATATCATTATTATTATTATTATTATTATTGTTGTTGTTGTTGTTGTTGTTAATGTTTCTCATGTTATGAATACATAAGAACATATTGACTTCTGTGAAAAGAACAGCCAGTTATTCTCAGATTCAGTTTATGAAACTCTTCGCCCCCTGCTGGCCATTGTTTCAGTTTTTTTTTTCTTGAGTCATTTCCAATGACATCAGCCCAAGGTCAAAGGTGGTAAAGATGGCTTGATACCATGAGTGGGCAAGTCTGGGCATGTCTGGGATCAGGATGAAAAAATGGCAAAGAAAGAAAGGTGGTTCTACCTCTTTGAGATGACTGAAATATTCTGATATTACAAAAAGGAAGTGAAGCCCTGAATTAGAGCTTAGTCTTAAATTCATAAACTTACAACATAAAAACAAACTTGTGTGTTTTTGTAATTTATTACACACATGAGAGGTGGAACTGAAAGCAGAAGATGCTTTCTGCTGTGCTCCTTCAAAGGAAGATGTGCTCAACAAGCCTGGCTCCCTCTGGGTCTGGGGACAGGACTCTGGTCCCGCTCTGGTCCAGCAAGATGGACAAGATGACCTGGCTCAGGTCAGTCCGGTTCAGCTCAGAGCACAGAGATGCCGCGTCGCTCCAATCATCCACTGAGGACGTGCTGTCCTCCCGGATCACCATCTCAAAAAACCCTGAAATAAAACAAAGACACAGACAGGTCAGAGGGTCAACTCACATCAGGAGTACTGTCAGCGTGGTTTGCTTTTTTCTTGCTTGCTTGATTCCCAACCCACACTTCCTGCCTTGTTGTGTATAAAGCTGCAAAACAAACATCTTAATCACTATATTTTGATTCTCACTGCTGCTGGCTTGGTTCCTGCTGACAGCTTCTGTTTACCTCGTCCTCTGCTGACAAAGCTGTCAAGAAGCTGCAGAGCAAGCTCCTGCTGCTGGGGGTCAGCCAGCAGAGTGCAAAGGACCACACCCACTGACAAGATGGCTGCCTGACCCTGCTGAGACTCCATCAACAGCTGGAGGAGGGAAACACTCGGTGATTGATACAGAACCCACAGACAGTCCTCTGTGAAAGAGAAAGAGAGTGATTCATACTCAGATTTTACAGGAAATGTGAATATTTTTTGGAGACAAAATTTTCATATAATTAATTTTCTAAATAACTAATTGGTATAAAACGTGCTGTAGAAGATCCAATGTATTCTTTTTGGGGGAAATGGCCAATCAAACAAAGTCCACACACACCAGTTGTTAGATCTTTGCAGTTGTTCAGAAACTCAGCAGCACCGTGGACCAGGCCTCTCTTGCACATGCTCAGTGCTGTCTTCTTCGTCAGCCCGCAGGCCTTGTACGTGTCAGTGGCCAAAGCCAGACACAAGTCAGCCACGCGGGGGTTCTTCTGAGCATGCTCAGACAAGATGTCGCCCAGATTCTCAGAGCAGGTCAGTCTGAGAAGACAAAGAGAGTGAAAACCTGAGCAGCAGTAAAGAAGATCAAAGTGTTTGGTTGTTGTTTCTTTACTTGTTGTGTGTAACAGTGTGGTTGACGAGCTGTGTGTCACCGTGCTGCAGAGCACAGAGGACCAGCTCTACGGAGAGAGCAGCCGATAGCTTGTCACCAGAGGGGAGGGTCAACAGGAGGGCCTGGAAGTAAAGCAGGAGAGGGGGAACCGACCATGGTGGGCCACTCACACCTGAGAGACAGAGGGACAAGCAACATGAACTGATAATCAAAAACAAACCTGCAAGTTCTGTTTGATTGTCTACAGACATCAGTGACAAAGGTGAGGTGGGACAACATGTGACAGAAGGTCACAGAGGTTAGATTTATATTCCAGGACTATACAATTAAAGCTCTGGTCAGGGACTTTTGTTTTCTTTCATAAAAAGGTTTCTGACATAAAAATCTTCTTCCTGCTTCTTTTTAAAATGTCAAAGGTATCTTTAGTCATCAATGTTTGCTATATTTTTTTGGCATGTTGCTATAAGCTACATCACCTGATACCGACCCTGTGACAGTGTTAAAGGGGGAAAATACAATCAAAATAATTGATTGTATTGCTAAAGGTCTTGTTTGCTTTTGTAGCAAAAATGAGGTATCAATTTTATTTTCCCACTGATTCTAACCAGCAAAAACTTCTGACAACATCGGATCCTTTTTTTCCTTTCCTGTTTTCTCCCCATGCTTGAATGTGGAAAGAGTTCCAAATGTTTGCTGACATTCTCGGGAATAACCACGGTATTAGAGTTTTCTGCGAATGGTTGAATAACAAAAATAACCTCAGCTATAAGGCTTACTACAGTGTTCTCCTCTCTTACTTCTAAATGGCAACAGTAACATTAGCTTTGTTGATCTTCCTTTTCTTAATCTGCAGCGACAGATCAAACAATATACAGCTTCTAATGCTCATTATAACATAAACATGTTTTACCTAAAAATCTTCAGCGTTATAACGTTTATAATGAAACCCCTGTTTGCTTTTACTCAAAGAAAAGGCTTCACATGATGATGATTTATTTCTGCTTGGATTGTGAGTTTCTTTAGGGAACCTGGCCGACGTTGTGAGAGTGTTTGTGTCTCATAATCCTTGCTATTTTCTGAACAGGTCAACGGGGTTAGCTAATGTGCTGTAGTTCATTTTCAGTTCCAGAAACAAAGGGACTGAAACCATGCTGAGGATCTAAAAGTGAGGGAAATTAGATTTCATGACGATAATTCAGGTCTTTTTTTTAATACCTCATTTTCCCCCTAAAAGACATCCTACTCAGCTATCAGGCTGTTGAATGCGGCACAATTGTAATTGAACTGACTTGTCTGTATTGGCTGCTCCTGTGCAGTGACGTAACCTGTGAGTTCCATTCATTTATGTATCTTTCTTTTTCTAGGCACATTCCTGCCGTTGTATTTGTGAAATTCTACATTGCTTGCGCTGGTTTCTCATTGGTTGACATGTTCATCTGCTGAACTGTTGTTACTGACATGTGAACTGAATGCTGCTGTGATGTTTTTGTCTCCTTTATGTTGTCTTTGCTTTTGGCTCTGTAGGCTGTAAAACTGAATTGCCCTTCTGGGACAAATAAAGTTGTCTGAATCTGAATCATTTGAGAAGTGCAACTATTGTTTTAATAGCTAAAAAGAGACTGAAAAAACAAAATATCAGTCTTTAAAGTATTTCAACAGAGTTGTTATTTTAGACTTACAATGCAACAAACCAGTAGCAGAGGGAAATGAAACCAAAACACACAAAAGGTGAACCTTAAAGTATACCACAATAACTGTGTACAGTGAGAGTACTCTCGTATGTAGTTCAGTGCAGAACAAGATTCACCTTTAAACATCTTCATGGTGTCAAGGTTCCTCAGGACTCCTCGAGGAGACCTGGCAGCATGAAGAGCAGCTTCCTCGTACTGAGCGGAATCAAAGAGCTCAACGAAGCTGTCAGAGAGAAGAGAGAGACAATTCACAGAGGGCTGCACAGATCACACGAGACCAAGATGTTTGTGATCACACCACCTGTCCAGGTATTGTGTCAGGTGTTTGGATTCGTCGACTCCGCTCGGCTCTTCATCCTCGAACAACTCGACCTCTATGCTGCTGTCGTCATCCCCAGTTACTACAGGAAAAATATGCAAGATTAAAGGGGTTTAAACAAACGGCAAAATATGTGATGACCTCGTTTTTTTGTTTATCATTATTTCATTTTACTTAAATTCTCACAGCTCGCTTGTTGGCAATCTGTAAATATAATCAGGGAGGGATAGTGATCATTGATGGATGACCTACATGGGCTTCTGGTAGGAGCTACGAAATCAGCAGGAACTCTCACTTTCCTGTTCACTTTCATTCAAATACTGACTATAATAATAATTAAAAAAAGCTATATGTAAGGAAAGTCCATTGTCTCCCATTCATTTAGGGTGCAGTCACACAAGTGCTTGGGCACAGGGCCGCAGGCCCGTAAAGCCCACAGGTGACATCACAGCTGCACAATAAGATAAATGATCCTAATTTGTCTTTGTTCAGAACCTTTACTTTTGACCTTTTTCAAATGTTTAAAAATCTGCTGAGAGAAATCATCATCGCCAAACACTACACGTACCGGGATTTTTTTGGTCAATTAAATAATTCAGTTATTTGAAAGCTATCAACGCTGAGTCTCACCGCTTCTCTGTCTGAAGTTCTTCACTGTGCTACTCAAGAGTTCCTCCAGAGGAACCTGCTGCCCCCAGCTGGACAAACAGTCAAACACAAGTTTGAAACGTATGAATCTGAAGACACAGACAGAGAGAGACACAGACAAAGAGAGAGAGAGAGAGAGAGAGAGAGAGAGAGAGAGAGAGAGAGAGAGAGAGAGAGAGACAGAGAGAGACAGAGAGAGAGACAGAGAGAGAGAGACAGAGAGAGACAGAGAGAGAGAGAGAGAGAGAGACAGAGAGAGAGAGAGAGAGAGAGACAGACAGAGAGAGAGAGAGAGAGAGAGAGAGAGGGATTAATAGAGAAATAAAAGTACCGTAAATTCCGTACTATTGAGCGCACCTGGATATAAGCCGCACCGGCTAAAAATAAGTACCGTACTCCTCTGCTGCTCTGTTGAAGAGAACTATATTTGATGGAGTGGAGGTGTCTTAAAAATATGTTCACATCTTTATCAGTAGCAGGTTTAAAGTAACATTTCGGGTTTCATCTCTCACAGGACTTTCAGTTTGTCATTTTCAGTCCTCAGCTGGTCTCCGTGCTGCTTTGAGGCCTGCAGCTTGACATCGAGCTCGGCTTTTACATCCACAGGGACGCAGTTACTCTTCCTGTCCAGTAGAGTTGCTTTCTGGGCTTCAAGATGTTTCAGATGTCGCTCAAGAGACTCAGAATCCTCGGACTGAGCCACTGTCAGACCTGGAATATGTCAGATCCAAACAATTTAACATTCAAACTAGAGCCCAAACGATAACAGATCAATTGACTATAGATTTATTTACCAGTAAGATAACATTTTATTTGAGTAGCTTTGAATAACACTAGCAGCTCTCATTCTGGCTGTCAGAGTGTTATATGGATTACAACTAGCATTATCACTCTCCAGAGTGTCAACCGGAGAGCAGTTACTTTTCAGTGTTTTAACTTCATCTGAGGAATAAACGCAATGAATGTGAAGAACTATATCTGTCTATCTCTACTGATTGAACATAGATATTATTAAGTTATCAGCCAATATATCAGATATCTTTTCTCCCCAATACCGATATCATATCGGCCCCAAAAATTCTTAATGGGCGGTTAAGATGCCAGGGGAGTTACAGACAGAGGTGTGACTGAGCAAAGAAGGGAAGAGTTATGTTATTGATTGGTATTTGCATTAAAATGTTAAAGGTCATCGACCCAAAGCGCCATTCATTCTAGTACTAAAGCTTTGGTAACAGAATCAGCAGTACCAGGTATCCACGTGTCCTGCTCTTGACGTGATTGGTGTCTCTGGATCTCCTTTTGAAGTTCAGCTGTTTCCCTCTGTAGGACAGAGAGTCTGGAGGGACACAAAGATATGATTATGTCAGCACTCGATCCTTCTATTGTAAATGTGTATATTTCCCTTTTCAATTATTCCCATATTACTAACTTTGAGGCTTCTGAATGTTTTATATGTTATATTTGACCAAATAACAGTAAATATTCAAGACTCAATAGCAATCAAAGACGTTCTTGTGACCAACTATGACTATAAAATGGAAATAATCTGCTTCATCAGGTCTACAGTGAAATTCTTTCTTTGGTGTTATTACTAAGGGTCAATCTGATCCTAACACAAATCACATTGTGATTTTGACTGACTAAGACTCTGATTAAATACACACACACGCACAAACACTCACTTATCCCTCAGCTGCGCAGCTCGTCTCTGGCAAGCTATGAGGGATTTGGGGTGTGATGTTGAAGCCACAAGAGTTCGCTGAGCCTCCATGGCCTCATCCTCCCTCCTCTGCAGCTCCCTGATGACATCATCATACTCCCCTTTTAGAGTCAGCAGAAGTCTCTTGTAGGCTGTAGCTCGTCCAATTACCTGTCAGCAAAACAAGGCAAAAAAAGATCTGCCCTTAGCTCAATGCAAAAACAATTAACTGCTTTTTTTTTTTTTTTTTGCCATTGATGGTGACGGCCTATACAAAGTACACAGTTTTTACATTAAAAGGAAATAAAATAATATATAGAAAATAATAGACTAAATAAGCAGCCAAAAATATCAAAATATTAAAAAATAAATTCACTAACAAGAATAGTGATGGATGGATAGATGGATAGATAGATAGATAGATGGATAGATAGATAGATAGATAGATAGATAGATAGATAGATAGATAGATAGATAGATAGATAGATAGATAGATAGATAGATAGATAGATAGATAGATAGATAGATAGATAGATAGATACCTTATTAAACACAGAGCGGTAGATGATGTAGCGAAGTTCGTCCGGGCCCTCTGCTGGACATTGCAGGTACTGCTTCTCGTGGTCAATAAACTCAAACAGAGAATGAAAGAAACTTTCATCGCTACCAGCTATCAAAACGTCGGCTGTTGTATGTTTTTCACATTTTCCTACATATGACCTGTTTTTTGGCTCCCACATTTTTTTTAAAAACTTTTTTCCCCCCATTTAACCTTCTGCTCTTCTACCAGTACGCAGCTCGCCCCTGTATTGCTATAGTTACCGTTAAACGATGTCAAGGAAATGACGTATTTGAAATATGTATTTAATGACATCTAGATATACTCATAAATGTTCGGTGATACATTTTGTATCATTTCATATACCCAAACTTTTAACAAATAGACGCTAAAGTTTGCCAAAATTATATTTGATATTTTTTATCAGGCACCGTAACAGTTACCTAACCCGTGCAAATCTGCGCAGAAAACCCCGTCGCACCCTCTGAAAGCCCTCTTCTCATGATCCGCCATTAGGAGTGAACCTGTGGTAAGATCGTGCTCTGCATTTATAGCTATTATCCTTCAAAATAACCACTTTTAGAGCGCTTTTCACATTAAACAGCTGGTAAATAGAGTTGTGTCTTTGTTATGTTGTAGGTGGGTCGAACGCCAGGATGCAGATTTTCGTGAAAACCCTCACGGGGAAGACTATAACCCTCGAGGTGTGTGATGGAGGGATGCGTCGTTTAGCGGCGACAGTTACCCCAAGTTTTACTAACTTTACTGTTGAGTGTGGCTTATAAATACACATAGAAACAGAGATTGGCATATAAATGGATTAATAGCTGTAATGTGTCAAGTGAACGTCATATCCCGTCTCACCCAGTAAAGATAAGCTATGTTGCTAGGCTAGCAGTTAGCAGCCTCTCAATGCTATAAACACGTGTGACAGAGAAAGCAGAGAAGTTACATCGAGTTTCTCCTTATTAAGCCATCATAAACGTACCTCACAGATTTGTAATAACATAATAAACGATACTGATCTACTTGAATCACCTCAGCCCGCATGTAGCGGTACCTTTGACCGGTGTCATGTCTGACCCTTCTTCTCCGGATGTTTGCAGGTTGAGCCTTCAGATACTATTGAAAATGTCAAGGCTAAAATCCAAGACAAAGAGGGTGAGTATGTTATACATTGTTTTGTTTTATAGGTAGGTAGTTTTGTTAAGCTCCTGTCTCATAAGTAAGGTGTTACCTGCAGATTTTTAGCGTTCATTGGGTCAGAGTTGTTCTAGACTGATCATATCAGAGGAGTTTGTTTGTATTAAACTGTCAGTCCATTTTCCTAAAGATTTATGTTGGATCAAGAGCTACAAAATGTTTGTCTTGGTATATCAATGAACATCCCGATCCGTGTGATTGATCCACAGGGAGGAGCAAATGATGGATGTTCTTTAATGCTTTTAAAAATAATTTAGTTAAACGTATTTATAGTTTAATTTTTGGTTTCAAGTCGAACTAATTCGAAAATACAGGTTAATGGTCAATTGTAATATAACATCCTAAAAGTATGTGACTTGTCACAGTTTTCTACTCAACTGAAATCTATTATAACTAAAAATAGTGTTGAAATGTTTGCTATATGTTGAGCTTTTATGCGGCGGCTTGCCTAAAAGGTGCATCGGAGTGTGTTAAGGTTTCTGACTAAGACCTTGTATTCTGATCTGCCTGGTCCATTGTTCATGGTGTTTTGCTCTCATCTGCAGGTATCCCTCCTGATCAGCAGAGGTTGATCTTCGCTGGAAAGCAGCTGGAGGATGGACGCACTCTGTCTGACTACAACATTCAGAAGGTGAGCTGATGTACCACCTGCTCACAGCAGGCACACTTTACACATGGTGCATTTCATTTCTGGATTTGTTAAATGGATACATGGTATAGATCAGAAAATGCTAATTGCTTATATATGTGATAAAATGACTGCTTGCATGCTCAGGTTAAATGTAATCCAGACATTAAACAGTAAATACAATGAGTGCAAAGTGCATATTATAGCCATTACCCAGTCAGTTATATTCCAGAGACTATTATACTTCAATTTAGGAGAAAACAACAGTTCTGTATGGACTTGAATGGAATATAATCTCTATGCAGTGAAGTGAACTATAACTGGTAGATTAAGTTATGGTATCAGATTGTCTATTGTATTGCCTTTAATTCTGGTGCACAATAGATACTAGTGTGTGACTCGTACATCACGATTGAGACACACTGGTGAACGTCACAGGATTTTGGCAGCTAAAGAGTTATTGTTCGTTGAGACATGGATTGGTACGCTGGTTATTTATTTATGTCTCGTCCTCTTCAGGAGTCTACTCTTCACTTGGTGCTGAGGCTGCGCGGTGGTGCCAAGAAGAGGAAGAAGAAGTCTTACACCACCCCCAAGAAGAACAAGCACAAGAGGAAGAAGGTCAAGCTCGCTGTGCTCAAATACTACAAGGTACGAAGCCTACCTCTAGAAAATGTGGAGTTGATGCTAGTTTCTAAAGTCCATTGAGAAATGTGGGTCTGAAATTATGTTTTCCACTTGTCGGTATGAACTGAATTGTTGCATCAGTTGATTTATTTTTTTTAATTGGTCCAGGTGGATGAAAATGGTAAAATCCATCGGCTGAGGCGCGAGTGTCCTGCTGACGAGTGCGGTGCCGGCGTCTTCATGGCAAGCCACTTCGACCGTCATTACTGCGGGAAGTGCTGCCTGACCTACTGCTTCAACAAGCCTGAGGACAAGTAGACGGGGACACTCTGAGAGGCGTTAATAAAGACGAAAATGTTTGACATAAATCAGACTGTGTGTTTTACTGGCACTGTCCTAACAGGATGGTATTTAGTTGTTCTTTTAAATCTCGTAGAGTTCCAGCTGGTCCATAAAACGGACTGAAAGTAATTTTTTTTATGAACTATAAAGGCAATAAACACCAGCAGACTTATCACCACCACAGTTTAGGTGTCCTTTAGTTTAGTAGAAGTCAAGAGTACAGAGGTATGACTCAAAGTGATTAAGAGTCCTTTTTAAACTATGACTGACCACTTTTAACTAACTTGAGTTTAATGATTCCATTTATCTATCACCCTGATCAATAACGGGCTGTTTTTTTTCTTACTCTGGAACAAATAGCTGATCAATCCGCTGCTTGAAAATAAAGCTAAGGGACCAGTGATGTTAGTCGTGTATTAGCCACATGGTTTTACGAAGTTTAGAACCAATATAGACGGTCACATTGTGTTACAGTAGCTAAAGGTATTTTCTCTTAAGTTATCTGAGCGCATACACCAAAATATAAATGTGGAATATTAATGAATGTAGTTAAAGCAGCCATTAAAATATCTAGATAAAACTTCATGATGCAAACAGCACTTTGTTACACTAAATATATCTGAGGTCGACTTGGTTTATCAGAATGTCTGACACGGGACTTATCTTTCCACATTTTTTGAAACTAATTTATTGCCTAAAAGATAACTACCTAGATAAGACATCTTTTTTTGCCTCCTACACCTGGTGTTTGAAATGTGTTGCACAGTAAACCTGCCTCTCTTCTGGTCAGAATGTTTGTTTCCTCTTCTCGACAAAAAATCTACATCTCACCATTCCCACCAAAGGTCGAAATGTACTTATGTATTGTTTATTTTCATTTTTCCTGATTACAACTTTTTGAAAAAAAAAAAAATATATATATATATATATATCGCACTTATCTAAACAAGATTATAAAGTGCTTAACAGAAATATTTATTACATACATATACATGACAAATGTGCTCTTGTACATTTAGAACGAGCACACAGTATTTTCACAGACAGAAGCCAGGCGAGTGTCCATTTCTTTATGGCTGTGAGGAAAGGAAGTTTGATTGACAATCTAGATCAAAGTAAGGCATGAACACCCACAGATACTGTATGTCTAAATATATTTGAAACATTTAAAGTTAAGGTATTTAGCGTGTTGTTTCTGGGTTCTATCATTTATTAGGATTATATTGGGTCAGGTATGAGTGGAGATTTATTGGTTTAACTCAACTGTTCACCTTTTGTTCGCTGTTGTTTGTAGATCACTGTGATTGTGAGAAGATGCACGTTATCTGAAGTTGATTATCTTTTTACATTGATAAAAAGTATAAGGGCCAACCTTGGCCTCTCAGCTGCTTCATTGTTCTGCAACAATCACTTTTTGGCAGCTGAAAACGTCATGTCGGCTAACTTTTCAGAGCCTTTCCATTTTTACACACACACACACACACACACACACACACACACACACACACACACACACACACACACACACACACACACACACACACACACACACACACACACACACACACACACACACACACACACACACACACACACACACACACACACACACACACACACACACACACACACACACACACACACACACACACTAAGGTTTTAGTTGAAATCGTCTTTAGGTCCTGACAGAAATTAATATTTTATGTGCTCTGAAAAATCTATCTATCTATTTCTTCATCTTATCATATGCACATCATAATAGCTTATCTCTTGTGAGGATGCTTTCATGGAGGCTCGCCTTCCACCCGTGCAGCTGGATGTCCTCTTCTGCTGAGCGCCGCCCCTCTGCAGCCTCCTGAAGGTCAGGAGAGCCCTCAGATACTTCTTCCACCTCGTCTCTGGACCTGTGGAGACCAAGAAAGAAGAAGAGGGGAGATCTTCTGGGACCAGTTGTTCATTCGTAAACTGATCGGATTTTGGTAATCGGATTGGATGAAATCTTCAAAATGGGTTGTTCAGAAAGGAAAGAAGGAATCTGAAATCAGATTAGATCACAGAATCCAATCTTAATTTTAATCTGGATCAAACATATAGTTTGTGTTGTTAAAAACTTGTCAGCAGGATTTGGCTAACTTTGATCCAAAAAACAGGATTAAAAAAAAAAAACTTGACTTGTGTACCTGTTGTCGCAGAGGAACAAATCAAGCTGACCAAAGTGAAACTTCAGATCCGCCTCCCAAAAGCACAGCTCGGAAATACCGGTCCCTCCTCCTCAGATGAAGAAGAACCCTGAACATTGTTTATTTTGTTAACTATTGGACATTTAGCCTTTTGTTTTGTTTTTCAAGAGATTTTCAAAATATCCACAATTTATTTGTTAATCTATATTTGTTTGTATTTGTTGGGGCTAAAATGAGTGATCAAAAGAAATTATGAATGGAAGTGGATGTTTATGTTATTTTTGTGTTTTGTCTCAAAAACATAAACACCTACAGTGACCCCATGTTGGCTCTTCAACCTGTTCTTTACATACTGTAGCTGGTAGCCCACATTGTGATATGTTGTCCCATTGAGGACACTAGTAATCCAGATTTAGTAATCTTGAAAAATCTGGATCAGAGTGATCCAGTCCAATGTTTCTTTGAAAAACCGGCATGAAAGTAAGACGGATTACCTGATCCAGATAAAATGGTTTGAATAACTGGCTCCTGGAGGCTGGCTCTGTTACTCTGATCTGGAACAGGGGCTGATCCTCTGCTCCTCCTCAGCCATCATCTGGGAAGGCATGAGGATGGGCTGCGGCTGGTTCTCCTCTGTGACGTAGCTGGGGGAAGAGGAGAGGGAGGAACTGGAGCAACTATGAGAAGAGTAAGGGGGAGAAGATGGGCTCGAGGAGCTCACTTACAGGTCAAGGAGAAGGGTGGTAGGACGAGATACAGGAGCAGAGCCAGCAGGAGATGATCTAAAGAGCTGGCGCTGCAGGGACCCTCTTCAAGATGAGCCTGGGGCTGGACCGGTCCGGGTCATGGTCAAGGACAGAGGTCCAGGTGAAGCACTAAAGATGGAAACAACCCAACATACTTGAAACAAACAAATCACTTGTTACTATGATAGGACAGGCTACATGTCATACTGCCACTAATGAGGTTAGTTCAGCATATTTCTGTTTGTTTGCTACATTTTTCTCTGAGTCTTAAGTTAATAAACAGTCTGGAACCTGATGTGTGCAGCAACTATGTAATCAGGTAAATACTTTTCACCATACACAGATAGCCTCTTAATGAAAAGGTGGTTTGATAAGTGCCCACGTAATTATCTCTCATTTTAATTCACTTTGCTCCTCTTAATCGTCTCTGCAGGAACAGACAGGAAAGGCTTCTTGATGCATTGTAGACTGACTTGGGTCAGTGTCTCCTCAGAGTTTTGTTCAGAAGCACGTAGAAGGAACAGACAGCATCGTCCCTTCTACTGGTGAATGTGTCGACAGTGTATTTACTGGCTATGGTGCAGACACACCCACTCTAATTTCAAAAAAGGTCACAGTAGATTTATTCTGATACCAGCCAGAGATTGTTTTGAAATTGGCCCCTGCTATTGGGAAGCGTATATAATGCTGAACATGTAGCTCCTCTAGTGGAGATTTGTAGATTATTAGTTGCAGAACATTCAGTTTTTGTTTTTTACTTACTATTCTGTGTTTGTTAGAAGACACTCTGTGATTTATTTAGATTATACAGTATATTGAGTATGATAAC
The DNA here is from genome assembly GCF_947650265.1 of Symphodus melops. Lineage (NCBI taxonomy): Eukaryota > Metazoa > Chordata > Actinopteri > Labriformes > Labridae > Symphodus > Symphodus melops. The sequence continues at coordinate 6,828,855 of NC_136705.1, forward strand.
TGCAGCTAACATAGACTTCAAATAAAACAATTTCAGAGATATTAAGCCATTTTAAGAAAACCTGGTTTTGTTTTGGGGTTTGTTTTTTTTACAGAAAAAATCTTTTTGGGACTATATAAAATTACCCCTCAATCGAAATACAGAGAGTACCAAAAGTTGACTGAACATATTATTAATATTTAATTATTCAGATTTATCTTGCAGCCTAACATTGTCTCCATCTCCTTGAAGTTGAGTGTCTGGAGTGAGATACAGAAGAGCCAGGAGGAGGAGCGCTAGCAGGAGATACAGGAGGACACCTGGATGATGATGATCCTAAAGAGTTGGCTGCTGCAGGGACCCCTCCTCAAGATGAGCCTGGGGATGTACCGGTCCGGATCGTGGACGAGTTCAGAGGTCCAGGTGAAGCGCTAAATACAGAAATTAAAAAATTTAAAATAACACAAAGTTTGACTAGTTTGGCTTGACCTGTTCTGAATGCATGTTGTCGACTTTCTTTTATTGTTGGTGTGAAGTTCTTCACCCTTCAACAAATCAAAATGAACATTTATACACAACAGATGGCTGAAATTACTGAAATCATTATAATATTAGTCAACTCTATGTCAGAAAATGTTGGGCCAAAATGTGTACCACTTTCAACCAAGACCAGCCTGCTTAATCACATATGCTATTGTCATTATTATTATATTTTTTAACAAAATAGAGGGCCTGATGAGTGAACAGATATAATACAGATTTAGGATGTCATACTGTATATAACTAAAACAAAAACTGGCTACATTAAAAAAAAAAAGTTTCAGGAAACACTTTGTCAAATTCAAGTGTAGGCTTTGTATGAATTAAATAATATACATATGAAAAATGCAAGTGCAAAAATGTGCCCAACATAACCTGAAAAGTGTAGCGAGCCTATTTATGTTTAAAAGATGGAGAGAGGACCGACAGGTTTGAAATTTCTAAAACATTACTGAGATGAAATTTTAATACAAACAAACTGTGGATTTGGAAGGAAAAGGAAATCAGTAAATAATTACCTCAGAAGTAGAAGGAGTGCTAGCAGAAGATACAGGAGGACACCTGGATGATGATGATGATCCTAAAGAGTTGGCTGCTGCAGGGACCCTCCTCAAGATGAGCCTGGGGATGTACCGGTCCGGATCGTGGACGAGTTCAGAGGTCCAGGTGAAGCGCTAAATACAGAAATTAAAAATAACAAAGACTTGATTTACAATAAAAGGACTAGCTTGTGTTGACTTGTTCTGAATGCATGTTGTCGACTATCTCTTATTGTTGGTGTAATGTTCTTCACCCTTCAAAAAATGAACATGTATACACTACAGATGGCTGAAATGAATGAAATCATATTATTCTATTATTCTAAAATTTAAACCACTTTCAACAAAGACCAGCCTGCTTAATCACATCTTATTTTTTATTAAAATGTGACTCTTCTCAGTCACAAAATGATAGAGTTCGTTTTTGAGTATTTTAGTCATTTTCATGTCACTGTATCTTTAAATGTCAAAGGTCGTCCCAACAGTAAAACAGAGCTTGTTATTAAAATCATCAATCTTACATTGTCCACTATCAAACACTGTGACTGGAGGAGAATAGCAGTCGATGAAGCTCTATTGTGAAGAAATGAGTTTGTTATGAGTTTGTTTTTGTTTTTAATAATTTAATTGACTCACCTGTAGCAACCTGCAGCAACTTTAAATCAGTTACCGTGGAGATTTAAAATGCTGTTTACTTTTGATAATGCACATAACAACCTTTTTTACTCTAAGTTTAACACTTCCATTGGATTTTGTTAAGTATTGCAATCTCTGATATAAATGATCTATAGACAAAAATCACACCAATAAAGATCATGAATTAAGAATTATTAAAAAGATGTGAAAATATTAAACTTATAAAGAGACAAAGGCAAAAAAGAGAAGTTTAAAGTTGTTTTAAGTTCATATCGGAGGCAACTTTGGGGCCTATTTTAACTCGACATGGTCTGAAGACACGAGCCTTTTAATTAAAGAAACTGAGTTTGTTCCTTCTGTTTTCATTAAGAAAGATATTCACAGATTGCTTTTACAAAACCTCCAAGTACTGATCGTGCCGACATTATTACTGATTATCTATAGTAAATAAATGATCAATCTTACGTCGTCCTCCATGATGAAACACCTGAGCCTGGTGATGATGAGGGCCGACAGTCAATGTTTGGAGGAGAAAAGTCGATGAAGATCTTTTTGGAAGAAATCGTCGAAAACATGAAACTTTAAAACCACTGTGAATATTTGCTATTTGCTTTCTCTCAGTTAGTTTTATTTTGAATGACTTTAGGTTGTTTTTGTTCGAATAACCTACAGCAACCTGGGTTAGCATGGAGATTTAACATTTACTTGACAACAGCTTTATCACCGGATTAAAAAGTGAATTTACGTCACATTATTAATTTGACTGAGGCCTGTATTTAAATCTACACAAATACATGGAGTTTATTTAGCCGATAGTTTGTTTTAAATAGTAGCCTAGGCCTATAGTTTTTAGTCTTAAATGAGAGAGCAGACAAACTATAAAACACAGTTTTTCTTGACTTCTATCTGGGCGAAGAAAACCAAATCGATAAACTCCCTCTTCCAAAAATGCATGGCTGCACGATGGTGCTGATATTCAACTGGTTGAAATAATCTGTGTGCTCAACCTTCAATATTTCTGACCACACCAAACCTTACTTTGTAAACATTAGAAGCGCCATGACTATTGAGATTATTAAACAGTCTAATAACGTGTTTTCTCAGTCTGACTTTGGAAGGCTATTTAATACCTGTATGGCTATTATTTATTTATGTATGTTTATATCAGCATCACTATTCAATTTCTAAAATATCATTTAGGCAATGCAAGTTTATTTACATAGCGGTATTCAGTGTTCAGACACAAGGCAATTCACAGTGCTTTACAGACATAAAAACAGAAAGGGATCAAAACAAAGCTTAAGGAAAAAAGCAAGAAAGAAAGCAACAGAAATAAAAAAAAAAACAGCAAAAGAAAGACTGTACATCATTAAAAGAGAAGAATGTAAAAGTATTCAATAAAGTAACAACTATTAAAAACGCTTTCATATGGTTTTTAGTATACATGTATTTCTTGTCATCAAGATCACTTATTTCTCTTACTTAATTACAGTAATCAATCACTGAAATTTTCTGTTCTGTCACTCGTACATGTTACAAAGTCTTATTATTGAATAATATATTGAACTGCTAAATTGGGACAACGTTACTTTAACTGTATTAATGTGGCTAATAATATTATTTGTACCTGAAGATGAGAGTTTTTGTTGTGTGGGAGACCTATCTGTGCTTTTTCTATAGAAGCCCTAAGTGGACAAACTTCCTGTCGCAACTAATTAATTTCAAATGAAGCTTGTTTCATCCTGATAACAGGAAAATATTCTGATGATCTCGTAACAAACAAATTGCTTGTTACTACGATAGGACAGGCTACATGTCCACTAATGAGGCTAGACCAGAGGCATTAGGTAAGGTTATCCCACGTCCCAATATCTCTTTCTGATAATGACTCAGCATTTAGCAGACCATATCAAATGTAGTGCAGTTAAATGTATATCTATCTGCTTGATAGAGAATTCATCATAACTCAGCTGGCAGATGACACCACACTGTTTTTACAAAATAAAAATCAAATTAAGTTATTGGGGAGTTCTCAAAAGCTTCTGTGCTTGAATATGAACAAATGTGAACTAATGATTGTTGAAGAATCGTGAATCAGCACACTGAAAAAAACAGAACCACCATAAAGTTTCATCTATACACAAAAAATAATAAAAATCAATGGCTCTTTAGGGATTCATCACTCTGAGGCAAGTTTTACCACAGCAGAGGGAATATCCCGACTGACTGATGATTGTTGCAGCCTTAGCTTTGTAGCTTGATAACAAACTACTGAGAGAGATTGACAAAGATGCCCTAACTTGAACAACACACTTCTCATAAGTTCACATGGAAATGGTAGTCTTCATTTTGGGGAATTTTACACTTTAAATAATACATTTGAGATAAATATGATAAAGCGAGCTTTTAAACACCCTGCCTTAATTTGGAATATTATTCCCCTCCATGTATTTTCTAAACTGGATGGCATTCATTTTTTCCTTGTTTGTAACTATGAGATTGAAAACAGTCCAGTAAAAATGTCTGCTTTCCATGCCGGCCTTTCTTGTCAAGGTCTCTCATGTACAGACACATTGTTTCACCACATCACTATTTTATTTAGAAGAACAAGGGTATTCGAATTCAACACAAATCCCTCTTTATGGCATATTGGCTTTACAATAATAACGTGTTGGTAGATCAGCTGTTCAACGAGGAGGGTTTTCTTTTCACTTATTAATAATTTATTTTAGAATATAATATCCTTATATAATATCCCTACAACACTGGTGATGTTACAACATTACCATATCTCATTTTGTATTGGAATAGATTTGTGGATGGTGTGGCATAGAAAGGCTTGGTTGATGCATAATGGATATTTGATCACTAATGAAGTTAAGGAAATATCTTTTAAACTCGTCTATATATTTTAAGACAGACATAGATGTAAATTGTTATTTTTGTAATGAAAATCCTGAAACTACTGTAAAGAAGTTATGGAAAACCTGTTGCTTTGTCATTGTTGGAAAAAAAAAATCGACAAACATTTGGTTATATTAGGAGAAATGTAGTTTGGTCTTTGAGAATTATAGTACACAGAAAACCACTAGTGCACTTGATCAATCTTTTGATTAAAATGGCCAAATTTCACATACAGTACATGCATCTAAATTTACAGGTAAAACACATGCTTCAGTGTATTCAGTAAGATGCTCAAACAATACATTCATTTAGATAATTTAGTTTTTTTTTAAAATATATTATCTATGTGCAGATTGTAAATTTAATCTTTTATGAATTAAAAAAACAAAAAAACCCAACACATTCCCACCTAGTTCCTGTTTCTGAGATGTAGTTCCAGTAGTTGTCCAGCAGGCGGAGCGCTCCTCAAAGTCTCCTCCAAAGACCTGTAGACACATTTTCATATTTCAGTCATGTTTACCCTTTACAGTTGCCCTTACTCATTTTTCAGAGCAGTCTTAACATTTACGAAATTCTATTGTCATGACTGTTTAACGGGACAATAAAAACATATTGCTCTTTTGAGAAAGGTTGTTATTCGTCTAAAATATTTCATTAGCGTTACAGTCTATGGTTTCAATACGGAGTCAAATTAGTCAACGCTACCAAATTTAAATTGTGTTGTTATTGTGTGAGCTGTACAGCTAAACATGTTTTTGAATTTGTTGATGTTTTCGTCACCGTCTATGTAAGCAGTTTATCTGTTTGTGTTTCAAGGGCTGTTTACAGAAAACTCACCTTTGGTCTTTCTGGAAAGTCACATTAGAACAAAATGACAGCCATGTGTTTCGGAGTTCATTTCTGTTAGCAGACAACAAACATCCCCTGATCTGACATTTATGCAATACACATGTATATGTATGTCTGACGGATTTTGATGACTGAATAGCTCATTTCGCTTGTGAAGGCTCAAATGAAGACAGACAGTTTAAAAGTTGTAAAGAGTTTGTTTCACTCAGGATCAGAGGGTAAAGTAGGAGTTATAATTGTGCCATTTACTAGAAAAATATACTCAGTCTTTCACACTCATGTACCAGAACATGCAATTTGCCTGAATGACAAATTGTAATCTGTTTTGAAAAGAATAATATTGTTCAGAGATAAAATCTAAATGACCTATTTATCAACGAAAAGTTAAATTATGTAAACAATAAATAAAAATTAATTATTTAAGCAAAAAACAATGCAAATCATCACTGAATTATCAGATTTGTTTAGGTAGAAATGTGTTTCCAAACAGGAAGTGAATCTCTAAGATAAAATGAAGAAGATTGGACGCTGTCAGTTTGTGTACTAAAATAAGGTTATTTACTTAGAAATCGTTACATTGGACAGACTGTTTACAGAGTTTTTTTCATTTCCTTGGTAAACTCATAAGGCACCGAACCAGATGCTGTACAAAATAACAACACCAAAAAAAAAAAAAAAAAAAAAAACATTATAGATTTACATATTAGAGATTATTCCTATACAGGGGTTTGTTTTCTTGCATATTTATTACAGAGAAAAACACTAAGATACTGCTCTTAAACAGCTACTGTATGAACTATCAGCTACACACATTCACACACAGGCAGGCGCACATTCGCGCACACTGACACACGCACGCACACACACACGTGATCTGAGAGAACTTGCACACTAGGCAACAGGTGCACATCCAACAGGAGCCAAAAACAGAACATATTTAAAGGAACAGTGCACCATTTTATCTGGGTGTTTAGTACAGAGAGGATCCAGCCTTTTAGCCTAGCTTAGCAAAAACACTGGAAGCAAAGACAAACTGCTGATCAAGCTCTGCAGCTGCAAAAATCACAGTTGTGTTTTAAACCCTAAACCTTTAATCGACCAGATCGAACAGGCAATGAAGCATACTGAACACCCCTGCTTAAAGTCTTCCAGCTGCGCAAAGATTTCTGCCCTCGATTGTTTTCTCAAATATTCTTCAGGAGGAAGTTTTGTCTGAATTCTTTGTAATGGTTTCAATGAATTTTAATGCTTTAAGAAGAAAAAAAAAATTAAAATAAAAACACAACACACAGAATATTAGAAACAATCTGGTATCAAAGTGGTACCTGAGTGGGAGGAGCCTAAACAAATCTACTAACCGCTTTAAAAAGCTGAGCGACAAAGATTTAAGCCAACAGGTAGAAGGTTACTTTAGAAGCTAAGTCCAACTTTATGAGCCATGACCTCACAACTTAGCACACTAAGTCAGCTAATAACAGTCAGGAGGAAACAAAATGTAACTTACTGTGTTTTACACTTAAAGGTAACATCTCTCTCCTCGTCGGTCAACTCCTTCAGCTCTTCTTTTAAACGCTGGATTGTTTAAGGTCTGATCTCTTAAGTCAGATTATACAGTAAGACAACGCATTTTTCTAATTCAGGGGAAAAAAGCTTTTAGCATCTTAAATTCCATTTCTTGTTTCATGTGAACAATTGATCCTCTTAATCTTTTGTTTAATAATTGCATAATCTTTCATTCAGGTATTTACATGATGGCTTCTCATTGTTCTATGTATAATTTCTAGCTTTTTTTGTGTCGGTTTTAATACGAGCATCTTAAACGTGACTCGGAAGATCCACAGTCACAGAGAATTTCTAATAAAAGTAACATCCTTAATCACTGAGCCAAAATAAGTTTAAACTTACCCAAAAGATAAGAATGGAATATTCAAAAAGGCATTGAGGGGAGGGATTAGTGTACTTGTCTTTGGCTAGCTGAACACATCTGCACTTCTTGTTTAGGACTAACACTTTGCTCCTTGGCTCCAGCCACTGAGGTTCAACTCGACCAATGACGTCTCTTTTCTGACACCAGAGCAGCTCCACATCTTTAGAACAGCTGACAGACAGACAGACAGACAGACAGACAGACAGACAGACAGACAGACAGACAGACAGACAGACAGACAGACAGACAGACAGACAGACAGACAGACAGACAGGACGGGAGACGTCTCCACGGCGACACCATCCTCTCCTGGAGTCGGCTGGACGTCAACACCACTGCAGCATAGTGTTCTGGTTTTTAAATCTTCTTATGAGTAGGCACGGCATCCAATGATAACATTTATTTACACATTAAAATTCACATATTATAATAGTACCTTATTTCTCTTTGTAATTAACTCTACGTTCAGAGTGGAGATATATTTCAATATGGCAGGAGAACTCAGTCCTGAAGAGAAAGTAATGAGACAAAGTCATAAATTGGCATTTTGAAACAGGCAGAAGTGGAGGAAGGCTGGGCAAGACGGGTCCTTTAAAAACAATTTTTAAAAAAATGTTTTGTTTTTTTGAATTTCTTGGTTCAGTCAAACCCTCCCCTCCCCTCCAACAGGAAGCCCGTCAAAATTATTGTCTTGTTTGGCTTTCACAGAAAGCGTCAAACTGGCTGTCTCTCCACCTACGAGCCAGAAGGAGGAGTATAAGGAGGGAGGACTCCATGTTTTATTTCCAGGCCACAGACAGACTAAAGAATGGAGGAAGCAGAAGGAGGAGTACAGCTAAGCCCTCTGATAGGTCCTTCCTTCCCTCCCGACTCCTCCTCCTAGTCATCCTCTCCCCTCTCCAGATGAGGGTTGATGTAGTGAGGCAGGAGGAGCCGGTCCGGTCTGACCCTGCAGCAGGTCAGGTTGAGTGTTTTCTGGCTTCATACGGGTCTGAGGGTGGTGGTGATGGGACGCTGAAGAGATTGAGGAGGATGTTGAGGCCGGTCAGATTTTGATGTCCTGGGACTCCACCATCTTGGCGAGCGACTTTTTCACTCTGAGGATGGTGAGGCGGGAGGCAGGATTATGAGCCCAGCACTCTGACATCAGCTTCAGCATGGCTCGAAGGCACTGCGGAAACACGACAACCCGACGTTAGAGACACACCAACTGGAGGTCCAGATGTCTTTGAAACATTTCATCCAGATGTGAGGAAAACGTCTCTGACTGAATGAAGCTTAACTACGACCTTGAGTTTCTTTAGTTTGGATTCAAGCAGAGCTCATCACATCCAGAAAACCACTGAGGAATAAAATCCTCTTTACTTCCTCTACTTACAATGACCTCCTTTTGTCTTTAGCACCTGATTGGCTGCACGTGCCTCTAAACTTCCTGCCGGTTTTCCAATGAACTTCACTCAAACTGACCATGAAAATGAGAAATGTGTACAACTTTATATTTGGGGTGTCGCGATCTGATATTGATATTGATCGGTCCGATATCAGCCAGAAAATAAATATTGGTTTTTCAGACTGACTTATTTTTCAGGGTCTTTAATTTATTTTGTATTTATTTTATTCACTTGTAGATATTAAGTTGAAGTTAAAATGTATGTGACCAATTAGTTAATAATAAATGGGTCAGTTTTTGTCATACCCACTGTTGTTGACTGTTGTTCTCTGAGTAACATCACTTGATCAATCTTTTTCTAACGCACTACAAAATAAATAATAAGTCTGTATGATTCATGCTGTTATTGTATCGGATCGTTATCGGCCAATACTCAAGGCTGCAATATCAGTATCATATTCGAATTAAAAAAAGTTGTATTGGAACATCTCTACTTAATAGTGCTTCAATATCGTGACTTTAAGAGCTGAAACACAACAGGTTCACAACACACACACTATTTCCACATCGGTCTGATACTGAATATGTGATTTATAGAAACACAGGCAGTGTTTCTTAAAAATATCTTTATACTTCACTTGCATCAAACAAACTGAACTCATTAACAGAATTATTTTGTGTAATTTGATTACAGTAATATTCTTAGTTTGAGAGTAACCACTGAATGCCATCACAGCACTGTGAGCATGTTAGCATGGAGCTCTTCACACCTCGTCACTGTTCCAGCGGTTTGACACCGTGGGCCGCAGTCCTTTAACGCACACCACCTCCAGCATGTCCTCATAGGAGGGGTCAGAGGGCACCATCTCATAGTACGGCAGCTGGTAGTCCTCCACCATACCTGAGCGCAGAGAGAGAGAGAGAGACACACACTCTGATGTTACCTTGCCTGAAAATACAACAAAGAGTTTATTTGCTGAACCAGAGGACAAGAAGAAAAAAGGAAAGGTCAACCACTAAAACTACAAAGTGTAGGACAGCAGCTTTTATGTTTACTGTCCCTTCACATATAGAGCATTGTCGATGAATCACCTCATTGGCATTTTTAAAAGTCAGCATTCAACTGTTTATGTGTGGCTGTCATTACATGAGAGTGTGTGTGTGTGTGTGTGTGTGTGTGTGTGTGTGTGTGTGTGTGTGCGCGTGTAGGTGTGTGTGTGTGTGTGATTGAGTGTGTGTACCTCCGGTAACGCAGCGTCGGGCCATCTCCCAGATGACGAGGCCGTAGCTGTACATGTCGGCCATGATGTAAGCCTGGAAGTGATTCTTGTTGAGGCTCTCGTCCAAGACCTCGGGGGCCATGTAGCGCCTCGTCCCCACCCGAGTGCTCAGAGGGATGTCCACCTCGTTTGTGTCACTATGGCAACAACAAGTGATAGTCAGATTTGTAGTCTATTTCTCTTATTTAACAGAGAATTCATCTTCCTACAATATTTGGTTTACTTTAGAAGGATTACATTTGACGAGAGACACTGTGGTGACCCATAAGTAAGACTGAAAGAGACATTCACCAAGCGACTGTACCTTTAAGAGAGAGGTGGTTATGGTTTAGAGGTTCTAGGTTAATGTAGCGTGACGTTTTTTAACCTCACTCGCTGTACAGTTTGATTGACTTTTTAAAGTGGAGAGGAAAGTGAGGCATCTCTCTCTCTTGTCTCCTCGCACTCCACAAAACCAACATAATGTTTGGACCAAAAACTGATCTTTTAAACAGTTTCACCTTTGTTTACTTTGAAATCAGAAAAATAACAAAAGTTTTATCAAGCAAAGTACAAACATTTCCAGCATTGTTCACCTGTTGAACTTGACAGCGAGGCCGAGGTCGGCGATGCAGCAGGTGCCGTTCTTCTTGATAAGGATGTTTTTGCTCTTCAGGTCTCGGTGGGCGATGGCTGGTTTGCCCTGCGTGCCGTAGATCTCTGTGTGCAGGTGACAGAGGCCGCATGCCGCCGAGTACGCCAGCCGCAGCAGAGTCTGTGTGTCCAGCGTGGTCAGCCTCAGGAAGTCGTACAGGGAGCCGTTCTCGTGATAGTCGGTGATGAGGAAGAGCTGTGTAAAGGCGCCTGTGCCTTTAATGTCAGCCGCTATGAAACCTGCAGGAAGAGTTGAGCGGTGAAATCTCACTGATGACATTATATATAAAACTGTGAAGGGTTTTTATAAAGACACAAACAATCTTTAATGAGAGCAGCTTTACAAATTGAATGAGATATATGACAGATAAAAGAACCTGATCAACGTGGTACGGTCTGAATCTGTCGAATCATAGCGCTTAACAACACGCTTCTACTAAACTAGTTGCCAGAGATGAAATTTTACTTTCACAGACTGATAAGCAGGCATGCTGTTGATGAACTGTTTCCCATATCAATGTTTGACTCTGTCGCCTTCAGAGAACTAATAACCAAACTCCTACGTATTGTAAATAGCTTCAATGTTACATAAAATGTTTGAGTTGTTTCCTCTCACACTAAAGTTAAAGTTACTTCGTAAAGCTAACGTTACTTTCCAAAGTAACTAGTTACTTTTATAAAACAGTAACTCCAATAGTATATCTCAGTTACTTTGTGATAGCTGTGACTAGTTACTCATTTTGAGCGACTCGCCCACTGCTGGGGTTTGAATGTGGAAAATGTTCCTCCTTAAGTCAGATCTTATTTTCCATCGCAGCTCTCAAAGCCTCTGTTAAAGGTGAACGTTTAGTAAGAGGTGGAGGTGATCATTACCGAGGATGTTTTCGTGTCTCATCAGGACGGTCTGGTAGATCTCCGTCTCTCTGAACCAGCTGGCTTCCTCGCGGGTGAAGAAGACTTTGACGGCCACCTTCTCTCCCCTCCAGCGGCCCAGCCACACCTCGCCGTAGCGCCCCTTCCCGATCTGACGCACCATCTGAATTTGTTTGGCGATGGTCCGCTGCACCTGTGCAAGGCAAGAGAGAAGAGATTTTATTGGATTATTTATTGTTTGTTTTTATAACGTTTTCAGTCTTTTACAACTTCAATTAATGTTTTTTATGAAAGTGTTTGCGTGTCCAAATATCTCATAAAGTAGGTGCGTGTGGCGGCAAACTATTATTAAAAAGAAAAAAAATACCACACCCTGCTGTAAGTCCATCTTAACCTTTGTCTAGTGTGTTACTATTACATTATCAACTTCAATCAAAGACTGCAGGTGACTTCAAGAACAAATGATTCCACTTCAAACAACAAATCTCAGTTTAAGATTCTACTCAAACTGATATTTTCTGGTCATGCGCGAAACTACAACCTTTCTGGGATGACAGTGTTGGACTTTTAGAGGACGTCTTAAATTATAATATTGGCTGCTATTTTGAGAATAGATTTTGACGTTCAGTCCCATAAAGAGTCATTGTGTTATTCTCAACATGGTACATGTATGTATTGAAATGTTAAAGGTATGTATGATGAGGGTGCAGTGTGGTGTCTCTACCAGCAGGGGGAGCCCAGAGCCACTGCCTGAGCTCTGAGATTGGTGGATGAGGTCTTTGAGTGACTCGTCAGATGGGATTAAAACTTCTGGCTCCAGATCTTTGTGATACCGCTTACGCTCAGTCTGCCACTTGTACCTGAAACACACACACACACACACACACGTAAATAATCTACAGCTCAACAGAAAAGCAGCAAGTTAAGACTGATGCAATGATAGCAATCACTCTTTAAATACCATTCTGAGGGTTACTCTATATCAGACGAGATGCAAGTCTACATAAAGAAATGAATGAATACAGATTTTGATTACCTGTACCTGTAGTAACAGACGACAGTGACACAGATCAGAGTGCAGCAGCAGACCATCATGGAGATGAGGAAGGCGAGCCAGTGGGGGCTTCCCTCTGCAAACAGAAGAGATCACGATGCTGAACTCGGTCGGTTACGGTTACCGGAGAAAAAGCTGAACAATGAAAGGAATGGAGGTGGTACCTTGAGGAGCCTGTGGGGGGAGGGTGGGCTGCAGGTCTCTGTTGCAGAAGTCGGTGTTGCAGCACTCAATGGTCCTCCTGGTCTGAGCTTTTGGAGAGTCCTGTCAATCAAAATGAATCATTTAGACCTGGAGGGATCAACAGCTGATCTGTCTGTGGACACACCTGACACCAACTTATTTAAGGGTCTGTGTATTACATCAGATGAACAACTTCTACAACTAAGGGTTATATCTCTTGCTTCTAATGAAAGGATGCTGACTAGAGGGAGAGCGTGTCCTAAAGGCTTTAAGGAACAAGTGAAACAAACGAAAAAGAGAGAAACTGTTTCTATAGTGTGTAGAGTCAAACATACATCAAGAGAAAATGAGCTTGAAGTTTAAAAATTTGATTTTACTAGAAGGCTGGAGTGATTCATGTTGCAATTATAAAAGAACAAAGACTGTTCATAGTTTTTGCATGATTCCCTCATTTGTATGATGGTGATGTTTTTGAATCTTTTCTCACTCAGGGTTTGAGTCATATTTCGCATCTTCCAATGTTTTTCAAAACAGATCTGAAATCAGTTTAAAATTAAAAAAAAAATATATATATATATATGCAGTGTGTATGTGTGTGTGTGTGTGTGTGTGTTTCTGTACCTTGCACTGGAAGTGTGAGCCCTCATACTTCATGCAACCGGAGGTGAGGATGGCCTCACCGTGCTCGTCTTCCTCGATGATGGCAAAACACTGACCGTTCGTTCTGAGGAGACACACAGCACCAATCACATCATCAAGAACTCCACGTAAACACGGAAAGTATTAATCCACATCGTCTGAAAATGACTTCAATTAAACCCGATTATTGAGAGAACTTTCAAACTAAACAGTGATACCTGAACACGTTTAAAAACCCCAGTGAATTGTTCAAACGCAGAATAGAGGGAGGGAAAATGAGGGGCCGTCTTTCAGATATTCAGATATATAGAGATTCTTTCCTCCTGTCAGCGTCTCTCTACTCACTGGCAGGTGTTGTTGGTGGCGTCCTCAGGACAGTGTCCGGAGCAGTAACAGCTGAGGAAACGGGCAGCGTCCTCAGGCGCGATGGTCGAGTCCTCACCAGGTCGCCGTGCCTCAGGTTTAACCCCCGTCCCCTGCAGGACGTGGTCTGGATTCTGACCAGCAGCTGGAAGAGAGAGAGAGAGAGAAAATAAACACACACACAAACTGAATCAGAACCAAAGACAGAGATGAAGAACTTATCAGAACTTCCAAGTCTCCCGTGTGTCCGTGCGATTCTCATCAGCTGACAGCGTTTAAATCAGAGTTTTCTAAAAGGTGTTTAAAATAAAGATCACGTCTTCATTCTTCACAGGAGAAAAAGAAAATCTAATCTTTAATCTGAAATACAGGGACGGTTTAGAGTCCAGGATTTGAAGAACAGACTTCATGTCATGTGACTCTTACTGGAGGTGAAACATTTCTCCTCTATCAGCTGGACTGCAGACAGAGGAGGAGGACAGAGCACCATATAAGGAGTTCAGGTTATTTATAATGGTGTGAGTGAGCGATTGTGAGTGTGGCGCTTTTAATCTTCACATTTGAGCTGTTTTTGAAAAAAACGCGACACACTGTTTAACAGCTTCGGTGAAAAGATTTGATTCTACTTCAAAACAACCAAGTAACTCTGGGATTAGATCGGAGGGCAAAGGTCGCAGCTCGCAGGCCGAAAGACCCCCAAACAACCTATATGTAATCCTCTTTGGTCTTTTCATCTTTTAAGACACAAATAAAAGAAGCCAGATTGTGTATTATGAAAAAAGAAAAAAAGTTAAAATAATAAATCTAATCAAATAACCACAGCTGATTCTCTCTAAGCGAATAACACATTGACTTCTAACAGGTTTCTTTTCCTCTCTCCTCTCTCTGCAGCTCAGAGTAAAAACACTCGGAGGTGTGTAGACGTGCATGCTGTCATGTCTGGGCATGAACTACCTGCACACCTACACTTTGAGCTGCCCGGTCGCCATGGTTACAGCCTGTCTGTCTGTTCTCTGTCAAAGTGAGACCTGGGTCCTGCGGTTCAGCGAGTGTACCGAAGGATCTAGCAGCGATATGCTGTGACTCTGCACGCTGGAACGCAGACTCTGACTCATGTTTGACACGGAGAGAGAAAAACAGAAAGCAGAAAATCATCTGAAGACTGACTCCTCGCTGTGACCTCGGCCTCACACTGAGCCGAGTCTGCACATTAAATCCTCCCCATCACGCAGTGATCATCCGGCTGCAGCCTTTTTCTCTCCCAGCGCTCCATCCACACTTAATGTCATTTAACTAAACGAATTAAAGACATCGGGTTGTTGTTTGTGTGTGTAATAGAGAAATTAAACTTAGCTGCAGTGCATATTACGCATTTTTTCATCTCAGATAACTAAAAACTGTCAGGACAAAGAGTGTTACTGTCTCAGATTAAAGCTGCATGAAGGACACTGTGTACTTGTCACGGATATCCCACTGAGCTGAACTGAGGTTTAAATCGTCTAAAACTGTCAGCCTTCAAACTGGTGATCACTGACATGCATGAAATACGGTGGAAGTCTCTGCTCTGTGTCTTTTAATTTCATCGAGTGCATGCCGTTGTGGAGGCGCATATAGTTAAAGTCACAACAAAATATAAAAATCACACGGATGCAACTGTTGAGACAAAGGACCGAATGAAGTAAATGTGCCGTTTGGCAGACGATGTGTAGTGAGTGAAAGTACAGGACCAAGAACACGACCTCACTTTGAGTTGTTGGTCTTTTAAACAGGTTTGATGAGTCGATGCTGCTTTTTCGAGACACATCAGACAGAAAAGACTAAGAGGGGTTCGATTGAGTCACTGCTCTGCTTGAGAGAGACGATGGATATCACTTCAAAACATGGCCTGACTTCAACTACAAAAATTCCTCTTTGAGCACACTACACATTTTATTTGACAAAGTTACATTCTCCACAACACAGACGTGTGCAAGGGCAAAATAAAAATACAAAACCAAGACAATAAAGACTTGAATCCTAAGTGTCGACAATGCTCATTGGTATTGAGGGACATATTGACCTCAGCTCTTCCTCATTGCAGACCGAGGAGGGTCTTCATTAGAAGACAGACACTTTATGACTTGAATCTGCTCATTAAAGATAAAAAAAACATTGAGGTCGTCATCCTCATCATCGACCTGAGGCACTTCAGGCCTCCTACTCAGGCCGTAAAAGTTACGAGACATGGAGGAAGGAGAAGTGAAGGGAAGCTGGGTGTGCTGAGGCTGGAAATGGCTGCGCGCCTCCGTTTCTTTCCACATGTGTGCTTAATTGAGCCGGCAGTCAGAGTGGAGACTGAGGTCTGGCAGAGAGGACGCTGGGTAATCAGACTCTCTCCATGTGCTCTTAAAGTCACAGCGCTGCTTCAGACCGACTGTTTATTTACATCCAGCAGCAGCCGAGCGATGAAACGCTCTGATCTCTCCGCTCTCTCCGTGTATACATGTTAGCGGCCGGAGGAACCGTGAGCGATGATGATGTGTTTGATGACGAGGCAGCCGGTGTGGTCTGCAGACACAACCCTCAGCTCGGTGCTCATGCAGAGACACTTCACAGCTGTGTGTTAGTCCACGACAAAAGAATCACCGACTGCAAATATGTTGTGAGTGGGAAGATAACGTTTGTGCGGATGTACGCGTGTGTGCAGAAGTAAGGAATGTGTGCGAGCTGCTGGTTAAAGCAGAACCACATTATGCTGTTCTGATCTGATGCACAGAAACTCCTGTGTGAATGACAAAGTAATAAACATGATCGATGTTTGTGACAAAGACAATCAAGAGAGGGAAATTAAAAAAGCTCATCATATCAACTTTAGTATAGAGGTTATTTTATGGTCTCCGTTGCATCAAACCGCCCATCTGGCTTTAGTATTGTTTCTAAATATAAAAAGGTGGCTGATGTGTGTTCTGGCTCCACTGTGACAGTCTGAAGTCTGCAGGGAATCGTCAACACATCCTGAGTGACGCCGCCTGCTGCAGCAGAAACACCGCTTCTCCAAACAGACACGAAACAACAGGGGCTCGGAGGGAGAAGTGAGAGGTCAGATCAGCTGTCAACCACAGAGGAACCCAGAGAGAACGATCAGTGTCGCCGCTCTCTTCTCTGACCTTGGAGAACCAGGCGAAAGAGAGGACGAGAGGGGAGCAGAAAGAAGACGGTCTGCTTCTCAAAGTGGACAGGTGAGGAGATCGACGTGTACAGAAACGTGAATCCAAAGCTCTTTGAACGGAGCTGAATGTTTGTGGACATTTTATTTTGTCTGAAGTCAACATGCGGTGCAGCAGAGATCTGATTCTGTCCACCGCAGGTTCTTTGTCTCAGCGCTGATGTCGAGGGCGGGACAGAAAGGACAGACAGGTTCTCTCTGGTTTCTAGCCGTCATCACTTTCTGCAGGTCGACAGGAGAGGACGACACATCCTGAACTCAATCTGCCTCCTGATACAACATCCTGCACGAGTCTCGTCACCCCTGTGGTGTCTGTCAGCACGGGAGCCTGAAGTCTGTCAGTCCAGGCAAAAACCTGTTACTAGTAAAACACAAACTGCAGTTTGTGTCAAATGGGGAAAGTAATTGTCCATTGCACCCACTGCTATGGAATTATTTCAGGTTAGGTCATGTGACTATTTCTGCTGTATCAAAGTCCCCCCCCCCTTTCTTTCTAGGCTCAATGTTTAAATGACTTGTTTTTCCCATCACACACCTCAACTCTAATTTTTGATGCTTTCTACTTAAACCAGCGCCAACTACACGCCGGCTCTCCCTGAGATGTTTATTCAACTGAGCTTGTGTTTCCGTGGCAATGGCAGGCTGTTGAAAAACTTGCTAGCGAGGTAACTAGCGGCCAACATTCATCGAAATAAAGCCAAGCTGTGTATTAAAGCAGCCCGAGAGGAAACCTTCATAGTCTATTTCATGCGTTCTGCGAAAGAAAGCTTAAACAAGTCACTCACAGAGCTGAAGCGTCGTTATGAATAAATCAAATAATTATAATAATAATAATTAAAACTTTAAAAGACCAACACGCACTAAGTGAAGCACCTTGTAACAAAGAGTTTTAAAAGGGCTGTATAAATAAAGATTTACTAACTTACTCAGAAAAAAGTAGAGCTGTGACTTCAAACACTAGAAAAGGCAAACAGCAGTTCTCTTTTGAATGTATTTTTGTTGGTAAGTCTTTACAGTGAAAATAATTTTAAAAAAAAAAAAAGATAACACCCACCTCAGACTTCAGATACACTTTTGTAAACTGAAGATGTTTGGGTTTGCACAAAACAAGATCATCTGAAAGAGTCTCAGAGAGAATGGCTGACTATGTATCAGAGTATTTCAAATAACAAACAGATTAATCATAAGTGACTTTATAGTTGCAGCACTCTCATTGTTATGGCTTAAAACTAAACCATGTGATTATGAAACAGATTTTTATAATGTGGTGTGTTCAGGGAGCGTCAGTCTTCACAGACTGTGGCAGAAACAAATCCAAAGAGAGGAAATAAACACTATTTCAAAGGGTGAATAAGTCTCTAGAGGGACTGAAGGATATTTCCGGAGAACAATGAATGTTTGGAGGTTTTAGCGCCGCTGACAGCTCATACTGTGCCATACAGGAAACGGTTAATGTGCAGAGAGGAAGTGAGAGCGGCAACAATCACTTCAACAGCTTCCTGAAGGGAGGAGCCGAGGACGGGACGGAGTGAGAGTTTCTGAGGGCTGATACAGCTGCTGATAGTGGAAACCTCTAATTTCATATCCCTGTATATAAATGTGGGCTGCAGCATGGACTCCTGTTATCACTTTGAAACTGTATGCTGCTGAATGGACAGAACCAATGGAATCAATATGCATTTCTTAAGTTGTAATGACAGTGGAGCTTTGTTATGGCTGTACTGAGTATGAAAAGGAATAATGAGAAACTCAGCTGAAAAATACACCCGTTTCAAAAGTCACAGAAGACACGGATGATTTTGACAGACAGTAACTTTCTTTTTATATGATTCTTAAATAATATTCAGTGTAATTCTCAGGTCTTGATACTGAGTAGTTCCATTAAAACATAGATCTCACACTAGTATAGATTGTTTGGCCACCACATATTCCCTCTCTCATACTGTAGCACACATATGCACTGATGATCTCTGACTGTTTGCGTCATCTGAGGCACCTCCGCGACTCTATGTGAGATAAGATCAACACTTGGGTTTGTTTCTGTTGTCATCTATATTCAGGGATCTGCATATGAAATAAAGAAACTGCAGCAGTTATGTTTGATCATTCCACATGGATCATAAAATAAATAAATAAAAAGTAATTCATCCAATAGTTGATTATAAACAGTCAAACTTAATAATGTTTTTGTAAATTTGATATAAATCAACATGTGACCTTGAGGGACAATATGATCTTGAAAAATGATGCCACATAAGACAAGCCTTATCTTTAATCATCCTAATTCAACTTGATTGATCCAATGAACACCAAATAAATAATAAATTATTCATATAATCATTTGCCCCAAAGTTGAATATCAGATGACCCTCGCTTGGTCCCGCCCCCTTGGCCATGAAAAAATATCTACTGCCTTATTTTAACTTGGTTAGGAGAATTTAAATGACTCATTGTGTGACAAAGATCAGAAGACATATTTGGAACAGGAAACGAGGTGCAGCGAAAGAGCAGATGGATGGATTTTGATAATCTTACCATCAGCTCTGAGGGTCAGCAGAAGAGCACTGGCCACCACAGCCAAACAAAATGTTAGACCTGCCATCCTGCAGCAGGACTGAACTCAGAATGGACTGGAAATGGGCCCAGGTAGGGCTCTGCTCACGGATAGGGAGCCTCTTGATTAACCGGTCGGTGTTGGAAGACCCTCTGGTCCTGATAAAAAAAGTCTATAATCCACAGCAGGAGCCTGGGAGGTAGGAGGGTAGGTAGAGGCAGGCCGCCGAGGCCTCACAATAAGATCGATGTTGAGCTGGTGCGGGAACAGGAGCGATGGTCGGTGGAAGCCAATGGAAGGGGCTTCAGGTGTTGAGGGTGGTATCAGGTCCTCTTTTGTCTCACGAGCTCTTTGGCCTCCAAAACCCTACAAAAGAAACAGATTTAAACTGAGTGATGTACAGAAATCAGAGCGGCAAATTTCACTTCTCAAACACTGTCGAGATGTTGCGTCCATTCACGAGTCAGAAGGGTTCAAGTAAAACACCATCCTGCTGCTTGGTACAGAAAATAACGGTTGTTGTGACAATTCGTTCTTTGGCTGCTCTGGTTTGTTCAGTGTTCACGGATGCAGATATAGAAAAAACCCCCACACAGTTTCAAAACAGAATTTGTACATTTTAGTACATTTATCAACATTTATGGAGCAAACAAATAAGTTGTAAAAACTTTGGAGCACAGACATGTATTCTTAGACTGGTTTAAATAGCTCTTGCTCGCCCTCATCTTCAGGGCTCTCTGACACGTTGGCCCCTGCTGGCCCGGCGCTGGCCTCAGACGGGCCGTCTGACTACCGAATGATTTGTCCAGGGATGTTCTGCAATTACAGGCGCTGGCCCTGCACATCGCTCGCAGCAGCATGTCGCAATTAGTGGGTGCTGAAAGGGATGGAGGGTTTGGTGTGTGTTTGTGAGTTATTGTGTGTGTGTGTGTGTGTGTGTGTGTGTGTGTGTGTGTGTGTGTGTGTGTGTGTGTGTGTGTGTGTGTGTGTGTGTGTGTGTGTGTGTGTGTGTGTGTGTGTGTGTGTGTGTGTGAGAGAGAGAGAGAGTGAATTAGTGGCGATCCAAGGCCGGTGTCTGTCACTTTTCATTTGGCCGGGGGGGACAAAGAGGTCCGACCTGTGACCCACTTTTCACACATATCTGGCTGAGGAGGCACAGAACAAAGACACATAACAACACACACTGGACACAGGGTGAGTGTATATGTAAATGCCCCCCCTCCCTCCACAGGGACACTGCTCAAACTCTACTTAACAACTAAATGTTTGTACTTTTCCTTCCATTTGATGTTATGGCGCTAACAAAGAACTTGCATCAATGTTTATTTAATATTTGGGATTTTGAAAAATATTTGTGCACGTTTTTTCACAAGCTTCGTTTCTTCTCACAGTGTCTTTTTTATGTATGTATCAACTGGTTACAGGCGACAACAACAATCACACGTTTATTGCAACTAAGGCAACAGCCAGCTGTAGTCCGTGGCTGCTGACTGAGACAAACAAATTCCATTAGAAAGCGCTGTGCCATGCCAGTTTTTCTCGGGGGAACGCGTGTTTACCTTTTCCTCTAGCTGTAAGAGTTTGGGTATAAAAATGTGATAAGACGCGCTTTATCATCCGTAGGTGCACAGTACAAGCCCAGACATTCATAGGAGACAGAGGGGATGTGTTTTGTATGTGCTCGAGTGTGAGGTAGTGAGTAAGCTCGAGTGTGTGGAACTAACACATTCGCTGGTCTGTGTGTCGGCGTCAGTGTGTCGATAAGTTTAAGTGGAAACATCTTCACCTCACTGCCAAAACAATCGTGAAGTTTGTTTGCGGCTCTTTGCTCCATTTACAGACCGACAACAACAACAGAAGCAGCAGATAACACAGGCATAAAGACACATTGAGACTGAGGGAGGGAGGAAGGGAGCGAAGGCAAGACCAGGCAGGTTCAGGAAGGACTGTCTGTTGTGAGCCCCCAAGACAGGAAGCTGACTCCCACCACCTCACTCACACAAACACACACATACACACACACACACACAGCCTTTCATAAATCACCCAACACATCCACTTCCCTTTAAAAACATAAGCTATGATGACTACACACACACACAAACACACAACTGCAGACTTTTATCACCCCTTGCAGCTCTAACACTAACAAACAAGAAAGGTTGAGACACAAAGAGGCCGAACTCAGAGAAATAAAATGTCTATTACAGAGATGAAATACAGAAGGGTTAAAACAATTCTCCAAACACTCAAGGTGTCGGGTAACTTTCACTCCTGCTTGTACTCATGTTTGAACTTGTCTCTGATCCTTTGGTCTAGCTTCACATTCAAACAACAAACTCCCTTCTCCTAACACAACAATGCAGAGATTCATTTTTTTTTCTGATGGAGATAGCAGCGTTCTGTTTTTCAGACTCACCTTCTGGAGTCTGAGTGTTACATTTACAACGTTTAGCTGACGGATCGGTCCGAAGCCGGGTTTCTTAAGGAGCACTGAAGCCCACTTGTTATTGAAGTCCTTTCACTACTAGTTTATATAAAAGGTATGGCATGAATGAGGACATCATCTACGTCATGTTACTCAAACTGCGTGATGTCAATAAAGGTTGAAACAAAGAGGTTTCCTTCATGCCAGTCCAACTTTTACAGTATCATCATGTTTACAGTCTTGTGGGATTCAAACTTGTGCACTTTTTGTTTACACCAGTTGGTTCTTTGGCATCTCATCTCCCTCCTCCTCTGCTCACCTACTCAGCTAACAGCAGCTAATGTAGCGTAGCCGCTCTGGCTAGCCTGATGTGACATCAGAGTCTTGGAGGAGGAACATTTAGCATGACGGGAATGAATGGAGGTATTGTTAGCAGTCCCACCTGTATGGAATAAACTGCCCTTATAGGGAACCACTGAGCCATAGCTGCCCCCCCAGGGGAAGGAATTTGAGGTCACACCGCTCCAGGGATGCTGGGAAATTTGGTGGGATAGAAACCCAAGCAGTAGGTTAAGACTTGTTGAAGAAAGAAAGCTCTTCAGAGGCTTTTATAGAAGCTCTGTGCTTCTGGGTATAATAACTTTTCATTTGGCTGGAGAGGTAGCCGGCTATAAAAACAGTTAAGTAAAATGATATTACTCTGCCATGACTGCAGCAGCCTGTATGAACAGATCCACACAGGAACCTCACTGGGATTTCTTTTATCATAACCAGGATTGGCGTGACCATGGGGATCTTTCAGCAAGATTAATGCAGCGCAAGCTAACAGAGACCAGGTTAGAGGTTTAATTCCTACAATACATTTTGGTTCCATCTTCTACAATAGCATAAATGCACATTTTCTACAAGACAAGACCCAAGACAGTATTTTCCCTATTAATAGACTTTCAATACAATCATCATTAAAAAGCTACTTGTCTAAGAAACAACAATCCTGTGCAAGCTGTGCAGAACTGTAAGATGAATAGAGCTGAAACGATTCCTCGAATAACTCGAATAATTCGATTACAAAAATTCATCGAGGAATTTTCGCTGCCTCGAGGCTTCGTTAAGTTTTTTTTTTTTTTTTTTTGCGTCATCAAAACGTTGGTACGAGTATAAAACACGTTTAATGTAGCTGCAGCTACCTGCTCCTCTCTCTGACACACAGACACTTCAACACGCACACGCGAGCGCGGCGCGCCCCTTTTAACTTTTAGTCAGCACACAGTTGATCCGTGATCCATACCACGTGAACACGTGATCCGGTCAAACAGTCGGCTTTTCTCCGTTCACTCTCTCCGCGTTTGCAGCTAACATAACGATAGCAACGTCCTCTCACAGTCTCTGTCATAGACGCGTCTATGGTCTCTGTAGTCTCAGCTAACGTAACGATAGCAACGTCCTCTCACAGTCTCTGTCATAGACACGTCTATGGTCTCTGTAGTCTGTGAGCGTGCTGAACGCACGCGCTGCAGGAGCAGACAGAGATACACTTTTAATAATGAACAGGCTGATTACATGAAATGTCTGATGTCTTCAAAGCTAAATCAAGACAGAACTTGTTTGTGAAATAATAATTTAGCAAATATATATTTAAAGTTTTTCAATCTCCTGATCTGACATAATGATTGATTCTGTGATTGATTCAACAGAACATAATGCTTTCTCAATTAAATACTGTAACAGATGTGTCGGCTACACAAAACAGTATTTGTTATTTCAGCCATTAAAACATGTTTGGCCTGTATTTTTCATCTACCTGCCGCCTTGACCAGTGAATCAAAAAGTTTATTTGGGACCCTGTCAGTAATATAGTGAGCATCAGCAGCAGCTGCAGAGCAGAGGTGGTTGGCTGTAAGAAGCAGGCGTTACCACGGTAACTGCAAAGAAGCAGGTTTGTAGGGACGACCCAAGACGAGTTAAAACTTAATTAAGCAAAAGTATGATTTATTCGATTACTCGATTAATCGACAGGATATTCGATAGAATACTCGATTACTAAAATATTCGATAGCTGCAGCTCTAAAGATGAACAATACATGACAGTTAAGTGATTGCAGTGGAGCAATATCAACACAGATTGCTTTATGTAAAAAATTGCTACTTGGATGATCAAATGGAGTCCAAATCTGGAACTTCGTTCAGATTATTAAACACATCTGCAGACTTCGTTCAGGCGTTATCACGCCTTTGCACATCCATATCGATTCCTATGTGTGTGTGTGTGTGTGTGTGTGTGTGTGTGTGTGTGTGTGTGTGTGTGTGTGTGTGTGTGTGTGTGTGTGTGTGTGTGTGTGTGTGCGTGTGTGTGTGTGTGTGTGGTTTGTCACTTCCTGGTACAAAAGTATAAAAACAGACAATAATTCTATAAAGTTTTGAAAAGACTTGTTTCATTGTGACTACCACTACTTCACTATTAAATGCTGTAAGATGAGACACTGATTTGCCAGGGGTGTTGGGGGTTACCTGCATTAATAATCCATCCCTTTCATTTCCCTTTTCTCAATCCCTGGACAGACTGCAGCATGAGGGGCCAGACATCAATAATCAAGCCTTAATGCGTCTCCACTTCCTGCTCTGGAAGAATGGCGGCAGACTAAATAAACGACTCAGAGGCCTGATTGGAGGAGCAGTCAACTCCGACAGCTTCTGAGCTCTACAAATAAATGCAGTAATGAGGGAGATGGAGATCTATGCTGGGGAGGGAGGAGAATATTGACAGGACAGCTGGGACAAACACAGAGGGGTTTGTTTTTTCTTTGTATTACTGTTTCATCCCCTCCTTTCTCAGCTGTCCAATTCTTTGTTGACTAATCTTTTGGTCTATAAAATGTCAAAGAAAAATGTCCAGCAAAGAACTCAGATGGACTTCTTGGCTAGCCATGTTTTACACAAAGCCCAAAGGTTTTCAGCAAAGGATGAGACAAGAATGAAAAGCAGCAAATACTTAAACTTAAAAAGTTGATTGAACATGTTCTGTCAATGATCTATCTGAAGACGAGGGGAAAAAGGCCTTCATCCTACTTGCCATTTTATTCTTGCTGTTTGCACGGGATATTTCACAGCAGCCGCTCAAGATTAGATTACATTTTGAGATTATAATCTTTATGATGTTTGGATTGTTCCTGCAGCAATCAGCTTCTTTTTCCAACAATGAGTTTCTTCTCATCCACTTTGATGGCTACAATACCTCAGAAGAAGCCCTCACAGGAGAAGTAACGGTACAGCAGCTTGTATGTATGCATTTCTCTTCAGGACACTCTGTCATGGTTCTTCAACGTTCCTTTTGTCTTCGTTATTTCTATCACATGTTCAGTCTCCTTTTCTCTCTCCCTTCACCTTACACATTCTTTGACTTCTTTTCTCGGATTACCTTTTTTCAATTCCTCATCAGATGGTTTTTCTTTTCTCATTTCTCCGGCCCCTTCCAGTTATCCATGTCCCCCTCCCTGTCTTTCCCTGCTGCTTCTCATTTCTCCTCCCCCCCGCCCCCCCTCCCCCCGCTCTCTCTCTCTCTCACTCACTCACTCTCTCTCTCCATCTTGGCTCCATTCCCTGTCCCCTCCAGGGGCCCCTCCTTGCAGGCGGGCCTCTGGGTGCTGCAGCAGCCTCCCGTTGGTGTCGGCGCCCTGCCCGACATGCCTTTCAGGGCCTGGGAGACTGCAGGCCAGACTTTCTGGCTCCACTGCCATTGTTTGCTTGGCTGCTCTGCGCCTCATCCACAGCAATGGATTAGCATAAGAATACCCAGAATACCCCGGGCCACGATGAGCAGAGCTCCGGGCCTCCTCATCCTTGCATCTCCTGCTTCCTCTTTTTCATTCTCATCCTTCATTTGCTCCCATAAGTTTAGCATGAACGCTACGCTATGCTAAAAAGCATGCACATTACATTCATTAAGGAGGGGGGGTTTTTGAACTACCTGAGGGAAAAACAACAAAGTTGGACCTTCTTAAGATGGTGGGAGGCCAAAGTGGGAACTGGCACAGCAATCTTTCCTTCTTCTTTCTTTCCAACGATTCATAATTACATGTATAGAAAAAGGACATCGCAGTTTATAGTCAACTTGAGAAATTGCTAAATTACCTAAACTCATCATCAAATAAAACTATATTAAGAAATTAACTTTTAGCTTCAGAAACTTGTGGTTGTAATTTTAACAGCAATATTAACATTTGGTAATTGATGAGTGACCACTTTCAACACAGGTGGATGTTAACCTTCAGAGAGGTCCGAAGCCTGGCGGTGCTAGGACTGCTAACATTAGCCACTCGAGGAAAACCAAATGACCTTGTTTTCCTGCAGAACGCTTTAAATGTGTCCCCAATGTTTACCGTTATATAAAAGGCAAATGTTTTCTTTCCTCTACACCAGCTGTTTATTCTGAATTTAAATCAACGTTAAGCCAACAAGGATAAAACTCACCAAGAAACATCCCTACAGTAGACATGTAGCAAGGCCAGAGACTTACCAACTTTTATGTATTTATCAGAACTGTGTGTCTGTATGCTCCACAACATATCCTTAAATGTATTTCTCTCCCATGGCTTATAGTTATTCAGTTTACTGACACATACAAGAAAAGAAAACAAGAGAAAGTTCAAATTAAGAAGCTTATAGGATAGTTTAAAAACAAAAACACTGAGACTGACTCATCTGTGTGAAAATACATGACAGATACTATAGCTACAGACTATTGGTGCATATCTCCAGCTTTGAGGGGTTCTAGCAGTAATCTAATGTCTGCATTTTGTTTCTGCCTTTATGAAATTGTAATATCACAGACGCTTGAAGCGCCACAAACACACCCGATTAGTTTGTCTGTGTGAGACAGAGTGGGCAGCGGTGAAGCCTTACTTCAATAAACGGCTAACAGGAGATCTGCTGAGCAGCTGCAACTACAAACTGAGTCCAAAATGAGTCCAGGCTTTTATCAGGTAAAGGCCACGCAAATTACCCAGCATCCACAGGGGCTGGGCAACACAGGTTTAAACACAGCATGCAGTTTCACCCACCTTATGGCTGATGCATACCGGAACACACAGAGTCTACGCTGAACTTGGCCACACAGTAATAAACTCATAAAGTGGTACAATGAGGTTCCCTAGAGGTGATTTTAATCACTCTATCGCCATAGAAACAGGTCTATCCATCACTGGCACAGGGTTCTCTTTGTCCCACAGTTAAAATCATAAAACAAACACACTCAGACCATAAAAACAACATAAAGATCATAAATCATACTGATGAGAGGACGGGAGAGTTTCCAGACGACCCTACTGCTTAAACCAGTTAGATGTAGCCTGCTGTAGTATAGTCGGAGTTAATGGTGTTACATAGTCTTCATGCATACACCCACCTCTCCTTTGCAAAGAGTGTTACCAATACTAAATCAGAGTAGCGTTTATCTCCATTTAAAAACAGTAGCCGTTTTGCAGGAGGTGCACTATGCTAATATCTAAGGAACCAGTTAGCATTACCGACTACACGGACCTGCCAGTGGGCTACTGGGTTTTTGTTTTAAGGTGTGCTGCTCATTACTATTTTAACTCCCAGTTCTGAATGAAATAAGTGATGGTAGTGTAACTGAAGGTTATTAGTTATGCCTCAACTTACAACTGTACAAACGCACGCCACATCTGTTTTCCCCCTTCAAAATAAGTCCCCAAGATACCATACTGTAAACAAGTGACAAACTACAACTGACAGTACTCTGAGACAAAATGGCTAACAGGGACAGCTCACAGAGGCCTTCTTTTTCCACAAAACATAATGGGAGCTTATCTCTGGTCACCAGTTTGATCTAGCAGGCTAATCTTTTCCGATGCAAGAAGAACGAGAAAAGTTGTATTATGAGACTGCCTGTTGTTGCTGCGGTCTTCTTGTGCTCAAAGCGTGTGTGGTTAAGCAATAAACTAGTTTTATTCTACTGCCAGATAAGACTTTTCCTGCTCCCGGCTGACCTGGTGCATGTGTAACTGACTGTTCTGTTTATCTGCCCTTTTCTGACCTTGAAAAAATGGTCTGACCCTTTTTCAAGATGTGTTTTTTATGATCTCTATTTATGCTTCATGTTTTATGTTCTTTGTAACTGCAGGACAGAGTCCAAGATATATTTATCTTCAGGACATTAAATTATATCTTATGACATGCCAATTCTGATTTACCATTCCAATTGTCTTTTTATAAAGATTACGTTTTTAATTAAAAAAACATGGATATTAAATATAATTATAAATAAAACACTAATTGTTAATTAACTCTTCATTACAAAACATCTTTCTAAACTGCCCTAGGTTACTTATTATATATTATAAATGCACTAGAGCTGCAGCTATCGAATATTTCTATCGAATATCCCGTCGATTAATCGAGTAATCTAATAAATCATACTTTTGCTTAATTAAGGTTTAGCTCGTCTTGGGTCGTCCCTACAAACCTGCTTCTTTGCAGTTACCATGGAAACGCCTGCTTGTTACAGCCAACCACCTCTGCTGTACAGCTGCTGATGATGCTCACCATATTACTGACAGGGTCCCAAATTCACTTTTTGATTCACTGGTCAAGGCGGCAGGTAGATGAAAAATACAGGCCAAACATGTTTTAATGGCTGAAATAGCAAATAGTGTTTTGTGTAGCCTACACATCTGTTACAGTACATTTAATTGAGAAAGCATTATGTTTTTTACTTTTTAACTGCATTTTAGACATCAAATCCTGGATGGCAGATAACTTTCTCCAGCTTAACCAGGACAAAACTGAAGTTTTAGTCCTCGGTCCTGAGGCTCAGAGAGAGAAACTTTTACCCAAATTACAGGCACTATCTTTTAATCCATCCACACAGGTGAAAAACCTGGGCGTGATTTTAGACTCTGAGCTGACTTTTATTCCACACATCAAGAACATCACCAAAATAGGTTTTTATCATTTAAAGAACATAGCCAGAGTCCGCCCCATTCTCTCTCGGGCCAACACGGAGACGCTAATGCATGCTTTTATCACCAGTCGTATCGACTACTGTAACGCCCTGCTCTCTGGTCTTCCTAAAAAGAATATTTCATGCCTACAACTCTTACAAAATTCAGCAGCTCGTGTCCTGACGAAGACCAGAGGGCGGGCTCACATTACTCCGGTTTTAGAATCACTGCATTGGCTCCCCGTGTCTTTCAGGATCGATTTTAAGGTTCTTTTAATGGTTTTTAAGTGTATTAATGGTCTTGGGCCTTCTTATCTGTCAGAATTGCTTTTACCATATGAGCCTTCGCGGTCCCTGCGCTCCTCCGGCAGAGGTCTTTTAGTCATCCCAAAAGTCAGGACACACACCCACGGCGAGGCATCCTTCAGTTTTTACGGCCCTCGCCTCTGGAACAGCCTGCCGGAGGACCTCAGGGCCGCAGAGAACGCTCATATTTTTAAGAGCAGGCTCAAGACCCACCTTTTTAGTCTAGCTTTTAAATAATATTTATTCATTTTATCTGTTATGATTTTAGCATATTACTTATCTCTTACCATCATTCTATTGGTTTTAGCTTTATTCAGTCTATTGTTTGGCCTCATTTTAAAAGGTTTTATGTATTTTACGTTTCTTGCCAGTGTTTCCTCCGAGGGAGCCCTCTGTGTCGGGAGCGGTGGAGGGCTGTGGCTGCCTGGGCGCCGCCCTGCGGTGTCTGGGTGGAGGTCAGGGGTCTCGGCCCCGCCTCCCCTGGGCACCCTGTGATGGTGCCCCTGATGGCCGCGGCCGATCTGCCGCTCTCGATGCAGACGGCTCCTCTTTGGCGTTTA
Organism: Symphodus melops; assembly: GCF_947650265.1. NCBI lineage: Eukaryota > Metazoa > Chordata > Actinopteri > Labriformes > Labridae > Symphodus > Symphodus melops. The sequence goes on from NC_136705.1 coordinate 6,858,655, forward strand.
CTTACCTGGTTCATCCGTACTCAGCCTTCTGTCCATACCATTGATGCTGGTGTGTGTGCATGTGTGTGTATGTGAGTAGGTCTGCGTGTGTGTGTTGGAGCGTGGGGTGACTGTGAGCATGACTGTGAGTGTGATACTGTCTGTATGCGTGGGGGATGGGGGGAGGGTGGGAATGATTTTAATGTGATTTTAATGTGATGTTAACATGTAAAGCACTTTGTGCTACTTTTAAAAGTATGAAAAGCGCTTTATAAATAAAGTTTGATTTGATTTGATTTGATTTGTTCTGTTGAATCAATCACAGAATCAATCATTATGTCAGATAAGGAAATTGAGAAACTTTAAATATATATTTGCTAAATTATTATTCCACAAACAAGTTCTGTGTTGATTTAGCTTTGAAGACATTAGACATTTCATGTAATCAGCCTGTTTATTATTAGAAGTGTATCTCTGTCTGCTCCTGCAGCGCGTGCATTCAGCACGCTCACAGACTACAGAGACCATAGACGTGTCTATGACAGAGACTGTGAGAGGACGTTGCTATCGTTGTGTTAGCTGCAAACACGGAGAGAGTGAACGGAGAAAAGCCGACCGTTTGACCGGATCACGTGTTCCCGATTGGGTCGTATGGATCACGGATCAACTGTGTGCTGACTAAAAGTTAAAAGGGGCACGCCGCGCTCGCGTGTGCGAGCTGAAGTGTCTGTGTAAGAGAGAGGAGCAGGTAGCTGCAGCTACATTAAACGTGTTTTATACTCATACCAAAGTTTTACCAAAAAAAAAAACTTAACGAAGCCTCGAGGCAGCGAAAATTCCTCGATGAATTTTTGTAATCGAATTATTCGAGTTATTCGAGGAATCGTTTCAGCTCTAAAATGCACAAATAATTATATTGTGAGAATTCTCAGTTTTTTGTAACATGGGATACTTTTGATGGAAAAGACCTAAAGGGCGAGAAAAGTAAGTGTCACAACATTTAAAAAATGTCTTCAAATTAGGGGTGTCCCGATACAACTTTTTAACTTCCGACACGATACCGATTGTAGTGACGATCAGCTGATCGGCCACTCAGCTGGGTGCGGGAACAGATCTTGGGGTTTGACGCGCTGAATAAATCAATATCCAAACACTGTCTGCTGTTGGGTGAGGTTCCCATTTAATTTAAACTCGGATCTCATACACCATTATGGTTTCTTACGTGATGGTGAAGTGATGATTGAGGTGATGATCCTGCATGCCCGTGACAGCGGTAAAAAACGTCTGATCTCCCCGTCACCCATGCATCATTACCTGGCCCCTAACACCTGTGCAATATATAACTTCCCCTGCCACACCAAGCTACACTCCCCCCTGTGGTAGACAACTGCGATATATATTTAGCACCTACAGGCAGCCTTGAGTATTGGCCTCATGGGCTTGGATCTATTCTGATTTAAAATCTGAATACAATCAAATACCGAACATACAGTTTGTGTGAAGCTTTGACCAAAAAATCCTGCCATTTTACAGTACCCAAGCTTGGGTGGACAGGGAAAGGGTAGGGCGGCCTTACATTGAGTTGAATGTTTAGAGTTGAAGCAGATTTGTAGGAAGGGTAAATACATGCTATTCATTCGTATGTTGCACACAAACTTCCCCCACTCACCCTGTATCGATAATGAGACTGTTAACATATAGCAAAGCGATAGGAGCACTGTTTGTCGATGTAAAAGTCCTGACAAATCTTGCACCTGTACTAAAAAATACCCGTTCTCAAATCCAATCCCTTGAAAAAGCTCTGTTAACAGATTGACATCATTTACCCCGTGAAGGTTCCTCAACACTTTTTGATCTGTGTCATCCAACAAACAAAAAGACAGACTTTCTAAAAAAAGATCATGATTAAAGATCCAACATGAAGGGAAAAAAAGGACTCCCCCTTGATATATTAGAGTAAAAATACTAAGAATTTACTTTTTTCCCTTCCTTGTTGTTGTAAAGAAACTTTGCTGCTTATCAGTATAGTCCCTCCCCTCATCCTCCTGCATTTAAATGACTCCTTGTGTCTTTTCCTTTTCTTCCTTCCTACTAAACTGATGCTGGAATGTGGGAACCAGGTAATGGAAAAACACACACATACAGTACAATCACCACACTCGCAAACACTTCGTGCTCCACACTGCAGGAAACTGCAGCTCTGATAGCGTCCTGACTTTCTGTGAGAACAGCTTACAATCTTACACTTCAGTCCCAAAGACAGGAAGTGTGATGTGTAGCCCCGCCCTCATTTCACAGAGCTATCCTTCCCTGCTTTTATTTGCTGTCAATCACATTACCCCCCTTACATCTATTTTTGTTTTGAGAGAACATCTAGAGATGCTACATGAGCATTTTGCAGAAGCCACGAGCAGTCTTGACTGGTCACATCCCAGTATGAAGGAGTGGAAACTGGGAGAACTCGAGCCCAGACAATTTTTTCCCTGAGGGATACAAAATAAAATATATTTGTAATAGCAGCAGACAGCTCATTGGCCCCCGAGTGAGAGAGTGTGTATGCGTAGGTGGGTGGTCTGGTCAGAGACCGGACTCCGTGCAGGGAGGTCGGCTGGTTTCATCCACCGTGTCGTCTTAGAAACTTCAGCCAGGCCGCAGAGACGTGCACAGTCCACACGACGATATAGGTGGTCCTGTGTGCTGGACTGAGTGTGAGCGTGTGTGTTTGTGTATCTGCTCAATAAGAATCTCAGTAAAGAAGCTGAACAATTGATTCACTCTGCGTAAGTTAAAGTTATAGATGAAAAATAAATGGCTTTAGAGCTAAATAAAGAAGAAGTGCAGCATAAAGGAAGAGGGGGAGAAAATGAAAGAATAATATTTAGTCCATCATACTTTGACTCTTTACACTGTGTCCTACTTTTCCCATAATTCAATATAATAATAATGCAACAAGATTTGGAAGTTTGAAAGTGGGTCTTTAAACTCATGAGTGTTCACAACATTTTATGTAGTAAACTGAATTTACAGACTAAGAGATTAGTATTTAAATGAAACTTCTACAGCAGATTCAAACTAATGTTTTGAATAAAAAGTGTCAGCCCTCTGAACACATTGAACTGAAGATTTAACACACCTTTTTTCATTATTTACTGTCACCTTTGAGACTAAATCAATCATTAACACCGAAGGAAGAAAAAAACAGACGACAATAATGGTTGGTTGTTTCTTTCAAAAAAAATGAAACAAATAACGAGCCGAGGTGTAACTGAACACTCACCACAGAGACTCATAAACCAGTCAGAGGAATTTAAGACCGACAGAGTTTCTGATAAAAAGTGGTATGAAAACGTTGCCGAGCAGGGGGAGTGTTCACTGAGTGGCAGTAAAGATAGACGCTCCTCACACACAAGCTCAGTTCTGCATATGAATCACTTCACTTATTACTGCTCCATCTTCACAACAACTTCACTGAAGCTCAGTTTAATAAAGTTTAATAAAAAGCATTATCCCTGAGCACGAGAACATTTAAGAAGTTCTCAATATTCACTGAAACCCTTTACAGATTGTAGTAGCGCTCCAGTCTTCAGTTCACCTCTGTTCTTACACAGTTTATCCTGAACGACTCGAGCTGGGATGATATGCTTTCGTAACGGCTCGATTTTATCACACGGGTGCCAGTGTGATTTTTATTGGAAAAAAACTAAACACAAGGAAAATCAGACGATAGGAGGATGCAAAGAACAACTTTGAAGACTTTTTGAGGAAACCTTTGTTATCTTCTATTTTCTCTCTGCTTATTGATCACGTCGGCTGTTAACAAATATGACATCACCTCTATCAACCCCAAGAATTAAAAAAAAAATAATGGTCCAATAAAAGCTGCCAGAATCAATGTATCCTCCACCCATAGGAACAACATTTTATTATCCGTGTGTGAACTCATGACGTTGTGCAGGCGCACAACAGGCATGATGCGTTTACACACAGCAGGAGCTTCACTAACACACACACTCATTCACACACAGTGACCCGATACACGTTGCTGTCGTTCAAAGATAGCACATTGTGGAACAGCGTACCACTCTTAATCAGTGAATGTCCAAACTTTGCCACTTTTAAGAGTCATCTGAAGTTGTGACTCAAAGCAAACCGGCCATGTGATCGTATTTAACATCCTCTTTTAGACACATAAACATACATGTTATTTACCCCGGTGCAATACTGCATGTGTAAACACTTATATGTATGTAAACTGTGCGATAGCGCCATGTGCAATCACAGCAGCACTTTAAAGTGACAGGCTGCAGAGCAAACGTGCAGTTTACAGCAGTACCTCTTAATGATGTGCAATACTCCAGCACAGTGACACTTCAATACTCAAGACACTTTACCACCCTGAGCAGCACTTTAAGCACTTTCAACTCTGATGGTCACTTTATACTGGTTCATTCTGTACAGTATATGTTGTTGTTTTGTCATTTGTATTGATTTTTACTTGTCATTGTGATTTTATGTCATTTTGTTTTCATGTTTACCATCAACCTGTCAAGGGACTACAGGCTATAGTCTGACATGTCTATGTTCATTATTGTGCACTGAACCTATTTCAATAAATAATTAAGTAAATAATCGTCTTCCACCCATGCCGTCTCTGTCAGCACCTCTGATTGCAGATTAGGGCTGCAACAACTTTACCTGATCATTATGAGACATAGCACACAAGATTAACAGTGTACTGCCTTCAACTGGCCATCTGTAATCACCAGTAGGTCAATTATAATAACATATTATAGTTGACACATTATCTTCATTCTTGCAACACACATAGATCAAATGTATATTGTGATAATAAAACAAGGAACTATTTATTTATAAATTGTTTTATATCACTTGCTGTAAACAGATCTTTGTTTTGGACCTTCAGTCTGAAAAGGGTCTAAACTAGTCTGAGCTTCAAAAACTGTTACTGGTAAGTTATATTACATGGGTATTAATTGTAGAGTGTAAAACAAGCTGGACCAATGTGATCTGTGTGGTGCAGTGATAGTGTGTGAGTAAAGCATGCAGCGCGGTTTAAGGTGGCAGACAGTGCTGCAGAGAAACATGTGGGAGTGATTTTCAGTTGCAGACTGGCCGGCTCGGTTTGAAACTCCGACACTTGAGTCACGTCGTCATGACACGAAGGCAGCAATCTGCCTCATTTGAGCAGGCGGTCACGTTCTTATTGAAAACTCATCAGCAGAGTTAGAGTGCTCAGCAAACTGCTCAGGAAATACTGACCTCATTAAAACGGAGATAGAGCTGGGAGGTTTTACTGACTGCGGCCATTTTCACATACTGTAAATAATACTCCTGAAAATAGCATTTCTCCCGAGATAAGACATGATGAGAAAAAAGAAAGAAAGATGCGGAGCAGAGAGAGAACCAGAGTCCGCTATACGATGCTATAAGAGTATTTGCACGTCAGTGCTTCTATAAGTTTCGCTGAATCACAATGTCGACAAAAGAAAACAAAAAAAATCGGAATCAGCCGAGTTTAAAAATTTGCAAACAGTGAGCTTGAAATAAAGTTATTGGCATGCAGATAGACTTAAAGAACAGACCATTAAGCAGGCTCTCTTTTAAATTGAGTCATGACTTCACCTTTTACACACAGAAAGATAAACACATCCACACTTTCCCTTTGTAAGGCATGACTTAATCTACAACACACACACACACACACACACACACACACACACACACACACACACACACACACACACACACACACACACACACACACACACACACACACACACACACACACACACACACACACACACACACACACACACACACACACACACACACACACACACACACACACACACACACACACACACACACACACACACACACACACACACACACACACACACACGTCCAGATGCAGCCTTCAGGCTCAGTGTAATCACCACCCTTCCTGCTCTGCAGTTATTAATCAAACCAGATGACAGCCCAAATAACCAGATCAGAGCCCACAATTAAAAGTCAGGAAGCATCCTGATTGGCCAGCACCGCCTCCAGTCCCACCGGTCAAATGTTAATCTCCTCAAAACGATGGGAGAGAGGGAAGTGGGGGCAAGAATGTTTGAAGGAAGAGGGTCTCTGGTGGCCAAGTGGTTAGTTCATGTGCCCCATGTACAGAGGCACACAGGTTTGTACACAGGTATACAACATAGCACAGGGAGGAACGTACAAACAACAGGAAGAAACAAATAGGTAATGATAGAAGCTAGTCAGCATGAACGCTTATAAAGAGCTTCAATAGCCCAGGGAACAAAACTCCTACTACCAAAATATACTCCAAAAACCGGGGCTGTCAGAATCAAACTAAATCAAAAAAATGAGATACCAAGTGTGCATGCGCTACTGTGGGTGTGTTTGAAAGAAGCGTGGGTAACTTTAGAGGAGCAGAAAGCTCACCGGGAATGTTTTTCATGTGACCAAAATAAAACCTCCTGCAGACACACACTGACGTGCATGCACGCGTGCCCCTTACCTGACTGGTGGCTCCATGGTAGAGAAGTGTCTGTGATGGTACAAGGCTCCATGGGAAATGTGTCAGTGAAGCAGAGAAGCCAGTCAGATCAGAACTAACATCACAACCACCAACCTGTCAGAAGACAGAAATATGTTGTTAATTTCAGTTATCATCAAAGACGTATTCAACACTTCATCGTGAAAAAAAAACATGGAACATTTCCATTCATCAGTGTGATTGTACTCCTGACTCAGAAACAGCTTTGATTCAGAAGGGAGTGAAGACATTTTACTGGAAAGTAACCCACTTCAAAGCCTCAAACTGATAGTGGTCACAACGTAAGAAGCAGCCGTCACTGCAGAAAACTTACATCAAAACATCTGGTGCCAAAAGCTGCACCAACTCAACACGCTGAAGGATTTGAAATACCCCTGATGTCAGAGAGGGGATAAGAGAATTATCAACAAATGAAATAAAAGTGATTTCATTATCACATACTGTATTGGTCCAAACATAAGACATGGCTATTTTTTATTTTCATTTTATTTTAAAAACTTAATCTCCGAGGGTGAAACTGTGGTCCGCACTCTGTAATTCTAGAGACATGCTTCTCACATGCACAGGCCTGAATCACACACATGCATTAACGTAGAGATGTCAGAGTGCGACGGCTACCCCTCCGCCCTGAGGTGGTGGGGGTTCTGTGCCTTGCTCAAGGGCACCTCGGCAATGCTTGAGCAGTGGTCTGGCACCTCTCCAGCGACCCTCCGGTTCCTTACAAAGTACGAACTGAGCCACTGCCGCCCATTTTCCCCTTAAAATACACGTGAATAAGGTGGGGGTGGTCCTTTATTTCGGATCTAGACTTTAAGGTGCCAATATACGTTTTCAACTAACTAACACCCGCCACGCGCCAAATACGGGTAGATTTTCCGTTTTGTGCGTACATTTCAGAGGGCTATTTGCCACAGAGCGGGTAAATGTCGTACCAAAAAGTCATCAAAACTGTGCTATGAGTATTTAAGCGTGTTTCATGTAGCTGCAGCTACCTGCTCCTCTCTCTGCTGTGATGACTGTGAGCATCGCGGATCACACTGCGACACACCCAGCAGGGGGGAATCTGGGAGTTATATCTGTGTCTGATTCAACAGAGCATAATGCTTTCTCAATTCAATTTAATCAAATGTACTGTAAGTTAACAGGTGTGTATGTAACATAAAAACACAATTTGTTATTTGGGACGGTACATTTTTTTCATCTATCTGCCACCTTGGCCGCTGAGTCAAAAAGTTCAATTTGGACCATGCAACAGTGTAGGTGCCACTTGTGGAAAGTGCACCGCTCTTGACGAAGGACAAACATCACAGATGTCTTCAGTTCTAGGGCGAGACAAGGTGACCGTTCCGAGAAAAGTGGCTCAGAAGTAGGTCAAGTTAAAGGAAAGCTGAGGTGGAGTTAGGATGACAATTTTAAGAACATTGTTGTCATATGAGAACTGTACGGATGCAACGCAGGGCTGGCAAATTAAAGTCGTCATTGAACAAACAGGTTAGAGAGTAATTAACTTAAATATAACCTACCCTACCATAATATGTCCAAATAATATTTTAAATAGACAATAGTCTTGTCCCGTGACGTCCCCTTAAGAAGCCCACAAAGACCCTTTAAGGCTCACATAACCAGCCCATAAGGCTTTGAATTAGCTTCATCGTCAGCTCTGGGCTGATGTCAGTGTTTGTGGCTTGTTGCTGTTTGTTAACAGATAAGTGGGGCAGTGTGGTGGACAGTTGGAGCCCCATCCCTCCTGGTCCCCTCACAAACACTGACTTTTTATTTGACAGCACAGAGCTCCTCAAAGGAGGCTTTATTTATCGAAGGAGGCGGACATCTGAAGAGAGAGTTAATCTTCACACCATAAGAGAGGAGAGGGGGGTCAGGCACAGAGCGACACTTTGTGCAGTCTGAGGAGAGATATTACAGCTCTTCACACAAAAAAACATGACAGTCATTGTAAATCAAAAGCAGCAATTCAAACTCAAAGAAAATGGTGTGATTTATTGATAACTTCAATCTGTGCAGCATTACAGACCATCATCATGGCGTGCAAACTAACCACGAGGTCAGCTGCTCCCTCATTTAAACAATAATTAAGACAGAAGGTTAGAAATGTAAATCAAAACCAATAAAGGAGGAGTTTTATCAACAACAAAAACAATCCATATAACTTGAACCGTGTGGAATGTAAACTTGGTGGCTTTGATTGAGAAATAATTAAATTAATGTGAGTGTGACACTATCATTTAAGGTTACGGTCCTGAGTTTATCGCAAAGCACTGTGTGTTACAATCGCAGAGGAAACCTTTTTGGTCCATCGTCTGGAGAACAGAAACTTTCAGAGAGACATGTTAATGTTTACAAATTTCACTCATGTGGACCACTGTCAAATGGAGAGCAGCTAGCATTGAGGGCTACAGAGGGAGAGGATAAAAATGCTACCTTGAGGTCAAAGGTCAACAGTGAGCAGCAGCTCCTTGTGTGTGGAATATGTACGCAAGATAGCTTGGAAAACTCTGTTGAGTTAACAAGCAGCTTCAGACAAGTGTGCGTGTGTGTGTGTGTCTGTGTGTTAGGCTCCACCCCATGGGAGGAAATACGACAGCAGTGGGGATTCGGCCTCTGAGTTATTATAGAACAGACGATCAGAAAATAGATGTCCGAAAACGGGGGCTGAGAGCAGTCATGAGGTTGGCGAAAAAAACAGCTGCTGCTTCTCTGTCCAATACACACACACAAAAACACACACCCTCGTTTGTGGATGGACAGGCGTTGCCAAGAAAAAGAGACAGGCGAAGGGGAAAAAAAAACAGACTCTACTCTCCCACACACGAGGATGAACTGAAGTCAAACTCTGCTTTCTATCTCTTTTCTTTTTGACCTATGACGAACTCTTACAGCCGAGTAGAAAGAGAAAAACACAAATACAAAGGCTTTTACCCCTGAACAGAAGGAAATGCTTCCAGTAAAACTTAAATTATGCAATTACTGTGCGAACAGAGAAGTGCAGCACTGAAAAGACATCTAGAGGGAACAGAATCACATACTGTAATCATCGAGAGAGCAGAGAAGAACGTAGTGATAAAAAGGCCATTACACAGCAGTTTCACCACGTGCACACAGATCACAACAGCTGTTTGCAGTTCATGGTGGCACACTGATCACAGGGGGAAAAAAACATCACCAACCACAGCCACACGTTCCAGGTCAATTCTCCTGATTAGATCCTGTGTGCTCTGGATGAAGTCAGAGTGAATGATGATGCTTTTTGCATTCACACATGCAGGTCACCTTAAAACTTCTGAAGTTAAAAAAAGAACTATATGTTTTGATTGGTCCAGCACCAAGCCCAAACTGTATACATCCAGTCGAACAAAATGGAAGCAGCAAAGCTTAATGATTTACACTGCAACAATTTTTGTTTGAGAAAAATAAAAAACAACCCTTATTCATTTATTGTAGCTGATTCAGGTTCATTTTTTAATCCGCTTTCTGGCTCAACTTATTGACCAGTTCTCCTCACTTTCAGTTTAGGAGAAGTGATCTGCCTCTGTTTAAATTTCAATAAAGCTAAAGCTAAACTAATCCTGCAACAGAACGGATAAGAAAGGGTTTCTAGAAATCTTAGTCTGTATAATGAACAACAAAAATATGGACATCATCGAAACAGAAATCCTTCTGTGAATAATCATGTTTGTTGTATGAGCTTTGAAAATGTTGAACACGTAGCGTATGCAAACTATTCATTCAGTGAGTTGTGCATTTTACTGCTTCCTCCTGCACTGCATGTGTGACTTCAAACACGGAGCTCACCTTTGTTTACTGTATCTTTTAGTTCACAGCTACAGACTGGGCTACATGGGGGGAAACATGCTGCTGACAGCAGTGAACACAGGGCCCTAAACAATGGTATAAGAAAGTTCATATTCAACACAAGAAGTAGAACTGCAATCGGTGCATTTAAGGAGAAGACTTGTGTCTCGTTGATCACATGCAGATTATGCATCAAATGCAGCCTGCAACACAAGCTTGAGTGGAGGAGTAATCATCCACTATAGATCAATCTTAGATGGCAATCATACAGAGATAAAAAAAAAAGAAAGAAGCAAAAGCTGTTTGCAACTACACTGAAGAGTTCTCCACCAACCAACCAATTCTGCACTTTTATACATTTCCACAATTTAGACATCAAATAAAGTTTTCAAAACATTACCAAAGAGAGGCTTGTATTCTTTTGAAATACCATATAGTCCAATGTTTTTTGTGGGGAAAGTTGTCCTTTAATCTAATTAACAGCCGCCTCCAAATTAGTGGGAAAAAAAGCAACAGATATATTAACCGTGGCCGCTGAAGAGCTGACAATTTCCCAGAGTTCTTTGGAGTTTCTATTCTAGTCCAGCCCTCAGTACAAGCTCCCCATCATGGCTCTGGGCTGTTTACACTCTTAAACGCATCAACCAGTTATTTTTAAAGGAAGCAGAGGGAACGTCTGCCACAACACACCGACCTCATCTTTGCTCCACATTTCGACAGCTTTTCTCACAATCACGCTGGAGCTTGTGTTGAAGATTTCAATCTGACAGCTCGCCAACATGACCCCCAACTTCAATTCAACATTATTAGCACATCACCAGCTGAAAGCTATTGTGTCATGACCTGCAGTACCAGTGGAACCAGATTTTCTGTCAGCGTTCAAAAACAAACAACACATGGCCTTTAAGTTAATGTAAAGACATACGTTCAAGAAGATTTCTTCTCATGAAGTTCGACACGATCAAATCTTTCCTCTGAGAAGCTGATCAATACTCTTATATGGCACTATAGTCCAGTGGTTTTATTAGTTCTCAAGTTAAATATTAGTAACTTATTGATTTGGCATGCAAGTTCAGAGAGTGCAGTTGGCAGTTTCTGAAGCTGCTCTGACATGGTTAATGGTTCAAATGTAAATTCCAGTGTGTGAGCGACGTGTCAGATGAAGGTGTGAAACCACAGGTTGAAGGGAAAGCTGTGAAACCAGTCCTCCTCACGACAGGCAGAGAGAGGTATGCAGGCAGAACACGAACATAAACACACAGCAGAGTACAAGAGCCCAAAATATTCAGCAGCTCGAAGAGTGACACAGCAAAGGTTAGTCGATCGAGTCAAACAGATAAATGATCGTCAACTATTTTGTTTTAAACTTCCTATAGCTTCTTATTCAGATTCTCAGAGGGGAGGAGTGCTGCCTTTGGCTTTATTGTTTGTAACATGAATGTCTTCTGATAGTCTCCAAGTAAAATATAAAATGTTCAGTCGGACCAAAAGTCAAATTGCTGTAGTCCTTAACTATGATTATCTCTTTTTTCAAAGGCTATTGTCAATATTTAAAATAAAAATAAAAATGTGATTTCCTGATTATGGTTCATGTGATCTATTTTACATTGTACAACCTTTTCTCCAGCTCATGTCTTTTGTTTCCCCTTCAGTTTGTTTGTTCCCATCAGTAAAGGTTTCAGCACACATGTTGGGTCCAATATGTAACACACATAGACCCCACCAGCAGTGAGGTGATACCACGCCTCAGAGGGCCAAAAGATAATTCTATTTCCTCCACATGGTTCCAGTTTTTAGCCTAAAATGAGCTCAAAACAGAGGAGGCTTCATTTGATGTTTTTTTATCTTGTCAGTTATTTAATTGTCTGCAGTTAGAAGCCTCTGCAGGCATTACAGAGTCTTCAGTCTTTGTGGTGTGTGTGTGTGTGTGTGTGTGGCTGCAGGGTTGCAAGGCGGGCTGGACGCTAGCAGGAAGTGGAAGCGAAGCATTCAGATTCTGATCGCAGCAGTTAAAGCCGGCGGCTTTCCCAAAACCAACAGACGAAGACGAGAGCAGGGGGACGAGTGTGGAGGCTGGGAGGAGAGCCTAATGCCATCAAAGTCAACCAGCAGCCAGAGCTAATTGAAATTAAAGACCAGGAACATGAGCGGGGGGGGGGGGGGGGGGGGGGGGGGGGGCTGCATTTACAGAAGCTCAGGCAGAGTGGGAACACTCAGCGACGGGCCTGATTTCCCTCCTGGCTGCAGACTGCAGAATATAAAAGCAACAATTGATGCCTGCGGTTTGGTCTGAAAACCAGACACACTCTTAATGGTGGCCAACAGAAACAGATCCAGTGGAATTATTACATCTGTAAACATTTCTACAATACACACCATCACTGTGTCAAAACAAACATCTGGAAGACTTTAGTGGACCCTTAAGAGTGGACTGCAGGTTTTTTCACTATTACAATTTAAAACATTTAGAACAGGGCTATAAAAGATGGAATCATTCAAACTGAGGAGACAAACTCATAAAGGGTCAAACAAACAAGTTGGAGGCAAAATGTAACAACTTTGCGAATATACACGTGACTGACAACAGGGCCATTCACGCCACATCTTTTTGGCTACCGGTGACTGAGAAACTGTTACTAGGAAACCGGGGGACTCGTCCTTATTGTGTTAAGGACTATACAGCTTGTATAGCCCTTTTCCAGTCTTCGGACTATTCATAGCGCAATTACACATCGGGTCACACCTACCCATTCACACACTGATGGCAGAGGCTGCAATGCAAAGTGCCCATTAGAATTAGCTTATCCATTCATACACATGTACACGCGCTGACGAAGCAGCAGTAGTAAGTTAAGTGTCCTGCCAAAGGAAACTGAACGTGTAGCTGCAGGAGCTGAAGATGGAACGTTCCAGTTAAAGGGATACTTCACCCATTTGCATGAAGCTTTGTATCATTAGAAACATGGTAGTAGTGTTGAATGGTCGTGAATCCAACCCTCATTTTGCCCTGAGACGAGAAAAATATGTTTTTCTTTGCCTGGAAGTTTTCTTCATGTGATGCAATATGACGCTTTTTGCATCAAGTTTTCCGACTGTACCACTGACCACTGCTGCCCGTTGTATTTATTTATGATAAAGTCAACTTCACACAGCAGCCGTGTGTGAGTCAGACTGAGCTGAAAAAAAGTTTTTAAGAGAAAGAAAGTAAGTCATGTTTTCATATTCCAGCTTTTTTTTTTTTTTTTTTTTTTTTTTTTACATGAAGTGCTACTTAACTAAACATTTTTGGGATAAGTTAGACAGAATATTATTGATCAGAGGTTGATAACCACTAAACTGAACACAAAACATCCCCTTTTAAGTCTAGTGGGCCATTGGCTGAATCTGTACAGTGTCAGTTCTTTCTCTCACAGAAATCGGTCAGACCTTTTAATCCACATGGGGACGAGACATCTCTGTCTCTGTGAGCTGACAGGGGTTCAGGTCTCTGAGGTGAAAGGTCAGGACATAGGTCAGGGGCCACGGTCACTTCAGAGGGATCACTGCACCTATCAGGCAGGAGGATTACTGAAGGAGGAAAAGCAAATCCCCCTGAAGAATGAAGAAGGATCTCTACATAACCAGACTGTCTGAAGACCCCCATGTCAATCTAAACCTCGACACACACAATGCTTTTTAAATACTGTTTTGTTCCATGTGGAACTGACGTTATTTTTTTTTTCAGATTCAAACTCTCACACAAACTAAAGCTGTTTTCACATATGCACAACAACATGTCATGTTCCCTGCTCTCACATGACTACACAAAATCACAAGTGGCAACAGATAATCACTATTTCACCGTTGGCGCAGGGCGGACTGGAGAAAGAAAAAAAAGAGCCTGGCAGAGCGTGAAGCCTTGACAGAAAACATCCACGACGTCCTCCATCAAAATCAGGGATTTTTTTTCCTTTTCCTTTGCAGGAACAGAACAGAGCCACTGTGGTGGGTTGATCTGAATTATTCACTGGGATGGGCTGCGTGTATTTAAAGCCAAGATCAATACCATTAAAGGACAACTGGAGCCACTGAACATCGAGGCTGCTTCGACCTTCAACTGGAGTCAGACAGAGTGAAGGAGGACGAACTGTTTGATTATCTGCAATAATACTAATCTACTGTGAATGGATTTCATTACTGTGTCATGTAATAAAGTGTTAAGAATTGTGACGCTGGTAAACTATGCATTGTTTATTAAATGCACTGAGATGATTGTGTTTCATTTAAAGCCACTGTGTGCAGACACACTGTGCACCTCGCAGCAGTAACAGCACAGACATTTTACTCCTTTGCTATTGTTAGAAGTGACTTATCCAGAGAATGTGCTGCAGCGTTCTCACATCAGCCCACTTTCTGCGGAAAAAAAAATAGTACAGGTCTGGCAGGACAAACAGCATTTAAAGTTCATTTGAAAAATGTGTCTGTTTGCGTTCACTTATACAGCACCTCTGGGTGATCTGTGGAGTTTTATGTGTGAAAAGGGTTATATACAGTGCTTTTACAGTTGCACTAAAATCCTGAACAACTCTTGAAGTTTTTGACCGAGCTGCGTGTGCAATAGCAAACAGCAGAACGTTTTCACTCTGACCGTATCAGGAGTTTCTCCTGCTCGTCCCCGAGAATCTTCCGCGCAGAAAGTCGGAGTAGGGAGACGTGAAAAGGCGCAGCAGGATATTATCAGGAGAATTCGCCTCAAGCAAGTAAGAGGGGTTGGTTAAGTCTACTCCCTGCTGTCGGTGCAGGGCCATTAGACTGTATGAATACGCCTGCTCCAATCTCCATGCACATCATCAACCTGCTGCGTCACATTTCTGTGATCCACCAACCCCCTCCTACTGACACCGACTGTCTTCCACTCTGTGGTGCACATATGTGAATAACGAGACATTCTCCAGACATTCTCAGGAGTACACGTGAAAACAGCTACACAGAGTAGGAAACTTTGTTGTGTGGAGAAATGACATGCATTTACATCATACTGGCATTTTACAGACTGAACAAGAGTCAGTCATTTAAATATAAAGACATTTGTTGCCTTGCATCCATTCCTAAAAGAATATTCAGATCATTTCCTTTTTACTTTAAAACATTTTTTCTTCCAGAGCTTTTACCAAAAAACAGACAGAAATCGCTGAAGCCTGAAGAAATTCTTTACATTCAAGAAGAGGCCTTCTGCTTTTTATTTACTTTTAGAGACATTAGACAGATTTACTGGAAGCAGGTTTAAATTTTCAAGGAACAAACGTCTCCCTGAAGCATTTTCACCTTTGTCACACATCCATGCAGGATATAAAATATCTCTGCAGGGATGGAGGGGGAGGTGGTGGAGGCAAAGAATCGTCTCTCTGTGTGCTTGGCTCCCATTTACTACCTTTATTTATCTGCTGTGCTGCAGCAAATAGGCTGGACGGAGGAGGAAGAGGAGGAGGA
This sequence comes from Symphodus melops, assembly GCF_947650265.1. NCBI lineage: Eukaryota > Metazoa > Chordata > Actinopteri > Labriformes > Labridae > Symphodus > Symphodus melops. Next base: position 6,874,496 of record NC_136705.1, read on the forward strand.
GGAGAGGGGTGGATTGCATGTTTTCCTCCCCAGCTCAGCCACTCTGTCTCCAGCTGCCAAGGGTAGAGGAGGAGGAGGGAGTGAGGTAGACAGAGGAGAGCGCTGGAGATGTGAAACCTGATCTCCTTCCCAACCCCCCCCCCCCCCCCTTCATCCCTCCTCTTCCTCCTCCTCCTCCACCACTGCCACCTCGCCAGAGAGCCTCCGAGACTCCCTGCGTAATCTGATCCTCAGCGTCTGAGACTAGAAACACACTCGAAAAGAGGGAGAGGTGGAGTATGGAAGAAAAGAAAAAAAAAGGAGGAAATAAAGGGGGAGGGGGAAGAGAGGAGAGGGATAGAAATAGAGTCGAGGAAAGAGAGAGATCCCCAAGCTCAGCCTCCAAGACTGGAAACCCTCCCAGGAGATTGAAAAATGAGAAATAGACTGGGAAGAGGAGGGAGACCAGGGAGGGAGAGAGAGAGAGAGAGAGAGAGAGAAGGGAAAAACAGAGACATGAGTTTGTGAAGTGTTTTTTACATAAGATACTCTTATCAGGCTCGGAAGAAAACCATACATGATTTAAAAGTTCAAAATGTAGAAAATATGTTGGCTTGAAGCAAAACAGAGAACATGTGTTTTGAAAAAGAGAAAAAAAAAACAGAAAATAAAGAGCAGAAAATGAGGGGTGAGGTTGCAGGAGAGCTACAAGTCCACAGTGTTGAGATCTAAACATGCAAGCTTTGTCCAGAGGAGAAGCAAGTCACTTTTAAGATGCTTGTGTATTGAATGGAGTTCGTTTCTGACGCGTTTCCCGTAATCAAGAAATGTGAATGCTTATTGGTTTTCATGACGCAACATTGAGCAGATTTGTGGCTGTAGTTGAAATGTTTGATCGAATGTAGAATTGACCGTCAGCGCAGCACTTTAATCCAGATAGATCTGTTCATAGAGGTCAATAAATCAGGTAGTACCACTAAAGAGAGTTGGAACATCAGTCGCACAGAAACGTTCCACGTTGTTTTGTTACACAGACTTTTGCTTCTGCAAACGCCAAAGCCTGCTGATACGTACTTGGACAATACAGCTCAAACTACAAATAAACTACAAATAGAAACCTGAACACTTCCCATGCTGAGAGTCCAGTCCACTACTTGGGTCAAAAGAAGTTTTGTCTTTCCTTCCGTCTTATCATGAAACATTGGATGGTTGTGTTACAATCTGCAGTATAACAACACCCACAGCCTTCTAAACTCTACTATACAGCACAGACACACTAAACAGTGCAGGAGAAGTCAATGACACACATCTGCTAAATGAATATTGAGCATCAGGTCATGTGTTCACTGTAGTTTTGGTAGATTACAACATATGTGTCATTGGCAGTAAGATTTTTGTTTCATGTTTGAGATACTAAACGTGACTAATCCTCGACTCAAACATCTCGCGCATTAATCAAACTCTTTACGCAAACATTTTGAACACATAAAACAAATAAACAAGCAAGAGGTAAATGAATTTTCTACGATTTAGATAGTGGCGAAAATCCTAAATGAAAATAAAACTAGATTTCTTTCTCAGCACTAGAATGCAGTAGGACAAACACTACAGTCAGGGGAACACAGTTTTACTGGCTAAAACAAGCCACTGCTTCTGGGCCTGACTCAACCAGCATCAACTGGTCTTTTCATTGAGACCGAATTAGTCCCAGTACAGAGGTCAGGACTGGACATGGTCTGGTGTCATTTTATAAGAGTAGGACCTGGACGGACGGACGGGTCCTACTCTTATAAAATGACACCAGACCATGTCCAGTCCTGACCTCTGTACTGGGACTAATTCTGACTGACTGTCTCTCACTGTCTCTCTCACTGTCTCTCTCTCTCTGTCTCTCACACACTGTCACACACACACACACACACACACTGTCACACACACAATAGACTGAGTGACACCACAGACTAATCACAGTCTGATAAACAATCAGAGAGTGAAGGAGATAACACGGCGTCTGCGTCCTCAGTAAGAGTGACTGACAGATTAGAGCTGAGAAGAAAGAGGCGGTATGTATTTTAACCTTTGAACGTTCCTGTAGAAATAAAGAGAGACACTAGGAGAGAGGCGGGGACTCTTTGATGAGGACGGTTTATCATTTTAATGTCCGTGATCAAAATAGGCATAAAATCACGGGGACTTTCTGTCCTCTCTGCTTCATTTCTGGCTTCAATGTAAAAATAGATGGAGAATGATATTCAGCAATAATTCAGTTTTTAATGGTGCATGTTGAATATTAAATGTGCTTTTGTTTAGCAATACAAAAACACCACTAACAGCAGTTTGTCTATGGAAACGAGAATGTGCCAGAGGCCATGTGATTTGGGCTTTCACAGCTAAAACCCCCGGACTCCTAAACGGGCTCCTTTGGATCTTGTGGAAGCCCAGGGCAAGATGGAAGAAACAGGAACTGATCTTTGGATTTTACTCATTTGGATAAGTCATTTCACTGTGTTGGGTGGTTGTTGCTGATTCACTATTCTCTCAAATAAATGTTGATAATTCTTTATAAGAAAACATTGGTAAAGAAAAAAAAAACATTACCAAACACATCAATCAATCAATCTATATTTGTATAGCATCAATTCATATCAGGTGTTATCTCGAGACACTTTACAAAAGCAGGTAAAGGACCTTACTGTTTGTCTGTTAACATTAACGAAAGAGCAGGTAACAAGACCATGCTCATTGCTATGTTTACAAAAAGCAGGTAAAGGACCTTACTTAATATGACAACGGATGACAATTAATCAATGAATCCAGAAAACAATCTGATGATTGATCAACACGAGAGCCTTTAAAGGCAGGGTTGGTCATTTTCAAAAAGTACCATGATTTTCAATTTCTAATTGAAAAGAAATGTTTGCAGTCCTATTTTGCTTCAGCACGGCCTCGTGTGTTGTGGTGAACAGGTTTGATGAAAATGAGCACGAGTGTTGAAGTCGTCTGCTCTGCATTGAAGGAGGCGTCACAACCGTTCATTTCATTTTCTCCTTTTCTGAAACAATGTTTCCCTGCACATGTTTCCCTTCGTCTCCAGTTGTGGCCGAGCTGGCTCGCCCACTGTCAGTCACTCGTGTTGTTTCAGTAAGAGAGATCCTGGCCTTGACTGAGGAATGTACAGCTGTCTGGCATATGGATAATACTAGAATTTAATTTCTAACACCGCCTCCCTCCTAAAGCCCATTTGCACCCCCCCCCTTCTCTCTATTTCTCTCTCTCTCTCTCTCTCATGAGGAAGGAGGAGGGGAAATGTGTGGGGACTGCAAATGTATCCAAGTTTCTCTGTTAGAGAGTTACAAGTCACAAACCATTGTCTGAGGTTTTTAAACTTAACATTACAGTATGCTACACCAGCCAGACAGAGCAAGTTATAGTCCTCATAACAATAACAGATGGTAATGTTGGACAGCTGATTTCAAAATGTCTGTAGCTTTGTTTGCTATTTCTATTTGTTAACTAATTCTCAAAACAACTCAAGTGAGGCAATACTGTCCCTCTGCACAGATTTTGTTCAACTTCTGGTAATGATAATAATCTTCTTGATTCAAAGTAAAAACAAGTTATAGTGGCAGGCTCACTTCTTTGGGTAGCACTGGGGACATAAAGTACGTACAGCAGAAGTTCATCTGAGCGAATAAAAGGCTTTAAGAGTTAATCGAATCAGAAGAGTCAAATCAAGTCCCAAAGTCATTTTAGAACTCATCTACATCTTTAATAATGCACGAGTATGAATATCACACTCGATTTAAGCCCATATAAACAACGATGGAAGCTTTGTAAGGATGGAGGTTAAGACCGTGAAGCGATCTTAATGAACTTGCAATCAAACTGAAGACAGCTTGCCCCTGAAATCTTCCTTTTGTTTCATACACACGTCCATCACAGCAACCTTTCCTTGTCAGACATCAAAAAAGGACACGGTGGCAGCATGCAGCACAGTCCGTCAATGAAGCCATGGTTTGCCTTTTTATCAAAACTATGTGGAATTGGATGTATTCACAGAATACACAAAAGGAGTAAAGAAGAATGTACTGGCTACAGGAAAAAAATACGATGACGATTCTTTTTGTGCACATTACACAAAGAGAGCAGGTCAACATCCCCTCCAACGTTGACAGGGAATTGTCCTGAATATCACCTGCTGCCCCATCACATTGTGTGTGGAAATCTAAAGAGGAGGCTGACCAGATAAAACCTCTTCTTCATTGTTACACACTGTGTGTGTTTTAATTCCTGTCTTTCCACAAGCAAAAGTGTACATATAGTGTTTATGCCTTGTATTATATAAGTCTTCATTTATTTAAGTCTTTCATAATTTAAAACAAATCGGGGAATAACCAGAAGTTCTGTACATGTGTGAATACGACTTCTATAGTCCTGTAAGCCGTCAGGTTCATTTAAAATAATAATAAAAAAACAAGTGCCACAGTATCTAGCAGTCACCGTTTGTATGTATACTACTGGGTTTACTATCAGTAGACAAACACATCATCTCCAGTAATATTCTTCTGTTCTGACTGAGCAGCATGTCAACACAGGATCCACTCAAACGAGAATAAAAACAGGAACTGTACCAATGATGCTTTAGTCATCAGCGCAGTAATGTGAGAACACCACTTTATAAGGAGCTTCAGTCATCAGTGACAAACAACACATGGAGTAACAACAATTCTGTTTGGCTGCTGAGCTTAGGCATATTTAAAGTACAACTCATTTGACAAAAAATGACCAAACTTGGTCCTAATGATAATCCAGTTACAGGCATAAATCAAAGCTGCTGCTGCAATGTAGTGGTTTTTTTTTTGGTTAACAGACCTTTTATTTATTGTCCTAATTGTTTAATGAAGTAAACAAATACATTTAACCATCTGCAATCAGGGAATTCTAAAATCATTACAAATCTCTGTATCTGTTAATCTCACAACCAAGCTCTAATTTAACAACTGAATTATTGGTCTGACAAAATAATTCACCTGAATACATTTTAGTCTGAAGCTTTAATAGACTCAGGAACTACTTATTTTCTTCATGTTTTATTAACTAAATAATATAATTAACATGTTAACCAATGATGTAAAACTCGCCATCTGCAGCTTTAGGTCAATGAAAGAGTAAATACAAAATGAAACGATGCCATTATTAACTGGAGAGTATGATCCTCAAGAGTATATTGTGATTAAAGCTGTTCATATATCAAACATATTGAGAAAAAAGGCAACACTGTTAGAGTTTTAGTTAACTTCAGTGACATTACAAACATTAGATCTGGAGATAAATGAAGCCATGCAGGCATCTTTAACACGTGTAAACCGAGTAAGAATAAAAACTGGATTTAAAAAAACACACAAATGTGAACGTGAGGTCACAGTGATCACAAAAAAGCTCAGCTTCGACTATTATTTCAAAAAAAGGAAAACTGAAAAAAATTCATTGAATAATTTAAAGTACTTGAGTTTTTTTTTTATCTCCACAAAGAAAACATCTGGATTATCACGACACGATGTGTTGTTTACGACACGTTTCCATGAGAACGAAAACGCTCAGGAATAATTTTCGTTAATTCAAAAGTTAGCTCACCTGAAGTTAACTTAAAACAACTGAGCTCGCATCCAATAACTTTAGCAGCATTGTGTTGCTATTGACCAAAACGATTGATAACAAATTGGAACTTTTAAAGGTTCACGTTTTACGATCATTACAAACGAGCTATGTAAACTTTAGCTAACTGAGGAATGTAGCTAACGAGCTTTTCAACAGTAATATCTCCAAAACACACGAAACGGAAGAAACACTTCGCTGACATCAACAAATGCACCATTTTTCACTTATTTATCGATACATTTAGGTGTTTGTGTTAAACTGTGAATTAAAATAGTTTAACACATTTTAACTTGTTACTGCTGCAGAGGTGAAGCAAACTTTTTTTTCCACGACAGCAACCTTAAGGGTCCGTCTAAATCCTGGCACCAACACTTACTGTATTCTTTTGAAGACACATTTTTGACGACTTACATAGATAACCAATACAATAAAATATACCAAAAGACAAAGTATTTAAAACATGTAAGAAAATTCAAGTGTAAAATAAAAATAGTTTTTTTTTTTCTACTCTACTAATCGTAAACACGAAGCAGTCTAACGCTCGGACTGCGTTAGCCTCAGCAGTTAGACGGAGCCAAAAAAGTCCGACTCAGACCCGCTGGCTGGAAATTAAGTTTGGGATTATTCTACTTTACCTCTCTTTCTTTACTCTCTCCAACAGACGTGGAACTCCATTTGATATTTTAGCATCGTAGTTGTTTAAATCCACATTCCCACCAGAATAAGAGGACAGTGAAGTATAATATCCCGGCGATTTCTCCGTTTATTCTCAGCGCCGGACTCCCTTCGGTCTGTGGTTTCACCGTCTGATGATGGAGGGGAGCAAATACCAGCCGAACAAAGATCGTCTCTGCCTGATGCGAGGGATCACTCATTGTCGCGACAAAAATGGTCGAACTTCCGGTAAAGCACTTTGAGGTGACCGCTTGCCTTTTCACCTTTCAGGTATTTTTTAAATTTATTTTTTATTTATTTTTTTTTAAATTATTGGTTTACAATAAAATTGTCTTTCCGATTAAAAAAAGCGTTGAGGCTGCAGTTACAGATGACGAAGGTATGACTTATCATTTCAGAAAGACTCTTATCTTGGCTCAAAGCTGTTCTTTTCGGCTCATAGCTGTTCTTTTTTTCTTTTTGCTATTTGATGCTGTTTATATTCCGTTTTACTGATTTTTCTTTGGAGCTGTTGTGACACCCAAATTCCCCCATTAGGGAATCAATAAAGATTATCCTTATCCTTATCGTTATCCTCATCATTCTACCCAGTTGAGATTCGCTATTTTACAACTACCAGTACTACATGTATTAAAAGGAAAATAATCTTCCATTTTTTATAATCTGGTTTCAATAGGTTATTTATTAAATAGTTATCGTTTATCAATGAAAAACAAATTGTCCATTATTCCAGAGTTAAAATGTGTTCATTATCATGTTGGAATAGCCTTATACGCAAATTTTAACATCTAATAATAAAATCAAAGCCATTTTCTTTCATGTTTTTTAAGAATGTGTTGGCTCCCAGTCCGTGTTTTTCAGAACCTTCACAGTGACTCGGAGATTGCTGGTTTGTTTTCGGTCTCCTGACACAGACGTGGAGTGGGAGCTCGTTCTTTTCTCGTCTTTGTTTCAAATCACTGTTGCGCTGTTCAGTCCTGCAGCGACCTGTGAGCTGAAATCAAGACCTAAAAGAGTCTCAGGCGCCCACTGCTGTTGGTCAAGACCAAAACCACATGACGCCCACCAGAAAACAGTATTACCAACAATAACAACTACTTAAAAACAGAGAATCCTTTAAAAACAGGTTAATAATCAAGAATATCTATATGTGACAGTAGATTAGTTCTCAGTAGGCTTTGTTGCAACCCTTAAATCATGAAACGCCCTCCTCTAAGGTCATGACCTGTGTTACATTTATGATGACACAAGCTGTGTAAGAGCTAAAATTATGAAAAAAGGAACTTACTGTAAACGTTTGGAAACTAACAGATGATAGTGACAATTCATAACACACGTTATGGTTTTGACCAAGTCCGATTCCTTGAATTTGTAACTTGGCAATAAAAAATAAAAAAAAGAGTATGATTCTGATTTTGTATTGATATGTGAGCATTTATTTTTACTAAAGTCCTTTATTGTAATTCCAATAAATCATATATATCCCATAATAACATTAGTTTACATGATGTATAAAACATTGAAGTTATACCACAGAGAATTATGTGTGCCTTTGGCCAAGCAGCATGGATAATCCCTTTATTCTATTGTGTATTGAATAATGAGTAGCTGGGAAAAAGAAAAACATCTTTCATTCAGGAACGGGCCTGATTGTTTAAATAAGAAGATGATTTCAGTATTTTGAGATTTAATCCAAAATTCAGACTCTTTGTTTGTGAAGACTCATCCATTTAATTCTATGGCATTAATAACACAACAACCTGAAATATGGAGGCAATTATTCAAAGGACATATTCTTTTTTTAGTTGTGGTTTAATCAAAGTTTGCATAATCTTTCCTGCCAAACAGAAAAATTTTGAATGGACAAAAAACAAAAGATGAAAAGGTCTCAGGTATTTGAAGTTCTCAATTTATTCAACTTGCAACACATGTATTCTTCAATTATTTAAAAAGCTCTTGAACAAATGTAGGGAAGTAGCAACAACCAGCAGGGTCTTAATGTTACTTCAGCTTTTTAGTCATAATGTGACGTTAATAAAGTTTCACTTACAGATCATTAAAACCAGTCCAAACTCTTACAACAATGTTAAACTGTGGGCTTTGCACCTCTCGTTTTCTAGCTAATTCTGACTCCATCAACATGCCGTGACAAATGTTCTGCATGCACACATTCACGCTTTGAAAAACTGTATAAAATATTCAAAGTAAAAACTGTACACCAGCACACAGCGGGATGAGTCTGTGTGCCGGTCAGACAAATGGATGACATGGGGGCCTAAGGCACAAAACCCTGCGGGAGACGTAACTCAACATTCAACATTCCCCACAAAAACTTGTGACAAAGTCATTTCACTTAAAAGACAAAAAAGATTTCTTAAACCAAAAGTTTTCTCCTCATAATCATTCAGTCCGTTCTATCTGCGACTGTTAACTGATAGCACGTTTTAAGATGAGTTTAAGGCAAGGTTTTTGCCTTTATAAGTTAGAAAGACTATGATTCAACATGCCTAGAGCAAATAAAGAAACATTTTGAAATGCATCAGGAAGTTGTTTCAAAGATTAACTTCTTCTAATGGCCACCAGAGGCTGCTAAAAACAACGTTTGCATTAAGGAGAATGGCAAAATCCCCCAAATACCCCCAATTTCACTTCAAACTGTCTAAAGGCCAGCAGTGAGGAGTAGTTAGATGTAAAACAAAACAAAAAGCCAGTGTAATACACATTTAAACCCTTACAGTTAAGGAAAGCAACAAACATTAAAGGAATAGTTACAAAAACAAATGTACCAACACTCTACCAATACAAAAACAGAGAAGCTAACCATGTCATGAACACTGAACGCAGCAGTGATGATATATTAGCTTCTAAATAAATATCACACAATCAAAAGAATCAATAAATATGAAATTCAAGGTTATTTCTTGCATAGTAATGTCTACTATAAGTAAAGTCAAAGAGGGGTTGTTAGTTACAAATCACAACATCAGACACACTCAACACTCTGCAGCAGCCTCACCGAAGCAGGTTCACCTGAAAAATCTGCTCCAAGCACATCTATGCTCTGTCGCAGAAAACAAGTCCTTTAAACTATGAAGCACCAACCAAACTCATAATCTGATCTGCGGGACAATTATCTGCTCTCTGACATAGAGAAAGTATGACCTGACTCAAGCAATAAATAAAGTAACCATTTTGTCTTAGTGGGCCGTACGTACGCTTCCATGCTCGTTGTTTGTAGTCCATAAGTTGGAAGCTGTGTGAGCTCATCTCTCTGAGGTCATTTTGTGTCTCATCGTTATTGTCTCTTTGTGGACGATTTAAGCTCCGTGGTCTGAGAAGGATCTTTAAAAATGAATTGTATTTTAGTCTTTTTTTTTTTTGTCTTTTAAATTAATCAGATTTATTTGTCTAATTTTGCTTGTACCAAACATTTGAATCTGGAAATCTTGAACTTATGATCTTCTGTGTCTAAAAACGTCTTTGTTTCATGCGTTTGTGCTCATTAATATCTTCATCTGGCATAACATGTTGTGGTTTTCTGTTGCCTTGTAGTTTTTGAATTTTTGTTGATACCCTTTCGTCTCGATGAAGCCAACATGATGGGGTTTTTTCATCCCTTTCAAGTTTTTGTGTGCTTCTGTCTCTTTGAAACTGTTTCTCTTTGCTGTCAAGTTTCAATTTTAAGTTGTTTTGCGTCTTTTTAAAAAAGTGATTGTGTCATTGTGACTGTCATTTTGTGCCTCTATATGGTCTTCTCTGGAGAAAGATGTTACCAAGGTAACTAAATCAGATGTACTAGGTTAGGTTTTGGAGTGACTAAGTACCTCCACAGTACCACGGTGCACTTGGACTAGTTTTCATGTGACCACACAGGTGAGTGTGACTTGTGAAAATGGTAAACTGGTCATGTCACATTCACTGCCATTCGAGATAAGGCTTCACTGCTCTAGTTCATTGTAACACAGCTGTAGTCAGACCACTCTAGTCCAGACCACCACCGCATCTGTCATCAGCAGTTTGAGTTTGGTTCAAAGAACGATCCAGACTGAGAGCAGAGACAGTCATTGAAAAAAAAAATCAAAACAAGAAATAACCAGATGTGAACAAAACACTTGTTAGTAAAGTGAAAAAAGGTAACCTTAAAAGATCTAAACAAATCTATCTTCAAACAGGCACAGTGCAGAGGAGAGTCAGAGACCTCTTGGGATACAAACATCAGCTGTGAAACAGCTATGGAGCGTCAAGTGTGTCCCGGAAATAATCTTTGTTTTTCAGTTCTACAAATGTATTAGCACATCTTCAAAATTTAAAAAAAGCAATATTAAGGAAACAGAAATTGGTTTGGATTTCACAATGACTCTAATTAAATGTCATGAAAATACAGATGTTTTTAGGTCATTTAAACTCCATATTCCAAAGATGTTTGAACCTCTAAGAGTTGTAGAAATTAAAGGTAAACAGATAATTATCTAAATCTACCTTTGTTCCTTTCTGTCCAAAGAGACAAACATGTTTACAGGGGTTGAGTCCAAGCTATAAATGATTCAATTTGTTCATTTGGCACACTTTAGACTTCATGAAGACTCCTCTGTTTTAAACTGAACAGCACCCGCTCACATCAAACACACCGTATCTGAAAGAAAACCTGGGAAAGACACACTACAGTACATCATAAAGAGGGCTGGAAGGACAACAGAAACAAGTCAGGACTTTGTTGACATGACTCATCAGGCAGTGTTGTTATCATCTTAATGTTAATGCACAAAGAAATCTGCTTAAACCAAAGTGTATGAAGAGTGTCAACACGAACACACACGTCTGTAAAAGTTGTTGTTGTTGTTGTTGTCGGCCTGCATTCATAGAAGGCCAGACGGCCGAGCTTCAGATGTGCAGCTTGTTCGTCTACACGTTGATGGCGTGAGCGTGCTTCTTGCACAGAGGTTTGTCTTTCTTTGAGTAGAAAGGCTGGCCCTCAAGGTTCACATGACAAACCTGCAGTCACAAAACATGTGTCAGCGTTTCAAACAAAAACAAATGAAGTCTGTAATCAAAGATTATTTAGTTTACAAGACAAGAGGAGATAAATAAATGAATCGCGGTCGAGTACGCTTCTGCACATCGGAGAAAAGCACAGAGAACATGACAGCTACTTTACTGACTGTGCGGCTCATTTTAGTCATATAGATACATCCATAACACTCAGGGTTTCTTGTTCATGAAGGCTGTCATTGTTGTGTACCCGTGCCTGTGCACAAAATGTACCATGCCGAAGCCCACCTCTTCCGAAGCGTGTCAAGTGTGCATAGCTTATGCATTCACACCAGTCAAACAAACTGGACTTAGGGGCAAAGTGTGCTTAGTGTGAGTCTTCTGTCTCTAATTTTAAAACATTTGTGTTGTACATTTTCAGCTGTGCAGATATTGAGATCTTCTGTTTGAGAGATAATGTCCTCAACTACAAAACGCAAAATCCATTTGAGCCTGCACTGCCAGAACTGAAATGATCATTTAACATTCTTAGAAGCTATCCTCTTTTTCCAACATGTTGTGAGTATTACATTGTTTTTGCAGGACATTTAATCCTTTGAAGAAGACTGAACACACTCTTCGTTCACTGACTTTACATACAAAATGGTTTCTGGTTCTGTGACTCACCGCACAGACGAAGCAGGTGTCGTGCCAGGTGTGACCCAGAGCCTCGATGAATTTATCACCCGCTTCAACCGGGAAGTCACATCCATGACACTTGGTGCTGAAGAGTGCGATATAATCTGAAACGAAAGGAGGACGGACACGGTTTGTAATACATTCTTAAAGATTAATCATACAGCTTCCATTGTGAACACGATGAACGTGGTTCCTACCTTTCTCACAGTACGGCTCTCCGTCCTCCATGTGGAAGAGGCTGTTTCCGAAGGCTTTACCACAGGCGGCACATACGAAACAGGTAGTGTGCCATGTCTGCCGCAGAGCGTGCATTACTTCCTGTAGCACAGAATGTGTCAGAGGTGTCAAGTCAAACGTATTTCAATCATGAGTACATTTTCATTTTAATAATTAAGTTATTTTATGTTCGAGCCGATTCCAACAAATCATACATTCTTCACATTATTGCCCTTTATTTTCAACGACAGAGGTGGAAGAAAAACTTCACTTTGTTTCATTACTTATTCAGAACTCATCTTCTTTCTTTCTTTTTATCTGTTTTTCTAAAAAGCTGTACAAATTTGCACTTTGCCATAAACACACATTTTACAACAAAGTAAAATAAATCTTCAAAACAATGCCGTTATCGATTTAACCCTTCATTTCAAGGTACAGACACTGATTTTGTAGAAAATGATGGATGATGTATTTTCACAGCAGATCCCATTTTCAAGCCCAGCGCAGCTCTAGCAGACGGCTGCTCCGTCATGAGGCCGAGTCTGCTGAAGATTTCTGTTAAAGGAAAGTTTTTTCTTGCCACACTGTGACGGATTAAGCCGGGCCGTTGTAACAATGAACATGGTCTTTTTACCTGCTTTTTGTAATGTTAACAGACAAAGAGTAAGGTCCTTTACCTGCTTTTTTATAGTGTTTTGAGATAACAATTGTTATGAATTAATGCTATCACAGTAAAGATTGATTGATTGATTTAAAGATATTTTTAAAGAACATACAATTAAAAACGTGTTTTTTTTTTAAAGTAGTAAACCCTCCATATCAGCAGCAGCAACTTTTCATGTCTTAGAAAGAGCTGATTCAGCATCTTTCAACTAAGACACAAAACCATGACGACTCTTTTTATTTGGGGATTTTGAATGGATAAATAATGTCACATTTAAAAAAATGTTTATTTACACAATTTGAGGGGTTATGAGTCACTGTTATTTTTTTAAACTTTATTCAGGTGCTAAATTCACTACTCAGATAGAACACAGGTCTACAGGTAGCCCGACAAACAGGTAGCTAAATGAGCTAACAGTTCGATAGCTATAAACAGGTCTTTGGGTTGACCGGTATTCAGGTACACAGACTGACAGGTGAACAGTGGCAGCTTCTCACCCCCATGATCTTGGTGTTGCAGCGGGCGCAGGTGGGAGCAAAGAACTCCTCGTAGCAGTTCTCACAGTAGACGCTGTTCTGTTCCTCCACGAAGCTGACGTCAGCCAGAGACATGTGGCAGTAGTGACAGTTAAACTCCTCGGGATGCCAGGATCGACCGAGGGCCACCAGGAAGGGGCCCCTGGAAAACAACAACAACAGTGTTGCATGTTCAGTCTGCTTCAGATCACTCACATTTTCATGTTTTTTGGTTATGTCTTTGTAATGCTTCTTAAAATTGTGCAGAGAGAGAGTGTATCGGACACATTGGAAAATGACTGAATGAGAAGAATGTCATACAATACTTTAAGAAAGGAGTTGGTAGTTACCGAATAACGCTGTTGCAGGCTCCGCACAGAGGCGTGCGGCTGCTGGCTGCAAACCTCTCGGCCCTCTGAGCCACGCCCCGGGCTACAGGGGCGAAGGGAGCAGGACTTGGTGTCACTGGAGCGGGGCTGGGAGCTGCAGGTGCAGCAGGGGATGGGTTGGGGATGTATGCTGGTGGAGGAGGGGCAGCCTGGGGCAGCGACTGCATCTTCATGCTGGTGGTGGTCATCTTACTGGGGTCAAACTTGTTGGCAAAGTTGGTGTCTGCCACCCAGGGAGGTCTGTTGGAGGAGGCAGGACCAGCTGGAGCCGGGGCCGGGGCAGCAGCCGGGGGGCAGGGCTGGGGTGGAGCTTGAGCTGAAGGAGACCAAGAAAATGATTGTGCCAAAGGTGCCATTATATTATGACGTGATAACATTCCTCTTCCATCTATAATTTCCATGAGGTTTGTGAATCAGTTTTTTGGTCTCTCACCTGGCTGAGCGGGAAAGATGCAGGCAGTGCTGACAACCTTAGGAGGGGCGGAGCCAAGAGGGATCTGAATGGAGCTCTGCTGGGTGGGCGGGGCCTGTTGCATGGGGGGCTGCTGATACTGCTGTGGCATTGGCTGGTACTGTTGTGGAGGCTGATACATAGCAGGAGGCTGATGCATGGGAGGAGGCTGATGCATGGGAGGAGGCTGATGCATGGGAGGAGGCTGATACATGGGAGGAGGCTGACTGTACATGCTGGAGAGGGATAAACGCATGTTGATTTACTAGTTCGACCAAACTGCATGTACAATTCAACCACCTGTAAAACTCACTGAGTTGTCATTTTTAGAGGTTTTACAGCTTTGAAAATGTGTCTGGATTAAAAAATGAACCATCCATTTCTTGTTGGAGAGTAAATGTATTGACAAAAGGAAACTGAAATTATGCAAGCTGACATACAAGGACTGTACACAAATTCAAACAAACACAACAATCACAAAGAGACTTGAAGACCACAAAAACAATAAAAAAACACACATTACAAAAGCAAAACAATGAACTCAGAGAAAGACAAAGACATACAGGACAACAAAAAAAAAAACAAAGGAAAAAAGACACGGCAAGACAACAACAACAGAGATGACGACAACAACAACATAAAAGAAACATGAAAAGATTAACGTTGAAACACTTAGAGCTACAAAGAAACAGTCAACACACACACATAAATACCCAAGATACAAAAAGGTTAGCACGTTTTCATGAGAAAGCAGACCAGTGAAAAAAGTATCTCAGAGCAAAGAAATTGAAAGAAAGAAGAAAGCAGCTGTGGTAAAGCTGGACGTGGATCTGTAGAGCCTGTTAGAAGTTCTCCGCCTGTGATTGGATGAAGTCGTTAAGTCTTGTTACTCAACAGTTACATGGTCCTGCGCTGAGCAAGGCACTGACACTGTCAGGGTTAGGGGTTCAAGTCCCACCAGGATCACTCATTTCATCAGAAAGGCTTCAGTATGATTCAAGTACGTGTATTTTAAAAAAGTAGCAACAGCTATCAAAGTAAACGTAGAAGACGAAGAATAGAACAAATACGTCCAAGAACAAGAATCTGATCTTGGAGGTACTCGACTACTTTTGAAGCACATTGAGGCCTTAATTAATTGATAATAGAGCAAAGATTTTTAGATAAGTAAGCGTCTACTAAATGGTTGATGGACTGTTATGTAGCGTAGGAGACAGCGGGAAGCAGCAAACTCTGGATCCCTGCAAGGGGAGGGTACCTGGAGACTGCCGCTTTGTGCTGGACACCGTAACCAGCAGCAGAGTGATGCTTCAGGCTGCAGGTGTAGAGACAACAATAGCAGAAGTCACCATGACAACCTGCCACCTGGGTTCAACTGTACATGAGAGCTATCCAGGATCAAGCCTTTGGGTATTTTCAGAGTCTTTTTTTACATAGACTTTCTGATCAATCAATCCATCATCAACTTAATTTCTCACTGAATCCAAATGCTCAGATAAACACTGCATCCTTCTAAGAAGCTGCTAAAAATAGTGAGAGCATTTGGTGGCTAAGGAGAAAGATTATTCTGTCTGTGGACAACAAAAGCAGAGCTGCAGTTAGTGAGAGTGGATATT
This sequence comes from Symphodus melops, assembly GCF_947650265.1. NCBI lineage: Eukaryota > Metazoa > Chordata > Actinopteri > Labriformes > Labridae > Symphodus > Symphodus melops. Next base: position 6,890,326 of record NC_136705.1, read on the forward strand.
GGACTTACATTTATCTGGTGGACACAAATACTACATGATCGTGTTGCTGTGTTTGCAAAAACTGAGAGGAAAAACAGGAAATGGTCCTAAATCTTATGTCAGCGTGTCTCTCAGGAAATCAACAACTATTCAACAAACACACTGAGTGGATTTATTTAGTCTTCCAGCGTCACTTGAACGCAACTCATGTCTGACTGCAAAACCAAAGTCACTGAGTAACACCAACACACGTACAAACACACACACACACACACACACACACAAAGAAAGATGACGAAAGGAAAGATGGCAGCATCATATAACAGCAAACGTTATAAAAACAAAAAAAAGTCATTCCTGTGGAAAGAAAGTTTTGTTTCTTATCAACGATTGTAAAAACAAATTGAATGTCCGTAACTCTCTACATTGAACACTTCGTGTTAGGAAGCTGCAGATTCTCCAGCTCATCATGAAAAACAATTAATTAGCTGTAGCGGAGGTGTTACCTTTGAGGGGCAGGGTCAGCACGAGCGTGGTCCACAGGCTGCATGAAGGCTTTAGCAGGCGGAGCAGAGGGGGCAGGGTCTGCTTGGATATGGCCAGTAGGGCTAAAGCACATGAAGGGGTTAGAAGCAGCAGTGAGAGAGAGAGAGAGGCAGAGCCATTCTGGGCAAGAGCACCACGATTTATTTATATACATGTATGTATTCATACATGCAGTACTTACCTGTCTGCATGCACACACATACATATTTAGTGTATATACACATGTGTTTGTTAATGCACGGACAGTGTGAGTGAAGACTGCACATAGAAAGTATAACAAAGCTTGTTATTGTTCTCATGCACAAATCAAACTGCTCAATATTGTTCCAGTTGAGGTGCGGGATTTTAATATCGTCAGGTTATTGTTTTATTTTCAGAGTGGCTTTAACTTGGAAAAACAAAGTTAAATACTCTGATTATTTATTAAATTTGTGTCTATATTTTGAAGTTATTTACCATGGTACTTTCTCAACCAGGTAAATCAAAAACATTTTCATCTTTTCACATTTTTTTATTTATTTTTTATTTAAGTCATAAATCGTATTTTAGAAATGTCTGCTGGGACTTAACCTGAATCTGGATTGTTTCATTCAGAAGTTTCAAGAACCTTCCCAGCAAATTAAAAAAAAAAACACAACGGATGCTCCACAGCAGTGACAGATGAAGTAACAAACTCTTTATTGCCACTTTTATTTGCTTCTTTAATCAGTCAAGTTGCTGCAGTGTTTGTAAACCAACAGTTTGACTGTTTGTACTGAAAATGACCAACCTTCTGACTTGTTACTGTAACACAGTTTATGTTGCTGTGACGTCATTCTCATAATCTAAAGGTTCATTTTAGATTGACACTAAATCAGTTTTCTGTGGCATCAGACCACAAACTGTTTTTTTTATTTTATTTTATACAGCTTATGATAAGATTTGCATGCTAGTTTTAGGTGCTGTATATTCAAAGTTTGACTAATTTAATTCAAGTGCTTTCCATTATCCTCATTCAGATAGCCTATTGGGGAAACTGTGTAACAAACAGCGGCTTTTAAAAGAACTAAAATCCTCACAGTACGGTCAACCACAAAAGATCAACAGACAATAGTACCTTTCTAAAATGTCTCTAAATTCTTTGTGTGAATCTGAGATGAAATGGCACATCCAACATGATTTATCTTTGTGTTTTAAGGTTTGATTCCAGCTCAATCACATGAGTCATCTCTCTGCTGCTTCCTCCATGATGACTTAGAGACGAAAAGGAAATCCCCACAGTCTCTTTATAGGCAGATAAAAGCTTGACCTCTGCTCCTATTGATTCATGTTGAGTCATTGCTCCGTGTACGCAGACTGACAAGCTCTGAGAAGGGGGTGTGGGTGGGGTGGGGTGGGAGGGGGGGAAGCGGGGATCAATTTTGTGTAATGGAGGGATGATTAAATAAGTGCAGGGAGCAGAGAAAGCTCCATCCATCAGACCAGAGGGAGGGATGGAGGAGGGGTGGAGGGTTAAAAGGTTTGTTCTCCTCCCTGTACGAGCAGACCTCCACACTCTGAAATACAGTGTGTGATACTCGGTTAGCAAGGAAATCAATTTCTGCATGTCACACCATCTGTTGGGAACACCTTAGAGGGGAGACATGAGAGGAAAACACTTCCTCCCTCCTTACTGCACCTCACAAGGAGTGATAAGGATTCATTGTGTGAAACAAACGCTGGCATCAGGCAGTCTTAGGAGCCCGATCAGGTCTGGTATCACAGCATGGTTTGGCAACCTGTGTGTGCAGTTAAACCAAACTAATCCGATTGAATCAGACTGCATGGAGCTAAACATCACAAATCGTAGACTGACTGTTTTTAAACAGGTTACTCTAAAGCAAGCCAAAAAGATTGTCAGGGACCCATCAAATGCTCTACATATAGAGCACAAGCTTCTTCACTCTGGTAAGTGGTTCAGTGTTCCCTGATGATGAAGATGTTTATCAGTGATTTATCCGAGTAGACTTTACAGGACATTTTTATTACAACAACACGTACGGCAGCTTTTCTAGCTTCTCTATGTGGCGGTCTTTGATGTAACATCCGTTTTTTTCAACGGCAACGATAAATATTTTCTATCTTGTCATGGCGGCTCACTAATGGAGGCCGCCATGACAAGACAAGCCCAATTACTATTCAATTACAGTTTTCTCTGGCTTTGATAACTATAAATAGTATTTGAGTACTCAACAAAAATATACAAACATTGCTTTAGTCCATTTTTCTTTAAATATTAATTAATTTAGATATTTTGGTAATAAAATTCAACATGCTACATCTAAGCAAAGAGTTGTGTGAAGTTCAGTTTACTTGTTTTTGACTGGTTAAAATACTGTATATTAATACATCATGATTATGTCATCATCCATAGGATACTTCAGACACAGTCCTGCATACGGCCATGAGATCTTAAAGACAAAGACCCAGAATGGGTCCTAAAAAGCTCTTGGTCACAAGCTGAGTCTTCATTTCTCTGTTGGTTTACAAAGTGTCCTCCCTGCACTTAGCTGGATGCAAGCCTCAGTGTTTGGGATCACGTCTTCAGTTCCAGTGAGGGGTCTCCTTAATGCTACAGGATATGAAAACATTCTTGTCTGTTTGAAAATATTTTGGGGAAGGCTCTTTGCTGCATGTCTGAGTCGAAAAGAGATGGTCGGCCTGTATTGAGATCTGACCTCTACCCTGCTGAACAGCTGAGGGACATTAAAAAGAAACACTAATCACAGGAATTAACTGTGTGTCAGTAGATGAAGCCTTCAATAAAAAACATAACAGTGTCTTATATCTGTGTTCTTTCAAGAACCAGCAGGTGGCACTTCCTCTGCTGATTTAGTTCCTCAATAACATTATTCTTGAGAGTTTATGCTCAGTTATGTAGGTCTCTATCATTACAGCATAACTTTGGTTCTGAAAGAGTGGGCTTCCAAGAAAACTCACATACTTTAGGTGTCAAACAATATTTGGTAGTATGCGTTCATTCTCACTGTACTGGTTAGCTACACATTTAAAAACTATAAAAAAAACAATAAAGAGGACATCTTAATATGGTGTAAAATTAATACTTCAGATATTTAGCCTGTGTGTGTGTGTGTGTGTGTGTGTGTGTGTGTGTGTGTGTGTGTGTGTGTGTGTGTGTGTGTGTGTGTATACAGGACTTAGACTAGCATTGATAGAAATAATGGATCTTGGGGGTTTTACTCATCACACTGTAGAGGCTTTGACCTTTTATGGATCCACTGGTCAAGTCTAAAAAGCTGTTTTACAAATCAGTAGACATTCATCTTTACAGCAGTGACTCCATTTATATAACCTCTTGTTTAAAATTAAAGCCCTTTCCCACTTTATCGATGAGCCTAACTTACAGTGTGAGTGGAAATATCCGCTGGTTCCTAAAAAATGTTATTAACTAAGTTCATATCCATTTTATCTGACCTCCACAGACAGAGGAAAAACAGCAACAGAAAGAGAGAATCTTTATCAAGTTCAAGTCTGTATTAAGATGCCGACATGGCCACATTTTGTATTAGGAGGAGCACAAATACTGTTGAGGGCTTCAGTTACCTGAGAGGGACGTCTTTATTGTATTTCGGAGGAATTCATTAAATTGTCTGGCTTGACCTGAGTATATTATCTCATTACTTATTAGTATCCGATCGGCACATAACATAGCATCGACGGAGGAGGCCAACTGTTTGCTTACTGTGAATTATCAGTCCTGCTGCTCCCTCTGCTGGTAAAAACCACTCATTACTTTTCATAAACTCGGCTTTGTGAGGAATATAGAGGGTTCCTGTGTTTCTGCCTTCTCAGCCAACTGTATGTACTTTATTCTGTGTTTAACAATATCTTGTGTAAGCTGAACCTGAATCAGCTTGATGAAACTTTAGAGACACATAACACAGAGAAATATGTCACCACTGCACAATCTTTCACACAATGAAAGATGCCAGGATGAGTTTGTTCACCTGTTAGCAGGAGGAAAGTTCAGGTTAACTGGACTGTGGCGTTAGCTTACGGTAACAGGGCTGTGTTCAGGGGCAGGGCAGAGTGTACAGGTGAGGAGCTGGGGGGGGTTCAGCAGCTGTCTAATGAAGCTCCTCTACCTACCTGCTCCTGCTCAGCGCCTCCTCCACATCCTCCTCCTCCTCCTCCCCCCCTCGTGCTGTAGAGACAACAAACACAGAAAAGACAAGACGTACATTAGCATGTTTAGTGTTGGCTGATCAAATAGACCCAAACCAGAAACCCAGAACAAGAATCTTGATGTTGCTGTTCAATTTAACATTGTACCACATTCTCAGTGTATGTGAATTTTACATTTTCCAGTGGTGATAATTTGAACATTTGTATTAAACAATAATTCCCAGTAGTCAGTGACACAAAGTAAAGGTCAGGAAACTTACAGGACTCGGTGCCTGTCACATGGGCCAGGACCCGGAAGGACTTGGACTGCATGTTTACACTGCGACGGCCCAACTCGCTTAGGTCTTGCTCCTTCTCTGCAGTCTGGACGGCCTGGTAGACTGGGGAGGCGCTGTATATGAGGTGATCACTAACAGGGAGAGAACTGCAACCCCCCCCCACCCGGAACCAGAGCAGGTCAAAACCAGTACGCTAAAGAGCTTCAGTGGGTCCTAATGCAATTTATGTTTTTATGTGCTAGAGATTCAAGAGATGCTCTCCGACCCTTAACTGACAGAGTGAAACTCTTAACTGTGTTTTTATTTTTTTTTATTTTATAAATGCACCGACACAAAAGCTGATTTGACATGAGATGAACAATGAATAGAATCAATATTGAGCTTGCTTTGATTTGATTTTGCAGGACAGGACGAGAAAACAAAGACAACAAGAGGTCCTAAAAGCTCAGTGGACGCTTCAGACTGCATCACTGTTAGTAAATGAGAATAAATCAAAACATGTTTAAAAGTCATTAGTTTCACAAAAGATGGCAGCAAACGTTCACATGAGAAACACAACATTTGAAACAAATCTTGTCAGATGTTTTGTTTGTTATAAGCAGATATAAAGCTCACTAAGAAGGAGAGAAGGCTTCAGAACATTCAGTATAAACCAGTTTGATGAATGACATGTTTTTGACCATCCGGAGTTACTTTAATACAAAAACTAACTGAATGGAAAATTGTTTTTTTTTGGCCTTGTGTAGGTTTTTATTTAGGTGCTTTTTCTTAACAACAGAGTGTGTGATGTCTGCGGAGACAATCAGAGGACAACTGTAAAGTGTAATTGGTTCTTCTGATGGTTTTTTGTTCAGGCTGACATTTAAGTCCCAGATGGAAAAAAAAAAAAAAAAAAAAAAAAAAAAAAAAAGAGCAGCTGAGTGAAGAATGTGTGTTTGGATGTTTGGAGTAATATTATTTTCGCCTTCAGGAGGACAAAACAGACTCATTTTTATTTTCTGACAGGGTGGAAAACGTATTAGTAAGAGAGAATGAACACAGAAGCTATTCGTTGCATGACTGACAACACACAATCCTTTAATTTTATATCTTAAAGATGGTCAATGGAATATGAATAAACTCAGTATTCAAACATACACCACTTTGTGTAAAGTAAGCGACATGCAGACCATGTTGAGAGATTCATCATCCACAGACTCATATTATAGTTAATAATTATATCCATATGTGAACACTCAGAGGTGTCTAGAACCTGAAACAGAAGTGAGCTGCAGTATAATCCACATCACATCATGTCACACATTGGACATCAACGCACTTCCGGAAGCAGCAAAGGTTACCACAAATTCCCAAACAAACAGCTTCAAACCTCAAACCAACAACGTTGACTGTACGACCTCTGATCAATCCACTTTTCATAACTTCTTTATCACCTTCAGCAAGTTTGGTCTTTAAAAATGAGCATCCAGACGAGTCGCAAAACTGTCAGAACTAATGTGACGCACGATGTTCTTCAAAGAAAGTCGGGTTAAGGACAGAAAAAAGGGTGTTTGGGATTAATTAGAGTAATCATCATCAGAGTGAGCAGAAGAAGGACAAAGAAAGGGTAAATAAAGAGGAGAAACTGAAGAAGTAGGAGAGGAAGAGGACATCATGTTGTGTAAAGTTAATTGGTTTTTCCAGCATTTTCCTTTGACAAAACTGGAGGCAGCAGAGGAAGTGAGGAGGAGAGATTACAGAGTGTAGTAAGAAGGATTGTGTATCTGGGAGGAAGAGGAAGAGGAGCAGAGATGAAAGGAAGGAGGTATAGTGAGCTTACCCTGCATCCTGCCCTTTAGACTGTGTCTGTCCTGCGATGACGTCCATGATGGCATCCTGCGAGTACATGCTGATGGGTGTGTTGTACTGGGCATGGATGATGGTGGCCTTTCCACCCGGGCCCTTTACCTCAATTGGCTTGTGTGTAGAGAGGGCGGAGTCCAGGGCGCTGGGGTTGAAACCAGCGCTGTAGGCAAGGAGGGTCGCCGTGTTGACGAAGAAGTAAGAGAGGGAGAAGCGAAAGGGAAAGAGAAGTGGAAGTAGGAGGAGAAGTAAAAGAAGAAGTAGATAGCAGACAGATGGGGGGGGGGGAGGTAGAAGGAGGTTGGTGAGGGTGGGGGAACAATAAAGTGGACCGTGGAGTCTATGAGGGTTGTGTTAAAAAAAAAAAGAAGCTCATGCTCACAGCAAACAGTCAAGGCAGATATGGACTGCACCGATGAATGCAAGGTTAAAGGCCAGAGGCATTGAAAAAAAATAAAAGACCCGCCCAGCACTAAAAACGTCAATTCACAATTGACTCGAACAAACTTGAACATCTCAGTTGTTTTTTTTTTTTTTGTTTTTTTTTACTTCCAAACTGTCTTATTAACAACTGAGGACTAGATCAGCACAACACAATCTGTGTCTGCTATGCTAGGCAGGCTAGTTCCAACATTCAACACATATGTCTTCTAGTTTAACACACAATGTTTGACATGACATGATTGAGTAGCCAACACTTAAAGGTCCCATAGTATGCCCTTTTGGGGTTCATATAGTTTATGTGCCTACTAAAGTACGTTCACAACGCTAATGTTCAAAAAAAGTGTCTGTTTTCATGTACTGCTGCTACATGCAGCGTCTCTCATCTCATCACACAGCAACAAAAAAAGGAAGCTTGATCTGGTGCCAAGCCTACAGTAGGTGTTCTATTGGCCCCTGCTTCAACTGTACCAAACCAAACAGTGACAGTAGTTCTACTCGGGCCTCAAAGCAGGGTAAAGTGTTCTTCAGGTACTCTTGAAAGGCTGCTATAAATACGTTTAGAAACTAATATCTTCTCACCATGAAAACCATTTATGACTCCCATAGATTCTGTGGCCAGTGTTTGAAGAGCCTCAGATACGCTCTTTGGTACTTTATCCTCTACACTCCAAAAAATACAACAAAATATTTGAGCGAGTATGCCACTGTTACCCAACACTTAAACAGATAACCTCATCTGACTACTGTGCCAAAATAAGTTCCTGATGCCATCATAATTAACTTTTATACTGAGGTCAGTTTCTCGAAGGCACAGCTGACAACTTCCTGACAGCTCAGATCCCGACCATGAATGAACTTATGTTTAAAAAACAGGAATAAATTAGGTCTATCCATTTCACACTATGAAGGTGTATTTTCAGGAAAATATGTGTGAGTCATGGAAAGGCCATTCAATCGCTCTGCTCTGGACTCAGATTACTGCCGATTTAAATAAATCTTAAAGAAAAAAAAAAGCAGTACAGTTTATGCAAACCGTCCAAAATAAACCTGCCTCAGTTTCACGTCATCAAACATGCTACATCCCAGATCAGTCCTGGTTTTTATTCCCATCTTCTGTTCCTTTCAATAGCTGTTGTTATTATTTTGAGCAAAATATCTGTTGTGAGTCAAGGTAAGCTTGAAAATATTTTTTTTCATCATAATTTCAACACTGACAGAGCACAATTTTCCCTCCTCCTCACTATCTAACCCGTGTTGTAGATATTATTCTTTGTAGAAAACAATAGAGTAATAACAAGAATAAGTGTTCAAATATTACATCAATCAGGCCTCAGAAAAACATGTCAAAGTGTGACCTTTACTTCCAGAACAAGAAATGTCAAGAGACGTAAATCATTGTATCAGACCAGAAACTGTCAGCAAGCCTGGAATCTACGTAAATGAAGCTATTCTTTATATGACAAAAATGTTTCATGCAGGATTCATGCATAGCCAATCCCCACTTCTCAAACACCAGAGGAACAAAAAATACAACAGGGTTCTGACAGCTAATTAACTTGCTTTGGCTGAATTTGCTGGAGACTCCTTTGTTTCTTTAATCGCAACAGAAGAAGCCATCAGCCTCATGGTGATTAGCGAAAGAAACAGAAGCTTCTCAGTCTGATACACACTGCAAACCAGAAAGACACACATTGACTTATTGTATTTAAATTATGTTTGTCCCTGCTGTTTAAAACCAACTCCAAAAAGATTAACTTCCAACAATGTCAATGTCTACCAAGACACATGGACACGAGTAACCATTCAGGATAACGTGTCTTTGTAGTTCTGCAGTTTTTTTCATACTCAGAGACAAAGATTAAAGAAGAATTTATTATTTGTTTTAAAAAAAAGATTTTCAGATGAAGAGTAGAGCTTATTATGTCATGTTGGGGTGGTCAGAGGCAATGGATAGGGTTTCATCAAGCAGAGCTCAGAGTCATTCTTTTTCATCTCTTGACCTGGCTTGTAGTTGGTGAATGCTCTGGACTTGGAGCTTCTTTTTATTGCCAAAAGAGGGTACATAATTTCTAAGACACTCAATAATCTGTTATTATTGTGAGGTATCTCGGATCCACTACAATGCTGATCATGATCATCAATTTAGCCTAAATCGGAATCACACTCAGACAACTTTGACTTCTAAATGCGATTGCACTTTTTGAATCAGTAAACCATTAATGCCTGATCTCCAGGTCTACAGAGGAATACCATAAATTGGTGAGAAAATGTTTTTCTTTTAGCTGACTTTGGTTTGCAAATCTTTATAACATGTCCTTGTTTAGAGGCAAATACAGTGGATCCACAGCATTCAACAGAAGATGAGCAACAAGAACACGATTTCCACCATGCTTTCATTTGCTAATGGTAATCCAACCCTTTAATCTATAACTGGACAATGATGCATTGGTGATTAAAAAGGCAACAGCCAGAACTTCATCCCATCAGGGAACACTGACACCCACAGTAACAGACCATGCCTTAAATAGACCAAACAACAAACCAAACACACATCCAAGATGCATTCAGCAAGCGAGTATACTAACTTGGGAGCAGCCGGGGAGAAAACCTTGTTTGACCGACAGCAAAGACAAGAGAAGAGAAAATAGAGAGAGATAAAATCATTAGAAAACACATTACAGTTTATTTTCATGTCTGGGCTCAGCAGAGAGGAGTTTCGACACCAGGACAGCAGCAGCTACAGACAGAGAGTGAAGAGATAAATGTCAGAGATCAGAGACGAGTCGTCCAATATATCAGAACCTGCAGAGCCGTCACATCTGTGCGTGAAGAGAATTATGAAACCCTGAAGGGGAAAAAATCAAGTCTGTGGATTTCCAGAGAGTCAGTCTGTGATGAAAACTAACTTCAAACTATTGTAAAGCAAACATTATGTGTGTGATCATTACATAAATCAGTTTGACATGTACATCAGTGATCTTTTGAGTACTGGAAGGTGGATTCTAACCTTTAAACAGAATCTTTCTCGCCGCTCCCTCCATTAATGCTAAGGTAAATGTGCGTTTGATGAATACAGACATGAGAGTAGCAGAAATCGGAATATTCAAAAAATCAAAAAATGTAACAAGTAATTTTAGCATTAAGTCAAAATATTGTAATATTGTCACATTGAGAAGCTTTAGTTTAATCCAGACAGATGACAGTAAATTAAACCACCATAATGTATCCAGGAGACATCTGTGTATTTGTGTTTAGGAAAATGTTGAATCTACAGTGTTAATGCTCAAAGGTGAGACAAGGGCAGCCAGTTCATGAGTCTGTGTGTGTGTGTGTGTGTGTGTGTGTGTGTGTGTGTGTGTCCAGAAGGTCCCCTGACCTTTTATAGCAACTAGAGGAGCCAACAGGTGTTTGGCCCCTTCTGACACAGTAACCGAATCACACGGTGAACTGAGGAAACCCCATAAGCATATTCGGTAACAGTAAAGTGTGTGTGTGTGTGTGTGTGTGTGTGTGTGTGTGTGTGTGTGTGTGTGTGATTACAAATAGTTATGGTAACAGATGGGTACTTCCTGCCACCATAGCTCTGTGATGCTGAGACGGATACAGAAGAAACTTGATCTGTGACAGGAAAGTGTGCGTGTGTGCGTGTGTGCGTGTGTGCGTGTGTGCATGTGTGCGTGCGTGCGTGCGTGCTTTAGGACAGTAATGTATTTTTTTGGATGAGCTGTCCTCTTCCAGTTCAGCCCAGGAGTACATGTGATACTCCCTCTAACTCCTCACTTAGTAAGTCATCATCACTGAGAAGTGGAAGAAGTTATCAGTAAGACAAACTATAACTGTGGTGCACAACTATGTTTCAAGTTAAAGTATTACATTCAAAATAACACTTCAGTGACTACTTTGCATTGCATTGTAATATTACATATCTAAATGACTGAATATCTCAAGTGATTTGTGACCTTACTTTCTTTTTATAGAAGGTTTCAAAATTTCTCGTTTTCTAATTTATCTCAGCGCAAAATGTATTTATTTTTTGCAGAACGCTTTAACCTTTTTGGTCCGACACCTACCCTGCAGCAGAGGTCTCAGGCGTTTCATATACAAACAAAGATATAATCTGTCTTGCCACTTATGGTCTTGTTTGCTTTTGATGGTCACATAGAGGCGTGAATGTCAGTCTATTTTACTTTCAGATTAAACTCCTCATGTGAGTTGTGATTTGTTTGATTCTCAATTAGAATCAAATGCAGTGCAGTTAAAGCTCAAATATTCCCCTCTGTGATGAAGTGGGGTCAAAGTATAAATCACAAAAACATCTGAAATAAACACAAGTACCTCAAAACTTTAGATATGTGCAGTACTTATGAAAAGTGTTAAATTACCTTCTAGCCCAACAAACCTGCAAAACTTCTGTTCTATTTAACTGTGGGACATTTTCCTCAATACAATGAATCTAGTTCTAAGCCATACCAATCATTTATCAGTTATAATTAATTTTTATGAATCATATTGAGCCATGTTGCAGTTTGGGGACTTTAAGTGAATGTTCTGAAGAACCCTCATTTCTCCTTCTTTCAGTTCATAATTCTACATATTTTTTATTCAAATTGAAGAAGTTATAACTCTTGCTCTGTTGACGTCTTGTTCAACATGGTAGGGCAATGCTACTCAAAGACTGAAGGAGTCTCGGAGAAGGAGCTGCTGCAAAGAACAAAAGATATTTTTGATCATTTTGAATGAAGCCAAAGAATCATGTGGCTTCATTTAAAAAGTTGTTTTTTTGTCGGCCAAAATAAGTAAACCAATAAAATGTGACTGTCAGAAACAACTTCCTAATTAAGCTGAAGCTGGCGGACTCATTTCCATTAAGACTACTCATGGCTCCAAAATGGTGACCTCTCATGGGACGTTACAATTGGCTACATGCACCTCTTATATGCATTCATTGAGAGAAACATTAGTCAGGACTGCAGGAACTGAACTGAATGGGACAACATGAATTAAGTCAGTAAATTAATTTCACACCAACAGACTGGCGGGAATCTCCTTCTGATCAGGTTTGTGTTTGATTTCCTGTTTGTACCAGTCGAGCATCTCCTTCTCTGAGAAACACTCATGTATCTTCGGCCATGTTTCCTCCCTCTCCCCCTTGAAGCGTCTCGTCTACCTACCCCGCAGGCTGACCAGCCTGAATGGCTGCCATCTCCCTCAGAGTCTCCTCTGAGTACAGGCCGATTGGTGAGTTATACTGCGTCCTCTTACTGGGGCTGACCGCCACCCTGCTCCCAGGAGAGTCGGCCTCTACAGGCCCGGAGGAGGCACTGCAGGCTGACAGGCGACCGTTCACCTGTATCGACTGAGGCTTCAGATGGAGCAGGAGGTGGAGAAGGGAGACGGGATGTAGTGGGAATAAAGAATGCTCGGTAAGACCTATCAATATTATTTTTATGTTGATAAGTTGAGCGTTAATATTTTAGAAATATTATTACATTTGTTTTTATGTTATAAATGAAATTCTATCAATATAATCAAACATTTTGATCATATATTTTGACAAAAAAAGGTAAAAGGTTTCTTTTTTGTATATGTCAATGTTTTGTAGTCTGAAGAAATAATTCTGTCTTTCTTCTTGTGGCCACTAGGGGACGACAACTCATTATTCTGAGCGAGTGTGAAAAAAGCTTTAGTGAGAGGAAAGAGTATGCAGGAGGTCCACAAAGTGTGTGCGTGACGCGCGTGTGTGTGTATGTGTGTGTGTGTACGTATAGCCTCTTTATCATCTTGTTTCCTTTAATTATTGTCTTCTGACGAAGTCTGATGATTCTGAACTATCCAAAACTTGATGTAATAAATCTATACATGTGCCTGGAAACTGGTTTTGTATTGATCATCCTCAATGCAGAGCCAATATCAGCAGTATTGGAGGCAAATACAAAATACAAATCAACATGAAAATCTAGCAGGAGTTAAACACTGTAAAAAAAAAAAAAAAAAAGGAGCAGTTTAGCTATGTCATATAAAGATGCCTTCACCGGAAGAGATGTTTTACTTTGCTGTCGTATTAAAACATCTCTGAGTTGGGAAATCCTTTCACATCATCTACATGTGATGTAATCCAGGATGCTTTTTTTTGTCATCACTGTTCAGTAAACTTAGACATGCACTGAAAGTCTGTGAGGTGAAAGCATTGATGGGCTGATCAGTTCCCCCAAAGATTCTGGGGTGGATTTCAGCTTGGCAGACACTTACGACAGTTTGGGGCACGAGAAAGGCATGATGGGTAAAGTTACCTGTTGGTGAGGGATCAGGGGAATAGCTGCGTCCATTCTTGGTGCTTGCATTGGAATCGGACGTTTGGACCTGCAGGAAGAAACAAAACAGTTGAAGTGACATAGAATTAACTATCAGCCTCATATTGACACATTTACCAACTTTATTATCATTTTTGTAAACATGCACAAGAAAGAAAGCTTTCCAAATGTTTGGGGTGAGCTGCATGGGTAAATGGAAACACATTTTTCATCCAGGAATTTTCCTGTCAAATGAAAGGTTAAAAAAGAATCATGCCAATTCTCTGCAAGCTAGGTGTTATTATATCCCACCTGTCACCTGTGCAGGTTTTTTGGGTTTTTTTTTTGCTGTGAGGGGCAAGAGTCAATGAGCGCATCCAAAACATTTTAGGAGCCGGCCTTCCTCAAATGTTTGAAAAATTGTTGTGGAGCGCATGTGTGAAAACATCGGAATCTACCACTGTAAGTCAAGCTGTTTTATTTATACTAAAAATGTAAGCGTCCACAATAAATGAAATGTGCCTTATCATGTTCTGTCTTTAATTCTTACATCTTTTTTAACTCTGAGAAAAAGGAACAAAAAGAGGGATGAGTTTGCCAACGTGAAAAGAAGTGTAAAGGAAAAACAAAAACAACAAAACAAACAAACTAAAAAAATGTGTGATCTGGAATAAAAATGTAAATCTTCAAAGTAGGCAGGAATAAACATTGCTAGAGAATCACAGGTAAAAATAATCTTATGTATATATATTCAATAAAAACAATAACAGTGGCTGCTACGAGATTACATTTAACCCATTATTTTTTCTTCTCATTTTTTTTTTCAAATGGTTCATCCAAAACATATCCTGAGCTACAACTTCCAATGGTCCAGAGCTCTTAGGATTGAAAGATAAAAATATGTAATTTGCAATCATTTCTTTTCTAAATCACTGAGACCCTTCGAGTGAATGAGTCACTTAAAGGGAAGAATGTATGACTGAAAGGGGTGACAAGAGTAAAACTGTACCACCTCTTATTCTATAGAACCAATGATAGAGAGGGAACTGGCAGGAAAAATCCAATCGCTCCGCTACAAAATGGAAAAAGGAGGAGGTTGAAGGTCAAGGGTCAAAGTGCACTGACTATAGAAAATCTTTACTGTGAACTTCATGCTCAAGAAATAAAAGAGACTGTAAATGAAAAATTCTGACAAAAGCAGACTTGTCATCTGCAAAGGAATCATTCGACTCTATTTAACTAGATATAACATCATATTTCATTTTTTTTTTTTTTAATGGAATCCCAAAGCTTTCCACAAGGCATCATACACTCACCCACTGGCCTTGGAAGAAACCGACTGAATGAATGTAATCATGTGAGAGCAGTGATGATTATAGAACAGAAAGTCAGGACACATCCAGCAAACGGCTACAGCTTACAGTTTGTTTGGGCCAGAAGTTTAAATTTGTCCATATGAGTTAATAAATGAATCTATCATTATGACTTAAAACTGACGTTCCCCTGATAAATCAACACATATTCTGTGTCATGTATGGGACTGCGGCTGCTTGTTTTTTGTCAACCAGTATGTTGGCATGACTAGCATAAGTTTAGACAGATCCAACAGATCCAACAAATATTCTCAAACACTCGTACACCTTCATTCCTGCTATTATGGTTCAAGGGAACATTTCCTAGACTGAAGGCCTTAACCAATGGCAGGAAACACTTCCTTGTACCTCCGGACTGGAGGGCAGAAACACTCAGGCTCTAGATGTTTGGCTGATTTTAATAATTTAATGCTGTTTAAATTTTTTGTTTTGTGTTATTTCATGTATTCAAATTAAGTATCTTGCATTGTGTCAGTATAGAGTAGGACACTCCTGAAAAAGATCTTGATCTTTTTAATTACAATTCGGTTTTTCCTGGTTAAAAAAAATGAAATAGATATAGCTGTACTAGCCTCCGAAGTCTTTATTAAGTATTTATTGACCCATGGTGCAGTTATTACTGCCTCCTCAAGAGGGCAATGCACCACCTGTGCACTGACCACGCCCATGTGCACCAATGTGGGCGAAAGCTTAATTGCGGGGCATAAAAATGACAACTGTGTCTGGTTCAAAACAGTCAAGGTACTTAATGTGCACCTCACAGGTAATCTAGGCACTGAAGGTCTTATTTCATGGCAATACAGGAAATATGTTTTTATTCATATATCCAGTATGTATCCTCAAATATGTCCCTTTGGCAACCATAACAAGGCTGACAGAGGCCGCATTTCTAAACAACTGACCTCAAAACACTGATCCACAGACCAATGAGTAACACCATGTCTCATGTTAGACCACGTAGGACGAACAATTACTTCAAACTTTGTGTCAAATCCTTTCAGTAACTTTTTAGTCAAAGTAGTAGCAGGATAAAAAGGCTAAAATAAAGTTTTTGTTTCTATAAACAGCTTGGGAAGGCAGATAAGAAAAGCGCTATGGTTCGTTTCTCACAAGCAATTAGTCTTTTTTTTATAAATTAGAGGACTTGTTGGAATGAACCCAACTAACTGACAAGCACAGATTTATTTCAGACATGTTGTGCTGCATAGAAGGAAACAAAGCATTAACCCTGAAATAAATTTAAAAAATGAAGACATCATTGCATTGCCTCCACTGTGCTGCTTGACTTTTTATTCCTCCCATTTCATCAGAGGAGGCAGTGCTAAGGGTTAAATGCTTCAATTTTATTACCTGACCTTTCCTCTCCAGTCCACCACAGGCCTTACTGTCCATATACACTAATAAAACATGAGGAGAAGAAGACAACCTGACAGAAGCTCCTCAGTCTTATCTTCATCACCCAGAGGGTTTGCAGTTATGAGACTGTGCACTGAGCTCCCGGCAGACCAACATTAATTTCCTCACTGAACTTATCAGATCTCTGCTGTCAGACATCTTCAGGGTAAGAGAAGTAGGATCTTACTGGGAACTCTTTGTTTTAGCCCAAAACAGACCCAGAAAACTTTTGCAGTTCAGCCCCTTAAAAAAGATGTCAAGCTTCATCAGAATCAACCGAGCTGAACAAATCTCTTCACACTTCAATTGTTCTGAATTTGAATCTTTATTAGCTTTATTGACTGGGTATGTCCTGTGATGCCCTAGTTGTGTCATCAGGTAATGTTTTTATTACATTGTCCCTGTGATTTTCTTGAAGGTGTGTCTCGAAGCTGTGATCTCATTGCAGCTCACTAATTAGAGTAACTGGGCCCAGTGTGCTGCAAGCTGAAGTGGCTTAAGCTTCTCCACAGGTTTACTGCGTTTTGTTTGAGACCAAGTTACCTTTTTGCTATGTTTGCATTTCACAACACCTACACACACTTATTCCACTCATGCACATCACACACCACATACTTTACTGACTTCCTCACCCCACGTTGTCAATATTTCATTCGGCCGAATTAAAGTTTAATGAATTTGGTCTAATTTGATTAATTAAGAATTGTTTGTTTATTTAATTTGGTCTAATCTGATTTTATTTTGAATTTTAAAACCTAAACTTGGTTTTTGTCTCCCCTTTTTGTTGAGCTGGGTCATGACAGTAACTACGCCTAGTACAGCAAGACCGATTAATTGTCCAGCCGATAATATCGGCCAATATTTGCTTATCTCGTGACAATCGGTATCGCTGAGTTATTTACCTGTTTATTAGCGTTTCATTTGAGCTTAATTGTATTGCATTAACCGTTTTCTGGCTGTCACCGGCAGAGGGCGCTATATGGATTACAATAAGCATATCACAGTGTCAAGAGGTGATACACATCAAGCTAAAAATTTGTATATCTGCAGTATGTCTATTCATCCCAACAGATTGAACATGGATCGAAGAAAGATATCCACCAATATATCAGTAAGAGGCTTTTTTCTTCCAGATAAAGATATTGGTATACTCTCCGAAGAATCCCATTTCGGTCAAGTCCTAACACATAGGGGTGAGTTGAAACACATATATAGAATATATTTATCGAGAAAAAATCATTTGTTTCCCTCCTTACTTGGTCATGGTGAGTGCAAGGTTGTAGGTGGCCATCTTGATCTTGTTCTGGGCTTCCAAATGGGTCATCCCGTCTGTACCGACTCCATCAATAGCAACTATGACATCACCCTGGACCAGGTTACCCTGCGCTGCTTTGCTCCCTGGTGTGATCTGTCCAAACAAAAAATGTAAATCTTAAATTGACTCAAAGAGCCTACAGTGAAATACAGTGCAGAAGACAGGTTTCATAATAAAGATGCTTTGGTTCTCTAGTTGACTTTTTATTCAACTTTTTGGTTTTAAAGTATCAAAAAAATAGTATGAAAAGACACAGTCTAACATTTCCTCCGTGAAGAGATGTCCTCACTCTAGGCCTCTAGCATAAGTAATACATTTGTCCCACATACCACAGTTCAGTGCACACGCTGATCTGAACCTTTCAATCACTTAATCATGAAAAGCTGGATGAAAAAGGTTCCATGGATTTTACAAAACAATCCAATCAAATCAGTCAAATGGTTTGTAAATAATAATCAAGGAGTTAATGATAATTATGTCTGAAAGCTTAACCTCAAAACACACAACAGGAGCGGCACAGTATTGATGTTTACTGACACCTGACAGAAAAACAAGGCTTAACCTTCAGCTGAAACACAGAAACAACAGCCAAACAGCTGCCAACATGTCTGCGTTCAGACAAATAGAAATCTCCACTGCAGATGAAAACCTCTGAAACCAATATGACTTTAGAGGATGTCCTACTTTCACTTCACTAAAAGACCCAAACACTTACAATACGGCAGAGAAATCTTCTAAGCTGAAGATGGTAAATGAGGTAAACACGGTTTAGGAAACAGCACTGTTTTAAAAGACTGGGGCTCCTGCTCACCCGGTCGGGGTTCCATGCTACTTTAACAACTTGAGAGCAATCTGAGTTTGTCAAACAGATCCTCTAAAGAGAGCCTTAAGATCCTCTTCTCTGTAGTACAGTTACAGCGTGCCCTAACCTCACGTGAGGGTTTCTTTACATTCCACACTGCAAAACTTTAAGCTGCATGAGTGAGTGTTGAAGCCTTTAACTGTTGCCAAGAGGGGGGATTCACATCTACAACATGCACAAAATGATTTTTAGGCGTAGGCTCATGTTGGACCACAATGGAAACATGACTGTAATGCAGTGACCTTTTGACCTTTTGCTGACAGGTCCCCTCTATAGCCTCGAGGCCTCTGTGGCGCCTGGATCAAAATCACAGAACACAAGTGTTCATGCCGAAGTGTTAAACCCGTAACAGCTGTCTCCACACTACTAACCCCTGCTGAGCCACATCTCTACTCTACTGCTTCATAATCCCTCAGGGTTAGCTCCACTGTGAGTGACCATTGACCTCTACAAAGGTGGAGGTGATGGAGGAAAATATAGTTTGAGACAGAGTGATGAAAACATTTAAGAAGTGATAGACTTGAAAAATGTGAAGTTGTCCTTTGATAGTCCATTATTTGGGAAAATGTTTAAAACAGACTGGTAAACAAGAGAAATCTCCAGGATAAAACACACACACACACACACACACACACACACACACACACACACACACACACACACACACACACACACACACACACACACACACACACACACACACACACACACACACACACACACACACACACACACACACACACACACACACACACACACACACACACACTGATAAAGGTTAAACAATGCTGTGACACTTAGCTGAAGCTCTTGCTCTGACTCATGCGGCTGACATTTGAACTGAATTCAAGTTAATCGACCTGAACAACAACATCGCCCCCTAGAGACGGGCTGTTGGCTGCCCCAGACTGTGACAGACAAGCAGGGAGCCAGTCCCAGTTAACACTCGGCTTAGCTTACTGGTCCAGATCCAGTTGGAAGAGTTTCTGCACTGAGGACAGAATATATTCAACAGAGCTCAGGGCTGCATCTGAACAACATCAACATATCAGAGTTTGATTTTATATTTGATTCAAAATGTTGGCAGAGAATGGACAAGCTTATTAAGAATGCCTGCTCTGACAGGCTGCAAGCTGGACTTATTTGTAGTGGTGACAGAGAGGAGGACTCTGAACAAACTGGTTTCCATTATGGATAATCCTGATCACCCTCTGCACCACCGACTGAACAGTTAGAGGAGCAGCTTCTCTAACAGACGAGTCCAACTCTGCTGCCACAAGGACAGATACAGGAAATCTTTCCATAACCCAAACTGTCATCATGGTCATCTCTGTCTCTTCTTTCTGCTCATGTTATCTATGTATCTATACCAAAAATCAGTGTTATACATACTCAGTAAAAGACCCATCACATTTCCTTGTGGAGACAAATTACAACTGAAAAGCTTGTTGTTTTTGTATACTGTATATAAGTCCAAAACATCACATGTATAGATACTTTTTATTTATTATAAATTGGAGCTGCTGGTGTGCGTACATCGTCTTCCTTTTACCTTTGTATTTTTTGTCCAGCGTCAAGCACTCAAAGTTGTGCATGCAGTGTCAAAAACTATACCTCACAATGATGGTCATGAACATGCTACATCTTTCAAAATGCTAAATGACCGCAGATTGTTTGTGTGGTGCTATGACACTGAAGTTCCTCTGCCTTCAAAATAAATGCACTACCTGTCATACTGTTGACAAGGGGGAAACTAAAATTCACTGTAGTAAGCAAATATTTCATAGATGCAGAGTGGACAGTGAGCGTCCTTTGCTACGCTTCACAATGTGATATCTAACCCTCACTTGAGGTCAGGGCACATTGTTACTGCTGATTCAGAGAAAAGGTCTTTCATTGGGTAGCTGTTACCTGTTGGGTAAACTCAGATTGCTTTCAAGGTCAAACATGGAAGACAATGTTGCTTGTTTTTTAAATTGTTATTTTAAACAACAGTATCAATTGTGACTGGTTTTAACAATAGATACATCTCAATAATTCAGAATGAGAACGATTAAAATGGCAGATTGTGAACAACTGTTGTTATTTTGTGGTTTATCATTGTTTTCATTTTAGAACAATGATAGCATATTTTGACTCGCTTTTAAAAGGGCTAGTGAAGCTGCATCGGGCTTCATTTACAGTTTAGCTGGACAATAGTGCAACGCACGCACGCAACGCACACACACGCACACGCACACACACGCACACACACACACACACACACACACACACGCTGGTATGTCAGCTAAAAGCTCCAGCCGAGCCTGAAAACACAAAGAGCTGCTGAGCTGTTGAGCAGACAGCATGCGTACAAGCTGTGAAATATACAAGTTATCTGTCTGTTGTTTCCCACAATGCACCAGGCTGCAGGATCATTAATCTCTCTTCCCTTCTTTTTTCTTTCATGAGCTGAATCTATAAAGAGCTGACAAGAGAGAGAGAGACACTTCTTACTTTTTCACTGTAGAATTTACTATTCTGATCCAAGCAGCAACAAAACCTGCAGTTAGATTAAAAGATACAAACATATTATACTTGAAAGGGTCAAATAAAGCAATCATCAGAGGGTGTTTGTCATGGATGGGAAATTCAATCCAGAGAACTGTAGAAATTCAAACTTGAGATCATCTGTGCGGTCACATGCTCTTACCAACAAAGGCACAGCACTTAAGGACGATCCTGGGTTCAAATACCGATGTCTATTTCCCCATGAGTAGGAGAGTTATGACTGATGTTTATATTGAAAAGAAAACTAAAAAAGTGTTTCTTTCAAAATCAGAAAGTGTAAAAGGAAAACCAACCAACTCCTCATATTGCATATACAGTATGATATTTTTGTAGAAAAATTTTCTGAACCACCATGAAAGGAAACAAAAAAGGGAAAAATAAAGAAAACATCACAGGAGGCACTTTAAGTGTGTTAAGGCACTCATTTTGGAAACTTATCATATAAAATATACATCCAAACTGTACTACCGATTATTTCAGTTCTTTGTCTGCTAATATAGTCAGGAGGAAAAACTGCTGAGGTAAAATCATTTAAAACAGAGGTTTTCAAACTTTTTAGACTAAAACGAAAATGACTGTTTTATATTTCTTTAAACTAATATTCATCTTATTAAGCAGTGCTCAGCTCAAGGCGAAGCATTGGTACTTTTGAAAATGATCTCTAGAATATTGGCTGTACATTTAGAGGCTGGCTTTGGAACTGAAATTGTTTTACAACGGGAAAAGAAATGACATTACTAGTGTCAACCTCCAAATGAAACCAATGAGAAGTGTGCAAAAAGAAACCCTGCAGTTCTTCGAATGTCCACTTGAGGCAGGCTTAAAAAAAAAAAGGAATCCTCATTAGAGCCTGTATTTAAATGCCCATTTTCCTGGCAGAAATAAACACGTTTAGAGCCTGTTAAAAATGAGTTTTAGTCTCTACAGCCCCTTCCTGAATTCAGAACAAGTGTACAGGGATGTTTTTAAAAAAAAAAAAATAAGTGACCTGTTGGCGCTTCAGAGTTATGTGTAAGTCTGCTCCAGTAGGTGTATTAAGCTCATGTAACACTTTTAGTCTGATTACTTAACATCTATAGGTGTCAACCACCAACATTAGAACCAGACTCCATTATTGAATAGTCCATGGTTAGGACAGAAGACTTAAGGTCAGCTTTATAGCATAATGAAATACGTCGTCATAGCCTGTGACTCTCAGTGTTTTTTTAAGCTTAATGGTTCTTGTTGTATCACATTAAGATGGAGGTTTTAAACAAACATTTGAGCTGACCAAAGCACAAATGAAATATCACGTTGTTATTAAAGATGTGAATTTATTCAAGTTATTTACAATATCCAAATATGTAAGTTCAAGTGTTTTTTACTAAACTGAATCAAAGAAGAGGACATTGATATCAAAGAGACAATAAAGGCTTAGTTGGGTTATTAAGGGCATGTCTCAGGATCCCAGCAGCCTCACGCTACACTTCTCAGTGACATCATGCAAATGCCTCCTCTTCTGCTTTTTAACCTTTTCTGCTGTGATGGAGTTTGTTGGCTGACTTCCTCTGATTTCAGATTATGTCACCTCAGCTGCTTGGATTAAAGTGAACAAATGCTTGTAGAGTTTGTCCTTCAGGAAACTGCTCACTGAACTCGAACAATGTGAGGCCTGTCCAGGCTGCAGAGTGCCCTACTTTGAGCCATTCGCACTGACCCACATACATGTCACACACTACACACACTCTATACACTGCACATAATCTTTCCGGAAAATTCCTGGATAATATTGACACATGCAGACTTACTATTTGTCGGAACAATTAATGCCTGCTGCTGTTTCTCTTTTAAACATAAAAGCTATTTTCAGGGTATATTGTTAAAACACTGCGCTCTAAAAAAAAAAAAAAAAAAAAAAAGGATCAGAGTTCGGACTTTGGAACAGCTTCGGGGTTTAAATGAAGGGTAAGAGTTGGTCGACTGGGCTTGACAAGTTCTGCCTTCAGCTCAGGTTCATCTAAAACCAATTATCAGAGCTAGAATGTGAATCTGGACATTATCCCCAGCAGGGACTCTCTAGGTATGTAACAGCAGAGAAGCAGAGAGGTAACTGATAAGACGTGTGTGTTTGTGTGTTTGTGTGTGTGACCTTCAGTAGCTAAAAACAGACTCCTGCCTGTCAGCAGCTACAGCCGCTTGCTGCCAGTCTGCAGGCTCAGTGAGCTGCAGCTTCAGGCAGCACAGACACATATCAGGGTGCTGCAGGAGCAGATGAAAAACCTCACTGCAGGGTTTTGGGGCTAAAGGCACACCTTACTGGTTTAAAAGCCTGGTATGGTTACAGGATCACAATATTCTGTAAAAGCAGCAGGCCTGTTTCACGAACCCTGTATGATAACACCAGTAAACCCCCCTCCCCCCTCAAAACGCAAGTCTCAAATAACAGGCACTTTTACGAGTTAACAAGTGTTGAAACTGATTTTGTTAACACTGACTAACTCAGTAATCAGTACATCCATCCAGCAGATATCCTGGAAACAGCCAGGGTATCAGACAGACACTATGATGAGCTACTGACTGAATCCAGTCCTGTCTTGTAAAACGGATCACAGGGTTTCTATTCTGTACTGTTTGGGATCCCCTGATCATGACGACCAAGTGCAGCTGTAACAGGATAAGGTGACATCAGGAGCTCTCTGAACGCTGAGTCAGCTCCCAGAGTTACAGCAGGAGTCCAGTTACTGAGAGCTCGGCTTTCACACAGACGGTTAAACGTTATCGAGTGAGTCAGAGCAACACTCCGCTGGTGAGCAGCGTTCAACAGGCAGAAACAACATGTTTCTGACATCGCAGAATGAAAGAGTCAGTGTATCACAATAGGCACCTTCAAGATTCAGTATCATAACAAAACTACCAACAACTTATAGGTATATGTTTTCATGTTCCAACAGTGAGGCTAAGTGATGTGACACAGACCCCAATGTGTTGGTTAGAATAATAAGCATTTATGTCCTTCAGTGACTGTATCTACACTGGAATGTTGAATAAAATAGAAGAAATTGTTATTTTTTCAGTCATTAATTGGCAACGAATAAAGCAGCACAGTTGCAGCTTTGAACAGTTATTGAGTAATATGAAACACAGATGATTGGATGGGTAAGAAAAGTGAACGTTGGACAGAAAGATGTCTGCACTAACGAGAAGAGAAAGTTCAAATACATTTCTTTGGAATCATTTTAATTGTAGGCATTTATATTTGTTTCTTTTGCTCCTGGAATAATAAAAATGTAGTGCTGGGTATCTTAAATCTTTGTGTAGCCTGACACAAAAAGCCAACAACAACAATAACACTATTGATGATGAGATCAGTATCAGGATGTATGTTTCAGGATCAGATCAGAACTGAAAAAATAAATCTATGCACCTATAATAACTTTCGTTTTTTTTGATGAAATGATCACCTTTTTTTCACTTAATTTGAAGCCACCAGTATCAGCTATAACGCATGCATACAAAAACAAGTCAATTATATTTGGTGTCAACCTTCAAGCATCCTCCATGTTTGTTTCCGACTGGCTCCAGCCCCGTCACAAGCTCGAGTGGAAATAAAGAAGGGCTCGGCAGATCAATAGATGTTTCCAATCTATTCTGCAATCTTTACTGTAGTTCACACATCATTTCAGTGTCCTCACACTGCTATAGAGCATACGCCGTGTTTCAAAAGAAGATCAACCTGTGAACTCTCCTCTTTGTTGATTCTTTATGTAAAAATGTTTTCATTCTCTCATATCCAGACAGCTCATCTGCTGTCCTCATCTGCTTTACTAACTTAGAGCTGTGATTGTGACATTTCAAATGTGCCAGCAGCCTCATGTGGCTTTTTAAAGAAAATGTCACCCTGCTTTATTGCAGAATGCATCAGCATTACAAAGAATAAACACAGTCCCTACAACACCCAGCAAGGCAATTGAGTCTTAAAACCTGACTGAGACATCTCGGCCGTCCCCGTCTTGCTGCGCTCCATAGATTATGTAAGACATAACTACACTGTATATGTGTCAGCCCTGTGGTTGATTGGCAAATAGTCCAGGGGGTACCCCGGCTCCATGCAATTCAAGACTCTCAGTTTAGGAAAGCCCAGAAAGCCTCCTGCTTGATTTACATGCAAAACAAGGTTTAACCAGGTTTAAATGTAGGTTAGCTCAATGTAAACATCCTTAACTCTTTACAGGGCACTCACTGAAACACTCTGAAATTCAAAAATTCAACCTCAGAGTGTTGAAGGGGGACATAACAGAACTTTTTCTGTTAGGACCCCCAATTAAAAATTCTAATTTCATTGAGAAAAATAACAATTGACGTAGTTACCATATTTGGATCAAATGCCACAATAGCAGGATCAGTGATGTAGGTTGATCTCTTCTGATTGGCTGAGTGAGGCTCACATGTTTCTTGACCTTACTGAGGTGCAAAAAGGTGGCCATATGTAATGTGTACGGAAATGACCAAAAAAAGTCCCTTGCCCGATAAAGGGTTAAAGTATTCTGCAGGCTCAACACTAACGGAGAATGATTTCACACAAACATTTCATGTGGTAAAAATATAGGTTAGAGCCACTTTAAAGAAGAGCCTGTTTCTTTGATTGACAGCTCTCCAATCACACACATCATTGTTTAGATTGCTCTGGTTCCAGGGACTGAACGAGGAAGCAGCTGTTTAATGAGTTCAGCAGATTTTCATGCTTTTAATGTGACAGCTAGTAACTTGCTGTTGAGCACCTCGGAAACAAAAGAGTAGAGCCTCATTTTGCTGGTGCTGATCAATCGTCATCTGCAGCTGGAATAATCTTTCTGTTATGTTAATACTGACCTGCACGTTTGGTGAGTTCAATCTTTAAATTTAAGTCTGCTGTATTCTATATTTGTTCCAATGGTTCCTTCTAAAGTCATTAAGGTACCTCAAAAGTATTTATTTAAAGGAAGAATGTGCAGCTTTTTAATCCAGTAGATGTCAACTTTGAGCATCAGCATGACACCAAAATAACATTGTCCTTTACTCGAGATGAAAGTGTCCTTCATTGTTGTGTTAGCACGCTAATGTTAGCATACCTCATATTGCACATAAAATGGACATCGAATGACAGAAAAATGTTGCTCAATCTTCCTTTAAATGGCTCACTAACTTCCTCAAACAGCTTTTTTACCAAACCAACAGCAAGAAAACGTCTGGCTCTCTGCTGGGTCTATTTCCAGAGCTGGATTAATCCCCTTCAGCAGGACGGAGTATTTGAGATGGAATCAAAATCAATTACGGTGTGAATGAGTTTTCCAGATTTATTTCTGCCTTATATAGCTGGGTAGGCCAGACCTTATTATACATTTTGCTGAAACCTCCACACCTGTGTTAATCTAATGCTGAGCTTCATCAAACTGTGAGCCCCGAGCAGCAGATTTAGTCGGATTGAGCCTCATTTACTCCTTAATACCTCTGTTTAATACCTGCTCCCTGGACCTGCTGCTATAAACCTCCAGACCTAAGGGAACAATGAGTCACAGAGCCAAAAGGAACGAAGCGTTCACTCTCCCTCCTTCAACCTCAAACTCTCCGGGGATTCCATAAAAGCCTTCAGATCTAGAAATCATGGCATAAATCCATCCGGCTGTCACAAAGAGAGCAGATTAGCTGCACATGGCAGCACACATTGAGAACGTAATTCCAACAACGCTCTGTTGTTTATATTTTGCTTTGTGTGTGTTTATTTCCATCATGAACATATTTATAGTAAAAACGTGAAGAATTATGTGTGACTAAGAGGCTTTTTATTTCCACACACCAGCTTACACTACGACATAATGCAGGATGACAGGGTTGAGTATTTTGGAGAGATGTATTAATCTTTTATGGACAAAACACACGTTATTTTTTTTAACAATAAGGCGGCTATCCATGAAATGGGGGGGAAAACGTTTTTATATCCGTCCTCATTATATTGCATCTTCTCTCATAATTAGTCACAAATGTTTTACATTGTAGTGACAAAACAGCCCTTCTGTTGTGTGTGGACCATAAACTGAATAGAAGAAGTGGGCATGGCCACAGTGACATGTGTTGGTGGATGTTTTTTAAACCCTGACTTTGTCATTTCAGTGGTCTTGACCTTTTTTTTGTTTGTTTGTTTTTCAGAAAAAAACAACCATATTTAGACAAGAGGGTGGATACACTTTGTTACTGACAGTGATTCATCAAAAACAAGGAGGACACACACTGTAGTGTACCCTGCTGTCAAAACATCACTTCCTAATAATCTCCTGCCTGCTGACCAAGATTGCCTGAGCGTCACTTTTCAGACTAGGACATAACGTCCAGTTCTTTTATTGAGTCCAAAGCGTAGTTGTGTTTGTGGTTACTTTAGAGAAACCTTATGTCATTGAAAGCTAATGAGGTCATTACACTCTGATAGTCATGGCAGCTGTCGATGGCTGCTCATTGCCATCGTCTCCAAGTGTCTTCTCATGGTGGATCAATGCTAGACATCTGTATGAAAGAAAACAACAAGTACTATCTAGAACTGCTCTTCATGTACAGGATCAGCAGCATCTTTTCCATCAAACACCAGCAAACTGATTTGTGATTCCTCATCTGAATGAGCTTCACAGCTTTGCATCTGTGCATAATACAAGAATATCTCACAGACAGGCAAGTCTAAAGGTCAGGAAAATACCAAACTGATGCAGCACTGCCTATTGAGTAGCAATAAAGATAGAAGACAAAGAGAAAAAAAGACCCATAAGGTATGTGACCTGAGACACACTTCATAAATAAGTCCTCACTGACTGTCAATACATCTCTCCAAGTATAAACGGATGGATTTAAACACTTTCATGAATTAATCATTTGTATTTTTGTCACCTGATTGTGGACTGATATCAACGTGGACTTTCTTTCTGTCAATGTGTGATGTTTCCGGAACAGTTTAACATGTAGACAGCTGTGTGTGTATGTGCCAACATGGCCGTGTGACGAATACTATGAACCACAGAGAGCGGAGGGGAAACTCTGCTGCTCTGAATGACTGAGACTGCTGCACAGTACCGGTGTGTGCGTGTGTGTGTGTGTGTGTGTGTGAGAGAGTGTGTGTGCGTGTGTGTATGTGTGTATGTGTGTATGTGTGTGTGCGTGTGTGTGTGTGTGTGTGTGTGTGCGTGTGTGTGTGTGTGTGTGTGTATGTGTGTGTGTGTGTGTGTGTGTGTGTGTGTGTGTGCGTGTGAGAGTGTAAGCAGCTGATAATTCTCATTGTGTCAGTTCAAACTGATTTTTGGCCAAAAGTTGCCAATTAAAAACTGACAGATGATATAATAGCTGTTCTCATCTAATAGCAGGTGATTGCAGTTGGTAAACAAATGAACTGTTAGCCAAGACGCTCCTTTTCTTGTTCTCTGAACTATTTCTGCGGGTTAACGATGTTAACGATGTGTAGCTTTAACTAGTGTCAGACTATTACAGTGATACAGAACACGTTAACACCGTATTACTACAAGCACAGTGTTTAGCGTCCCTACAGCAAAGCTAAACATCTGCCACCAATAATAGATCATTAACAATCCGCACATAACTCCCACAGCTGAAAATAGACTATCGCAGTTGACACTTTACACCCATGGCCGTCAATAATCACTTTCTGACAATGTTAACGCTAAATGTGTAATGACTTGAATATCTGTGCTGACTATATTTTTTAGTTACACAAAAAAAACCAATAATAATAAATCCCTGCAATAAATCCCAAAATCAAACCTAACACAATATAATGCCAGTATTTTCATTTGGATGAACAAACATGTTCACAATACTCCAGATATTTACTTGTACATAAGGCCTGAAAGGGTATTTTAAGAAGGCTAATGTTGGTTTGGGTTTCCAGTTGCTTTTAAAGACTAGAGGTGTTAGTGCTTGTACATATAAAACTAAAAACAGACTGAAACCGTGCTTCTGTTTCTGTAAAGTCTAAATCTGTGGACAAATGTAGAGCTGCTATCAATGATCCAATAAAAACAAAAATCTGCAAGATGTCAGACGGGTGCATGTCATACATCTCACAGGATTCTCTTTATCGCTGGAGCTAAACATTTCCAGGAATAAATATTAACACTCCTTACACTTCGAGCATGTTTCCATCTAGTCAGAGTGAAACTTCCTTCTCTGAAGGACGGCTGTCATTGAACCTTCTGTCACACAGAGAGAAGGCTCTATCTGTGAAACTGCACCTGAGGAACATACAGCACAGGAAGAGGCTAAGGCGGCAGCACGCTCAAATAGGAGTTCTTCTACAAATGTATGAATTGAATCAAATAGTCTCAGTTTGAAAGAAGCAAGATTACTCAGCAAGACTACACTGACTTCACAATCGGGTCTTTCTCTCATTCATCCCTTTTTGCTGTCTTTCTGGGGCTGTCATTGGATGATCATCTGTCTTGTCAGTGGTAGTCGTCTAACAACGGCGTTCCTCCCTCATTTTCAGCCTATCGTCTTTCTACTTCCCTTTTAAATAGGATTCTTTCTCTGCCTTAGTTCCTTCCTTCATGCTGCCCCTCCCAACTCCTCCAACACCCCATCACCGCTCCATCAGCAGATTCTACACCACTCCGGTCTCATCAAGTCATCAGCTTCACCACCACCAGGGTCTGGACGCCATGGGGGGATTTATTCTGTCAACTCTCAGAATTGTCATTCTCCCAACACATCAACGACCCCATGAAGTCTAAAGTATTTCTGTCGAGTCACACCTTCATGTTATCCATGGTGATGAATCAATTTCTTAATTCACTTGTCTCTCCTGATTGAACTCGTTTCATGTGTGTCTCCAGTCGCCTTAAAAAGGAAATCTTAATAATTTTGTGATCAAAGATGCTTAAGAACATTTTCATCCATTCAATCCTGTCATTGGGCGAGAGACTTGACCTGGAGGTACATGTATGCACAAGAAGTACAAGTCCTATCACACTGAAAGACCCCTGTCTGACTGTGGATATGAACATGGCCCCTTTTTGCGAGCTGGACACTTGCATTTAATAATCCATCTAGTTGTTGTAGGCTGCACAATAAACGTTAATACATGAGCATGTACAGTGAACGTAACTCAAAAGTCTGAAGTTTTAGCAAGTAATATGATTCATTTTCACCAATGCTTTAACACTTGAGTATGTGCAATGTAGCAGGTGAATGGAGGACAGAAAAGCCAGGCTTTAGCACCATATTGATGCAGTCAGAAGAAGCTCGCTACAAGCTCCTCTAAGATTAAATGGTGCTCATTTGATGGTGCTTTAACTGCTTTTGCACATATTTTGACATGTTGCAAACACTGGTGTTTAGTCAAACATTAGGTCCAGGCAACATAGGAACTTTGATTGAGAGCTGATTAAATAAAAAGGATACATTCTCTAATTGCAGGTACTTACATATTTAATATCTATTGATTTGTTTCCTTCTATATAACCGTTTACTTTCTCTACCATCTGTGGTTTGTGGATTTAACATTTGAAGATCTCATCTAATGGAATCACAACCCATTGTGCTTATCTTTAAGCCTTTTCCTTTTCATAGCACCCTTCCATTAAAACAAACATGATCAACCATATGAAGATCTCTCAAACAAAATAAAACATTTGCGCTCAGAACATATTATGTAGTCATGCCTATATGTTTCAAAACAGCAAAAAGATTCCTTGTATAAATGTGAGCTGATCATGTCTTAATCCTCAACAACAAGTTAACAGATACACGTGAAAGGATCCTAACAGAAAATCCTGTGAGTTCAGAAAGATGTTGGATGATGAAGAACTGCAGAGTGAAGCAGATAAAAGAGGTAGAGGAGTGATTTCTGTCCCTGTCTGTGGTCTATTCATTCCTACTCTGTCTATTCAAAGACCCTCAGCTGTGAAACCAACACCAGCTCCACTTTTAGGCCCCCCGGCTCTGCTTTCGGCCTCACTGACAAATCCTAGCAGCCGTCTCACCCCTCGCGGGGCCGCAAGGGGGCCAAAGATCTCCCCCTGACATCTTTATTCTCTACACTCGTTTCTGAATCATCGTCCCCTGTAAGAACAGTTTCACATAATACTAGGCTACGTGTAACAACAAAGAGTGAACATTTAACATGAAACAGGAAGCAAAAGACATGTAACAAGCAGAGAAAGAGCCGCTTTAAAGGACTGTACCGCTGCTTAACAAAGCACACAACATGTTTCCTCCCCTTCTGGTTCTGGCTGCCATTTCTTTCAACAAACTATGAAGTGAACTCTTGACCTTGCTGTTGAAGTTACACAAAGTCTCTGTGGTGATTCTTGTTCCTCAAACTCTATAAAGATGCACCCAGGACATTTCTGCACACGTTTTTAAAGGATTTTCTCACAAGTAGCCCCTCTCACAAGGGGAACACATATTTCTTCTCAAACCATTTATGTCCACAAGTTAAAGTCCTTCAATCTTAATTTTCTTATGACAAGTGATGAAATCTGACAATGTGTATTTCAATCATTTCCGACTCACATGTCAATATCACTGCAACAAGAACAGTCTCATTTTAACTGTTTCATATTGTATTTTGTTAAGTATTGCATTGATCACTTTGTCTTGTTTCCAAGAACCTTTGGAGTCCCTTGTCTTATTCTTCATTCAATGTCACTTTTGAGGCACTTTTTATGTTGACAGTAGAGAGATGTCAGAAAATGAGGGCATGCAACCAAGCCCCCCAGCAGAAATCCCCCCGAGGGACACTAATATTACATGATCATATATGCAACAACAAGACGCCACACCTTGCCCCTTTTTGTCACTCATGTAAAAAGAGTTATTTAAATGAGCTTTTTTTTTTAGGTTAATCCTTTTTTTCCCCAAACTGGTGCTGATTTCTGTCATTTGTAATGAAGAAATGTTAAGAATTCCAGGCCATAGAAATGACTTGATTGGACATGAAAAGGGCTTTAAAATGCAATACCATCTTGGAAAATCAATGAAAGTCATAAATGAACGTGTACTTAATTGATAGAAAATCTCCAACAGTTAAGCTTAATCTCAGAAACAAAAAATGTAATCTTCATTCATTTATTAAGTGATCGAGTTATTCTAGTTATGATAAAAAAATAACCTGAACTGAAAGATGTATTTTCAGTTCACTTTGAAGCAGTTTCTTACCCTGGAGATGGTCAGTGGCATGTTGAAGTCCTTTCCCCCCTGCAGTCTGAAGCCCCATGGGCCGGGGCCGGGCAGTGACACAGTGTAGGCGCTCATTCTCTCACACAGTTAAAAAGGTCCTCCAAAATGGATAATGCAAATTAAACCAAAATTTTTGATAGCCCACAGCTGCTGGAGGGATGGGAGGGCAGGTCGGCAGCGAGTAGCCTCTAAAAGATGACAGAGAAAAGGTTGTTAGACAGATGAAACGATGGCGAAACAAATGTGACGCGTGAACAGAAAAACGTCAAATCACGAACCAGAAAGAGAGAGTGAAGAGGAAGCTGAGTGGGGAGAAGAAAGAGGACTTGCCTGTTCAGAGGAGCTGAAGTGACAGCCTAAGAATAGCCAGAGATAGCCCTGTTGCATTGTGGGGGGTGAGGGTGAGATTGGGTGAGGCAGGGTGAGGCAGGGTGGGGGAGAAAGGAGGGGGGTGTACTTATATGGCGTGAAAGGGGACACCCGGTATGCCCGGCTCGTCGTGATTCACCGGGGCTAATATAGACCCAGAAATTCTTCTATACACCCCCTCCCATTCTTCCTCCCCCCCACATCCCATTATGACCAGGGTCTCCCTTGGGCCCAATCAGGGGCGACGGTGGGAGATGTCTCATTATCTTCACGGTGATAAAGCACAAACTAAAAGGCTATGAGTTAAGTGGCTCCGATAGCTGAAAGGTCAGCCGCAGATGGATATTTGAGCGAGGTCGCAGGTTCAGATATTTAAAGGAGGAAATGCTTTTAGTGTGTATTCACATAAATGTATCTACCTTCAGCTATTTGACACATGAAGCTTGACTAACAATTCAAAGTGAGAGCATATCACAGGAAAAGAAGATTCTTCCAAACAATATCATGAACCACAGCAGTATTACTTACCCCTGTATCATAAGTACCAACTTCCCTAAACATATACCAACTCTGCTTAACAGTCTACTTTAATGCTGACAGAGTTGGAACAAGACAGCCTTTTCCCTGACAGCAACACATGTACACCAGGTTAATGGTTTTATATTTGGGCAGGTGCTAAGAACAACAGGTGAGAATTCCTCTGAAAAACACACGCACGTGCGCGTGCACCCACACACACACACACGCACACACACAACTGTCAGTATGTGAACTTCATGTAAGGACTGCAGACATGTTTTCAAACCGTATAAGACACTGAAACTATGCAGTTGTATTTTCACATTGCAAACAATTGTTTTTGTTTTTTTCACTTTATTTAAAAAAATGATCAAACAAAAGCATTTCTTCAACTAATGACCAACCTGCAACTTTGTGAAACAACATCCCGCTGACTGACAGGCTGACCTCAGAGCAGCCTTTATCTGCTCAGTCTGTGACATCATTGCTAAGTTTAGACACTTTGTCATGGAGAGGAATCTGATGCAGGCACTGTGACGATACTACTGGAGGACCCATGGTGCATTTCTAATATATATTTTATGTGTATGTATGTTAAATCGCTTTTTTTTCTCCTGAGTGCCATCCTTATGTATAGCGGCTAAACCTAACCTTAAAGCCAATGAGGAGCTACGAAGGCGGCTACTTTAGCCTATTAATTGACACGCTTGCCGACTTCACTCCTGAGCCTAAGATTTTAAAATAAGAGAGTCCAATCAATATCTTCTTGGAATTTATTTCTCATTTCATCATGGTCTTCAGAAATGTCACGTGCACGGTTTCAACCATTGTTATTAAATTTCCATTCAAACCTTCAGTAAGTGTTACCGCAGCGTGACGTAGCATTCAAAAAAGTGCATGTGACACCCCTGTGAAAGTTCCTACATATAAAGAGCATCACCTTAACCCAAAGGTGACACCTGGTGGAACATCCTCATACTCCTAAAAACAGCTCCTGCACCATGTATTGCTGCCCAACTGCCAGCCAAGCACTTCATCGGCGCTTGACAAAGTAATGAACAGGTGCACTGGTGGTTAGCGTTGTTGCCTCACAGCAAGGGCTTGGTTAGAACTGTCATTATTCCTGTCTGCCAGCTGGAATAATGAATAAACGTGGGAGTTTATCGTTCTCTTTGGGCCTGTGTGGGTTCAGTCCAGGTAGCATCCTCTGATAGCACCAAGACATGCTCTGTAGGTTCATTGTTGACCTTTAATAATCAGTAGGTGTGCCCATATAGCAGGTGTAAGTGTGTATAAGTGGTTGTCTGTCTCTATGTGTGAGCCGTGTGATTGAGAGGACCTGTCCTAGGTGTACTGCCTCTCACCCAATGACAGCTTGGATCACCTCCAGCCCCCCCAGTGACCCTTAACAGGATAAGCAGTGTTGATAATGGATGGATTGGATGAGAACAAGCAGTTGATTTTCTGTAATGCTTTGTTAGCTTCCCCCCCTTCTCCTTACATTGTGTCTGCATTGATACTTTTGTTGTGGTAGGACACTGTCACCATCTTTCCTTCAGCAGAATAATCTACATGTAAAAATGTGCTTCAGAAGCTGTAGAAAATGTAAGGACAGTGAGTTTTTCTTTTACACATCCACATGGCAATCCAAGAGCAACAAAGTCTGACACTATAATGTTTGTTATTTGTAAAAGTGGACTTGTATCAATCCTTTGTAGTTGGATGTATTTACAAGGGGGCTCACAGGAAAAAGTACTGGTTAAGTTTATATGAAAAAATTTGGAAATTTGTGTTCCTGAATGAATCTCACGCCAAAAATCTTAACCATCCATGATACCACTAATCCCGCTTAGAGTCACTTAGGGCTAGAGCCAATCACAGCTGACATTGGGTCAGAGGTGAGGTACACGCTGGACAGGTAGCCAATCAATCACAGGGCTGACATCTAGAGACAAACAACCAGTCACACTCACAGTCACACTGTTGTGATACATTAAACCAATTTACTTCATGATTATGTTTTTTTTAGATATGGGAGGAAGTTTGAATACACAGAGAAAACCCACACATGCACGCATGCAAAAAATTCCATCCAGAAAGCCACTCTTTGACGGGGATTCAAACCAAGAACTTTCTAGCTGTGCAACAGCACAAACTACTGCATCACTGTGCAGCACAATATAAATTATATTTAACCAAAAGCCAACAACAATGAAAATAACTTTTCCTCAGGTTCAAATAAAAGTTGTTTAGGCCTCAACATGTTTGATAGTGGACAGTCTAACATAGAGACACATAACAGCTATATGAGAAGGGTGTAAAATAGTGCAATAGTGCGTGCAGTGTGGGTGTGTGGGTTACAGTATTTGATGAAAAGGGACGATGGTGTGATAGTGGATCTCTCTTTAAGCCCTAACAACTTAGCTGACCTCAGTGCAGCTGTGAATAGTTTGTCATTTTAAACGGCTGTTTAATAGAGCTGCCTTAATAAATTAAAGGTCAGATTAGCTATTATAATGTTGATGACACCACATACACACTCAGCAGAAGGACTGGTTAGATTATAGGTGGGAGAGAATGTATTTTCTTCACGGTACTGTTCTTTACTATTGCAGTACTTTCTCTCTCTGTATCAGTTTATTTGAATTCAATCCCCATTTGAAATTTGGTTTTACCTCAGGACAAAAATACTTAACTTCTGGCTGCTATTTGCTTCACTGGGAAAATAAAGCAGCTGCTTGCTTTTCAGTATTCATGAATAAAATGTATTTAAATATTCCATGTAAATTGGGGCAGACTGTAAGTGTCTATCAAATCCAACGAGTCTGATGTTTATTCATCTTGTTTATTTTTTTCATTACACCCCCATGCTTCAAGTTCAATCAATTTCTACAGCAAAAACTGTTCCTTTACTTAGACAAGTGTTATAATAACATATTTCAAAAATGTGCTTAAATGTGTTTTACAAACTACAACTCATAATAATAAGTGTTTTTTAGTGTAATAAGCAAGGTGCGGGTGAAATTAGACTATCCTAGGTCTACTGGACGCAAACTACAAAAGCATGTTTTCGATTTGTTATTTTAACGAGCCACTATGTAGCCTATCATGTTATCACGGCTTTAATACGCTACTGAATGTATACAGTTGTTATATCAGTTCACCTCTTGTCCCAGGTGAGCTGCAGACGGACACCGCCCACCTTCTCCTGCTGCGTCCTGTACTGTGATCCGCCCAGCAGGACCACTCGGTGCACGTCACTCAACCTACACCCCGAAAACAACATCAACCGAATAAGTGACACGTTTGGGTTTTTTTTTTTTTTTTTTTTTTTTATCATGTTGAGTTAATTTCAGGGTTTAAAAAAGAAGCAAGTTGTTAATGTGAAATAGGCCCCCGAAGCTGTGAGCCGGGCGGGCGAAGGATGCAACCTGTTGCCGGTTCCGGGATAAGCCAAGAAAAAGGGATAAGCCGGGGGACAACAGACGCACGTGCGCTTGACAGGTGGGAGACTGTTTGACAGGTGGATACCTGTTGCAGCTTTTTGTTTCTTACCAGCTCCGTGAACGGTTACACACCAACCGGGACAGACCCTGCGGTGATCCGGGGATCCAGCTCCGGTGCCCGGGCCGGGCAGAGAGCAGCAGAGAGGCCCATGGGTGGAGGAGGAGGAGGGGGGGGGGAGGGGGAGGCGGTGTCTACGGTGGATTTTCATTAGCAGGGTTTTTATTTAAAGAGGCAGGAGTCAACCTACAGCATCCACTCCTGTTTGAGTGTTTACCAGTAACAACGTGCTTTGATGTTATGTTTATTAAAACAAGTATTTAGTATTCTCTGATCTCTAACTCAAATTATTGTTTAATTACACAAATAGACATTCGATATATAGATAAAGTATCTATCTATCTATCTATCTATCTATCTATCTATCTATCTATCTATCTATCTATCTATCCATCCATCCATCCATCCATCCATCCATCCATCCATCCATCTAAAAAATAAAAATATAAAAATCCACCTCAGTCCCAATCCCCGGTCCCCCCCATAACCATATGCACTGTATGTCCTGTTGTCTCACATGTATGTCCCTGTGTTCACCCTTTGTCGGCGCAGCCCTTAAAACTGTACCATGTTGGTGAAAAAGAATTTCCCCGCGGGGACAATAAAATAAAAAGTCTCAAAAGTCTATCTATCTATCTATCTATCTATCTATCTATCTATCTATCATCTATCCATCTATCCATCCATCCATCCATCCATCTATATTTAAAGGAAACTTCATAGGCAAAGAGGAGTCACCTCTTTGTTTCAAAGTAAGTCCTCAGAGTTAAAATAGATTTTGAATTATTGCCAGCTTTTTCCCTGAATCTGTGGAAAAAAAACAAGGGAAATTATGGCCATGCCTGCAGCAGAAATGTAGGCCTATAAAAAATTAAATGACATTCAATATAAAGCTTCAGTGTCTGTGACATGGGAACCTGCATGCATGTCAACTCTAGTGAGGAGGGAGACAGCTCTATCCAAAAACAGGTGTCAGAGTTACAGATTGCGTGCATAACTCAGAAATTTGCAATTGTTCATTTAAAAAGCATACCAAGAAAAAACAACAGACTTTTAGTTGGTGTCCTGTTGTTGAAGAAGTGAATATTTTAAAGTCTACTTTAAAGATAGGACAGATTCAGAGACATGGGACATGAGGGAAAACATTTAACAATTCATGATAATGAGTCAAGCCTGTGACCTGTGCGACGGGAAG
This sequence comes from Symphodus melops, assembly GCF_947650265.1. Lineage (NCBI taxonomy): Eukaryota > Metazoa > Chordata > Actinopteri > Labriformes > Labridae > Symphodus > Symphodus melops. The sequence continues at coordinate 6,928,201 of NC_136705.1, forward strand.
TGAAGCCTCTGTAAATGGGACATCTGCCTGAGCGAAACCCACTCAGTTCAAATTTAATTTCACACATAGGCTGAAACATACACATGCACGAACAGGATCCTATGGACATGCGCTAACGCTGGCACCCTCGGCAGTACTCAGGAAATTTCCAGATTTTAACCAGCCACCCCTCCGGTTCCAAACCCAAGTACCTGAGCTACCGCCACTTCAAACTGCAATTAAACCAAATTGTTTATCTGAAATAGGAATTTCTAACTTTATATATTATCTGTATACAATGCCAAACCGTATCTTCATGTATACAGGCATGAATGAAGGTGCTCAACAACAAATACAGTGAATAGAAGGAATTTATTTAGAAAAATAAATAACACACTGAAGTAACAAATCTACAATAAATCAGCTTCCTGTTTTTTAAACATCATTCTCTCTGAACAGTCACTTTAATACACAAGGATTAATAATACATACATCTGAAATATACCCAGTATATTTATTGTTTATGTAATACTGTCTAAGATGTTTGTACTTTCTGCATCAGGATACAAGCAGAAAATAAATTCAGGTGAGCTCATGGTTTAGATTTTCACCTGAAATTACTTAGTCTCATTTACACTTTAGTTAGGCAGTCAAATTATCTTAAAAGTAAGACTGCTCAGCTAGCAGCCTGTGCAACTTCTTTCAATTCATTGATGTTGACAGTAAACTTTGTTAAGCTCTGTTAATCCTAGTTTAGCATCAAAAACATGTTGATCAAGGTTAGCTAACTTTTAGCATAGTTTCAACAGGCCAAAAATATAGTTTACATTTGACACAGGCTGGTGCTAGTTACTCATTGTGGCTTCTGTAGCAACATCTTTATTCAACAACTTTAAAAACAACTCCTTCTAAATTTAAGACCTGTTCACCTGAAATAAAATGTTTGGTTGATATTTGTTCAGCTATAAGAAAAGCTTACAATTAGCTAAATGTGTTTTTGCAAATGGATGAATGTTGTTGTTACAAGACTTTTGCAGCTGTTCATCTTATTGTTTAGCTAAATGTTACGTTAAATAGCTTGGTTCTACTTAGCTTATGGTTCAGTTTTACACCTTTAAAAGGTGCCCACTGTTTAAAAAAGTTTTCTTGGCTAAATGTATGGAAACATTTCTCCCAGCTAGAAATAAACTGTCATGTCTGTGTTATTTTATAAGAGCAGTCAAAGAGGATTCTTTGGGAATGGTACATCAACCTCACACAGACCAATGTGTCAGATTGGCTTATAAAGCGCTGCATTACAATCAACAATTACGTCCCTTTAACCCCCCTTACAAACACAAACAACATCATAGTCACATTCCACTACACTACTGTTTAGCAAAATATACATTTAAAATACTAAATGAAGAAAAGAAACAAACAGAACAAAGAAGACAAACTGAAGAACACCTGAAAGCAGGAAATCTCTTCAAACATTTTGAAATGTCTTTTGGTTGTGAAAGTGCTTTTGCAGGCCTCTAAGCTTTCAGGGTTCACTGAAATAGCGAGCATTGTATTAGTTCTAATAAAAGATATTTTTGTAACACCTTATGCGTTGCCGTCATGCCAAAATGTTGTCAGGAATGTAGCCATTAGAAGTGGATCTTTACCTTTGTCTATACCAGTGGTTCCCAAAGTGGGGACCCAGAATTAGAAAAGGAGGGGCATGGCTTAAACGAAACACTGCAAGGAAAAAAAGCCCATCGCTAGCTAGTCCTATTTCATGTTACTGTAAGCTATATACATACTAACGTTGAGGATTTGGTTGAATGAGTTATAAAGAGGGCTGTTTTAAACTTTCGTTCTTGTACTTTTTTTCTAGGATTGGAATGTCTTTCTTATTTTCAGGTTAAAAGTTTGGTTTAGAAATAGTCTCTTTCCAAATGTCTCAGTTGACTCAATGAGAACCATTCAAACTTTGCACCTGTCAAATAACTCTGCGGAGGACTGAGCTGAATAATCACAGGTTAATAATAAAGAGCAACAGACACCAAGAACACAAACAAGGAACCACAGATTTTGTTTTAAAGGTCGCAGTGCCTTTAAAACATCCATTTTCAAACAAATACTCATCACATATTAATGCTAAGTTGTCTCAGAACCTGACTCAGAGGAACCCTTACACACATACAACCATAAGAGACGGTTTAAAGAACAATAACCTTGTCTCTATTTACATCCTCTGACTGGAACAAAAATCAGATGGATGAGATCAGTTAGTTGTGCTTCAGTGCTATACAGACCTACTGTTGTGATTTGACTGAAGGAGTCCTACAGTCACACAGGTTTTCACTTAATTTGTCTAATTACGCCTCTTCTATGGACAATAGGGCCCTTCATACGAGTAGACTTTGAACTGCACAAACTTGCTATACTGTTCATACACAGAGATCTAATCAGCCAAATTAACAACAAACACCTGTGTGTAGGTGTCTTAGGCCTTTTAAACAAAAATGGATAAACAGTAATGGGCCACTTAAAGAGAAACAGCATTATTTCCTGCTGATCTTTTTATTTCACAGAAAATTCGTAGTAAATTGTTTTAAAGTATTATATATAAATATACAAAAGTACAGTAACGTGTAGTATCCACAGTAAACGTAAATGTGTCTTCTGAGTTTAACGTTATAGGACAGCAACCTGTTTCACCACTGACGTTATAGGTTGTGTCCATTTTTGACTATTTAAAGGTTAAAATCAATTTATTTCATGGCTTTGTTTGTTTCTGAGCTTCATGTAAACTCCATATCTTAAATATATGACTCAAAGTGAGATGGCCACTTGGCTGTGTGTGATCAGCCAGGATGAGACCAGGCTTTACCCAGACCCTGCCTTTGTGTTATTGTGGTTTATCTTGGAGCCTTTCCGCCCATTGGGTAGGAAGGGGCTGGACTCAGAAGTGACGACGATGCTTGGGATTCGACCAATCGTGCCTCTCCTCACATGCGACTCTCCAAAATCCCCACTCTGTCAGACAGAAACACAGACAGTGTTTGTGTGTTACCATCAATTGATTGTAATTAGTTTGTACTTGTAGGGACTATACACAACTCTGTTTCCAAAAAAAAGTTTGGATCATTTTTTAAAATCACTTTAAAACAGGGTGTGATGATTTTCAAAACTTTAAAATCTGACATTTAATTGGAAATAGCTCAAAGACAAGATTTTAAGCACTGAGGAGACTGGTGACGTTATTTTAAAAGTTGAACGATTTACCATTCTTTTTAAATGTAGGAATTCAGCTGTTCAACTGTTCAGCTTATCCCCTTTGTCTTGTTTGGTGTTTCATACTGCCTTAAACATTTTCAATGGTGACAATTTAGGATGAAGGCCAGTTTATCGCCTGGAGTCGTACTACAGAGCCACGCAGTTTGTAAGATGTCCAGAATGAGGTATGGCAGTGTCTCGCTAAAACTCAAGACCCTTAAAGAAATGTTTTGTACTCTGCAGCATATGTTGCTCCAAAGTCAGTAAGATTAAGCATTAATGAATCCCTCACAAATGTGCAGGTTACCATTTCCATGAGCACGAATCAACACACACCCATACGATCACAGATGCTGGCCTTGGAGCTGTGCACTGACAACAATGGGTATGGTCCCTCTCCTCTCTAGCTCAAAGAACAGAATGTTCAATATTTCCAAATAGAAAGTCAATTTCTGACTCGTCAGACCTCAGGACAGTTTTCCACTTCGCCTCAGTTAATTTTGACCCAGAGACTGAGGCTGCATTTTAGGCAGAGTTCAGGCCAGCATTTGCATTTTTGCAGTAAGGTCCACTAAAGGGTCTTGTCTGTTTTTAAGAAAGTGCTGTTTTCTAGCAGTTGTCTACCTACTGATCTAGTTAAAAGTAAGTTTACATTCATAGCTCGGATCCTGTCCATGTAACACAATGAGTAAAACTCTACTTTTAAATTGCACATCCCTGAATGTGTCTTGTGTTTGCTTTATTTGTGGGGGGTTTTTAGAAGAAGAAAACAATGGTGAAAGTTTCTTCTTCAGAGTTTTAAGTAGTTGTTCCAAATATGAAAAGGTATTGTGCCTCTGTCGTCTTTGTCTGTAATGTTTTCAGCCCATGACAATAATTGATCAAATCACATCACTGCACTGTGCTTACATTAGGAATGCTGCCACGTTCACTGGCTCCCACCAAGGAGAAATCAGTGTCATATGATGTCTGGAAGAAAAACAAACAAATGAATGTTAGTCCATGATTATTCACCAGCGTCCTGAAGCAGCAGCCATGATGTAAATCCTCCCCAATGCCAAGACAGAGATTCATTTGTAAATTAGATTTAATCAAGGACGCAGGCAGGAGGCCAGACTACAAACCATCAAACTAATCTCTAATCAATTACCAGGAATTTCAATGCACCTGTTAAAAGATAAGCGATATATTTGAGTCAATGATTAAGATCAAAAGAAAAGAGGATTTCCTCATTCAAGCTGAAAAGCACATCAAGCAGATTAAAACCACAGTGCAGCAGATTGTGTTGAACACTGGTGTTGGGAAAGAAAAAGCTTCACAATGGCAAAGAGCTGCTTTCATCAGATCAGACAGAGAGAGCCTCAACTGACCCCCAAATATGACCCACAATCCCGCTGACTCCCCCTCAAGTGGCCCTCATCCTTCCCTCCAACTGAAAGCAAAGGTAATAATTGACATAGAGGCAAACAGATCCAAGCGTTGTTGTTGTGATCTCATGTATAAGTCATCTGCTGTTATGTCGACCAAACTCCCAGGAGAAAACAGGGATTTGAAATTGACACCCTCAATGAATACAATGTATTTTTCAGAGAAGCGAAATATGACACTGACACCTGTAGCTCATTGAGTGAAAAACATTCAACCAAAAAAAGTAGATTTCAATAATCAGTGGCATTTTTTTTTTTTTTTAAAGATTTATTTTTGGCCTTTTTGCCTTTATTGATAGAGTCGGAGGACAGTGGATAGAGTCGGAAAGGGGGAGAGAGTGGGGAGAGACATGCGGGAGGGTGGCCACAGGCCGGACGCGAACCCGGGCCGCCCGCGCGAGGAGCAAAGCCTCGCAACATGGTACGCGCGCGCACGCTGCCGCTGCGCTATCGGCGCCCCATCAGTGGCATTTTAGACTAATATTTAAACAAAGTGTTTTGAACTCTGACTCCTTTGCAACAGCAGATGAGAGTGTATAACATCGTGTTGATGTATATGTATGGCCCAGGGCTTACACTGTTTCTATGGAAGCGAAATGCAGAAAAAAACTCCCTTTTGATGATTTGTATTTTATCAAGTGAAAGCAATATGTCTCTGTACATTTCAAATCAATTGATGCTTAGAATATGAAGAAGATGTGTTACCTACACAGCAGTTTATTAAAGTTGTATCATTTTCTATATTGGATCTATATAATTGTAAAAAGTAGCAGTAGAGAAAATACAGGAGAAGAAAAACTTTTTGAACTTTTTAAGTGCTGTACTTTTGTATGTTTGTGCGCTTGTTGTTTTTCTTATATAAAAGAGAAAATTCATCAACATCCTGGATGATCTAACTGATTGACAGGTGAGAGGTGTTTACCTTTTCAAAGATGCCCGAGTCGTGGCTCTTCATCTTGGACTTAAAGCTGGAGGAGGGTTTGAAGTCGGGCAGCTCAGCCGTGTCTCTGCTGATGTCACAGGAGACCTGACGGCTGGCAGGTCTGGAGCTCATACTGGACAGATCAGCCTCAGTGTCTGTCATACCCTGCAGAGGAATTTAAACACTTTGATTCACACACACATACACTGAGTATCTGCATCTCTTGCTTGAGCTTTCTAATAATTTAATGTCATTTTAATGCTCAAATTGGTCAATGCTTACCGATTCGCTGTCGGAGGCGGAGGAGAGGCGGGACTTGCCGTTGCTCTGTCGTCTGAACTGGCTGCTGATGTCGGAGGTCTGGCTGGTCACAGTGGAGCGACGTGTCGACATGAAGCTGCTGCTGGCCGAGCGGAGGTCACGAGGATGAACACAGAGCAGGACGCCAAGACATGGGATGTACTTAGCTAACGCTAACCTGGACAAAGAGATCATGAAATCAGAATTTATCGACAATTTATCATTTCTGATAACAGTCGATTTAGTTACTGTGTTCTGCTTTGACACATGACAGTGTGGTTAGTAGGTTTGGTATCATTGTGTCTTTCATTGTGAGTTTGTGAGCATGGTGGAGAGATACAGTGTTGTTCACAAATAAATAGTCCCAGGACTCCTGTGTTCTTTATGTAGAGCCATTCAACTATACTGTGTGTCCGACTAATTTCTGCTGGGGTCTAACATTATAACCTTTGACTTTGAATCAAAGGCACAAAACACCTTGGTTGGACTCAAACTTTAACCTATGTATAATTTCCTGTGACTCTGATTCTTAAGTGAAAGACTTCATTTCTTCATTGAACTTAAAGTTGTTCCTTCCATGTGTTATTTTACATATTGTTCACACTTTTGAGCTAATTTTGAACTTGAATTTCCCTCGGGATCAATAAAGTATCTATCTATCTATCTATCTATCTATCTATCTAATTCACCCTCCAACTTAAAAACTCCTAACAATTAGAGTCATGTGTCTCCATCTAATCCTAATGTGTATTTGAGTGTCTCCAGCTCAGTCAACATTCAGGTTAACTGAACAGCAGTCAAATTAGATTGCTCACATCAGGGAAGATCAATTTTAGAACAGGCGAAGCAGCAGGCAGGTCAGCTGGAGTTAAATGAACATTTAATTTAACTGAAAGTCGTATCAAGGAAAACTGATTCAGCTTCATGAGCCTGCCCTGATTACATTATTTTACTTTGTTGTATTTTCTTTTCTATTGTTGATCAACAACAACAATCAGCTGTAACAAATAGATTTGTTTTGTTGGTGGGTGTCATTAAATTGTGTGTTACCTGTATTTGGGGTGTGTGATGGCATAGATGATGGGGTTGTGGATGGCCGAGGCCTTGGCAATGACGGCAGGCACAGAGTTCATGTAGGGGGTCAACATGTCTGAATATCTGCAGCAGGAAACACAGAATGAACACAGTGACGGAGCAGAAAGAACTGCGTGGATTCAGCATCGTGATCCTAGACAATTTAGCAACTGCTTGGGGGGGGGAGACTCTACAAACACATCACCCAGACCAGACGTGACTAGCATCACTGGAAGGCAACAAACAAGGCAACAGTTTTATCTCTTAGCTACAGTGTATAGATAGAGAATATATTACTATACTAGTGATACAGAATATATTAGTATAATTAATTAAACAACTATCTTTTTTACTGTATTTAACGTAGGTTTTTAGTACATTTTTCATTTAAATGTTATCTGTTGCTTGATAACTTTTGTCCTCTGCTGTGAACTATTGTAACAACTAAATCAGAGTACAGTTTAAAGATAGTTATGCTCACCTCCGTAATTTCATTTAATGCTGCTTTATAATTAAATGCTTTTATAGGATTCGCAAAACATTGTCTGAATTTCTCCTGAACATTTCAATTTAGCACACAGACTTTGAGGTGTTTTCAATCCACATCAGTAAGCTAGAGTGTTCTTTGAGCAGTATCTTGTGGGCATTGCAGGATTTGAATTATTTTACAGCGATGTGCAGTTTTTTGGGGGGTTTTTTTACCCAGCAAAGGCAGTGAGAGCAACGCTGGAGTATGGCGACCAGGAGACGACATAAAGCAGGATAACAATCAAAGCGATCTTCGCCATCTTCCACTCGTTCTGCAGTCGGTGGAAATTCTTCACCGAATCACGATTGCTGCCATGACTGTGAATACTGCCACTTATCTTCCCCACAGCCCTGGAAACACAAACCCATGGTGAAACTGAGAATATTGTGTTAAACTTTGAACAAAAAAAACAAGCAATTGTATAAGTCAGACCCTGGATAATTTTGTATTATTAAAGTTGGTGAAAGACAATCAGTCATTTCACACTTCCTAAAAGAAAACCAAAAGCTCACTTCTTCAGAAACAATGCATTTATTTAAATTACTGTCGTGTCCAGGTACAGTACATGAGGCTGACCTGTGCTAGGTTCATAAATAAATAGGTTAAAGGTTGCTGTAATGAAGACGTAAAAAAGAGGTTAATTAAAAGTTGGACTTTACACCTTGTGGGGTCGTTCTGCATGATGACAAAGTCAGGAGATTTTCCACAAAGTTCCCATTAAATAAATGCGTTGCTTCATTTGATTAAACATTCAATTGTACAAAATGCACATCTATTCGACCCACTTTTCCACTTTTTGGATTTACTTTTTGCATGATGGTGCATGTAAAATTCTGCCTCACCATACATAGAAAAAAACAAGAACACATCGATCACACACACAGACTTACTGGTTAGTGTTGCGGATGGCCCGAAAGATGAAGACGTAGCAGTAAATGATGATGAAGAGTGGCAGAAAGAAGACAAAGATGCAGAGAAGCATGGTGTATGCTCGGACCGACGGGGTGAAGGTCATGTAGTCCCATGTACAGGACGTCAGCAGGCCCTCCGGGACGTAGGCGCCTGAAGCGAGAGAGACAAAAAAGACAGCTTTTATGTCTTATCATGCTCATAAAACAAACCTGGATGCCCTTCGGCACCCATTAAGAATTTTTGTAAATAACAAACACACATTTCTTAGTTGCAGACATATCCTCTCAATATTGTTTTACAACTTGCATGAGCCTCCATGGCTCCTTACCTACACTACACTTCACTTACTGTGTGTGGCCAAACACAGTAATGCATCCTTACCAACAGCTACTGGATAAAAAGAAAAGTAGGAGTCAAAGTTCTTTGATTTGTGCTGTCTCCACAATAAAGACATCAAAAGCCATTTTAAAGATGGCCATTTAAGACCATCTCTAGATATAAAACCACTAATATCACGCAAGTGAAACTCCTACCAGGGACGGCTTGAGAAAAGGCAATGTAGCTAATTTGCCTCGGGCTCTACATCGCCAAGGACAAACGCATGAGTACAAAAAGTAATCAATATTGCTCTATTGAGTATTGAGTTTAAGTAGAAAACTAAATCAATTGTTAGGTGGTCAACTACCCGACTCCTGTCCGATCTCTGCACATTCTAACAGAGGAAGTAGACTGGGAGGGTTCATGTTCTTGTGGACAAAAAGAACTTGGTTGGACAGAGAAAAACAAGAGAATCTGGTCTGGCCTAAAAATGTGTTTCCAAGTAAAGGTGGTTAACAAAAATGGTTAGAAAGAAATAAAAAAAAATGTAAGAAGAATTATACTGAAATTATCCTGTTTAGTTGTTTGAGTTGAAGCTCATTTTGAACTTCTTTGCATGGATCTGCAAATAATATTTTTTGAATGGTCAATGATCCGCTGAATATTTGTTTTATCCATTAAATGATAATAACGTTCCACAACTGGTATCAGAATGTAGCTTTGTAAGGATTTTGAAAATCTCACATGTCACAGATTTATTTAGTTACTTTACTATGACGGAGCTGAAGTCACTCTCCCCTTTCACTCTTGAGCCTACTATCTGCCTAACTTGGCCTCTGCAACACTGAGGGGTGAAATGAGCTCCTCATTGCAATGTTAATATAACAGCTGGTCCCACTCTTCTCTGTTTGGAAAAGATGAAAATACATACAGGGGAAGAATGCTAAGTGATCATATTTATAAGAATAACACTTCAGATTTATTTCACTATTGTTTAGAAAATTTCTCATTCTCTAGCATTTACTCCCCAGTTTGACCTCCAGCCGACCTGAACCTACAAACTGTAATAGAAACATTTTCTTTTATTTCATCTTTCCTCATGAGAACATTTAGTCCTTATGAGACGATGGAAAAAAAAAAAACAAGAGCGAAGACACACACCAAGTATCGCTTAAATAAGCTCTACATTGATGGGTAACATTTTCCACCTGGACGGAGTCTGGAGAGTTTTCACTTCAGACTGACGAAGATTTGTGGGGAGATTTATGCTTCCATACATTCGGATTTACATAACAACGTGAGATCCAGCAAGCTGAAGGGAATGAAAACCAGGTGAGAGGAAGAAAATCACACAACATATGTCAAGTGTGTGTGTGTGTGTGTGTGTGTAGGTGTGTGTGTGTGTGTGTGTGTGTGTGTGTGTGTAGGTGTGTGTGTGTGTGTGTGTGTGTGTGAGATGGAGCGTGACCCTGGAATGAACCAATAAAAAATGGGATTTGAAGGACAAATGAGCAATAAGTTTGAGGTGATAAAGAGCTTTGATGATAAGGCTGAGAAAAAAAATGGAGAACAGTACAGACTGGTATATAGTCTACTGTGTGTGTGTGTGTGTGTGTGTGTGTGTGTGTGCGCAGGTGTGCTCACTCCAGCCGAAGAACGGTGGCAGGCTCCAGCCCAGAGAGTAGGCCCAGGCTGCCGAGAGGATGAGTAAAGCCCGTTTCCTTGACAATTTGCCGATGGAGGTGAGAGGCCGCGTGATGACAAAGTAACGGTCGATGGCGATCACCATCAGCGTGATCATGGAGCAAATCCCAAAGAGAGCGCCACAGAATGCGTACAACTCGCAGCCTGCCAACACAGGGAAGATCAAGTTTAGAGTATGTCTGTGTGTGTGTGTGTGTGTGTGTGTGTGTCTGTCTGTCTGGTGTCTGCGTATAACTTAATCAGGGCCGAACATCCTTGTAGAAATTGTCAAACTTAATAAAAACTTTTATTCTGCCACTTGGAAAATGTAGGTTGTACACAAGGGCAGATGTAACTACTTGAACATGATGTGACCGCCTCTTAATGCTAAGATTTTGAGACAATAAACCGAAACCCTCTTTATGTGTGTTTCCATGGGCTGGATGAAACGATCCTTCAAACACAAACACAGGGTAGGGAAATGATTCCATCTGAAATAATAATATTTGCTTTTTCAGGCCCCCTTTTTTAAAAGCTTTCACACCCCATTATTTCTTAAAATTCAATGAATAAAAAGCAGCAACTCAACACCTCCTCTGCTTGTCCTTCACTTTTTCTTTCAGCTATGGGAATTAAACACCAGCAAACCACTCACTGTCATATTAAAATGACCTCAGAGCGTCTCTCCAGGGAGACGGAGGAGGATCGACTTAAATGTAAACACTGTGCAGAGGTGCTCTAATTCTCGCTGTCAGGGTAGCAAAATAGAAAGCAATCTGAAGGTCGGAAAGTGAAGACACAGAGAATGAACAATTTCACTTTCTGCAGTAAAAAAAACTGCATAACACACACACACACAACAGGTCTGATAAATAACCACTGCAGTGTGTGAGTGTGGTATGCGTGTGCAGGCTTGTACCTTTCTCTCCAAAGATCCACCTCTTGTGCATGCTGGTGGTGAAGAAGATGGGCGTCTGGGTGACACACATCAGCAGGTCGGTGATGGCCAGGTTAATGATGAACATGTTGGCCGGCGTCCGCAGGCTACGACTCCTGCAACACACACACACACACACACACACACACACACACAAGAATGTTTAAGCCATGACAGCACAACAATCCTTTCCGTAGGGGTGAGTCCAGACGTTTTTGGCCAAACTGTAATACCCATCTACGCACACACAACAAAGTCATATGCTGTACAAACAAATGATTCCTCCTTCATAATTGTGAATCAACATCCAGTTTGAGTTTGAGTTGTTGACCTTGAAATGTTTGGGATTTCAGCCTCGTAGCCAAGTTCCCAAACTTTGAAGCTTGCAGCTGGCAAAATGATGGTGCCAGAGACTGGGGACCCTCAGTGTCCCTGGAAGAGGTATAAAGCATATAACTATGCACACAGCAGCGTACACGCACTAATGAAGCACTAAGACTATAAGTCATTGACGATCAGGTCTTGCTCATTCACCCTTTCTTTTTTGTGTGCACATTCACTATATGTCATTCTCAGGCATACTTGTAATAAATATAAATATAAATAAATTCATATAAATAAATAATGAACATGACTCTGCCCGACGCAGCAGCGTTTAGCTTTTTTGAAAAATTGCTCATTATGTCTAATGCCGCTCTGTGATGTTTGGATGTACTTATTGTAATTTGAATTAGTGATTTTGATCTTAGATCTTAAACACATGCTGCACTGCTCAAAGTGTGCGTGAACTCAAGTGGCAGTATGTGAGAATGCAAATGTTCTTATCATTTCACAAGGAGACTGAAGGGACACTTATCTGCCACCCTCTGCCTTTAGTTGTGTGTTCACAGAGATGAACAGTGTTTTTCCTCTTCATACCGCTGTTCACCTCATTTCTCTGTGTACTGTTTTTCACTGTTGTGCTGGGATCCTGAAACGTTCTTCTTTGAAACAAAAAACATGTCATGTTGAAAGCAGAGTTCTTTTCCTGCATGCTCATAAACCTAAGCATCTCCAATAGTTTGAAACACATCTCAAACTGCTTCTTGTATTTAAACAAGCGAATCCCGACATTGTTCGGGCTTGATGGCACAAACATTTCATAAGAGAGTTCATAGGTACAGTGGCTCAATGGGCACTGGTTGTGGAAGTAGGAAGCACAGGTAGCCTTCTCTCAACTCCAAAACTATCCTTTCTACTCAAGTTGCTACTGTAGCAACACTTAAAACAAGCAAGTTGATATAAAACGTATTGGCCCTTATAAATGATCTCCACCAGCCAAATCTTTGTTGACTGCAACTGATGGATTCGAATGTCAACACAAGCAGCAGGTTTCAGGACTCTGTGAGGTTCTAAGTGTTTCGGAGGATGAAGAGGATGAAGAGGAGGCCACGTGGAAATAATCACTTCGTCCTGTTTCTTCTCGGTCTAAAATGGACATCTTATAAATAGAAAGCCTGTCAGAGCAGGACTGATTGTAATGAAAAATCAATTATTTTCCCTTAAGTAATAACCAATGAGGGAAACTCTTTCTAAGTGCTGAAGCTACAATCGAGATTCAAAAAAACATTCGGCTATGTGTTTAAGAGGAAGACGTTTGCAGAGATGAAAGATAAAAGACAGCGCGCCATCGATAAAAACCAAAGACGTCATGACTCAATATATTGACCCAGAGTGCTGTTCAGAAGATTAAAAGTGTTTGAAACACTTTTGCAGCTTGAAAAGACCCATTTATTTGTCCCATTTGAGGATGGTCTGAGGATGTTTAAACATGAAGATAAAATAAAACAAATTGGTTGCAGATGTTTGCTGTATGCTTCTTAAAGATGCAATATGTAAGATATCTACTGAATTTACTATAAATGATCTTACTATATCATCAAACGTTAAAGAAGCACGTGATAGGATGCAATATTGTCTGAGTCCGTCTGTTCCTCTGAATGAGCATCCATCCGGGCTGCAGCTCAGTGCTGCTACTGATTGCTCATAAGAAAACATAAATTCAGTTTCAGCAACAAAATCAGACACAGAATAAGTTGGCACAGAGTGGCTTGTGGTGGTTTTAAAACAGCCCTTTGGATGATACTCATAAATAAACAACATTTTTGTTTTATTCAGTGATTTAGGAAAACTCTTAAATTATTTTATTTTTCCCAATGTGCACATATAAATAAGTGGCTGCTCCTCTGATAAACTTAATTTCAAGTTGATATGATACAGTATGTGATATATCAAACTTCACCTTTATAAGGTCTGAAATTGTGTTTTGGAGCAGAAATGCTCAACCATGACAGCTCATGTTTGGCTATTGATATACAGTATGTTGAAACTTGAACACACTGTGTGTGTGTAAACTGATTAAGTTCATACATTACTTACTTTAAGTGTTTGCCCTTTGATCATACTTATAATTGGAAATAGATGCAAAATATTGCAATTTTCTCAATTATTGCCACTGGTTTAAATACTTAAACCACATTCCTTGTGAAACAATGATGTATATTTACATGCAAACATTGGCACAGAAAGCTATCTTACTTGCAAAAAGCGTATATAACCAGGAAGTTGCCAATCATGCCGGTGATTCCGATGGCAAGGATAACAGAGCCGATGGTGTAGTGGGCGTGGTCGGGCACATCCACTGTGGGGAAGGGATTAGGGGCCTCGGGCGCCATCGCCACCTAGAATAACAAAAAGGATGTAAAGTGTTAATGTGATTAGGTTGGTATCAACAGCATTATTTAGCAATGTGACAGGGCTGTTTTCACATTTTGCCCCACAAATATTTCAACAACAAAAAAAAAAGTTGTTTAATGATCAAAATGAAAATTCTGCAACCCTGCTCGCACCTACGAGAAGCTTATGATTTATCTACATATTGTTTTTTTCTCTGTAGGGATGTAATGTAAACTCACGAAACCCATCGTCGTTTTAACACGTATGCTGAAGTGACATGAAAGAATTAGCAGTGATTAAAAAGTCCTTCCCATCAAGACATTTTAACTCAACAAAGTAATAAGCCATCACATCCACAGACCTCCCTAATCACCACCCTAATTCCCTCTCATAGACTGATATCTTCATAGGCCCGCACATTACTGTTTCTAATTAACATCCTGCCTCAAATTTCTCCATCCTGACTCCCTGTTGCCATGTTAACGACATAAATTACTCCACTTGCAGCTGAACCATTAGGCAGGCTGTTAATAAGAGTTGGAGGTCAGTTCATTAGACTGGGATGCAAACTGAAGTTTTTATCAAATTACCTTCATAAAGAGTGTGGCCTCCACAATACATGATCTGCTCATTCTGCACAGTATCATAAAGCATTTTGTACAAGCCTCAGATGAATAGCTCATAGTGTTCTATAGGATACGTTGAATATCTGCTTTAAAATGTCAGCAGGGCAGAAAGGCTTCACTCTTCCTAATTGGAGATGTAAATTATATATTATATAATTTTTATAAGACAAGCTTTCAGCTCATCCCCAGCCATAACCGAATAGTGTTTCAGCAGCATGTTGCCATGGAGTGTGGTTTAATCAATGATGACATGTGCGATTAAACTGAGCAATGCAAATATTTACCAGCAACCATCCAGCCAATCAGAGCACAGTATCTTTGTGGATTTATAACAGGCATTCTTGTGTAATGTTGACGCTTCTCGCCTTCTGCAGTGACCCATAAGAAAAAAGCCACATCAGGTTCTAAATGTGTGCTAAGTTGTTCACGCTCAGAGCTCCAAACAGTCAGTTTATTGGAAAAGAACCGATGAAGGACGCAGTGACAGGGATGAGGTCTGATACGATGTGACAGAGATGTGATCACTGAGGTGATGCAGCAGGCAACAAACAAGCAAACAGCCAGTTCAAGGACACGCATGCATCTGAATGCAGCCTCACACTGTGAATCAGCACGAAAATCCTTTGAATAAGAAATAAGAGACACGCAATCCAGTGATTCAGTGAAAAAGTATCACATCCTCTTATTGTGTTGGACATTGAATCATCTATTTGTGTTTGTAAATAGGAAGAACACAGGTTGTACTTTAAAAAAACATGTTTGGTTAATTTTCTTTAACAGATTTATGAAGAGTGTGTTTGCTAAAGTAAACAATGTTTTCATAAATATAAAACCTTAAAATTGTTTTGTCACTCCTAATTCCATTGTCCAACTGCAGAAGGCTATTACTCTTGTGGTATGAGTTTTTAAAGATTCCATATACACGTATGTAACAATACCTGACACATATTTAGTGTGAGAGAAACAAGCTAAAGTGTATTTTGCTTTGTATGTAACCTTTAACACTTCTTTTGGGAAGTATCATCTCTGTACGCACATTTGCTTCTTCTGCACATAAATGTGCATATATTTGTATCTTCTTTCCATAAAGAAATCACATTTTAATTCTGGTTTGTGTTAAAAGGGATACTTTTAACACACAATGGGTCGTAGAAATGTAAAATAAGTTTTGAAGTTGGTGCCTTCATGACCGAGAAAAGGCAGAAAAGTGTCATTTTTGGTTCATAAGACAACAACTCCCAGAATGCACGGCACCGTAGGACACTCCCATGGAAGTAGAGGATTTTATGGCGTATTCACATGGTGTCGGACACATCAGAATTTTTTTTGCTTAAATATAACTTTTGACAGTAACATTTCAATGATCTTCATCGTAGCATCCACTTTTTTTGACACTGAAGTCGGAAGAACGACTTCCCAACTCACAAACTTGGACAACCCGTGCAGCCCCTGAATGCAGCATTATTTACAGTCATTTACTCCAACACATTTCCTCAACTGATTCCGCAATTTTGGCATCTTAGAAATTCCTGGCAGAAAAAAAGACTATGTCTGTGTAGGCAAACAGTGAGAGCATCGACACCACCAGTGTGACCCAGCTTGAGTTGACCCACTATATTGTGGCTTGTAGAGATAGCCACAAACATCCACTTCGAGCACAAGACCTTTAAAATCCCCTTCATCCATCAGTTTGAAGTTGAAACGCGTGCAAATGTGCAGCATGGACGTTCAGGTGCCAGAAAACCTCATTGTGTAAAACCAGGTCTGTGGCTGTTTTGAGAGAGAAAACATTCATTATCAAAATGTTTTCCATCTCATCAGCAGCCCTCGCCTTCACTTCAAGTTTGGCTGTTAGGTCGCAAATCTCTCAGCGGGTCAACTGTGGCGTGTTGGGAGGAGCGTGGTCTGTCACAAAGGATTCAGAGTTTCAGCTTCGCCCACCGCCGCTGCCTTTGACTCGAGGAAGATCATTAAAACAGTCTGTCTGCTTTCCTGAGCCTCCACAGCCCCCAAGGGTTAAGTTAAAAGGATTATCCCTCCGTACTGCTCTTTTCTTTGTCGCTACAGGCAACATTTTTTAAAGCCATTATCTCTAACCTTTTATCAAAGAATAACAACAATTCTTTATCCAATTACTGAAAATAAATGAAAAATGACTTTGTGACAACTGCAGTGATTAAAGTTTAAATGTTGGATCATTGTGTTCCCATTATCAATAACCACCCCAGAGAGTAAAGAAACAACACTTTTGTTTTCTTAAAATAACCATGTATGACCTGATGACTTTATATTTACTTTAAATCTTCCGTTGAAAACAGTAAAGACAAAACATATACTGTGATATTCAAAAATGTATGGCTGTGTGTAATTTTCAGCTCTAAAAAAGCGCCGTCAACCGCCTTTCTGACAGCTGGTCAACATCTACGTCCCTCGATAATGGTGCCCAAAAAGATGTGGTGTGCATTGGGTGTACCCTCGTCCGTCAACATCCACTGGCTGCGTTCTCAGTCTGCAGCATGGAGAGCACAGCCGGACAGCTGGAATGCGGAGATGAAGGAATTCTCGCAGTAATTGTAAAGATTGTCTCACGACAGCACAAGAAACCTCATATTGACTCTTTAAACATTAAAAGACAATCAAATGTGATATTTTCATATCAAATAATGACATGGTATTTTAAAGGACGAATGTACAACATTTTTATCCAATAGATTTCGCCCTTGAGCACCAGCATGAGAACAAAAAAATCAAGCGGCATTGTTGCGCTAGCAGGCTAATTGTAGCGCTCTTTAGTTTGCTGGTAGTTTCACAGTGCATGTAAATTTAGACAAAATGACCATGATCTAAAAATTCTTGTGACTTTCAAATAAGCATTGAGTACAGCATGTTATTTTTCTCGTCTCTAGTCCCTAAAGGGGATGAAGATGGTGTAGATCAGACAACATCACAGACGGCGGGACTGGTGTGTCACACTCATTGTGGACAATCATGACTCGCACAGATATTTTTAGAGGATATACTGGATTTCTGCTATATTTAGGTGTAAAATGTTGCACAACCAGCCTTTAAGTAGGGTTCACGGATTTGGTAAAACAGTAAAATTCACAATATGTTGCTCTATTTCTTGTTTCTGTTATTTTATGACATAACTTCACAGTTTCTGAGAAGTATACTAACCGTAATAATCCACATACTTGTATTCTTGTTTTGACTTTAATTTGTCAACCTACAGTCTTGTTCGTTGGGATTTGAGGATCAGGACAGAACAATGTAAAACTATTTTGTGTCTTTTCAAAGTAAAATACATCAAAAAAGACCGAAAACTGAAAATAGGCTGCTGGAGTTCATTTAAATGTCTGCAAGCTCAATAAAATCTGTCTTATAAATTCACAGTTGTCATGTAATTGTCTGCAGGTTATTGGATTTTAAGGAAAGCTAATTATAGATGAATGAGAACTGTAAGCCTCTCATGTAAATTATCTCTGGGACTTAACTGAAAGGGCGTTTTTCTCATTACACTTCACATCATCACTTTGCATAGCCCCATGTGATGATTTAATGAGTGTCTGGATGTAGGAACATTGCCTCACACATTGCCATTGTCTGTTGTGAATTTATCATGAACATGTCACCATATGAGGACTCAATGTGGTGGTTAATCACAAGCACCAAATAAACAAAATGAAATGAAAAATAACCACAAAATGGCAAAACGTTCTATTCTGAAGAAACTTCTCCATCACAATAGCTATATTTACATTTGTTATAATCCATCCACATTCAAGTATTTATGATTAGAGATTCAGTCCTCGCTGTTTAGACAGACACTCATGCACACCCATCTGCAATCAACGGATGTGAATTTCTGAGTAATTCCAGTGAAGCCGGTGATTAGTGTTAAAGACTTACATGTAAGACATGCTGTTCCTTCTACGTCTTTACGTCTCCAAAGTAAACACTGCTATTTCTTGGTTCATAAACATCAATGATGAATGCTTAATCATCTGTAAAGCCTTAGTGCAACAACAGACTAGTTCATCAGCAGCTTGACTCTGGCCCCCCATAAGCCTGAAAAAGAAACAGTTTTTCATGTGATTTTCTTGCACTTAACAAAAAAGAAATTTGCCGAAACATCATCATCACATTTGTAAAAAGTAAAATGTCAATCTTTGTCAGCTCTGTCCTCAAGAGGAGAAAGGGACAACTTTAAAAGTGCTTGTTTGTTGGGGCGCTGATGGCCTAACTGTTCTGCTGTGCCCCATGTGCAAAGGCTTAAGTGCTCCAAGATGGCGGACTAGGTTAAAGCCCAACCTGCAGCACGCCCATCCCCCCCTGTCCTATCAAAAAAGGCATACAAGCCCAAAAATAAATCTTTAAGAAAAACATTTTGGTTTCTTGAATGGAGAGCTGATCGATTTCTTCTGATTAGGGTTGCACAGGGATGGAAAGTTTTATTTAGTACACGGGCTAAAATGTGTGGTTAAAATAGTCTTGTGTTCTGGGTTCAAAGTGTGGTTCAGTGGTGCATGTGATGGAGGAGTGCACAGTGCATGTAGGGGACGTGGCCTCAATAGCCCTGCAGTAAGCGGTGTGCTCTGTGCATGTGATTGAGGAATAGCATAGATATTCAAGTGTACCTGCATAAAATCTAGTTGTTTTAATCAAGATTATGCGAAAATAGATTTTCCCCAACGACAGTATATTTAGTATAGTTAGGGCCAAGCTTCAATTTTGTCAGCTTCCAGTTTATTCCCATTAATTCCTGTTAATTCCCATGAAAAGTGTCCAACTTTGAAAATTGCTAGAATGTTGCACCACTTCTTCTGATGCATTTCAGGTAGTCAGGGAATCGAAACACTCATTGGCTTTCAAGCATATTTGTAGCTTATTGTAAAATGTGTGATCTGTAATTGATTGTGCCCTTTGATGCAGTACCGGTTTACAGATAATCACAATTAGAATGAATAAACAATATAGAAAGAATAAAGACTCACGTGATTCGATTCTACATGTATGAGTGAATAGAGATTACAGGCTTCCAGAAATTGCTCCACTGTACGCCCCTTTGCTGTGTGCAAGAGATTTCATTAAATGCAAATAATCAATCAAATATTAATCCTCAGCGT
Source organism: Symphodus melops (assembly GCF_947650265.1). Classification (NCBI taxonomy): domain Eukaryota; kingdom Metazoa; phylum Chordata; class Actinopteri; order Labriformes; family Labridae; genus Symphodus; species Symphodus melops. Next base: position 6,947,995 of record NC_136705.1, read on the forward strand.
GGTAAAATTAGTCATATATCATCCCTGTCTGACTGTTATTGTGATGGGAGTAACAAGCTCTGAATAATGTGTGAAACCATTGAGTCACAACAGCGTTTCATGTTTCTCTGCTCAATCCGTTGAGCTGTAAATGCCGCATCTTTTTACAACATGTGTGTGGAGCAGAAATAGCTAATCGTCCCTGAACTGGATCTAAACTGGATCAGTGTTTGCTCACAGCAGGCAGGAATCCATGTCTACTTCCATTATGTAACACAATTACACCGTGTACCTTTTCTCTATGCAGCTGACCCAGATTGTGGCTCTCATGCTGTAATTACAGGCATGCGAGAACCGCTCTGGATGTAATTAAAGTTTCCACCACTGGATATTATCATTCCTCATCTCCTCTCTATAAGTCTGTTTTCTCATCATACAAAAAAACTCACTGAGTTTGGTGTAAAGGAATTAGTTGTAAAGAAGTTGCCTCGAACTTATTTTTTTTAAATTAGCAGACCATTTGGAAATCTACTCATGTTTGCAAAACAATAAGTCCATGCTAACAAATTAATTTGTCTGTGAACATTTGAAACTAGTTAAACATCCAGTTTAGTTGCTGTTTGTCATGTTTATATTTTTGTGAACTTTATGTCATTCAGGTTCAACTGTTGGTTGTATGAAAGTGTGTTATGGCCTTTTTGCAGGCAGGGGGAAGGAGGAAGATTGTCTAGGAGGAAATTTGGATTTGTATTGAGATAGAGCTAAAAAAAAAAGGCAGCAAAGCCAAAAGAAAAGGAAAACATTTTGCTCATCAAGAAGCAAGTCAAATTAAATCATTTTTATTCATAGAACCTAAACAAAAAAATTGCCTCAGAGTGCTTTCTGTGTCTGGAGCCACTGTCTGACTGCTGTTTGTATTTTCAAACATTTGCATTCTGAATGAAGTGAAAGACACCGTGTCTATCCTTTTTATTTGCAAAACAGAGGCATATATAAAGAAAATGCAATTTATTGTAATACGTTTCGAAACACAGTTTCTATCTGTAAAAGCAACAAAAAAAACCTTATATCAATTGTTTCCAAAGAAATGTTTGAAAGACAACATTTTATAAATTAACAACAGATGGCCCTGAAAGTCACCTTTTTTTCCAAAAAACATTTTCTGTAATCATACTGGCAGTGAGGTACAACTAATACTTGATGTCTTGACTCACTGCGTATACCATGGACTTTCTGTGGTACTTTCATTACCGATTACCAGTACAATGATGTACTGTAATTCTAGAGACATGCTTCTCACACACACAGGCCTGCATCATACACATGCACAAGCAGGATGAGGGGACATGCGTTAAATGGATACTTCACCCATTTACATGAAGCTGTGTGTCATTAGAAACATGGTAGTAGTGTTGAATGGTCGTGAATCCAACCCTCATTTTGCCCTGAGACAAGAAAAATATGTTTTTCTTTGCTTGAAAGTTTTCTTCATGTGATGCAAAAAGCGTCAAAAAGCATCATATTGCCTTTAAGTAAGTAAGCAAGTAAACGCTTATTTATATAGCACCTTTCAAGAGCATAAAAACGCCACAAAGTGCTTCACAATTAATGGAGAAATGTCAGTGTGCAGCAGCTGCCCCCACGCTGCCTTGCTCAAGGGCTCCTCGGCAGTGCTCCAGAGGTGGTCTGGCACTTCTAGAGCTACCAGTGTCACGGATCAGAGGAAGAGACCCAAACGCACGACTCCAGGGCAAAAGGCAGTTTCAAAAATCCATTTTAATTGTACGCAGGGTTCGGTACACGGGAGTCAAAAACTAACAGGTTCAGACTCAAAAAGGTCAAGACAGAAAATGCTGGAACACAGACGCTGGAAACAAGATGACATAGGGACAAAAATACAAGATGAAATGGCACAGAATGAGGGGAAGGCAGACATTATATACTGAACAGGGGGTGGAGTTAACAAGACACAGGTGAGACATATCAGGTAATCAGCAGAGTGGAAAAACACTGGGGAGAAGGACATGTAGCCAACAGACCTGACAGAAGAGGGGGGTGAAGTTAATGAGACACAGGTGAGCCACATCAGGTAATCAGACAGGAGGGAAACAAGGAACAAAGAGCACAAGACCAAAAACTGAGGACCAGAACAAGTAAAACACAAACACAAGACATTATACCAGAAAAAAAATGAAATAAACTAACCCCTTAACCCGGGGATGTGACAACCAGACAATTTCCATATTTTGGTCCTCATCTGGTCCACTCCACTCCAGTTCCCAACCCAATTCCCCACAGACTGAGTTAAAAAAAAACAAAAAACTGAGTTTTTTTTTTTTTTTTACTGGTGCGTTGTATTGCACTCAGTTTGTGTTGCCAGCTATGCAGCATGGCTACAGTATTGATGGTTTTGTTTGTTGATTGTTGTGTTAATGGTTTATACTGTAAGCCTTGTCATGATTGGATTTGTGCAACTTGTGGTCTTTCAGTTCTTAGAAGTGGTTAGTTCTTTGTGATGATAGTTGATTACATTGCTGTTGGTTATTGTTGACAGGTTGTCCTGTTCACTGTTTGTGAAACTGCTTTATTGTGTTAATGGTCAGATGTTGTCTTGTGGTATTGTAGGAATTGTGTTTTGGATGATCGTGTGTTGTTTTTTTGACACGGCTTGGAAAAAGCTACCCTGCAGTGACTTTCATTCATATTTAAAAGGTCTGGGGTGACATAGGCATTATGATAAGAATCACATAACAGCAAGAACTCTATTAACTGTTTCCATTGTGTTAGCAAATTTCACAGTAAATTGAGGTAACAGATCTGCTTTTTTTTCTAATGTAGAGCTGAAATACAACTAATCTATATTGACTGATTCTCTACAACAATACATGATCTTATGTGTTCGAAGCTTCTGGTCTCTGTCTTCAGTCAAAGTATTATAGTGGACAGTCCATTCAGTGGGCATCAACTAAAATCATAAATATGTACTAATTAAAAACCCTGCCTCTGGTACAGCTATACATCTTCACACATACGTATCGTCTGCCTGAAGGGAGGAGCTGGTTCTCAGGGTGGAGGACATGAGATGGGTCTATATGCTCGTCTGATTATGGGTTTTTAAAAATATCCTGGAGGCTGGATGTTAATGGATTCCCATGATTTTCATGGCTGTATGTGTGAGTCTTATCTGTTGATTTGGGCCTTTAATTAAATAGTTACATTTCTGACAGGAGTCAGCCTGTTTGAGGTCATGTTTTGTGTTTTGTTTATTCAGAATAGTTTTCTTTATTACTTACCCTTGTCTCTTTGTTTTAGATCCTCCTCTCGTCTGCACCTTGTGTGTCAGGCCCCGCCCCTGATTACCCACACCTGTGTCTCGTTGCTCCCTGATTGTCTCTGCTACTTAAGCCCTGTGTTTCCTACCTCATGTTGCCAGTTTGTAGTGTTTTCCTCGTTCCAGTGTTTTCTTTGTTCCTGATCTCGTGTTTGACTCCTGTCTGCTCTTTGTTTCCGACCATTGCCTGCTCCCTTGGATATGTTTGCATATCTGACTACCCGTGTACCGAACCTGCTAGCATTAAAGGACAGATTATTGAACTCTCCTCCTGGGTCTGCGTTTGCCTCCATACACTACCTGCCTTCGTGTCAATTTCCAAACCATGCAGAGACACCATGAATCAAAACTCAGAGTGGAATACAGTCAGGCTGACACTATGCAGTCTCACATCAACATTAAATGTTTAGTGATATTTATTACATTCCAAAATATACTTTATAAAGTTATTTTATGTAAAATGTACTCATCAACAACTGTTTCCTGTATATACAGAACTGTGTTGTCAGGAGCTTTGTTACTGTACCGCTGCAATGTGTCATAAACAGAATATGTTACACGCACGCACACATGCACACACACACCATTCACAAACACTGCCTTCAGTGTACCACAATGAAACCCTGGACAAAAGGTCTGACAGTCAAGCGGTCCTCACAGTAAAAGAACACAAACACTCCACAGCAATCTGCTTTGATCCCCTAAATAACCTGCACAATTCACATAAATATCCACGTTATCAAACACACAACATGTTCCATGTCAAACACACAGCTGATGAATTAAACGGGATCAAACAAAATCAAACCATGAAGAAAATTCACATCATCAGCTTGATGTGGCTTCAGTAGAGTGTGTTTGACATGTCAGATCTCCACATTGTTCAAAGAGCTTCTGGGTTATCGTTACAAAAAGACTCCACTTTTATACAATTATAACTAAACTACACTATGATGGTCGGACTTAATTATATTAATTATATTACACATTTCAAAATTATTTTGATGGTACATCTTATCTGTCTTATCTGTTAAAGGAAGCATAGGGCAACTTTTACTCCATCTCAGCTTCCTGCACCTTCTTTTATTTTACAGATCTCGGTTGAATGAGTGACTCCTGGCTAGAAGTGGATAACTGTTACCAGCACTGTTGGGGGGGGGGGGGGGGGGGGGGACATCTGCTGTAATTAATGTTTTCTTTCAGACAGCCATACATATTGAGATACAGGTGTTGGTTTTCCTGCTGGGCATTGCTGCCTGACGCACCTCCTCCAGTGCCTTTTGAAAAGGTGTGCCGTGACACCTCACTGAACACCTCTGCGGGCCTAAACGGGTCATCAGCTGGGGACCACCACTCATCGACGTTTCGATGGTGGCGCAGTTGCAGCTGCTACTTCAAGATATGAGCCTAAAACTGTTGTTAGCAATGACTATGTTCTTATCAGTTTAAGAGAGAATGAAAAGGGTGTGTGTGTGTGTGTGTGTACTGTTGATATGCTTCGATGCTTCGATCACCTGTGTAGCATATTCTGTTTATGACACATTGCAGAGGTACACAAAGCTCCTGACAACACAGTTCTGTATATACAGTATAGCATGATGTGTTTCTGTATCACGATGTACACATGCGTGTTGAGAGACATGCTTGTCCTCTTTTCATCATTCAGCCTTGAAAGCTTCCCACGCCACAGATGACTGAGCTGCAGCATCACATGACAACAATTGACTTTACGTGTGCACGCGCTTGTGTTAATGGTCTCTTGCACAACAGGCGCTACAGAACACATTTAGTCCAGGATTTGATCCTCAACAAATCAATAGGCCCAGCAGCAATGATTGGAAAGAATGAACTCACTGACACCTTCTGCCTTTTTCTGATGTTTAGCATCTTTCATCTTGAACACACTCTCTCCCAAAAAAAGATTTAATTACAAAGAGGCTTTTGTTTGATGGGGTAAAAAGTGTATATGATGTCAATTGTAATAATTTAAACTTCGTTTTAATAAAATTAACCTTAATTATTCAGTTAAACTGTAGTTTAATATCTTTTCAGTTAGTCTCTTTTCAAACATGAGTCATAACTGTGATATTCATTTACAGCCTACTAAAGTATAAATATCCTGAGAGTGAGATCAGGGTTATTCACTTTTTGTTAGCAGCTCCCTGACAGATCTCACATAGAGACTGAGTTCAAGAATCAAACTTTATTTACACCTAGCTTCTGCTTCAGATAAACTGATGTGGAGCTCTGCATTCTGGACCTTCTGGGCCATATAAATACTGTAATTTACTTCATCTACTGGTCAAACAAGATTATGTCTGCAGCCATGCCAGACCTGTAACTCTCATTACACAGCTGGGAACTAAACATCTGGATAAATGAGTTTTTTTCTATTCTTAGATCAAGTAGTATGGTTCCAGACCTCCCTGGGAGAGGCTTAATAGTTAGCCCTGAGGTCCAATAGCCAGCCCTCTCCATGTAAGCTCTTACCTCCCATCATACTACCATAATAAAACAACTATAGCTGGTACCAACACTACACATAATAAATAAATAAAAAGAAACATAGTGTGTAGACAGATATAAGAACAACAGGAAAGCCATAGCCAGGGCATAAAGCCTGTTTGGGCTCTTGACCTTATTCATCCCGTCAGCCTCGGATCATCAGCAATCATTCGATCAACCACAGTCTTCACAGTTTGGTCAGCCTCAAAGGATATCTTCAGTCATTTAGGTCAACTCCCTTCATCAGTGGGATTAGCTTTTTTATCCCAGCATCCGCAGGAGACATCATCAAGCGTCTTCCCATCAACCCCAGTCTTTACAGTTCGATCAGCCTCTTCAACCCATCACCCTCAGACGACATCAGCAAACATCTCCACCACCTCTCTTTCTATGGAACTCAAGGGCCAAAGATATGACAGTAATGTAATATGACATCATTTAAAAACTATGGCTTTGATTATTTAAGTTGTCTCTCTGATTAAATTACTGTACAAACCCTAACTTTCAGCAACAAATTGTTATTGATTAGCTTTTTGTCAAACTAGTCTTAGCTTGCTAGATACAATATTTGACCTACCTATGATTGCCAAGCATTGAGCACCAAAATAGCACATTTTGAGAAGATAGCAGATTAAATTGTGTGCTATTGTGAAGACTGAACTGATTTTTATTCAGTGTACAATGTCCTCATTAGCACGCTTATTATATATCAGCCAGGATCTAACCTGGACAAACTTTGAATTCATCTTTTTTCATTTGCTCTGCCATATCATTGTCATGATTAGTTGAAAGTCAAAGAACATGGACCCAATTGCAGAACTAACAAAAAAAACAAAAAAAATGATTTTCTTAAACAAAAGGCAAACAAAAACAGTAAGAATACAAGGAAGACAGTGGAAACCCTGACAAGGAACATCTGGCATCAGACTGGACGCAAAAGACAATGAACCCACAACAGGAGGGAAGAAACACTGAGACTAAATAGACACAGGGTTAATCAAACAGGTGAAAGTGGTTACACAGGTGAACACAATGAGGGCAATCAACACTGGAGGGAATCTCAGACAGGACTAAAGACAACACTGAGTGTGTTTACATGGACTTGAGTATGCTGGTTATGATTGGGGTTTTAAGTACCGTAAATTCCGGACTATAAGCCGCTACTTTTTTCTCACACTTCGAGCACTGCGGCTTCTACTCCGGTGCGGCTAATGCATGGATTTTTTATGGGGGACAATGAGCTTCTGCCGCAAAAACATTTGACTTCGTCACGTCGGATCTTAATATCAGTCATTTTGCGCTTCATGCACGCACCCTCATGATGGAAAACACACGGAGAAATACATATGATGCAGCTTTCAAGTTAAAGGCGATCGACCTGGCTGTCAAAGAAGCTAACAGAGCTGCTGCACGTTAAGATGACACTGACAGCGACAACAGAGACTGAGGAAGTGAGTAATGAAGTCATTCTGAGGCAGTGAATGGATGGACTTTTTCTTGTGAAATATATTACGGTCATCTTTTTCATCAGCCGTGTTACAGACACCGTCGGCTAGGCTTCGTATTGTAACGGTTCATGTTGTAAAGTCAGTAGTTGATAATGTGTTCATAATTCCGATTATGTGGAGAGTCAGTGAATGCACCAGCGAGAACGTGTTGAGTGGCTGTATGAGAGAACGCTGGGGGAGAGAGTTGGATTGTTACGGCAAGTTATGTGTTGCTCTCTGCTGTAAACGGCGTGGTCACGGCCGACAGTGATCGCGTTATTAAAAGTTATTATTTGAACGCTCTCGTCGTCCTTTAACGTCCGTACGGACGCTACAGTATTTGCGGATGTTACCGGTAGCCTACGTCTGTGTAAATAGCTCTTGTTATAGCGTGGACACCTGCGGCTTATAATCAAGTGCGGCTTATATATGTACAAATACATTTATTTACTTATTTTTAGCCGGTGCGGCTTATATCCAGGTGCGCTCAATAGTACGGAATTTACGGTATCTTGTTTTTGTATTTGTATATGTAAACATCATTTCTCCATTTTGAGAAACCCGGTTTTGCTACCCGGAGAACTCAGATAGAAACGGGACACTGTAGTATGTATATGCTTTACCCCGGTTTCTGACAGCTGCTGACAACTGTGCGGACTCAGCCAAGTAACTGACAAGCTAAACCAAAACAAACGACGAGAACTTCTTACTTCTGGAGCGACAAGGAAACCAACATGTTCAGTATTAGCTGCCGCTCTCTTCTCCCGTGGTTGGAAATAAGTTGAATAGGCCATTTCCTCAACGCAATGTTGACATTTAATAATGCTAACCCCACAGTAATTAGCGATTTCGTTTTTTTTTCTCGGATTTTAAAATTGAGTTGTAAACAATAAACATCAACTGCGCCTGCGCAAATCAGATGCAGTAATCAGGAACCGGGATACTTTTGTTGATCATGTATACAGGGATGTGAATCAGCAGGTTTCTCTGTGAGCATGTAAACTTCATCTCGGAATATGATCAAAACCGGGTTAAGGCTCATAACCGGTAATCAAGCAAACAATCAACACACTAACACTACACAAGGAAACATTAAAACACACAAGGGAAGCAATCAATACTATGAAACATTAACACAGAGAAACACTCGGGGGGAAAAAGCAAAACTAAAACAAGATGAAATAGAAAACTAAACCAGACAACAACCATGACAGTCATCCGGTACCTCTCCACTTAAAACCCCAATCATAATTGATTTTAATCTGACCTGAATCAAGTCTGGCCAGTTGAAATGATCTAAATACAAAATTGATCTGAAGGACAATTAGACGGTGCCATCATCATAGACAGTCGCTCACATTATTTACAAATGGTATTCAAAGTTCTTTGGTCTGCATTCACTGATTGAGTACTCTAGAAATCTTTTTTTTTTTTTTTTTAAAGATAATAATAATAAGCATTTGCACTCAGCTCTACATTGTGAAATCAGTGTTCCCAAATCTAAACTGGACTTGGTCTATCCTAGAATCATGCTAAAGTTTGAGCTGGAAAAGTTTACTGCTTTTTTTAACAGCTGGACAAGTAATCAACAGGAAAAAGGAGACTGGATGGACGCAGCGAATTGTTGAACATCACTGTCAGATCAACACTGCTGGCCACTAAATGTCTCTCCTTTGAAGATCATAACTGAAAAAACACTGGTTTGCAGTTCGCTGGATTATGAGTAGGCCTTTTGAACCTGACCCATCTATGAACCTCAATTCTCAGAGAAGCGTCAGGACTTTAAAATAATTACACAAGCTTTATGACACCAGGTTCCTTTGTTGTTAGAAAGATAGTAGTTTTTCGGGCCAGATGGGGATTATTTACAGATTACCAGTTTGAAAAAGGTTTTAGATTTTAGTTTTGACTTGTTCCCACGTCCTCTATGGACCAGTGGCTCCATGATCCAAACAAACCACAGACTCTGGGTTCAACAAAGGCAAGACAAGCCGTTTTCTGCTTAATGCTTTAACATCTAAAAGTATTAACATGGTGATAAAACTTTAACGGATTGGCACGTATCTGTTTTTCATCTTCAAAATACATCTTTGGACTGACCTCAGAAGCTCATGTTTCCAAAACAACCTGTCCAAGCTCACTTCATCCTGGTCATTGTTTCTTTGTTTGCTTATCATTTACCGTCTCGGTTTGATTTTGTGATTAATGAGCCTGACCGAGTAATGCTGTTTGGAGGCCAACTCTCAAATCTGGAAGTGTTTTTATTTGTATTATAAAAACTTTTTTTTTTTTTTTCAAAGCTGCATCATTACATGACAGGAAACTAAAAAACAAAAAGGAAGGGGAATAAATAGATTATTTGTTTTTGACTTCTGCAAGTTATCTTAATTGTTTAAAGTTAACATATTGATTTCGAAATCTGTCCCTGTTCATCTCTCTCTAATAAAGACACAAAAGGCTTTTAAATCTTTCAAAAAAAGTTTGCACACGCTGCTCTGAAATGGGAGCTAACTGCAAAACTCCTGCATGTCTCCAAGGAAAAAGCTTGGACACTAAAATGCTTAATCAATGTCCAATGGACGACCATATTATATTTAGAATCAGAAAAGTTTCTGAACCTACCAAAAACAAAACTTAGTAAGGGGCAAGTTCTTCTGATGTATTGTGGAGCAGAAGTCAAAAGTAGAAAAAACCCGAAATCCTGCGTTACAGAAAATCCATCCAATCCCAATCTGTCAGTAATCCTGTTTGAGATACAGCAAGTTTGGTCTACAAAGGGTTAAACAACAGATCCTCATAGACCTCAGTTTCATCTGCAGGGAATTATCTAATGACACAGACTCTGTTTCATATACTCCAAGACCTCAAATCCTTTCAGCGTGAGTGGGTGTGTTATATGCTATATATCTGCTGCACATATTTCCTGCTATCATTTCATCTTTTCATCCCTGCAGCCTGTTTGCCTTCCAGTCTACCTTATAAAGACTTATGTTGTTGTTGCTCAAAAATGATTTCCTGAGAATCTTCAGCCTCCAGACTAAATAACGACTATTACAGAAGTCTCTTTTTCATTTAATGATCCACATAAAACTTGCTCTGAACTGAGATCGGTATCAGCAGCAGAGGTGGATAGCGTACTGAAACTCTGTTCAAACAGTAAAAGGACTGGTGTCAGAAAAAGACAAAATATTGTCAGAGAATGAGTGACTTTTTAACTGTTAACCTATAAAGCGCCACTAGCAGACACATCACTACAATTACAAAGATTATGATACAAATATTTAAATGGAGCTTAAACATGATTTTATTTACAAAGTTCTTTTAAAATACGATATACAATCGACTCTAATGTCTTCTTTCCCGCATGTTATTCCCCCCCACACTCTGTCCATTGTCCGTTCTCTAAAAAAAGGCATAAAAAGAATATTTTTGCCTTTATGCCCCAAAATATTTTGTCAAGACCTAATTGTCCTTCTGTTGGCATAGTGAATCTCCAGGGCAAGTTTTAAGAGGCGTACATTTATTTTATTCAGTCCATGAGAAACCATTTATCAACCAAAGCTGTGAGGGCTACAAATCATTAATAAGTGTTCTTGCACAGTAGTCAGTGAGGCCTTTCCTCTCCTGTGGTGTCTGTCGTTTTGGTCTGATAAACAATACATTAGGGTTCTCTCATCTTTCCAAACTGACTCAGTTAAACGTTTAAGGATCCAAATAAAGATTAGAGATACTGTATATCCACTTCACTTTTCAAGTTGCAAACACATTAATACTGAGACCCTGAGATAAAGCCGACAGAAAGTATAGGTTGTTCTCAGCACCCTGACAGACCTTCAGCCTCCTGCTGAGCTCCGCCAACAATTGTCAGACTGTCAGTAATAAATACAAACGGGTTATCTGACAGAAGTTAAAAGGTTACTTTACCCATTAAAACATGAATCCGTAATGACACTGGGTCATATATGTAGTAGAAATGTCAAATAATTTTTGACATAGGTGCCTTCTTGATCGAGAAAAGGCAGAAAACGAGTTGAAACGAAGTTGTAAAATGCACATAAAATACCTTCACAAGTTGGAACAACTACTCGGAAACTCAAAAGAATTAGGTGCTCGACTTACAGTACCGACTTGACGTCAGAAATGTCATAAAATGGGAAAAAATGTTTTTGTTCATGTTAACATTCCGGACTATAAGCCGCTACTTTTTTCTCACACTTCGAGCACTGCGGCTTCTACTCCGGTGCGGCTAATGCATGGATTTTTTATGGGGGACAATGAGCTTCTGCCGCAAAAACATTTGACTTCGTCACGTCGGATCTTAATATCAGTCATTTTGCGCTTCATGCACGCACCCTCATGATGGAAAACACACGGAGAAATACATATGATGCAGCTTTCAAGTTAAAGGCGATCGACCTGGCTGTCAAAGAAGCTAACAGAGCTGCTGCACGTTAAGATGACACTGACAGCGACAACAGAGACTGAGGAAGTGAGTAATGAAGTCATTCTGAGGCAGTGAATGGATGGACTTTTTCTTGTGAAATATATTACGTAAATAGCTCTTGTTATAGCGTGGACACCTGCGGCTTATAATCAAGTGCGGCTTATATATGTACAAATACATTTATTTACTTATTTTTAGCCGGTGCGGCTTATATCCAGGTGCGCTCAATAGTACGGAATTTACGGTACTTTTTATTTATGAAGCATTAAGTATTGCACGTCAACGTTTTGCTTAAATATAATTTTTGACAGTAACTTATCACCAACTTTCCAACTCGAAAACTCTGAAAACCTGTGCAGCACCTGAATGTAGCATTACTCCAACGCATATGGAAGTTTCCTCAACTGATTCTGCGATTTTTTCCAGATGGAAATGGCATCTTGGAAATTCCTGGCAGAAAACAAACTATGTCTGTGTCCATAGGCAAACAGTGAGAGAACTGACAACACAAGTCTTGTCTGACCCAGCTCAAGGCGGCTCAGCTTCTTATTCTCACAGCCACCAACCTGCCTGTTGGCAGCAGCCAGCTCTTTGCTATATTGTGTCTAGTAGAGATAGCCACAAATATCCTATTCAAGCAAAAGTCCTTCAAAATTCCTTTCATCCATCAATTTAAAGTTGAAACATACTTTTTTGGCCATTCTCGGTTCCTTCAGCTTTCTCCATAGAGTCTGTCCAGATGGCGGACGGTAAGTTTTGACTCTGGGAGTCTGATCTGTAATAGGTCTGTAGCCTCAGTGGTCAAAAATATGAGGAACGAGCGATGTAGTTTCACCACTGCTAACCAAAACAGTCCTCCTTTTCTGAACAGACATAAGGAGCTTCCCGTCTCAAAGGAAAATGAGGGCAGGATGCACGACCATTCAAAAACACGACGTTTGATGATACGAAGCTTATTGGAAATCAGTGAACTATTCCTTTAAGATTCAGGGTCAGCAGAGTTTCTCTTTCTCACCACAATGATCTGAAAGAAGAGGGTGAAAGCCTCTGCTTAAGACTTGAAATGCTCTGAGGCAACTAACCCAGATGCTGCTCTTGTTTGTGGAGCTTAAGTTGAAGAAACTGAAGAGATTTACATTCACTGTATGTGTATTTTATATAACTTATAAAAGGTAAATTGACATACTCATGGAAGAGTAAAAAGGAGGAAAAAAGCTCTTTCCTCAGTTCAAAGAGCTCAGGAACGGGCTTCATAGCATCCAAAGATTGATAAGTGAAAACGTCAGAACTTATGGCTCATGGAAACTAAAGCCCCTAAAATACACACAGCGTACGGACGTAATCCAAGCTGCTACACATATAACTATGCAAAGTATGCGCACACACACATCTCCTTTATACGGGCAGACAGCATAATCACGTCTTCCACAATCAGTTTTGATAACAGGAAGTTACTTTGTGTTCCCAGTCGGGTTTGTGTCATGATGTGTCCTCACTTCTGGTTCAGCTCCAGGTCAATACAAACCTCGTCCTTGGATCAGAACCTGGTTCGTTTCTCACACTGAAACCTAACTGTAGATGAAAAAAGTAGGCTACTTCATCTTTTTGGAGCAGGGTGAAGGAATGTTAACTTATGAGAAATGGCAAGCTACGATTGGTCAGGGACCAACATCATGGGTCATGTTTCTCAGCTGAGTTGATGCCTTAAAAATGTACTTTATATTCTGATTTGAAACATAATAGAAGTGTTGTGATTACCAGCAGTATTCCTTCATAAATGAAGATGAAGTTAGGATCAAACTTGACTCTTCTTTTTATATTCTGACTCAGGACTTTCTTGTGAACTGTAGAAACAATCCTCTGTCACATACAGTTTGGAAAATTCTCATCAAATGTTTTTTGCTGTGTAAAGTTGCCGAAGCTCTTCCAAGTGGTTACCATGAAAACAAAAACAAAAAGCTCAATGTTAGACATGAGGCAAGACGTCTGCTGGCAGCATCAGTTGTGTCTCCGACAATGACAGGAGCTGAAATACTTTTAACGTCTGCAGGGAATTCCAAATAAAAAAAAAAAACTTGCTGCTGGATCCTTTTTGGTTTATAAATATCGACTCCAGAGACAGAAGTTTGGGATCCTCGTATCGAAATGAGTCTATGGTTTGTCAGTGATAAAGTAGCAGCCACTTAAATCAGACTCATCAGGTGGAGGGGTTGATCTTTGCAGAGGCTTGAAGGAGTATGGAGCACTTCATTTGGGAACAACGTATGATAAAGTCAGAAGAAATATAGATTAAATTTGGGTCAACTGACCCTTTACACATTGATCATATACAGTATTATTGTGCAACACATGGCTGTTTACACTGTCTAGGCAATACAGTAGACGGGTTGAGATGGAAACCTCCCTGAAGCCCAGTTTGTAACATATTTGTGACTGAATGCAGCACACATTATACTTTATTAAAAAAAAATTATTCATGTTAAACAATTAACTAAGTGGGAATGGAAAACTTTTGCAAAGATAACAAACCCTTAAACTTGCTCTTTTTGCACTTGGCTGTGATTCTCACATACTGCCATACCTGACGTCTTTAGTCTGCTGGGGTTCAGTGCTTAGACTTCAGGCTGGACATCGGGATCGGTCCAGTGAGACCTTTGATGAAGTCATACCAGTGTCTTCTTTTACAACAGTTTAACAGCAACAACTTCAGAACTCAAAGAAACAACCTTTGAACCAACAACACTAGTAGATGGAAACTTACCTTGATCAGTCTTTCCTCTTCTACTTTTCTAAAGGTCTTCATATAATAAATTATATTTGATGGAAACCAGGGGAGGGTGTTGACTGTTTAACTAACTTTATGCTATGAAACCTGGAAAGAAAATTCCAATGGAACCACTTCCTGTGACATCATTGTTAGGGTGGTGGTAGTAAGTAAAATGTGCAGAAAAGATCATCCGCAGCATTTAAATGTAAAACGTTTTTGTGTCAACTCTTTTCATAAATGGAGACCTGCTCTTTTAATATGCTGAGTGGAAGACGTCAGAGAAATGTCATCCAAATGCCATCACTGTATATTTCAAAGTGACATTAACGTGCCACATTAACTCATGTGTGACTGATTGCTGCTTACAGTAAACAGTCTTTAGGTTACAGTTGTCTGCTAACATGACATGTGTTCAAGCCCATTACCTGCCTGCAAGCTCAAACTGCTTGTTTAAATATAGTCCTTTTTTTTAGTCCTGATTGCAGCTCTTCCCCTTAAAGAGAAGAAAAAAACAGAAACCAGGATGAAAAAAAAAGACCAGCCACAAACAAAAAAAAATGTCATTTTCATTTGAAAACAGAGTGACGAGTGAGAGGGTAAACCCAACATTGATTGAATTGCTGCTAGGTTGTTTTTTTTTCTCAATATTTTTTTTTTCTCATTGTTTGCTGTTTTATGTTGGTATACTCAGCTGTCCTCTCCATTTAGTAACTCTCACTTTCTGCTCTTGTGGTTTTTCTGCCTGTCTGACTCCCTGCCATGCCCTCATTAGTCTCTTCTGTCCCTCATTAGCTCTCCCTCCTTGTGTGTTTAGTCTGACTGTCTCCCAGGACCACTCCGGTATAAAAAATGTCCTTATTGTCCTACACTGCCTGTTGAAGGCCAAACTGTTACTCCTGGACGTTCAGTGTGAAACTGGGTTGTCACTGGGATGTCAGAATTTAAACTTAGATGTGATATTAGTAGAGATTAAAAAAATATCAAAACCTGTTAAAATACCACGGCAAATAAAACTGTGCTCCTCTTCACTTACTGGGTCATTTCTAGTTTCTAATAACCACAAAATCATAATCTTAATCAGCCACAGGACCTGAAACGTTGGCACATTATTTGTGCATCTTAGACAGTGCTCTCTCGCTCTCTGGTTGCATATTTGAGTTTAACGATTAGATTTTTACAAAATCTGATTTCAGGGATTAATCAGTTTATAGGTTTTAAATTTCAATTAAATCATATGATGATTAAGAATCACTTTGGATACATTCATATGAGTCTTTTGTTTTCTTAATTGACCTGGTGATAAATATAAAAAAGATTCCTATACTCCCCATCTCTGATTGGAGCTCTCTTTGTAGTGGGTCAAATAAGGGACCAAGATTTCTATTACGATAATGAAGAAGTTGGTTGTGATCCTTTTGAGTTCACAAACCAAAATGAACACACTTTATGTTTGATGGTGAATCAGAAAAGAAATCAAATTACATTTTGAATCCTCATGTCCAGCACTTTTTCTTCTTCTGCGACTCTTCAGAAAGTGATGGAGGTTTGTAATCGCTTGAAGTGCCTGTTGTGTCTGTTAAACCTCCCATCTGTCCGTCAATTCTGTTATGACGCTGTGCTGATTTTGAACTGTTACACTGAAGGATAATCTGCTGCAGCGTCCGATCAGTAAATGTTTTTTTTCTAACAAAGGGACATTTCTGTCAGTAACAAGGGTTCTGTGAAGTCTGCTCGTGTGTTGTTGTGTCCATTATGCACATAAGAAATCCGAATAAATACAAAGGAAAACTCGTATCTGGGAGCCATAGTGTTGCGAGTCAACGAGGATTTTTTTGAATCAGCACCTATCTAATGATGTGCTTGTCTTTTCAATTTTTTGCTCTTGTGTATCCTCATTCCTCGATCCGCTCTCTTTCTTTCAGTTAGAACAGCTTTGAAACACTTGAAAATGAGAAGGAAAGAGAAAGCAGATGGAAAGTATAAGAAGTAAAAGGAGTTGCATTTTATCTTTGGATCTTTTTAGTTATAAAACAAAAACATAATCAAATCAGCATATGGTGAGCAGAGAGCCATAAGGCTGGCTGAACGCATCATTATGTGAATGTGGCTGTAAAGATTAATCATGAAATCGTGAACTCGGCTGTTCATCTTCTCACATGAAGCTCATCCTGACAGAGAGGTTTTTCTTCTTTTTTTTAAATGTGTGAGAAAAAAAACACCAAATGTTAATTTGGGCTTAATTTACTTTTTCAAAATGTTCTTCTTTTCTTTCTTCTATCCTTCAAAGAAGTGCGTCAATCTCACACACATGCAGTACATGCCAACATTCAGACAGGTTATATGATGGAGCACTAAGCAGCTAACGTACACTACACAGTCAGAACTTGAATGTCTATTAATTGAGATTTAAGCAGCAAAAGAACATTTCACAAACCAGTCAATAAAACCAGCCAGATCACAAGAACAGAGATTGTATACAGGCCTCTGGGCTTGAAACTTTTCTATTGAGCAGCAGACAGATTGGATTTTTTAGTCTATTAATAAATGTTAACAAGAGAGTTTCAAGAGACACTTTATAAACTTGTCAGTATATATTTCTCTCTGACAACCTGAGGCCATTCAGGGTCTGTGCCTTAACCGATGTGAAGAAGCGCAACTATGCAAACATTATCATATCAAACCAACAGCAGGTGAAGTAACAAAGGGGGGTGGAGCTTATTGTCCAGTCATCTCCTTCGTGCTGGAGACAGAAACTCAGACAGAGATCCACTAATAGACACAAAGATCATCTGTAAGCATGGATGCCAATAAAGGAGACTGATGAAATGTGTTACATGAGACCCTTTGATCTTTAAGCCCCGTTTCCGGTATGGATCAGTACAGTTTGGTTCGGTAAAGCCTGATCCGGTTTGCGTTTCCACAGCCAATGCGTGCCCTATTTGGTAGGCAGCTGGTAACAGCTGATAGCAGCATCAGCTACTAAACAGCGTCACATGGTAGCAGCTAATTGCTAACAGCTAACCAGCTAATAAATTCAACAAAGGAGAAAAACGCAACACAAACAAAACCAACGATGGAAGACATCCAGCAATTCATCTACTTTTTCACTTGCATGTGACTCTTTATTATAAAACTCAATCAAGCTTTGTTTCAGATAAGGCTGTGTGCCGCCAGGAGAAATAGAGACAAATAAAAAATCAACTGTGTGTTTAAAAACAGCGGGTCGTGTTTAGCGTCTGTCACACGGGAAGTGACGATTCTTTCAACCAATCAACGGACTGCAGTGTTAAGCAGAAGGGTACCCAAAAAGTAGGACGGTACGGTTCAGTAATTTGGGGACCTTTCCCAGCTTTAGTCTGTGGAAACGCCACAAAATGCGGCTGTATTGAGACGAACCGAACTGAACCGCTTGGTGGAAATACAGCTTTAGTGTGACTGGCAGCGGACACAGAGAGGTGGAGGAGAGAGAGCAGCTGGGTGGAGACACAGAGACTCAATCTGCATCTTTGTGTGGAACAGATGGAAGCGGCCACGCCGTGACTTTTCTGCCAGGCAGGAGGTTTGAACCATTTTATCAGCTAAGTAAATACCAACCTGCCAGCAGAATATCAACACCGATCTGATAACAGTCAGCCCACAGAAGCCCCCCCAGAGACCCACAGGCTACTGTTTATTTTATGTGAATGAATGTGATCTTTCAAGGTGTACAAATACACTGTTACAAGAAAAATATGGGTCGGTTATTCCTACTATTCTTGCTGGTGCTGGTAATATCATAAGGTATTATCATAAAGTCTCTGAAAACAGTGCATAACTTAAATTAAATACTAACGACTAACTAACTTTACTATTGTCACTATCCACCATGGATAGAAGTGTGTTTAACTTTTCATTTCATACTGTCTTTTGTTTACTGTTGGGTGATGACTCCTAGTCGCAGCCCTTGTTTTGATAGAAGAAAAGGAGGACTTGATTGAATATGTGAAGACACTGTCTACAAAAAGTAAAGGTTGAGTGATTTACTAAATATACAGTATTTAATTTTGGTCATGTGTATTACTAGACTTAGGCCCTGTTTACACAACAACAATTTGATCCCAAACTGGGAATCTTTTGTTGCAGTTTGGCTGATCGTCTTCACAGTGACGGCGTTTACGTGAAAACAGCAGCGTTTTGAATACAGCACTCAGAGTGCAAAGTTTTGAAAACCACATCGTGTCAGACGCCATGGAGACTGGTAGAAATGGTTCCTTCTTGAAACTTTGGCTTTACGTGCATTACGCTTCCAGTCAATAGCCATGTGCAAATAGATAGATGACGACAAGAATTGTCTCTGTGAGGGAAGAGTGTGTGCGCGCTCATCTTGTTTGACTACAAAGTCACACTGCCAACTCCTGGCTGGCATGAATACTACAGTGTTTTTAGACTTTTTTTCTGTGCTCTGTTCACAGCTGTTGTTATCAAAAAAAGATTGTTCTCGTTTAAATAAGGCTAATTACTAACCCTGTTCATTTATCTGGCAATCTTGAATGACAATGATAATTCAGAACGTAATTTACAGAACGGTGTGAACGGTTCACACGCTGTTGTTTAGGTTGTGGATGTATTAACAGTTTTCAGTGTGTTGTGTTTACTCAGATCTTTTTTGAAGCAGCAGAGGGAGTGCTGTCAATAACAAATCAAAAACCAGCCAACACACACCCGGTTTATCAAAACCAGTATCAATATAGCTGCATAAATTAAGACTGACTGCTGTTTTGTCCGTCATTTTACAAGAATAAGCAACAAGAACGGCTTTACAAAACAGCACATGCCCCAGTGTCAGATCAATACAACATCTGCAAATGCAAGGATGGACGTCCTGTATACATCATCAATATGTTTGTTCAACAACAGGCAGAGACAGTCGATACCAGACACACAAACACCGAGGAAGCCAGGAAATGTGCAGACATTGTGTTATCTGTCCTCCACTGATCACCTGAACATCCTGCAGCTGCCTTACCACTGGAGGGGAAAATAAAGTCGACCTTTCAGGTGTGAAGCGTGACGTCTGTGCGGCTCTAAAGTATCGGTGCAGCTGATTGACAGTGGAGAAACAATTCTGCACTCACTCCTGCACCCCTATACGTCTGTGCATGTGTGTGTGTGTGTGTGTTTCCTAATTCAACACAGCAGCAGTATAGCTTCTGACACTTTTTTTATTCTTGTGCAGCTGCATGTAAGAATTATGTATAAGTGTTTCCATGTGTCTCAGGAAGCTTGTGCAGTTTGTCAGATAAACTAAGCGAAGCCCTCGGAGAAGATAAGTTGCATCCATGCGTTCATTCATGCTGATGCATCCAAGGGACACACTGTGCTGTTAGCACATCCCCCTGGATGCCTCTCCCACTTGCTCTGTTTTTCTTTGTCTTTCCTTCCATCATATATTTTCTTTGTCAGATATATCTTAGATAAAAAAAATCAATGCAAAACGATATATCACTCATTCAGAGCAAAACTAAAGCCAATGAAAAAGCCTATTTATATTCTTTGTTTAAACAAATAATGTCATAAATTGAAAAAAATAATCTTAAAGTGTCATCCTTAATGAAACATTGAACATGAAATCACTATCGAGTAATTATGATTTTTTTTCCAGTTAGATGTTATCCTTACCAATGTGAAATGGGTCAGTAAAGTTTGATTTTATCTAATCAATATGAAGCCTATGACCTGATGATTTAGTCAATAAAAACATGTGATAACATAGGCATAGGCTCATGCGATGCAGAGGGAGAGAGCAAGAGGCTGTACAGTAGTAATCAAGAATGTCTAATTTAACACTAATATTTGAGCTCTAATTTCCATGTAGAAAAATATCAATATATTAATTTGCCTTCTGGGAATTGTAGGTTGATGTCCTGTTATAAGAAATCAGATTGTGTTCGGCATCATTTTGAATACCACAAAGGTTGTTTTTTTTATTAGGCAATCTGGAATTATTTGGCTACTGGAATCTACAATACATTCAAAATACTCTGCTAAAGAAAGGTACAGAGCAACTACATTAAAAAATGTGCTGTTTATTCATGCTGAATAACAGTAGCCTAACCTCCTAGTGTAGCGTACTACTGCTTGTATTCATTAAAAGTTATTTACAAATAAGCATGTAAATGTCAAATTGAATACGGAGCTCGTTTCCAAACTATTTCTGAAAGTGAGCAGTTTGCAGACCTTAGGAACATAGCAACGGCATTGAACGAAAAGTGACTCACCGTTGGGGCAGCCGAGGCGGGAAGGTGGAGCTCCAGGAGCCGGTACTCATCCACCGCCGAGCCGCTGGTGCTCCACGCGGATGCTGCTGACAGCGCCAGGGTGTCCGTGCCTCGCGCCGTGCAGTTCACCTCGCTGCACGAAGTGATGCTCTGGCGCGCGGGTGGCAGCTGCGCGCTTTTCCCGCCGTTCATCCTCCTCCTCCTCCTCCCCCTGTCCCTCGCTCCTCCTCGGACTCCCTGTGTGAATGAGGAGAGAAAGAGACATCATGTTTGGCAAGTGAAATTATAACAGGTATGAGCCAATATTAAGATGAATTATTGTTCATATAATGAACATGGTCATAAATAGGCCCTGAAATATCAAGTAAAAAATAAAAAAAAAATAAACTAAAACATTTTTTACACGTCCTTGTCTATTGTCTATATCCAAACAAACTGTAATACAATTTAGAAAATTAGACATTTTCCTCTCTCAGTGGCCTACAGACTGGTTTCTTGAGCTGTTAAAATTAAAAGGTTGTGATGTGAATGCACATTCCTTAGCCTTGCTGGCTCCTTAGATCCCCTCATGTGCAACAGGGAGCAACACAAGCTAATGTTCACTTTGAAAAAAATGGAGCCTGCTGAAGTAAACAATTCATGGCAATCACCACAACTGAGGAGAACACATAGCCTTTTAAGTAGTTATTGGTCAAATAAATAGCAGTTTTAATAGCCTGATTGGTTTATCAACACTGATTGAAGCCTAGTTTGGGCCCTCGAGAGGGGCAAAGGTTAGAAAACACCAAGTTATTACAGCTAAAAGTTAAAGTCGCCCATGGTCACAATAGCTGTCCTACAAGATGCTCAAGACAACATTTTCCAAAGTATAAGACTATATTTGTGGTGTTAACTGACCAGGTTTTTTTTTTGTCTTTTTGCAGATAGTGGTGGATGAATTGTGGGAATGCAAAAGGTGGTTGAACAACACACACTGGTCTCAACACATTTTCCACAACATGCAGTTAAAGCTAGAATTTATCATGACTCCTATAAGTGGGACGCCCTAAACAAATCAATGCTTGAGAAACAGTGTGCGTGTGGGGGGGGATTTGCTTGTAGACTCAGTTGTTTCTTAGTCGGAATATCGGTGGTTTGATCTCAGTTCCTGCACTGTACAGGAATTATGAACAGTACTTGACAAGTGATATTTCTTGAGCCTCAGTAATTTGAAGATGGAAATTGGTAGTTTGAAATAAAACCAGACTGTTGGTGTTGAGTTACAAAAAAGATGGTGACATTTGTGCCTATTAGCGTAACACACCAATTTAAAAAAAAAAAAAAAAACAGTCCAAAGACAAATTGCATTTTGGTCAGTGGAGGAGTCAGATGCATGAGTAACATATATTTTGTTGCAAGTGCCTAAAATTTTTTTTTTTAGAACTTTTAGATTTGGATTTAAGGAAAGCAAACCATTCATGTGAATTGTGATGGTTCAGAACCAATATGCAAATCAAAACATTCATCATGTCTGAATGTGTTTGTTCAATTGATCCTATTAGATCGCTGGACCAGGCACTGTGTGCTTCAGTATGATGAGTGAATATTGAACAGACATGGAAGTGTAATGAAGTCTGGGTGGATAAAGTTAACCCTGCATGGTGTCAGAATGAGGAAAACAACGAGGGCAAGAGTCAAAAGCTGTTCAAAGCTGCTCTGAATGATAACGCACAAATTATTAATGTAAAGCACACTGTCAGTAAATGAATGTCGACAATCCAAGTTAAATCCCATGTGACTAGTTGTTTGGATTAAAAGTTGTTAAGATTGGGGCACTTGATAGTTAGTATGGAAGCTATAGTCCTGATCGCATCGCAGCGGCCATGGGTTCAAATCCGACCTTGGCCCTTTGCTGCATGTCATCCACCTCTCTCCTCCAAACATGTTGTTTTACTGTCCTATCAAATAAAGGCAAAAAGGCCTAAAAATTTGACAAACACAAATCCTATTTGAATGAATGTAGACTATATAAAAAACATGTTCACTTTAACACTGTACTAATATAGATGACTGTGTTCCATGTACAGCTACATTAATGAATGCCTATGTCTGAATAGGACTTACTCCATGCTTGTTTGTATTCTATGTATTTATCACATGTTTATCATGTAAAAGTATCATATTGAGTTAAAGCAGGGTTTTCTCTGTACCTGAACGTGGAGAAGACTGTAGTGAAAATCGAAGATCCAGACCAGGAAATGTTCAGGACAAAAGAAAGCAGAACCAGAAATAAAACTCTGCAGCCAAAGATTGAGGACCCTCCGATCGCAGACAGGTAATTTAGTTTCTGGTGTGTTTTAAAAAAGTTCTAATGGACAGAGAAAAACAGCATCCAGGGAAGTTTGTCTGGCTGTTCTGGAGGCTCTGAACCTTTAACTCCAGATTTGTTTTCACCTCCAAGAAGCTCTAATGTTCAAGTTGGACAAAAATAAAGTAAGCCAATGTGAAAATCACGACCTGCAGCTCCAAACGGTGTCCTGATAAAAACAAGAAATGTTGAGTTCATTGATCCTTAAAGTGAAATATTCATCTTAGGGCTTTTGCAGAGATAAATGCTGCAGGCAATGTAAGAGGATGATAGGATGGGTTTACACAAAGAGACACATTTATAAGAGAGACAGAAGCCCACACACACACACACACACACACACACACAATGTAGGTCTTTAGGTCAGCGCTCTGATGAAAAGGCATTACGTTGATTATGTACTGACCTGCTGCAGCATTGACTTTGCTCAGGAGAAAAGACAATAGAGAACAAACCCTGTCTCTGATGAACAGATGATTACAGTGTGTTGAGTCATGGATAAACTGTGAACTCTCAGAGGACATTTATAGATGCCAGGAGAGATCTCAATGAAAAATGTGTGTAGATGCACAAATCTACAAATGTAAGTATAGCTCTGACATTACTGAACTCAGATACTTTGATTGAGCTTCACTGCGTTTACTGCAAAAAACATGAATGATTTTTGACATAAAACGTCATGAGACAATAAAGCATTCTTTTACACTTAACTATACAGCATTCAAGTCGTTCAAAGGAAATGTGTCTGAATGTTTGGGGTTTCTTGAAGGACATGTTGCAGATGTTTCTCTGCTGGAGCCTCCATTCATCTCCTGCAAACAAGTTTCACACCTCAAACACAAAAGTTAAAGCCATAAAGACTAAATGAGAACACATTTTTGAGTATTAAACAGAACATATGGTGAGGCATATGAGAATCATTTGTTTATATAATTTGGTTAGATAACAGCAACACATTTTGGTAGGACCACAGCAAAGTTCCTCGCTGTTCTAAACCCTCACTCCAGAATCTGAAACATGCAGCTATCCCTTGTGGTTTTATCCCTTGTTCACTTGCCCACTTACTAAATGTGCTCCAGCTAAGTAGCCTGTTGAAAAGTATCGCCCCAGAAATCACACACACACCACATTCAAAATTCTTTTCTACAGCAGACTTTACATTTTTTCAGCCTGGTACAAAAAAAATACTGGTTCTGGTTTTATTCTCATCAGTTTTGATTCATGAATGATACTTATTATTCAAATATTAGGGAGGTATGTGTGGGATATAACCACAGATGCAAAATCAATGTATTTAGACAATGTGTGTGGAATGTTGGATACTATCTTGAAAATGAAATGTATTTTCTGTCTGATTTAAACATAGATTGGAATTTGCTGAGAGAGAAGCAGAAGACTACGAATACATGTTAGTGCAAGTGCTGGAGAAAGTGACAAGAGTATGCATAAGGAAAGATGGAACAAAAAGTTCAACTCTTATTAATCATATATTTGGACCTAAATCCTGTGGACATAACACAATATTTATTTTCTTAAACAAAAAAGGCAAACAAAACTACTTACAAAAAGTGTCCAAACAAAGTTCATCAAAATCCAACGATAAAATCCACAAGGAGAAAAACAAGGTAAACCACAGGAGCACAGGGATCCAACCGACAAACGACCTCCACTGACAAACTTCAATGAACTGACACAGAGGGGAAGAAACACACAGGGGTAATCAACACAGGTGAAACGACTGTAGTTACACAGGTGCAGACAATCAGACAGGAGAAAAACACACAGGGGCAGCAATGAGATGTGTAGATCATAGGATTACTTGTTGTTCGTTTGTTGCCTGTTTTGATAAACTTATACACAGAATAATTAAGTGAAGGAAAATACAATCAGGATTCTTTATGTTGTGTTTTATTTTGAAATCGACCAGACATTCTGTGCATTACCTTGTCTGACTTCCTGTCCGGGTTGTTACATTGCCTGATGCATGCCTGCACCTTACGCCGTACAAAAGGAGGTCAAGTTCAGTGACTAAATAATTTCAGTTGAAACTAAAACTGAAAACGTGTATTTCTAAAGCTGGACATCTTTTCACTGGAAGGATGTGAGAAGACAGACGCAAGTGTCCATTCGAGGAATTACAGTTTTTGGCACTTCTGCATTGGCTTTATTTGTCAGTATCAGAGGTCGTCTTTTATAATGCGTGTGAAGACTTTAAACAATGTTTTATTTCATGTCTTCTCTTTTCTTCTCAGCAGGTGGCACTCTGTTTAGCTCATTAAGAGGGGGTTACGAGGTGTGAGGGACCTGCTGCCCTGTAATTCAGTGTACTGTAGAGATCGTCCTGCAAAGCTTCAAAGCTGGAAAAGACAACATCCTCATGTGAAACTGTGTGCAGACATTCTGTACACTTTAATAACATTATCTTGTTATCCATTTGCCATGTTTTTGTTTCTGCCAATTTCAAGCTCTGTTTAATTTTCAGTATTTATATTCAAACATGGACTGTTATTATCGTGTTGTGAAAGTGCAACAAACAATGTTCTAATTGTTTTTTTAAGATGTCTAATGATTATGCAATAAAGAGGAAAATAAAAGCTATCTATCTATCTATCTATCTATCTATCTATCTATCTATCTATCTATCTATCTATCTATCTATCTATCTATCTATCTATCTATCTATCTATCTATCTATCTATCTATCTATCTATCTATCTATCTATCTATCTATCTATCTATCTATCTACTTATTTAAAAGATTCTCTGCTGCTGTGTCCAACAGTGACCCAATCACAGTCAGTCTGTGTGTGTGTGTGTGTGTGTGTCTGTGTGTGTGTGTGTGTGTGTGCGCGCGCGTGTGTAAGAGTCAGTGTGTATGGTTGTCACTATCAACCACATGCAGAGTGGGATGAAAGCCTCCTGGCATCCATTTAATCACCGGTTAAACTGATGGAAGCTGAGAGGAATGTAGGGCACTGAATGATTGACAGCTAGAAACTACACAAGCAATGTTCACAGGAATAAGGACACACTTACCTGTGTGGTACATCTAATAATCCTTACCACCAATGATTACATTTTAAATTCATTCATAAGATGTGTCTCACCCCGACTAAACGCTATTCCATGAAGATCATTACAGCTCTCAACTGTGACTTATGTTCACTCAGCGTGCTGGGGTCATTTACACATAATGTACTGGAAATGCCCTAATGTACTTACATTCTGGAAACAAATTATTTGAACTCCAAGAGACATGCTTAAGGCTAAGATCCAGCTTTCACCGACTCTTTTTCTTCTTAATGATGATTCAGATATAAACTTGTCTTTGCAGCAGGGGCGCATTTTTTGGGCTGGTCTCACTGCGGCAAAAAAAAAATTTGGCCTCTAGATGGCAACCGCCTCATTCCTTGACCTGCCAACATTGGGCCAACTCTCTTCTTGAAATTGTTCATAAGGAATGGTCTGTGGCCCAAATGCATGGGACCAGCCTTGAGACCATATACAATCTAGTTAAGGATAGTGAGCAAAGTGCTTGACCTTAATTGAGTTTATATTTTATACATTTATCCTTGAGATCGGGGGGAGGGAGGTACGTGGGGTCGCCTTGGGAAGGTTTGAGGGATGGGGGGGGGTTGAAGTGTGATTCATCCAGATGTTTGCACTGATCTGTACAGTTTGTTCTTGAGGGGGTCAGGGGGAAGAAAAGGGATAAAAACTGCAATACAGTGCATGATGTAATTTCTTAGTGCTTTTCTAAATAAAAACAATGATAAAAAAGGAATAAGGACACACTTGATTGCTTTTTGAACAGTCAGCTGTTGTCATGATGTTTAAGTGTTGACAGCTGTAGATGGATCAATAAAACATTGAGATGAGAGTGACAACAGTGCAGTCGATAGACAAGAGAAACCGTTGTAGCTCAATGCTCCTTCAGCTTTCTGTTGTGCTTGACACCTGAAGGTTACCCTTGAAAAGTACAAGCTTTATGTAAGAATACAAACATACAGTATTCAAGGTTTTTCAATTCAAAAAGCCTCGGTCAAAGTTTTGAAGACAATTCACCTACAAGTCCTGTCTGTTTGGATCAAACTTTTAATGAGCTAGGTGACTGAGAACAAACCTCTCGAACAAACACAGACAATGTAAACATAGGATACATGTTTTTTTTGGTTGTTTTTTTTCTAAAGCGTTACTTAAAGTCACATTAGACCTTGTATTATTCTGTCTTTGAGTTCACGTTGTTTTTGAACAGGACAGCGGCTGTGGTTACTCGTCTCACTTTTTCCATTCACGTTGTTTGGTGTCCATTTTTTTACATTTCCCAAGCCTCTTTTTCTGTTAATCAAAAACATTCGCGATTTTCAAGATGCATCTTATGTCTAATGGCGACTAAAATTATTGTATAAGTAAGCAGTGCATCACAGCTGCCAATGAAAAACATGCAACATAACTTCAAACTCACAATTGTCTCAAATTAGCTGACTACATTTGTTTAATACCCTTCACCTTTCTGTTATGAAATACTGTAAGTACATCAGCACCGTGTGGGTCAGAGCTGCAAGGAATTAGCTAATATGACATTTTATATACTAACTTAATATAACTAACTTAGTATTTGCACTTGTGAATGATGGCGACACAAACCTGATGAAGCTGAATGTCAAATCTTTCAGCCCCATTACGTTTCATCTCAATAAAGACTTGTTTCCAGACATTTGGTGTTTCTGTCTGTCAGGACTTCTGCATGAGCGCCAGTCAACCCGGTATGTCAATTGACGTAGAAAGCAGCAGGAAGGAGTGTGTGTGTGTGTGTGTGTGTGTGTGTGTGTGTGTGTGTGTGTGTGTGTGTGTGTGTGTCTTTGTTGTTTTACTGAAGCGTAGTTAATTAATTTTGGAGACTCACTTCAATCTGGATGAATATTAAATTTATGAATTTAGGTTTCCCTTTGTCAAAGGCATTCTTCATGACTGACTGACTAATTAAAAATAAATTAGCTCTCTCATAGTCTTCATGATTTTTCTAAATGTCTTTTTGTAAATGCATATGAAGCTAATTAACTCACGTCATGTTGCAGAAGTCAATAACCGAGTCTTTAGTTCTCATAGGAGCTTCGGAAACCCAGTTTGTGTTCTGTTCAACTAGTTATTTAAAACAAGTGTTGACTTTATTTGTAACAATCTTCTCTGTCTTTCAGTTATCTCCCATTCTTCTTTTATGTTGTTACTTTATTGTCAGCAACATTGGAATTCTACATGCTCTCTATCTATGTTTTCATATTATTAGCAGACAACCGACAAAGCCGATGTTTTCTTGTTTAGTTTGTGTGAATTGAAATACAGCAGATAAAGCATGTAATGCAGGTAAAAAAAATCTTTGTATTATTTTCTTGTTTTCAGTGTTGACCTTACAACATCCTGACACTTGATCCTGACACATGAAATATATCTGTCGACATTGGTTCAACCAATCCGAAATGATGAAGCGCTGCATCTGTTTCTGCATCAGCTGCCAATCAGGCTGAAGTCCTGGGCTTACTCTCTCTCTTTGTTTGTCCCTGCTGTCAGAGTTCAGGTTAAAGTCATTGGTCCCTGGCCATTAAATTGATGGCAGGTTTAAGGCAGTTCTGATTTGGCTTCTTTTTTAAAGCAAAAGGTTTAAACAACTTCATATGCACAGTCTATGGTCTGGACAAATCATTTTGATCTGATCACTTACAGCTAACGTAGCAGTCTAAGTTGCCTGCAGTGTGAACAAAGTCTCTGAACCTCTAGTTTAGGCTCATTGTGAAACTATGGGAATTAACTAAATGTGGTACATCTATAAACTGCATTGTAACAATTGTTTCCACTGTGGGACCATATATACTTGAATGTAGCCCTCATTGCACTGAGAACAAGAGTAAAAGTCCTCCTCCTGCTCTGCGTGGGTTTCTGCTTTTATTCAACTATTTGTTTTCTATATGCTATAAAAGTATTTCCTCTGAAGGTTAATTCTCATGGTTTTTAGTTTCTTATGTTGCTGCTGCAGCTTCTCTTCAGCTTTTGTTCAACAAGGGAGTGTATGAATAACACAATGGTAATAACACCATGGAGACAACATAATCAATAGAAAGTATGGAAACACACACACACACACACACACACACACACACACACATAGCAACACATTCATGAACAAACATACAAAGACGTGTTTTCACCTTGAAGAGGAAACTGCTGTTAGTGTTGTTGCTAAAGTTCAGTAAAATGTCTAGAAATGACCATCATACATACAGATCCAGATACAGTGTACAATATTTTAATGAAGTCAGACTGAAGCAGTCTTTTGTACACCGATCCTATAATTGAATAGGGAGCTAAATTCCAGACCAAACTGAGCTGATTGGCATTATATAAACCCCCACCATTTTATTAATTTTGTCTTTTCAGGAATATTTCCTGCTAACCCAGACACCACGGGGAAATTTACTATAGGGGGCCAGCTGGAAAAAGCTTTGGTAAAGTGAGGTTGAAAAATGTAGGCATTTGCATCCACTTCAACATATTCAGAGAACAACACTGAGATTAAGATCTTGAAATCATCCTTAAGTACAATCACACAAAACAAAACAAAAATGTAATTAATAACTCATAAGAAAAAAACATCAATGCAGTCTTTATACAGTTTTGATTCAGTTTTAAATTCATCTGAAAAGACTGAACTCTAACTTCACTCGATATACTGCAATAAAGAAGCAATTGAAAGTGATGCATTCTGGGACCTGTGGTTAAATAGTAATCGACACCTCGAAGCTCTCTCCAATTCAATTTTAACATATAAATACCAATCAGGTAAGTGTCACTCCCATCACCATATTTGACTGCTCCAACATCAGACAGCAGACAGGACTGATTGTTTCTGATGTAATCTGAGGATGAGGATTTGATCTGGTTCACACAAAGATGTTGTCACTCTACACTTTTGGACCGTTGATGCTGTTTCGACCCAAATCTCACACAGTTTCGTAATGCTCATTTACTAAAAGAGCAACAGGTTCAGCAGTGACTTCGACCTTGTGTTCTGTATCAAACTGGGTCGTCGTGCTGAATTAATTCATTGTCCATTATGATCAGCCGTGTTTTATAACACACATCATTCAGGTGAAAGTAGACTGCATCAGCTCCCCAACACACAAAGGAAAACTGTATATGCAGAGGCTGTGTGGGAGTCAGTGTCACCACATCATAATAGGAAATATGGATACATACATTATGGGTCTACCTTTTACGTAAAGTCTCAAACTGAAGAGGTTCCTCAACCATAACAACCTGCTCACTGCTAAATAAAAATAATACACACAGTTCTGTACATTTTTCAGAGCTTCCAGGTTAATAAAAAGATATTTTTATTATTACGAATGATGATGTATTTTTTTTTTCAATTCAACATTTCTGAATTTACAGCCTTTCTCTGAATTGAAGTAAGTTGATGCCAGGGCTGCACTAGTGCTGTTGCTTCACAGTCAGAGGGTTCCTGCTTTTAAGTTCCCATCGGACAGGGCCTTTCTGTGTGGAGATTTCGTGTCCTCTTTGTTCTTTTGTGGGTTCTCTCTGGGTACTCTGCTACCTCCTACAGTCCAAAGACATGCTCTTTGGGTTAACTGACTCTAAAATTCCTGTAGGTGTGAGTGTGAATGTGAGTGTGGCTGGTTAACTGTCTCTATATGTCAAACCTGTGATTGACTGTAGTCAGACAGCTTAACGAAATTATGAGGACACGTTAGACAAAAACCCCACATTTTTTCCATCGTCTCTATCACTATCTTTCAATTTTTTCAAGTCTCCTGGCAAACAGCGAAGACCTGCCCACAATTCTGCAAATGTATATATATATTTTTTTTTTTACTTAGCCTTGACATATTATAAAGGGTGGCTTATAAAAAAAAACATCTCCCCTATCCTACAGTTTTTAAGCAATGAGCTAAAGATACCATTTTGGCTCTGCCAGTCTATAAACATTTACATATTTTTTATGCTGAGAAATTATCTTTTTATCTTTGGTGTGCAAGGATTCCGAGACTTTTGCAGCAAGCTGTTCACCCTGCTGCCGTTTATCCAATTTCACATCATGAGCCGCAACTGCACTACCACACTTCTTACTGGTACCACAGAGAATTTGTCTTCTTTTGGATCCTCTGCAGTCCTGAGCAGATGGTGACCCTGGCTGGAAGCAACAGCCTCAATTTCCTCAAAAACAATGATGACAATCTCTCTCAATTTAATGAAGCATAATGGCCTGATTCCATCAAAACTTCAAGCTCTTCAAAAATATTTTATACACAGTTTGTACCATGGAAATGGCTGCTGTGGTGGCATCGATATTCAGGGAAGGACTTGGACACAAACAAGCAAGGATCTGCAGTTTTGGTCAGAAGTTTTATAGTCTCAGCCCTTGCAGCTTAAATGTTTTCCTCCTCTTGTTCATAAAGTGGGATTTTTGTCTTTACTTTTCTTCTGAGCTCCCAAGAAGAATTATTGTCTTTATCCAAATCATCATGAGTTTTTGCTCCATGTAGCTGAGAAAGCAGTTTGCTTCTTTAAATAATGTACCTATTTTAACTTATTGTAAAATGACAATAAAAAAATTCTATGACCAAATAATTCAATTAAAATTAAAACTGAGACTGAGACTATTTTGGCCGTTTTGCTAGAATTGTAGTTTTACTTACATCTGACGACATCAAATATGTTTTTTTTTACGTGTATGTTTTTTTTTTCCAGCACAACCAGAAATGGATTAATTGATCAAAATGAACTTCAAATGTATAACAATTAAGATATAAAAAGTACATTTAGAATAGGAGAATATGAATCGATTTAAATATTTCTAACAAAAAAAACATCAGGATGATACAGAGGTGTTTTTTTGTATGTAAGGTCGTAAGGTGCCGCTGCTCCAAAAAGTTCCTGTCACTGCTCAAAACTAGACTTCGGTGAAATAGCTAAAATAATAATAACAATATAAGGAATCAATGGAAGTGTATAAAAGACATTTATTATTCAACTATTCACAAAAAAGCAGGTTTGTCCATAGTTTTTTTTTTTGTATTTTAGCTACAAAACACATTTGAACCAACAAAAATAGGAGCTATAAAGAACAAAGACAATACCCTACTGTTATCCTTGTCTCATATTAAGTTGATGAAAAAATAACAAAAGTAAGAAAGCATTGACGATGTAGGTAAGACATGCGAAAGGTAATTGAAATAAAACAATTTTCTACACCTGATCTTGAAAAACAAAACATTCGGTCCAACAGGGGGCAGCAGT
Source organism: Symphodus melops (assembly GCF_947650265.1). Lineage (NCBI taxonomy): Eukaryota > Metazoa > Chordata > Actinopteri > Labriformes > Labridae > Symphodus > Symphodus melops. The sequence goes on from NC_136705.1 coordinate 6,980,424, forward strand.
GCAGCTGGAACGAAAACAACTGCAGTACAGTTTGGTAAAGAAGAAGAATTTTTCTTCTTCCACGGCCAGCTGTTTATGTCCGTCCACGTCTCATCTACCTCCTCCCATACATGTTGTTATTAGTCAATTTCCAAATCCATTTCCAGTTCGAGTTTATTAAGACACATTGTTGAAAATGTCAGAAGGACTGCGTTCAGAGCTGGAGAAATACCTCGAGACTTTAAACATCCAGACGAGCTGCGTGGAGCACGTGCCGGTAAAACACCGACATGCAGCTGACACAGTCCAAGCTGTTTACAGTCATGATTCAAATAGCTTTGTTGTTGTATTAAAGTAAAGCTCATGGTTACATTTATAACAAAATTGGTTTGTCTGGGAGATGATTACAATGCAGGGTATCTCGAGCCTGCTCCCTTTTTAAAAACATATTAGAAGCCCATTAGACTATTATCAAGTATCATTGCTTATTATTTAAGGTTTAAGCGTTATAGAAAATATATTTATTGACAAATCAGGAGTAGTTGAGGTCATTGCTATAATTCGACGATATCAAATATTCAGAATGGAATTTATTGTTTAATATAAGCGTTGAAACAAGTATGTTGAGACACATGAATGCATCAAATTGTTTTTTTTTTAGTTTAAGAGTTCATTTTCTTCCGTTTTCAATGCCGAATAAACATTCAGATCAATGGAAGCTGGAATAGGGCCATTATTGTTTCCCCCAGTCATGTACAGTATGTGTGTAATGATTCCTGTATTTTCTAAAGTGGCGTGTTTATGAACAGTCTCTTGTTAAATGTTGTAAAGTGTGTAAAGTGTTTTTTTGTAGTTTATTCTAAATTTGTTGTGTCAGTGCCACATAAATTACGTAATATTACGCAGAGATCCTCACCTATTATGCAAGTGAGCGTTTTTGTGCAGTTGTTTAATAAAGTCTGTGTTAAGCTTTTTAAAACCTGTCTGACTTGTTCCTGCTGCGTCCTGCAGGGGGCGTCAAAACACAGGATATGTTTGACCTGCAGATGATAGATAGATAGATAGATAGATAGATAGATAGATAGATAGATAGATAGATAGATAGATAGATAGATAGATAGATACTTTATTGATCCCGAGGGAAATCCAGGCCATCCAGTAGCAGTATACAGACAGGCAGGACACAAGACACAAGAAATTGGTTACAGTACAAAACATCGGTTACAATGCAATACACACCCGCTGTCCCCCCTCCCCTCTCTATACAATAATCCCCCAAACAAGATTTAGCAGCCCCTATGTGACTAAGAGTAAAGGTTAAACCTGTGCAGTTGGCATTAGCATTAAACTTAAACTTATATAGCATAATGTACCTAACCTGTGAGGAGAGAGAAGCATGTGTGCTGTGTGTGCTGGGTGTATGTACAGAGGTCTTTGAGCTTATGCCCGAGGTGTGAGTACAGTTGTTAAAACAGTGAGCAGTGATTTGCATTAAGTGTCCTAAACAAAGAGGTGAGACCAGGGATGATTCGGGTGATTGCTATTTAAGTACCCAACTATTGAGGAGCAGATTAGCATTAAGTGTTGAAGACAATAGAGTGAAACTTGACCTAGTTAGGGTGATCATGTCAACCATTACAGATGTAGCATAACAATACGGTAGGGTGGAATCAGATGATTAGAGTGATTATCGTTAAAGTGACCTGCGCTCAGTAAGGTGACCATCAATATGCGTTAAAGTGTCCAACTGGAGGCTGACTCTGAGGTCAGCAGTGCAGATGAGGAGTTAGAAAAAAGTGAAAAAAGAGTCCAGGGATCACCGTGCGCTTCTTCCCTGCCGTGACAGTGAAGTGTTGTACAATCTGATGGCCAGGGGGACAAAAGAGTTCTTGAGTCTGTCCGTGGAGCACGACTGTGAGAGCAGTCTTTCGCTGAACATGCTCCTCTGCCCGGTGAAGGTGCTGTGCAGAGGGTGGTGTGTGTTGTCCATGATGGAGAGCATTTTGTCCAGAGACCTCCTCTCAGCCACTGTCACCAGTGAGTCCAGCTCTGTGCCCACCACAGAGCCGGCCCTCCTCACCAGTCTGTCCAGGCGTGCTGCGTCCCTCTTCTTGCAGCTTCCTCCCCAGCACACCACGGCGTAGAAGAGGACGCTGGACACCACAGACTGGTAGAACATCTGCAGCAGCTTTTTGCAGATGTTGAACGACCCCAGCCTTCTCAGGAAGTACAGACGACTCTGTCCCTTCCTGCAGGTAGTGTCCATGTTAGGCGACCAGTCCAGCTTGTCATCCAGCTGCAGCCCCAGGTACCCGTAGGTCCTGACCACCTCCACGTCGACCCCCCCGATGGAAACATGTTCTAGATGTGGTTTGTTCCTTCGGAAGTCCACCACCATCTCCTTGGTCTTGGAGGTGTTTAGCTGCAGATGGTTGTCACTGCACCATGTCACAAAGTCCTCGATCAGGCTCCTGTACTCCTCCTCCCGTCCATCTCTGACACAAGCAACTATCGCAGTGTCGTCCGAGTATTTCTGCATGTGGCATAGCTCAGAGTTATACTGGAAGTCAGAGGTATACAGGGTGAACAGGACAGGGGAGAGCACGGTCCCCTGTGGTGCTCCGGTGCTGCTGACCACAGTGTCAGATGTGCAGTCCTTCAGTCTGACGTACTGTGGTCTCTCTGCGAGGTAGTCCGTGATCCACCTCACCAGGTACGAGTCCACCCTCATCTCGGTCAGCTTGTCTCTCAGTAGGAGGGGATGGATGGTGTCGAAGGCGCTTGAGAAATCAAAGAACATGATTCTCATCACGCTGCTCCCTTTGTCCAGATGAGAGTAAGCCCTGTGTAGAAGATAGAGGATGGCATCGTCCACGCCCACCTTTGCCTGGTATGCAAACTGCAGTGGATCCTGTGCGTGTTGTACCTGGGGTCTGAGGTGTTGCAGCAGCAGCCGTTCAAAGGTCTTCATAACGTGGGATGTCAGAGCGATTGGTCTGAAGTCGCCTGGCTCACTGGGGTTTTTCTTCTTGGGGACCGGGGTGAGGCACGAGGTCTTCCAGAGCACAGGAACCTTCCCAAGCCGCAGACTGAGGAGTCATTCAGTTTCACACTGAAGCTCTTCTGCGAATACACGACGCTCAGATTATTCTACTGATGTGTTCCTTTTTTTTTTCTAACGTGGTTGTTGTTTACTTATATGATGATTTTAAATAAATGAGTTCTTAAACTTGTAAAATCCTTCAGGTGGCCATTTAAATGAAAGCAGAAAATAAGATTAAAGATTAAATTACTCTAGTGAACTCTTTTCCACTGCTTCATTTTGTAGATTATAAGATTGATCAGAAGTTTCACATTAATATGAATCCAGAAACACAGAGCTGAATGACATGATGTTTAATGCAGTGAAGGACACATTGTCTGTTTAATTTAAATGGCGTAATAACAGACAGGTCATTTAAATGGTTTTTTCCCCCTGCAGGTGTTCACAGTGGAGGAGATGATGCCTCACCTAACAGAAGTGAGCGGCGCTGTGACTAAGAACCTCTTCCTGAAGGACAAGAAGAAGAAAGGCCTGTGGCTGGTGTCTGCACGCCACGACCACCAGGTCAGCACACACCATCATGCTCACTATCAGAGGATATAAATGATCTGACCTCAGAACAGTCTCTGCGTTGTTTTGACTCTGTTCCTTTGCAGGTGAATCTCAACGACCTCGCCAAGAAGCTCGGTGTCGGCAGTGGCAACCTTCGCTTTGCAGACGAGGCAGCCATGTTGGAAAAACTCAAGGTAAAATAACTGGTTCGTTTACACAAGAGTTCCCTTTATGCATTTTATCTTCAAGAGTATCTAGCATATACTTTAGTTAGAGAATACATTTGTTTAAGTTACGTTAACTTCCCAATCCAAACATTTACCCTGATTAAAAATCATTAGGTCCCAAAAGCTGTAAAATGCAATTAAAGCTGAATTCACACAAAGAACAAAGACCAGTGACATGACACTGCAAGACACAAAAGATCTGAGTTCTTCAACTTGTGGGTGTCGGTCTTTTAGCTTCTTGTTCCACGGAGCAGCTTTTATTGAGATGAATGGGGCTGTGTCTCTAATGATGTATCCATTCGATAATAAATCCTGCAGCCCAATAAACTGAGACAGGAATAAATACAGCTAAATATTTTGGTCAGCCAAAACTCTGTAAGATGTTCCCACACTTACAGCGCACTCTGTAGTCATATTTGGGGATGTTATTTACTCTAAACACTCCTGGTAGTAAAGTTCTGGTTGACAGGCTATAGGTATAGATTTATTTTTCCTTCATCTCTGTCCTCTCAGGTGGGTCAGGGATGCGCCACGGCTCTCGCTCTGCTCTTCGATAAGGATCAGAGCGTAAAGTTTGTCCTTGACCGGGACCTGGTGGAGGGAGGTCATGAGATGGTCTACTTCCACCCAATGACAAACGCCGCCACCATGGGGCTCCGACCTGACGATCTACTGCGCTTCCTTAAGGAGACGGGACACGACCCGGTCCTGGAGAGCTTTGAGTAGAAGGGACAGTAAACTGGACTTGAGTGAAGGCTGGAAACAGGAGCAGCCTGCAGGGACTAAACCTGGATCTGAACTCATGTTAGAACAGAACAAGAAAACAACCAAAATAATCACGTGTTAATAATAATGAAATAAATAATGCGTGTGTTTATTGAGACGCTCATCCACAAAGAATCTTTTGTTAGAAACAAAAAGGAACATTCTACGACTTTGTTTTGACTACAACTCATTGTAACTCTTTAAGTATCTATGACATTACTAACTACTTGAATTTCCCTCGGGATCAATAAAGTATCTATCTACAGATCAGTGAACTTGCACTTGCGGGGATTTACCAATAATAAAACCTTAAGGAAACTGTTTAAACACTTTGTTAATGAAGATTCATGACTGAGTGGCACCAGGTTCTTTTTTTATCTTGTGCCTTGAAGGAGGGTGAAAACAAATTCATCTTTGAATCAATGTGATCACTGTTTCTGTTGAAGGAAAGAAAAACTGACGGCATTTTCCAGGGAGAACTTCCTGTTCAGTCCTCGTTTAAATTCCCCATCAGATGAGGTCACCTCCTGCGGACTGAACAGTTCAGGAAGTGACATCCAAGCAACAAAGAAACGATGGAGGAGAGACAACAGGAGCATGTGGGAAGAGAGAGAGGCTGAAATGGAAGAATACACTTTAAAATCATTACAACTAGATGACATTGAGACTTTTCCCAAAACATTTTCTACTGCCCTTGTTTTACAAGTTTTTTAGTTAAGCATTTTCCTCTTCTCAAAAGGTCATCAGTTGTGTTCTTGGGTGTAAATTGTCTGCTGTAGAAAACCCACTCCAGTTTAATCCACAGTGTGGAAGTCCTTCATTGAGAGTAGAGTAGAGTTTGTCAGTAATCAAAATGTTCCAAAAGTAAGAAGTAACAATGATCTTTTCATTACTTTTTAATATTATCATATTTTGGATTATTACATCTGCATTATATTCTTTCATCGTTATCATTTGTCCTGAGGGAATATTCTGGGTTTATTCATGTGAACTGCCTGCAGCTGGTCAGTACTATCCTGTTGGCTCGGTGCAGCTCAGTGTGATGGCGAGCTGCTGACTGCTGAAGGCTGCAGCCTTGTCTCTGACTGCTCACCAGAGGAGTGTCCAGACTCTTTTTTGACAGGGCTGGCCTCACTGGTGCACTGATATCATTTCTACTTTAACAAAAAGACATATAGACACATTTAAAAAAAGTGAGATGGGTTAGATATGGCTTCTCAACAATTATAGAACAACAAATCTTACTGTTTTAGGCTGTTTAGCTAAACCCAATTTTTAGTGAAAAGCTGGAAAAAGTTAGTGAAACTCCACTACACACATGCATACTAGATACAAACATACTTACTGAACATACATTTCATACATCTTTTTTCCAGGCGCAAAGCACGTTATTTAAGCTTAAGGCTTCCCATAGTGTTGTAAACTGGCAGCACATACATTTCCTTCGATTTGAATTGGGCAAGAAACTACAACAAGTGAACAGGGTAGCATTATTTATTCTTCATTCAAGAAATTACATTTACTAGTTAAAGGGTTTCTGCCGTTAGATTTAGATTTAAAAGAAGTACATCATCATGAAGATGTTCATGATCAAGAGACACCTTATCTAAGGAAATATTTACAAGAGCATGCATCAAACACATAATTAACTTGCACTTCTGGTTGGTTTGTTTGTGGATAAAAACAAAAATCTCTTAACAGAAAAGTTTTTTAATTTTCAATCTTTTTGATTTTAATACGTTTTTTAAAGTTATTTAATTGTTACTTTGTGATTCATGTGAGCAAAACAAGATCTCTTCAGATGTTAAGAATCTCAAAAGCTTAATTCTAACTGCAGTTTCTAAACAAAAATAACTCCAACTCCATCTCTCTGCTGTGCATTAATGTGCTCTCTCTCTCTCTCTCTCTCTCTCTCTCTCTCTCTCTCTCTCTCTCTCTCTGTGTCTTTATGAAGCTCTCTCGCTCCCTCTCCCTTCCTGCATTCTTAATGAGAGTGTGTATTGTTGCATTGTTGTATAAAATTAGCAAATGAATAAATGTAACATACACAGACACTCAGTTCCCAGGCATTCTTTCACACAAAGTGTGTGTGTAAGTTTTGGAAAGAGCTCCCACCACCACCCTCCTCCACAGACAAGCCCCTTTGTTGTTGATGATATTTTGTTGTGAAAATTCCTGTGTGAGAAAGTCTATTAATTAAACACACAGGATCAGCTGTGCTGCTGCTGGTTCAGAATTAACTTTTCTTACTTTTTAAACTTTAATATAAATTTAATGTAGTTTAAAATAATAATTTAATCATTTATTCCTTGCAAAAACAATGAAGGTTACCTAATAATAAGACTATAGCATCGTTTGTTCCCTCTCAGCAGACTCCCGTTCCAGACTCCACAGGCCTGAATGCACGTTGACTCGGGAAGATTTACATTCAGGCCCGTCTTGTTAACTTGCTGCATGAAATAAGCAAAATCTATGGTATAGTTTGTATCTTAATTCATGAAATAATGAAAGTGGCTGAGTTATCACACAACTCTTCCACTGAAATGATATTGAGTTTTGAAAGTTTAACCAATTTGGTTTCATTAAGTGACAGGTAAATGCTGCTGGCTGTTTGCTTTGTGGCCTCTCAGCTCGTTCAGACACTAAAAGCTAAAGGTCTCAGCCTTGTTTGTGATTGTGAAGAACCCCTCCCCCCTCTCCTCACTCCTGGCTTAAAGAAACTAAGAAGGTGATGGACACACAGCTTCATACTTGAAAATAAAAAAATACCCAAACCAGGGTCAGAATCCTCAATTTATACCAAGGCTATCAACATACCTCCGAATGACACCTTTCCTACAGCAGTTTTCTCTTTTTCTCACTCTCCCTCGATGTTCGTCTGGTTTCCATCAGTTGGTCATGAGATGCAGCTCTATTGCCGTGACGACAGAGTGCAATCTGGTTGCTATGGGAGACAGTCCGGAATAAGCTGTTATTAAACGTGCGTGTGTGTGTGTGTGTGTGTGTGTGTGTGTGTGTGTGTGTGTGTGTGTGTGTTCTTGATCTCATAAAAAGTTATACAAAGCACTCAGTTAGGTTGTGCGAGGACGGAGGTTATAGTTTTTACTGCTTCTTCACAGGTGAAGAACCTCGTTTGAAAAAGAACTAAAAACTGTTGTATCAATGTAGGCCTAGTTGTAGATTAAATTATACAAATAACTGCTTTGTAAATTCATATGATGTTGCGTAGTCACAGAGGTGAAAAGCAATGATGTTTTGTGCAGCATTTGCACAAATGAAAACTGAGTATTATCTCTAAAGTTCTTTTCCAAATACAGTTCTTGGTTTGCAAGTATTTCTACTCCATCTTCTGTCTTCTTCTCTGCAGTTGTGAGGGAACTATCATGATTAACTACACTCAAATTATCTATTATTTCAGGAAGTATGCTTGCGTAAATTATGTCAGAGTCATCCAAGATTGGCCACACTGTCAAGTGTGCACAGAATTATGAAGCTACAGCCAGATGTAGCCAAATAACAAGCGTCAGCAGCTAACCAATGCCTTTACCAAAACTGTTTAACTGTGTGCTTGAGTGTAGTACTGTTTGATTGTTTTGAGGTGTTGGTTGGTGGTTTCTTTAGATTCGGCTGGGTTATCAGTTTCCAGTCTTTGTACAAAAATACAAAAATGGTCAGCTGTTTATATTGTTTATGTTTAAGATAAGAGCTCTTAGAAACAATATATGGTGTAGCTAATGTCAACAGGACAGATGATGAGGATTCTGGAGGTTTTGTGTTTATTGGATAGGACAGCTAAAGAGAGACCGGAAACAGTGGGAGGAGAGAGAGTGAAATGACATGCAGGAAAGGGTCGAAGTCGGATTGCACCTAAAGTATGGCTGTTGTGATGAGGACTGAAACCTCTGTACATAGTGTGTGTGTGACATAACCACGAGGCTATCTGGCACCCCACCAAACCTAGTTTCATATTTCTAGTTGGCTATAATTCGAGTTTATTAAACAGTGTCTTCCCGTGTTTTGCATGTTTAGATTTGTAGTTGTAACCACAACATGTTCTTTTTTCGTTTATTAAGCACCACTGACTTAAATAAGTACACTGCCAATAACTTTTCTGTTAAGAGATTTTTGCTTTTATCCACAAACAAACCAACCAGTAGTGCAAGTTAATTATGTGTTTGATGCATGCTCTTGAATGTAAATATTTCCTAAGATAAGGTGTCTCTTGATCATGAACATCTTTATGATGATGTACTTCTTTTAGATCTAACAGCAGAGAAATGATGTAATTTCAACCCAGCGTGAGCAATATTTCCCAAAAGCCATGGCAGCCATAACATTAGCAGAGCCTTCCTTCGATAACAGAAAGCAAGGCTCCTGAAGTGTGCTCGCTGTGCAGGTGCAAGGCACAATAGTGTAAAAGAGTTAAAGAAATCTAGACTGAAATTGTAATCCTGCTAATGATCTCTAGTGTTGCTCAACTTTAAAGACTTACTCAACTTAGTTTCATGTTCCAAGCCTGCTCTTCAGAGGATGAACACCCTCAGGATAAATAAATTTCATTTTTACCTCCTCTGCTGGTTCAGAATGTAAAAATAAAAAAGGAAAAATCCTCAGGCTGTATTTGTTGATATTGTGGCTGTATTGAACACTGCAGCCTGTAGGGCACACCGACTGTTTGTTCCTCTATCTGCAGGCGTTTCATCTCCAGAATACAGTTAACAAGAATATAACCCTTCTCTGCTGTCTGCATTTGCATATTTATTTCTGCAGTAATTGGTGGTAATGTGTGTGTGTGTGTGTGTGTGTGTGTGTGTGTGTGTGTGTGTGTGTGTGCTTGTGTGTGTCTGTGTTTACAGACCCAGCAGGCTTTCTACAATAATAATGTGGTTCATCATTTTCAGACACTCACCGGAAACTCTTAGCCTCATTAGACAGAACTCTGCAAAGATTCTAAAGTTGTATCTTTGTGTGAGACTGCAAGGAGACGACCTAGGTCAAAGGTCAGAGGTAAGACAACTTCAAATTGTCAGTTCTGCCTGTTGCTGTTGAGTATATCCGACAACACTGATTGTACTGAAGTCTTTTTAAAAATGTGTGTGTGGGGGGATTTCTTGGCTGGCATGCGAAGAAGAGTCTGACATTATGACATGGTTTGCGTTTATTTCAGTGTGATGTGTAATTCAAAATATTTGCAATATCAAGGGACGAATGCAAAAACCCCCCCCCCAAAAAACATTTTCCCCTCATTGACAATGTTAGTTACTAAAGGAGTGAGGAGTAAACCAACAGTGACAGTAATACAAGTTCATTCCATGATTGTGAGTCTTTGCACCAGAGAGGCAGGAGAGCATGAAAACATATGTACTGGCTAGTGAGTACATTTATGTTTGGACGGAAGAACGAAATGACACTTAATTAGTCTGAAGTAAATATTTAATCAGGAAATATTGTAGGTTGTGCCACTTCCTGCTGTTATTTGACAGAAAATGATGAAATGGGACGTACATACCACAGTGCATCATATGGCACCTGCTGCTGTAACAGTCACACACACACACACACACACACACACACACACACACACACACACACACACACACACACACACACACACACAATGTTCAGTAAATGAGGTGGGGGCCTCCTGTGGTGAAGTGTCTAATGTATTTTAATGGCAGTCTGAGTGTGTCGGCCTGCTGATGTTTTAAAGATAAACTGCAGACTTCTGATTCCACACAGGTGAACAGACTGTACCTCAGAGAGACGTCCGCAGAATGTTTATAGGTTATTAGACCACTTGTTTGATTAAATAAATGAATTATTTTTGTTCGTGAGAGCTGACACTTCCCCTTTAAGAGATCCAGGAAGTGCTTGTGAGCGAGGGGGCGTTGGTGGGGGCGGGGCTTCCTGGTTCAGGGGTGGTGCTTTGTGAGGAAACAGGTGTGTGTGCTGACAGGGATGATGTCATTCTTTGGCTGAGTCACCTGGGAGACGGCTGCTGAGCGGACCGTGGACAGAAAAGATAAGAGAAGGAGGAGGAGGAGGAGGAGGGAGCGAGCAGCCATCATCACTCCTGTTTATTCCTGAGGAGGTGTCGGTGTGAGGAAAGAGTCCCAGCAGAAGAGCAGGAGGAGGAAGAGGAGGAGGAGGAGGCTATTTGAATACTGCTGATTGTCAAGGTGAGAGAGAGAGAGAGAGAGAGAGAGAGAGAGAGAGAGAGAGAGAGAAAGAGAGAGAGAGAGAGAGTGAGTGTGCAAATGAATGAGTGAGAGATAACGTGTAGTGAGATAGTAGCTCATATTTATCTTTTCAACTCTCTTTGGAAGAGCAACCTCACCATGGCTCATTTTATGAAAACTTTTAAAACTTGAATTTAAACTTCCACTCAGAGGGCCATGCTGTTGTTGCATGTTTCAGCTCGGTCAATAAATCTATGTCAAGTTTATGGACACCCCCATTTACAAGTTTCTTTTCATTTCACATTTCAAGACTTTTTTCCCCCTTTTTAGTGAAATGATGAAATCTCATGCCTGTATGTGAATTCTGCAGCTGAACATGAACTCACTGCATTAGCCATGTGAAGTTTCACCTCACACTGGATCTAACATGATAGTATTTTGTGTAAGTTGATGTTGGTGTCTGTGGAAACTTAAAGCTTGTTGGCAGTTCTGTTGAGGATCGACGAGGAGGAGCAGACAGTTTGAGAAGGCTGTAATTTCTGCAGCTGTACTTTGGTTAAGTGGTCAGTTTTCCATTGGTTCTACATCACTCCCCGTTTCTGGTCTTTCTTCTGGCTCTGAGTCTGTTGAGGAACACTGTGTTTGTTGTGTATTTAGTTAACAGTTTAAGTGACCTTTTTTCTGCTCAGATGTCCTTCCTAATCCTTGATGTCTGACCCTTCAACTGTTTGACCTGTGGCAACTATAGACAGTAACAATGAAGTCACTATACCAGAATTTTAATCTAAGAATTTTAGGCAAACAATATCAGGTAATTTCTGTTTTTTTAACAACCAAACTCCTGAAAGCTGTCTTCAATAAATATTCTTGCAACATTTCTCCACCAAAATGCATTTATGTGATCTAGAGTGTCCCCTCCTCTGCTCTCCTCCTCTTGCATATTTATGGCACACCAAATGGACTTGAGTAATGTCATTTTACCAACCTGTGAATTTAAACCAACATTTGCTCTCTCCACATAGGGCAGTTTGGGTTGAAGCCTCTGTACACTGACATCTTGCTAATAAGACCAGGACAGGTTTAAAATAGCCTATAGATCCTATGGGGAGAATTTGTGATGTAATAAGTAACAACAATGATGATAACAGGTCAACAGGGGAATATACTATGAAGCGAGTTCAACATACCCAGGTTATCTTTGGGTTGTCTGGCTTTACCAACCTTAACATAAAAGTTTGTGCTTACTTTATACGAAGCTGCTTATCAACCTGATAAGTAACCCTTGAGTTTCTCAAGGGCGCTTCATAAGGTGCAGAGTTAGCTTCATTCAACCTATCACAATCATCACTGTCTTCTGTCAACAGATCGTCATATCTAACAAACTCTGAACATACTGTATTAATAACACAAAGACGTGTAAGATAAACAGGCTACCAAATGCAGGAAGGACAATTGGCAGATAACGGAAATATCTTGGAGTATTTATGGCTTATTACATTTTTTCCCCATCTTTTATTCATCTTCAAACTGAATATAATGTCGCCTGTTTTTCCCCCTAACTAAATGTGTTGCACTAACTCATGTGGCGTGTATAACAGTTTGAAAAGTTATATTTTTTTAGCTGCAGCTCTGATGCTAACAAACAGACCGACATGGAGACACTAAACATTTATATGTGTCTGAGATATAACTGAAAGCCATAAGAGGGCTATTTGTAATTTTACATCTTTAATATATAAAAACACAATTAAAATGCTCCGTTTCTTTTTCAGTCTCAGTTGAAGGATGAATGTCGTGTCCTCCCCATTTCGATCAACTCCACCACAAAAGATCTGATTGGTCACACTCAAGTAAGTAAAAGTTAGCGACCTTCGTAGGACTGAAAACCCAGTTTATCAAAGCCAAAGTATAAAAGTCAATACAGTTAGCAGGAAATAGGCGACTCAGTGAACAAGAAGCGTAAGTACCGTACTTAAGTACAGAATTTTAGTCGATGTTGGTTACATTAGATTATATGCAAGCCAACACTATAGACTTCATGATTAACTTTCTGTTAACCTCATTTAAAGATGTCTGTCAAATTAAAGTCCAGCTTTCATATAATGTAGTTAGAGTATTCAAGTCCGTACTGCAGTAGCAGGACAGGAGTGGGCCGTGTTCTCCTCTTACATCTAAAGTTCAGAGTTTCAAACCTTCCCTGCTCCCCAGATGTAAATGTTGGAGACGCATTGAAGAAGCTTGATTAAATGTTCCTTCTGCCATCCACCTGTTCCATCAAAAGTTTTTACTTTCTTTACAAACTAAATATACAAATGGTCATTTTACCATATCAGCATGTGAAATGCAAGACGATGTAGTTGAAGGAGTGATGGTTTTTATTATTCTTTACTCTTAGTTTTATAGTTATATCATTTTTTTTAGAGGACACTGTGCTGCCAAACCTCATCATGCAGAATAATGGAGCTGTAAAGATCGTACAATAATGACAAATAACATGGAGATGTTACATAGTGCTGTGTGTCTGTGAGCAGCAGGTTTAAAGAGACGTGAAATCTGTCAAACAGCAACAGGTGACCAGCAGCCCGCAGACGCACTTATCCTCACACACACACAGTCGCCCCAGGGTGTGTGTGTGTGTGTGTGTGTGTGTGTGTGTGTGTGTGTGTGTGTGTGTGTGTGTGTGTGTGTGTGTGTGTGTGTGTGGTACCATCATATGACTGTGAGAGTAAACAGTACATGTAATATGGGAGACGGTGAGAGTGATGTCATGCAGGAAGTGGACATAGTAAAATGAGAGCACACAAACGAGGTAACTGTACCATGTGCTCACATGATTGTTTGCTTAGTGTTCGGCTGCTTCAACCAAGCGTTCCATGATTGATTTGTGTTTTTGTCAACAACAAAAAAAACCATCAGTTCCTTGTTTGACGTGAGAGGAAAAATGTATCTCCACTTAACTTAATGTGCATTTTTTAAGTGTTTATGCTGTATGAAACATTTGTCTTACAGTAACAAAAATACCACAATAGTATTTCAGACTGTCTATTTATCAAGTCCATTTTGTTGATGTTGAATGGTCCCTGTTAGCCAATCAGTGCTGTGTTTTATAATCAATATAAGGCAAGAAATTCTTCCCAACACAAAAACTTAAATCTTTCAGAAAACTCCACCTCCTGTATACTCCGGACTTGATTAGCTGACTCAACTATTAAATATCCCCACTCTTGCTAGTTTACCCGAGAATTACTAGTTATTACTCATCATTCCTGTTTTATTAGTTTAGGCCTGCGATGCCAATTAAATGTTGTCTGTAAGCTGCTCCTACCACTCTCTGAGGCTCGAGCTCCAGTTAACGCGTCAATGCTCTAGCCAGATGTAAACCAGCAGATGTAGACAGATGGCATCTTAAAGTGTGAAGTGGTTTTTCAGAATTTTCAAAAATGGTGACACAGTTTCAGTAGTTTAGTAGAAAATGTGTATTTAAATCAACAGAGAAAGTAGTTGCATGCCTAGACCAGTGTAGAGAGGTTGCAGTCAGGGTTTGTTTGACTGTAAATGATGAGGGCTGAATGTTTTCATGAATACTTTGGTACAGAAGAGTCAGATCCCAGGCAGCTTTTTCTGTGTCCATTTAGAGTCTCAAAGCGTTTTACATGTTGGTTATGCCATGTCAATCAATCAATCAATCAATCAATCAATCAATCTTTAGTTGTATAGTGTCAATTCATGACAGGCGTTATCTCGAGACACTTTACAGAAAGCAGGTAAAGGACCTTACTTATTGATATATTACAAGAGCCCAGCTTAATCCGTCATAGCGTGGCAAGAAAAAGACGTCCCTTTAATGGACAGAAATCTTCAGCAGACCCGGGCTCATGACGGAACAGCCGTCTGCTAAACTGTGCAGATGGATAACAGGATATCATATTCGTCCTCTTTTAACCTCTGCTGTTATAATCGTTTCTGCTCATTTGTTTGCGTATTTCAGAGACAGCTCGTGTGGTTGAACAGATTTCAACCACATTTCTTCAACAATAATTATCAAAACACACAAATGTAAACGGTTTGCTGAATTCCTCCCTCACACTCTGATGTGTCTTCCTTGTGTGTCCTTGAAAATCCCGATAAAATAAAATGAACAGTTAGTTGTTACCTTATAGTACAGCGAGTACATTAAACATGTTGCGTAAAACAGGTCAAACGTGTTTCTTGAAGTTACAAAACTCAGTGATCTTAAGAATTGTTTGAGAAAAAACAAATAATGGCATCAGCAAACCCATTTAAAACCACGAACTGAAAGTACTTTGTCTGAGCAATGAATAGAAGTAAGAAAGTCAGAAAACACGGACAGAACCAGCTGGACCAGGAAGTCCATGAATGAAATTGAAATAAGCCTGTTAACTTAAGGAAATCATAGGTAAAATGAAATACAATGTTCTGTTACCTTGAAATAAAATTACACAAGTGAAGGAATGAAGCCCCATTATAAAAAAATATTGAAGTTGCTGTTTGACTCAGAGCAATATGTAACTCTCTGACATGTAGCCTTTAACATGGGTACTTCAGTCCAAATTTAAAACACTGGAGAGAACTGGCCATGTCGCAGACACGATAGCTTCAGTGTTTAGCCAGCTCTGCATCTGTCTTGAAACATTTCTGTGTTTTAACCTCTTTCCATTTTTCAAAAAAATCTCCAATATTTATCCTATATTTAGCATAATTCTTCTCATGGAGCGTGCAGAAAATAAAAAAATGCACAAAAATAAATAAATGCAGAAGCTTTTCAGGTTGGTTAGAAACTAAACCTTTTTGCTTGCCTGCTTCCATGGCTGCAACACCTGTTGGTTTGCCGTTTGCCTGGGAAACTGCAGGGTTTCCAAAACCGCCTACCTTCTCTGGTTGAAACAAAAACAAACCGTTCTGCACCGAAATCTAAACTTAGAAAGAGGACATACTGGCTGCTGCAGTGTTGACAGAGATGTCAGCACTTCAACATAGCATGTTTCCTTTAAGTCTGATAATAAAGTCAAGTCATTGTATGATTTAATTCAGTAAATATCTTACTCATTGATCCTTCAATGCAGATATGTCACATGCACTTTTATTTTAAGGGTCTGAGTGCTTTTACCACTGATCACTGGTAAATCCACTTTTGTAATCACGTGTTATTGTTTGTATTATTTGTTGTTTAGAAGTCTTCAAAAGTATTTAAGAAAGAGTAAAGTAGTTCACAAGCGCGCACACACACACACACACACACACACACACACACACACACACACACAGTGCAATAATGAGCAGGAAGCTGCAGCAGGTCAGCACCGTTTTGGCCTGCAGACTCTTTGTATTGTATTGACAGCAGCTTTTTGTGTGTAATCTGAATGAGAGCGCAGTCTTTGCTCTCACTTCACTGAGCTCTTTGTTTTTCATTACGAACTCTAAATCACTCTTCCATCAGGAGCGAGAGGAACAGTGACCATCAAACAAACTGCGAGGACATGGAAATGACTCACTGAAAACAAGATCTGACAGCACAAACTGTTCTTCACAGTCCGTTATACAACCAAAGCCGGTCATCGGAAAAACAACAACACAGTCATCAGAGTGTTTCAGTAAACTGCAATTAAAATGAACTCATAGGTTTCAGTGCAGATAACGATAACATGGGATTTTTTTTTGTTTATGTGGCAAGTTCATGTTCGTACATGTCATTAAAAACAAAAGAGACAAAATTATAAAAATGAGATTGTCTCAGCATTGAAGGGATTAATTTAAGACCATTTAGCTGATATGTTTATATATAAAACATCATGTTAATCAAATTCAAGGTCTCATACTGGTAATTATATCTTGAAGATGCCACCACGGTTTAGCTAATCTTGTGTAGAAACTAGATCCAAAATGAGACTGGCGACGAAGCGCTGGTAGTTTTTGATTGTGTACAAAAAAATCAGTCCTATAAGTATGTTTTCAAACTTGCTCTCAGAGTTGTGTTGTGCAAATATTTGTGGAGGTCAAAGGCTGATGAACCGTCTAGTGTTTTCAATCAGTGTCGACTTGTGCTGTTTGCCTCATAACTTCTCAGCGACTTCCTGTCAGCTTTTCTTAAAGCTCCTGTGACTAGCTTTCCTTTTGTGTAAGTTTTTGCTCTCCCTTGTGGACAAAGTGGGGCCTGTACAGCACTGTAAGTATTGTTTTTACAACATAAAATAGCCTCCTGCTTTCTTTAAACACCCACTTCATTACTCACTGTAAATATTGGCTGGATGCTCAGGATGTTTCTTTAGTGTGCTGCTAGTCACTGCATCTGGCACCTCGCCTCTTCAAACTGTTTCAGGCATTTAAATACAATGAAACTATCTTTATGCTGACAGAATATCAAGTCTCCTAAATGACTGTGCAAAGGCCTTTGGTGACC
Organism: Symphodus melops; assembly: GCF_947650265.1. Classification (NCBI taxonomy): domain Eukaryota; kingdom Metazoa; phylum Chordata; class Actinopteri; order Labriformes; family Labridae; genus Symphodus; species Symphodus melops. Next base: position 6,997,587 of record NC_136705.1, read on the forward strand.
TCCTGACCTTCCCTGTGGCGCCACCCTCAGGACAGACTTTAGGCAGTTGCTAGTGTGGCGACAGCTTCTGTTGACTTTACCAGATAGTGGCTTGTTTTCTAAGCCTGCTCCAACAGTGTGAGAATCGTGCACAGTGATGAACGTCATCACATCGTTGCTGCTGTTCTTGTCATCTTACTGCGGAAATTCTCACTAAGAGGTAAAAACAGGGCTGGACCTTTTCCACAGCTGGATACTCTTCCAGAGTAGACAGCTTTAATTTAAGAGCTTCAACTGTGAAATTCATTTGAAAACATGCACCGAGTCGAGCAGTCCCATCCCGTTCTGTGTAGGTTCATGCACAAGTAAACCCATAGGATTTAAAATGTGTAAAGCGTAACATAAATCCAAACATGCTGTAACATCAGCGGAGCACAAACATTAGTTCGGTACATTTCCTGCCTGATCTATGTACACGTACATCCTGTCATGTGAGTGTTAAAACAAGCGTCCATCTGACAGTCACAAGACTTTCCTCCTGCTTTCTCTCTCTGCTGTGATGCTCACCACACTTCACCTTTACTTTCTTTTACCTTATTTTGAAAAAAAAAAAAAACTTCTTCCACATAGTGGATCAAATGTCTTTTATTAAAAAAACAACAACATTTCAATGTGTTCTCAGGGCACTGTAGTTAAACACTGTTTTTCTGATCTAAAGAAGTCACGGCATCACCGACAGGTTGCCAAAACTTAAGGAGGTTGCTGCTAAAGCCGAGACATTTTCCAGTGCATGACCCAGTAAAAATGGATGAAAAACATTTTGTCCTCATGATCATGTGCAGATTAGACAAAAAGAGATACAGATAGTGTTGAAGTGGTTATCAGTGAACATTTAGTGGAGCCACATTTTGTTACAGCTGTTTATGGTCACGCAGCCCTTTGATCAGTCAATGAATCTATGGTTTATACACGACGATGGCTCCATCAGATGTCTGCTAGTGTAAAACTGTTTATACAAAACAATACCTCTATGTGCTTCTTACAACTGTATTTTAAACCCTTTCAACCCAGTTCTGCCCTGTTTGGTCCTGTTCAGCCCTTTTTTATAGAAACCAGGCTGAAGAGTTTACAGCAGAGGAATGTTTGAGGGCTGAGCTGTGGTTCCAATCTGTTCTCCACCCAAAAACACATGAGACTGACTGCTTCTCAACTTTTATTTCATTAAGCATCATACATTTATTTTTAACCACAGTTGACTGTGTGCCATCTCTCCCACATATTTCACACTCTTGTTTGTTTGTCTTGGGCTTATTATGAAACTTTGTTACCCTGGGAGATTTGTCTTTACAAGAACACACTTCTTATTTTTTTATTTTATTTGGAGGACTCTTAGATACATTTCCATGTCCAGCCTGGAATAAGCTCAAATCTTAAATGTGAAGTAGTCTGAAACCTCCCAGAGCATATGAGAATTTCTTTTTATCTCAAGTTTATTTTGGGGCTTTTCACCTCCTTTTATTTTGGAGGAAAGGATCATTGAAATTGTAGGTAATGGGTAGAAGAGAGTAGGGAATAAAAGGGGGTGAGGTTTGGAGGTGAACTCTTGCCAATCGCTTTGAGGGCTACAGTCTCTGTGCATTGGTTGCCCAACCCAACTGCTATAGGCCAACAAGCCCCTTCATTTGGACATGTCAAAGGGAATAAGTAACTTTTGCAGACCAAAATGTCTCTGAAGACTGCAAAAAAGCATATCAATGAAACGCATGACATAAAATATGCTTAGGTATGCAGATATATGGCTGCACATAATTAAGTAGCCAGCATTTTCACAGCCTTGTTTTTTTTTTTTTTACTGACGTGAAGCTTCTGATAAGACGTGATCCATACCAGCAGCATTCATCTTTATTTTCACAAAAAGCGTGAACATCAGCCCCTTATTAGCTAAATGGCTGTGATTGGCCCAACTTCGATATACCTGGACTGAAGCTGTCTAACATTTAGCGTAGGATATACATGAGTTGAATTTGGTATGACAACTAATGTGTGTATTTTTCTCATTCACAAAGAGAGAAAAAAACAAGGAAAAATGTACTAAAAAGTTAAACTACTCCGAGCATACCCCTGTTTTAATGACCGCCGTACGTTTGTTGTTGTTGTTGTTGCTCGAGCCGACATTGGTTTCCAGCTGTAAACTGTCTTGGTGACTCAAAAACATAAATCAATAATATAATGGGATGATGAAGTTAGTTTGTTTTGAAATAGTCTCAGCTATAACAGAAGCTGAAGAGTGAACATATGGGTTCTTGTTTTGATAGAAATAATGCCTATTTGTTGATAGCTGTCATGCATTTAAAGATATAAGAAAGTATATGAAGTATCTTATACATCAGAGAAAATAAAGATCATCTGAAGGATTGCTAATGTATGAATAATTATCTGTGATTACTGATTGTACAATGTGCGTATCTGTCAGGCCTTTACTATAATTAACGTGCTGAGTGTGAACATTATGAGTCTGTAAATATGCAGTATGTGTTGTGGCAGGCTGCGTTGAGCTGCCTAATATTGATCCATACATGTCCTCCTGTGTTTCTAATGTGATCAATACCCTGATCAATACAGCCACACACACACACACACACACACACACACACACACACACACACCTTCAGCTTGACTGCTCACTGCGGTTCACAGGTTTAACCCCTGAGCGTCTTTATTTCAACAAAACTTGTGATCTGGTGATTATATAATATTCCCTTGAATTTTTATTATATATTGAATATTTATATAACTGAACTTTTATGATTTTGTTGTTTTTATTAAAGTAAATGATACATTAATGACAATTATATGCATTTCGACACATTTAGTGATACATTTTTTTAGTACGTTTACAATTTGCTATATATAGGTTTTGGCACAGAAACCACTTGAGTGTTCAGTTCAGAATACGGTAAGTCATTCAAGTGAGGTAATGTACACTATTTATAAGTTGATACTTAACTTGAATAGAATTATATTACTCGGCTTAGAATTTTGGACAACCCATTGTCAGTAATGGGTTTGTTCTATGTAATCCTCAGGTTCTGATGTTTCAGATCTCTCTGCATAAACAGTACAGCGCTGGGTTGCTAGCCTATTAGTTCAAGAGGAGTCAAACTCACTCTCCATCTTCCACATTGGGCTGTTTTTTTCCGAGCTCATTAAAAAATACCTTTTTAATGTTGCCCCAAATCTTCTTGAATATTACACTGGAGCTGCAATCATTAGTCAAGCAACCTATGTGTTGATTAAATGAAAGTAACCGTGAGATAACTGATTAAGAATTTCAGAAGTTTTTAAGCAAAGAGGACATTTTTATCATCTTCTTGAACTTTCGGCAACTTCTTCGAGATTTATGACTGTTGATAAAATGCCTTTGTTTTGGATTTACCAAAAGTAAGAATTTGAATCACAGGAAATTGTAATAAGCAATTTGACTATTTATGTGAAAAATAATTAGCAGATTAAAAAAGCTGCAAGGAGAAAACTGTCAGGCCCAGCTGTTGGTGGTGCATGAAGTAATGCTGTGGTGATGGCAATTCAAGAGTAAAGGCATTTAAAGATTAATTTATAAAAAGCTGAAATATATGTATTTAACATAAAGCAGCTCTTATAATCCACGACTTGGTTGGAATAACAGACATTTACGTAAAAGATATGTACAAGGATTTGTTTTAAAAGCATTTTCTTTATAAAACCCTTTTTTAAGTGAAGTTTAAATGCGCGACTTTATGGTTGAGCATGTTCAGTTTTGTACTAGCGGCTCTCTCTCTCTCACACACACACACACACACACACAGCTCCACACACTCACATGTTGACACAGGCGCACGCGCTGATGCTCGCGCGCACAGTGCTGCAGGTAGTAACTCCTCCCCCTCCATTCTGCCGCTTTAAACACAATGACCGCCGCTTCTTGTGGAGCTGTGATCACACTGGCTCCACGTCGGCCGGGATCTTTGCCTCTTCTGCGGTGAACGGGTCCCAGGTGAGCCGCTGTGTAACTTCCATGTTGCTGTTTTTAAATGTTTGCGTTTGTGTTTGATGATGACGGGGTTCATTTGAAACGTAGAGACCGTGACTCTCATTCACCGGCATTAGCTGATACTACGCTGTCGGTACCGGTTACAAACAGGCTTACAAACATAATGAACGCTTAAAATGATGTGTACGGTTTTGTTCTGTTATCCTCTGGATGAGAGAAGAGTGGGTTGAAACAATGCATTGATGCTGATTCGTCCTTATTGTTCACCGTGAAGTTTGCTGGAAGTGATGTAATGCAGCCCCGGTGTGTTGTAGTACGAGTATCACTGCTGCTGCTGCTGCTGCACCGGACTGCGTTCAAAAAATCCTGCTTTTTAAGTGCCACATCTCTGCTTAGCATTTGGTAGTGGAAGATGATTTGGCCTTGTGTGCGCTGGTGAATTTGGCACACAGTGAACACATCATCATCATCCCGTTTGAATTAAAGTCAACACCTTGCATGCGGTTTTTTTTCATCGCTGCTTTGGAGGAACAGACGAAGCAGCTTTCAAAGTGACGCATTTTCCTTTTTGGTTCGTGTCATGTAGTGGTCCTAATTTCTGCCGATGTGAAAGATAATGCCTCTGGGTTTTTGTTCAGTACCATTTCGTATTCTTCAGTGAGCCTCCATGTGCAGATGAGTTGCGAAACTTTAATGTGTGCAATCTTACAACGTAGTTTGGTGTAGTGCGGGACTGAAAACGACCTAAGGGACAATTTGCACTGGAAACCAAATTTAGTAAACATAAGATGTGTTAATGTTTGTGTCTACATGGTGAGGTAACTTTTATTGAATTCAGATTTTGGTCGGGATTGATGAAATAACTTGTTGATCACACACTCCCATGTGCAGACTTAAGTTTTGTAGTTTAGACTTCCATACTAAGTTCATGAAGAGATTTCCTTGCGCACGTTCAGGTTTAAATGAATGACAAAACAGATGATCTAAAACCTGCCAGACTGCTGGTTGTGAAATGAATGACCCACCATCAGAGTGATGCTGTGATCTCTTCAGTGAACTTATGTTGGATGTGATGTGTTGCTCAAGGATTTCAGTGTTTTGCAGAAAAACAGAGTTTTTAAAAAATGCTTTAGTGCAGCCACTAAGCTTTAAATTAAAGGGACATTATTCAGCAGGATTCATGGGAAAGTAATGTGTTGAAAGAAGAGGAGGAGGAGCTCCTCCCAGTCTGCATGATTTACTGTTTATTCACCCAGCCGATGGAAGCTGCTGCCTCTGAGAGGAATGTGGGGGGGGGGGGGGGGGATTAGAACAATGCATTCACAACAGGGGATGTAGCGGAGGAGAAACAACCCAGAGTTTCTCCTGGCTTTTAACAACCTGGGAAATAAAGTTTGAGAATTTGAGGAAAAGAAGTGTTTGAAATCATCCTTTTTTTTTTCTTAGAAGGAGAATGAATAATGCTCAGGATGAAAATATAGCAGGATTGTTTCTTCATTCACTATACACAAGTATTCATAATGTTTTATAATGACAGGGAAGGAAAGGATTACCTCTGTTTTGCTGTTGAGCAAGCTAGCATTTTACAACAGACACGTCTTCCTCTGTGCAAGGTAACGCTTCACAACCACTGTGGACATTCAAATATCTGAAGACAAGAGTGAAAAATGATTACAATTATAAACTGATACTATCACTATCATATTGTGTTTTTAAAATGAACTGATTTAGATGGTTTCAAGATTTGAAAATCATTTTTGAAGAGGTTCCAGTTACAGAGAACAGTTTATAGTAATAGTTGTATATTATTATAAATTATAATCAGTTACTATTTGCAATATTGTTTATTATTTAAGAGATCAATAACATTGTGCAGGAAACATTTCAAGACCCAATGACTGATTGCAATCTTTTGTCAACGTCATCAAGTGAACTGATCTGTTCAGTTTTTCCCTTCGTGTTTGTGGTTCCATCTGAACAGGAGCTGAAACGGACAAAGAAAACACAATCATGAGAATAAAACTTTGAACTTTAAAACAATTTGATCAGGCTTTTTTTTAATTTGGCTACTCCTTAAGAATCTCGTCCCTTTTTTGTGTGAATTACTATATTGTAATAGTTCACATACATTAATGGAATAATGCACACACATAGGTAAGACAACATAGAAAAAGATTTACACAGTTAAAACCATAAAATTGTTTAAAAGTGCGTATTTCACCCATTAATTTAAAAAATGATGGAGTTTGGGCTATAGTGTGGTGTTCTAATGCCAGTGTTTGGAGAGGTCTAATAGTGTACAATGTCAGATGGTTGAAGCACCTCCGGGGTCAAAGGGCGTCCCCCAGTCTCTAGCAGCGTTATATGTTGGGGGTCATGATATCTAAGATCTCAGCATCTTTTTGATCTAATGTCCTTCCTCCTGAGACGTGTGTGATTGAGCACCTCTGGATAATGTTGGCCCAGATATACAGTAATTTAGACATTTTTCTGAACACATGAAAACGTGTAGAAAAAGCTCCAAGGAATTGTTTATATGGTGTAAAGTTCAAACGTTTCATTTTGTGTTATTTCTTGAACGTTTTAGTTGACCTAAAGTGTATTATTTTTGTACAGTGAGCTGGATACTTTCATTACTTTTCGCTCTATAGAGTTTGTTTTAATTTAACAATGTTTTAACAAAGTAATGCTGGGAAAATAAATGAAAGCGGCAGAGGTCAGTTTGCCCCTCAGAGCGCTGGTTGTCTGCAGGCGGTGTTATTATCACGGCACAGGTCATACATTCACAGGGTCAGCGTGAGGTGGAGAAATGCATGAATAATAGCCAGATCTACATCACATGATGACTGAACTCAACATGTAGTGTCAAGTGATCCAGCTGCTCATTTCAGTTTCAGAGGAGGATCTGCTGCTGTGCATGTTGAGCTCCATCTCTGAGGCTGCAAGGAGACAGATGAAACAGTAGTGTTTGTTTCTTTCTTAGCTTTGCATGAAAGTAAATGTAATAGTTTCCACGCAGTGAATGAAACGAAATAGCTGGTCAGATGTCATCTCGTAAAAACCTTTTGAAATGTACTTAAAGTGCACAGTGTGTAAATACCGGCATCACTCTCACTCTAAATAACAAAAAGTTGAAGTTGAAGCTGTCGGGGGGAATCATGGGAGTTCTCTCTGCACACCTCCCTCCCACCTCGGATGAAAACAAACTCTGCCGTAGTCGAGATGAACGGGTGAAACAGACCTGAGGACGAGAATGTGTTTACCGACGATGTATCCACGTATCATTTAGGTAACATTTTTATCACAGCAGCACATACAGTAACAGGATGGCAGCTTTAGCTAGCAGCCTTTGACGTAACCTCCGATGTTTCCTCGGCAACGATAGACATGATGTGTCTGCCATGGCGTCCACCATTCATTCTACATATTATAACTTTAACTATTTCCTGAGTGAAATTCCCAGTGAAAATTAGATGAGATAAAAATGTGCTACTCTATTTGGTGTGCCGGTCACTGTGATGTAGAGACCCAGAGTGATGAGCGTTGTGTGTAGTAGCTGTCTTATGTGGATGACACAACCTAAGATTCAGATCAACTTTGTTATCTTGCACCTTCAAATGAGTTTGGTTCCTCACTTCAAACCGAAGAGGAACCCATAGAACTGAAGGTTAGTACAATGCACTGACAGGAAGACACGTGAGATCTGTTTGTGAATGAGCAAGTTGTGACATAAAGCAGTCAAGGAATGAGAGTTCTGCATCTGCTTGTTGTGATTCCTCCTGAATGTTGGGTTGAAATGATTTCCCTGCGCGCACACACACACACACACACACACACACACACACACACACACACACACACACACACACACACACACACACACACACACACACAAATCTACTTCAGTGAGAATGTCTCCTCAGTCTGAGTCAGAGTCCATCCTTGTTGGTATGAAGGACCAAACAGCATCTTTGCGCTCCAGTCTGGGCCCTGAGTCCCCACGCTTCAGACCAGAACTGAAGTGTCCTTGACTGAAACCAACAGCTCGAGCCGTCGACTCGTCTGACACTCTCAGAGGGAGACGACAAAAAGCTAATTCCTCCTTTCACTGGATGGATTTAAGTGATTGAAGTGCTCCACATTCCCAAATTCTGTGAGTTATTTTGGTTCGGTTGCAGCTCTGAAGGGCGGCTGTATATTCATGAGCCCTCGTTTTAGTCATTAGGCCCCAAATCTTCCCCCAGACTGGCTGCCAAGGAGGTCAGCAGCGAGAGCAGCTCCTGTGCCCAGAAAGCATCTTAGAGAACATTTCACTGAGTGATTCTCTCTCTAGAGTTTCTGGAGAGAGAGGAAAAAAAAAGATTAATCTTAAGTCGAGTCCTCAGGAAACACACTTTAATGAAAAAAAAAAAAAAAAAAAAAAAAGGTTTTATCTTGTTGTGCATTTCCAGGCTTCGTTTGTTTTCCTCCTCCTCATCTTCCTGGAACTATCCACCTACAGTATGTTACTGAGCATTAGCTGCAATGTCTCCAGCTCACTGATTTCATTTCTATACATGTGGATGCTTGCTTATATGTCAAAACACTGGTGTTGCCTGCTGAAATCCAAAATCCATTCGAGCTGATTTTAAGCTAACCAGTGAGTTGATTGGTGTTTGGATAAACCTGTTGACAAAGGAAATGCTTTTGGGCATCAGTAGAGTTCTGCTTTCTATTTGTAGTCCAGGTTTTATTGTTGTTTTTAAGAAAAAAACATCTTCCATATTTAATTCTTGGAACTTCTCAGCTGTTATCTAATAAGATGCTGTTATGTCTGTAGTATGTGCAGCTAACAGTCAGTGTTGCCTCTATTCAAACTAAAGTTTGTAGTTTGACTGTTAAAACTGGCAATGCACTTTTCATACTTTACTGTAATCACTGGAAGTGTAGAACGGTTTGAAGTCACATTCACAGATGGGCCTGAGTGGCTTTTATGATCTTATCACTTTATGATAACGGTGTTGTGGAAAGATAGTTCAGAAAAAAAAGTAAAATAAGGCACCGATTTGGGTTGTAGGAAAGCTGATGTACCTGATGGCTTTATAGACCAGACGTTAAAAGGAGTAAAGTAAAAATGTGTTAGCTGCCTTCTTTCAAAATGCCTTTCAGAGTAAGTCAGACTATGGGAAACCGAAAAGCAATGAATCTAAATTATACCACAACAGGGGGCATTGGTGGTGTAGTAGTTAATGCGCACGCCTCATGTGTGAGGCCGTGGTCCTGCAGGCGGGGGCGGCCCGGGTTGGAATCGGCCCAACCTCGTTTCCAGCGTGTCATTCCCCATGCTCTTCCAACTCTGTCCACTGTCCTACCTCCACAATAGAGGCATAATAGCAGCCTTAAAATGCATCTTAATAAAAGTTCTGTCAACATTTCCACCAGACGGTTTTTCTGTTGTTTTCAAAGGGTAGAGAGCGTTCACAGCAGAAAGCATCTTTTTAACACACGCTCTCCTTTTTTCTTTTTCTTTTTTCTTTTTTTTTATCCAAGACACTTCGAGCGCTCAAGTTGAAAATCTTTCAACTTTTAAGAAAGGTGTTGTTGATGTCACCGGTGTGCTTTTAAAAAAATGTATGATGTTCCCTGTATTTTATCGTCCTACGGATCGTATGTTGGACCCACGCCGTCTTTGCTCCGTGTCTGCTGGGGTACAAAAAAAAACATTCTCAAATATAAAACATGCGGTAAAAAGTGTCTGTCATGCAGCGACAGTTGTCAACACACTGTTGTCATAGCGACAGGACAGACGTCTAGCGCTTTTAATTTCAGCGGTCAAAAGCTTCATGCAAACACTCCTTGACTGCACATAAAAGTTTCTTGTATTTCTGTAGAGGAGAAAATTGTGTTTCCTGTTTTTACAAACGTGAAAACGTTCAGGTCTGTTTGCTCACACGTCGCAGGATATCCACTATTTGTTTACAAAGTTGGCATGAAAAAAAAAAAATACAGGATGACTGTTGGGCAGATTTGAATTGTTTTAGATTGTCCAACGTTGTGTTTGTTAACAGTGAATAAGGGCGTGGTTTGTCACCTGACCAATGAAAAGTTTGGTCAGTGTTGTCTAGAAGTTGCTGAAAAAGTAAACTGATGTCATTTTTTTTGATAAAAGATCGGATGATTATAGTTCACTTTAAGAAGGGAGTGCTGCTGCATGCCGTCTCTGCTGGTTCCATCCCAGTGCTCCCAGTGAGTCCAGTGGAACCTCAGTGAAACTGCAGAGAGCTGGCACGGAGTAAGTCTGGTGAATTAGCACTGTCTGTTAGTGTTTGAGTGTGAAGCATTTTGTGTGTGTGCGTGTGTGTGTGTGTGTGTGTGTGTGTGTGTGTGTGTGCGTGTGCGTTAAGCCTCTGCGACAGACTGTTGTTTTGTTATATAACCAATTTTACACATAATCCGCCTCAGCGCTCTCCAAGACAGGAAGCAACCTATAACCAGCTGAACTAATCCTCACTCTCTGATTGGCTACTTTCCCATCCAGGTTCACTGATGTCACCTGCGTCTCACTTTCTTTTCCTTTTGCCAGCTTTAAACAAATATTCAGTGCGTGATGTTGTCGATATGCTTGAAGCAGGTTTCGCCTCTCTTGTTGTTGATAGTATTTCTCCCTTTTTTTTTCTTCTTCCCTGTACTTTTGTAAATATTTGTCGCTGCATCTAGGAGGCTCGGATTCTTGAACTACAGGCCTGTTTTTGGTGTTTGAGAGAGAACCGCGGCGCTGACTCATTTTCATGTTAATTTCCTGTTCTCGGATCATTTCTTCTTTGTTTTGCAGTAAACGGTGACATCCGCCATGTTTGTGCTTTAAGCCATCATTCTGAGTTGGAATGTCACCCGAGTTTTATCAAAGGTCCATTTCTCAAATCCTCCAGGCTCCTTAAACCCCCAAACTGCCTCTCACTTGTTCTTCATTTGACACTTCTTTGCCTTTTAATTAACATTTCACTGGTAGTTTTCTTCCGACCTCGGGACCCTGCTGTGTTTCTGTGGGATATAAAAAGCTGTAATCTTTCAGGAGGAGGAGCTTTAGAAGGGACCATTTCTCCCTCCTCTCTGCTGGGATGAGATAGCGGGTAGAAGCAGCTTCTCCATGCTTCATAAATGTCAGACGTTTTGTCTCCATTAAGCTGCTCTCAAAGCTTCTCACATCAGAGTTCACTGAAACACAAACACTTCTCTCCCCCGCTGAGACGAAGACAAAAAGATGAATAAAGAGCTTTTACTCAACGGTAGCAAGTGTTGCAGGTGTTGTGAATGATCTAACGCAGTTCTCCTCCTGCACTGATATTAACTCATGACCAATTTACTATCCTCCACTTAAGTCTACCGACCCACAGAATGTGAAATAAACCAATCGAGTCCTTTTGTTTGTGGTCTGCATAAGTCTGACAAAACACATTTAAAGTACCGTCCTCTGGTATCTGACCTCATGGACTCCACACCCAGCCTAGAATAAAACGTTTGCACAGGTCCACTGTTTTTATTCTCGCATGCGAAGGAGTGATAACCACAGGGGGACTCGTTACACTGAACCCATTTTGACCTGATGAGACGTCTACATCCATGAACACGAGCGCAAAGGCAATTTAAATTGACAGTTAAAGCCAATAGTTTAAAGATTTCCGAAGTTTTATTAGTTTGTCTCTGATACAGAGGCTGAGACATAACAATTTGAGTAAACCTTGAAACTGCTGAAAAACTCTTCAGGCTTTTCGAGGTTGATTTCAAACGTTGGGCTTTAGAGGGTGTTTTTTTTTTTTTTTTTTTTCAGCGTCCTTAGGTCTAAATGGATTAAACACGATTATGCACGTGTCATAATAAAACGATATGTCGTAGAATCTACTGTTTTAAACTCCCAGTTCAAGTTCACGTCCTCTCCCTGAGTGCTGACTTGGCAGGAGTGACGAGGGAATAATGGAATGATGTAATAAAGAGGCTTCAAGTGTGTGCTCCGATGATCAAACATGTTTAGTTAACTCCAAACAAAATGTAAGCTGGTTGAGGTTAATGGCATGAATCAACCAATGAAAAAAGGCCTTGCTGCACTTTTGAACCTGAGTGAGAACATCATGTCAGACTGTGTCTCTAAAGCCAGTCTACACTGACAATCTCCTTACTGTATGTCCTAATCAGAAATGACGCATCCAAACTTGTTTGCTTTTTGTACTTCCTGTCAGCGTTTCTGAAACTAGATCATTTTTATTTATTTTTATTTCAAAAACAAAAACACATTTGTCCACAAATCGGTTTATTTTGGTTCATACTGCTGCCGTAAGCCAGATTTGAGTTGACCTTTGACTTCCTGGATAAAGTGAAACTGCTACTAAAAAGAGACAGACAGACAGAAATAGAAAAGCCAGTAGCGGTGGTCCATCAGAGAAATCCTGGCACTGATCGGAGCTCACAGGTCGTGAAACGGGGGAACTGCTCAACATCAAGTTATTGCACCGACATCAGAGTTAAGCTGGACGCACTTCCTGGATAATGTTCTGAAATGAGCCGTGTGTTCTTTGAGATGATTGTATTAACCTGGTGTGACAGCTTTTGGTTTTTTTTTTCTGACATATCCTGAAGGCTGAATACAGAATATGTCATATCAGCAGGAATTAACACAGAAGAACCTGCAGTTAAACTCCTCTGAGCACCGTCACGTTGACATTTGTTTCCTGTCTTATCAGACATTTAGCAGAGATGGTCTTAAGCCCGAGTTTGATTACATTTCTTGCACTCTGATGTCAAACTACCGATCAGTTTATTTGAGGGGATGGTTCACCCGTTGAAACATGAATCTGTGATGACATGATGAGTCTGATATGACTGGGTCATATCTGTCGTAAAAATGTGAAATAATTGTTGAAGTTGGTGCCTTCTCGACGAGAAAAGGCTGAAAGTTTCTTTTTGACCTCGTGGATGATAGACAACAACTCCCAGAATGCACAGCTCCCACAGGTCAGTCCCACTGAAGCTGAGCACTCAGAGATTTACTCACATATGACTTTTCCTCAAATGAAATTGGTGTCTTGGAAGTTCCTGGCAGAAAACAGACACTATGTCTGCGTCCATAGGCAAACAGTCACAGCAGCAACACCACCAGTCTGACCCAGCTCGAGGCGGCACCATAGCAGCTGCCTCATGTGTTGTGGCTCATAGAGATAGCCATGAACATCCCATTTGAGCACAAGACCTTCAAAATCCCCTTCATCCACATCGGTTTGACATTGAAAACATACTTTGTTCTTTTCAGCTTTCTCCACAGAGCTCCCAACAAGATGGCGGGTGTTAATTTTGGATTCTTGCAGTGAGGTCCCGCCCACTGATCTGTAGTAGGTTTGTAGCTTCAGTGGGTCAAAAAACATGTGGAACAAGCGATGTAGTTTCAGCCTCCAGTGTCTCAAAATGAAGATTTTTTTATTATTTGGGGTCATTTTAGGTCCCTGAGTCTCAGGGGAAAATGAGGGCGGGATGCACGACCATTTAAAAATTACTACCAGGTTTATAACGATACAAAACTTAATGCAAATGAAGTGAAGTATCCCTTTAGTTCATTGGACAACTTGCTGTTAAAAAAAAAAAAGCTAATGTAAGCTACAGCTTGACCTTTAATCTCTGGGTCAATTTGTTTTGGATAGGAGGAGAAACTTTTCAATGATCAACAGTAAAGATCCCACTGACAAAACGTGAGTCCAACGTTGATCTCCTTCCCTTTGACTGAGATTCTTTGGAGTAATTTACTGATCGTAAATGATTGATTTGCTGTCATTTATTGGCTCACAGAGACGAAGCAAACATAAACACATTAACATTTGAATAAAGGGAATCAGCGATGAGGAGATGATGATGCGTCTTGTGGGAGCAGAGTGGTGTTTACCTCCTTCAACCATTCAGCATTCCTCGAGCTCAGCGCGCACACACACACAGACACACACACACACACACACACACACACACACACACGCGCACACACACAGACAGACACAGACAGTCTAATCCCGTGAAGGCAGACACAGTCTGATCAGGCTAATCCGTCGTCACCTCCCTCTCCTCTGACCGCTACTTTACCTCCTTGTCACTGGAGACGGGACAGGACAAAAACAGACACAACATGAGGACATAGAGACAGAAAAGACATCGTCATTGTCTCACTTCCTGTTTCTCTCAGTTATTCCCTGAGTCTGTTCATTCATTTATGAATACTTACTTATTTACTGCGGAGCTAAAATGAGTTGAAATCCCAGAGTTGAAATGAAGCGGGTCTTGAAGCTTTAAAGTCAGCTCTTTGACGAGCAGAAATAGATTGACTTCTCTGAACGTTTGCTGGGCATCATGGGAGTTCTGAGCGCGAGTTCGCTTTCATTCGTTAATGTTGTTGATTTTAAGTCGTGAGCAAATGTTGCAGATGTGAGGACAGTTAGCTGTTACAGCCCGGGTCATGTGAGTCAGAGTGATAAAAGCCGTCTACAGAGAGCGTGCGTGCGTGCGCGCGTGATTCTTGTACTATTCAGCCCGTTCAAGGATACCAACGCCTCTATGACGCCTCGCCCTCCCTTTGAATGTCACGGAGGCTTAAAGGGGGGCGAAGTGATCCCACCTCTGTGCCGAGACAGGGTAATGAAACTCAAATTAGAATTATTGCCGCTTTGTCCACAGATGGACATGAATGTATCTTAGTTTGTTAGCTCGATGCTGACACATGATGGAAATTGCCATTAAGAGGCTATCAGATGTAGCATTTAGCATTGCGTTGGTATTTAAGAACGGTCTATTTGACTTCAGCATGTAAAGTTGAAAACAAAATGGGATGTTGTTCTGGTGAGTTGATGTCAGACAAAGCCTTGAGGGTTCACCGGGACACGCGGACATACAGGATCAACACTTGAGTGGTGGAGTGAGACACAGAATGAGAGCAGAGCGAAGACAGCCTCTGAATGCTTCTCTCTTCTGTTGTGACTGCACCAGTGTTGCGTGTTTGCCTGAGTCCTTCCTGAAGCCTCCAATTATCTCCAAATGAGTTGTTGAGGAGATTGAAGGCCTTCAAGGCAGTTATTATGTGTCCTGCTTTTTTTCTTCTTCTTTCTGGTTCATGTTCATGACCTGCTCTGCCGGTCTGGCTTCACATTTCTTTCTCTGGTGATTCTTTCGCAACTTTCCTCAAAATCCAGTAAGAAAACCATTTTTCTGATCGTGTTTTTCATGTGCAGTTTGAATCGCAGCCACAGATAAACATCATGGCGACAGTGCAGCGCTCACTCTCTCTCATCACCTGCACAGTTTACATTTCCTTAATGCGCATGCTGTTCAGATTCATCTGTGTGATGTACGGGGCCACTTTAAAAGTCAGTGTGAATGTATCTGAGATTTTCCTGCAAGACAACTGCCTGATTGTGTTGGAATCAAATATCATGTTAACTGTTCCTATTATTTGATAAAATTGAGGCCTTGCTTTATCATAACCTCTGCCACTGATAAGAAGCTTTGAATTGAGTCCCTCAGAAAAGCTTTCAAATAAAAGACAATGACAAGTAGTCCATACATTTAGGTAGAAAGGTCATGAACAATAAGAATGATTTTCTCCCCCCACATCCCTCCTATAGAGGAGTTCAATACATTAACCACAATGTTTGTATTCTTTGCTGTGGTTCTTCTGTGTTGTCTCCATGTGTGTTTGAGCTTCCTGAGATCCTGGTCTTGTTCATTGATCAAATATATCATCAGGAGAATCGAAATGTGTTACTCAATTTGAAAGAGTTCAAGAGCTGAATAGAAAAACGTTTCCTCCCTGATTCTTTGACCATTGTGAGTGTAGAACAAGGTGTTAAATGGTCCAGTGTGTTAGAAGTTGATGAGCTGTTTGTTTCATGAAATCCAGCAGAGAACAGCTCACGTGAACACAAAAAATACAAAAACTGAACTGAACTTTTTTCCTTCTTCTTCTTCTGCAGATCTGTCCTGACTGACTGCTGAGAGGAGCTGCTTTCTCGCCAGCCTCTTGACCTTTGACCTGAAAGCCGTGCATCCCCACCCCCCACCCCCCTCCACTGCGCCTGTCTGTGTCAGGACCTCTGCTGTGGACTGCTCTTCCACAGGCTGAGCGCTGGTGTCCATGACGAGGAGGACGAGGTGCACACTTGGCTCTGCTGCACCTGTTGAAGTGTGAGAGGAGGTCAGAGGTCATCACACCTGCAGCATATGGACGCAGGAGGGAGGACTCTTTGACTTCTTTAACACTTTCGCCTAGACCTTGAATCCTTGTAAACAGAATCTTTGTGATATAAAATTGAGGATTTCAAGTATTTATTATCTTTTATAAAAGTAGGACTTAAAACCTTCTGAACTTTCTAAAGCTGAAACAGCTAACCCTAACCCTAATCTGGGGTGTCTTGTAATATTTGAACCCAATTTTTACTGTTCTGATATGTGGAACCTCGAGATCATACCAAGCTGAAGATCTGTAAACCGATTGAAGACTTATTTTTGTATTGTGGGGCTTCATATATTGGGCAGAATCCCTCGTTTTCAGAGTTTTCTTCATCGTCCTCTCGTCTGGAGGATATGGCTCTGTCTCTTTCGATGCGAGAACGGACCACGGGAAGTTGACTCCTGGAGGGAGCGAGGTTGAGAGACCCAACGGAAGAGAGCGAAAAAGAAAGAGAAGGAAATATGTCGTGGAAGAGGAACTACTTTGCGTCCGGTGGCGTCGGGAGCGGAGCTGGTGGCGGCGGCGGCAGTGGCGTTGGTGGTGTTGGGACGATGAAGCCTCGCACCATGACTTCCATCGCTCCCAGTAAAGGGCTGAGCAACGAGCCGGGACAGAACAGCTGCTTCCTGAACAGTGCCCTGCAGGTAACACACACGCACACACACACATTTCTTCCTCTTGCATACAGATACTAACAGTGCCTGTCTCTCTGACCTTTGACCTCTGTAGTAAGAGTTGACCTGTTGCTGAGTATCAGTTACAGAACACAGTTTGGAGACATGAAGTATACATTCCTTCAATAAATAATAAGTATTTAATTATTGTGGCGGTTTGATTCCCAGCTCCTGCAGCCTCATGTCCGATGTGTCCTTGGGCAATACACGTAACCCCAAACTGCTCCTGCTGCTTCATCAGCGCCCTATCAATGTGTATGGACGGCATTAATCAATACCGACGCTCTCTTTACATACAGTAGCAGCCTGTGCCGTCAGTGTGTGAGTGGGTGGGTGTGGCCTGCAGTGTCAGAACGCTGCGAGTTGCCAGAAGACTTAAAAAAGTGCGACACAAGCTCAAGTCCATTTACTAGTCGATTGTCGGCTTTTAACTTTTTCATCGATCTCACCAGACTCAGGGAGATCCTCCTAACAATGCCTCACTGTTAGAGTAGTTCATATCAGTGACTGCCTGTACCAGCATTGTGTGCAGGTTCAGAACTGAATATTGTTTGATATCAAATTCAATTTTTTAATTCTGGTTTTGTGGAAACTGAAATTCTCGTTTTTGATGAAAGAACTCGGCATTATTTGTTCACATAATGCATGAGGTGTTCTTGGCTCCTCGTTTAGATTTTCTGTACATTATGTCGAGTACTATAAAGTGTCCTGATACACATCGGCGTATATATTGTGTCATCATGTTCTTACAAATACCCAGCCTTAATAGTTACTTCTCTGTAACATCTGGCCGTCATCGTAAACATCATCACAGATCCTGTCAACTGTCGTCCACACTGAAGGTAGTAACAGGGCAGGGAAGGATCACCTTAAATGGCGACGGTATCGATGGTTTAACTTCACCACGCTGCTGTTGCTGATGCGTACTAAAGATTGCTAACGTTTTTGACAGACGGTACGAAAGAGTTGACATCATTGGGGGGGAGGACATGGACCCTCTGTTACCTTAAAGATTCTTCTCAGTCAGTAACTCCACCATTTTATGCTCCCCTGGTAGGCTCAGTCAGAGCAGCTCTGCTTGAGTGTTTCAAACGCTTTTCTTTGATACACGACGTGAGAAAGAACTGCTTTCAAACTCCCTGCTTCGCCAGTGTCAAAGAGGAGCGGAGCAAAAAGGAGTTTCTAAACAGCTGACTCCAATCTCTCCACCTTTTTAAGGGAGTCGCATAAACAAAAACAGGCCAGAATAAGAGGAGGTTGTAAACACTGTTACGCTGCTAGACATAAACATGTTAGCACGCTGACAATAGCATTAAGCTCAGAGCAACGCTGTGCAAAAGTTCACATCAAAGAGCTAATAGCATGACCGCTAACTCCTGACGTAGCAAGCGCGCTCTAATGGTCCTTCAAATCCCCCTGTGTGTTAGAAGGCATTTTTGTGAGTAATCACATTGATCCTCTGACTAACTGAAGTCACTGTCAGCATGCTTGTTCTGCAGACCGAAGCTTGGAGCCCCACAGAGCTCTTCAAACTGCAGTCCACACCACATTGCCTGCTTTGAGCTAGTCAGTCCTCTGTCTGGTGAACCGCAGCCAGACAGCCGACTCCAACATCTATCTCACACTCGCACATAACTACCGGTCTGATCACTCCTCCGTGTCTGTGTGAGCCTGTAATGAGCGTGTGCAGCTCCAGAGGCTGATCAGCCTGCAGCACCTCCCCGACTGCACATCACACTCATTCATGACTCATCGTCTTTTCAGAGAGGAGGTGTGTATTGTGTTCCTCTACCAGCCGCAACAAAAGGAGCTGAGACTGTGTGTGTGTGTGCGTGTGCGTGTGCGTGTGCGTGTGCGTGTGTGTGTGTGTGTGTGTGTGATAATTACCAGAGTTGATGGTAGAAATGAAGGCTGACTCATTAAACCTGAGGGGGCGGGGCTGCTGAAATGACAGGCTGAGGAGGAAACAGTCATTATAGCATTTAACTGGAGCTTACAGCCACAGAGGCTTAGGCTGCCATCACACTGTAAGCCGAAATGCTCAGTTCTGATTTTTTGCTCAGATCAGATTTTTTTGTTTGGCTGTTTTCATTGATTTTGAAACATTAACCCAGACTCCTGTACATAGGAATAATCCAAAGTGCTTCAGGAACTAATAGCCACTACTAGCATAAGATGACCAGCTGCAGAGGTATGTTTTTAGTATTTCGCTGCCATGATTCGTTAGTCATTAGCATCTTTGAAATTAAGGGCACAGTATTTATTACTGCCATTTTTTTTTCAATCTTAACTATCAAGCCTTCTTTTTTTCTCCAATAAATTCACATTGTCAATGAATTGTTTGAACAAATAGAACGTAGTAGAGGATTTAAGTCTAAATTCACATCTGAAAAGAGTTTTACAATTTGACTGAATTTCACCCGAAACACTGAGAGAACATCAAACCTGATATGAGGGTTGTGATGTCCTGGGTTATTATATAGAGAGCGCATCACTGATCTCTCCTGCATGAGTCCTCTGTGGGCCCGTCTAACATCATGAATAGTGTCAATAAGTAGGCCACAGCAGCCAAGACTGTCACAATAGTACACTCTAGTGATGTAACTGCACAACAGCTCTGTCGCACACTTGCCTTTAGAACGCATTTCATTTCATACATAAAAATGAAATAAACTCAAGTTTTAAATTCTTTAAATATCAAATCAATTTAAACTGGTCAGTGTCTCAAAGGCAGTATCCAGTTAAAAGAAGTTCATTTCTATAAACTATTACTGGTACTTTACTTGACTGATGATTTCATAGGAGTAGACATTGTTTTTCTGTAAGGCAGTACCAGCACGTCTCGCTGTGTGACTCTGATCCTGCATTCAGTCTGAAAGCAAACGATCGGCCCCAGGAATCAGTCTGCCGCCCTGCAGGATCTGAATTCCTCCTGAGCCCAGTGTACCGTGAACACTCTCACTTCCTCATGACTCCTCTTCACCGGCCTGACCCCCATCAGCTCTTTGGCCCGCCGTCCGCTCATCGGCACTCGTCACTGTTGGCAAACGTCAAACCAAAGTGGTCAAAAGGATTGTGTGCCTGCAGCCAGCTGAGCTGAGATGAGCTGAGAGGAAGCGGCGTGGTGTGTTGTTGGATGAGAAGAAAAAAAGTGAAGAGGCAGAACATCGCGGTAACGAGCAGCTGAGGCTTTCATCTGTTCACATACGTTCACCCTCTCCTTCCTCCCTGCTGCTCAGGAATGAAGCTGTCGAAGAAATATCCGCCCAAACTCAAATCCCCCCAGAAGTTGTGTTGAGATGTGGGATGAACACGAGTACAACAATAAACCATGTCCAATGACTAAAAAGACTAAAAAATACAGCACTCCAAACAGATTTAGATCAAATATGACTCACTGCATCATTAGGGTTGCAAATAGGTACATTTCCGGAAACTTCCCATGGGAAGTTAAGCTTGGGAATTTTGGATATATTCCAAATCAGAAACTTTTTTCATGGGACCCCATATTATCATCCAAACTGACTTCCCTTTATGTATAGTCCACAGGCTAAAATGTGTATCTTCAGTAGTCTCGTGACCTGGACTCAAAGTGTGGTCCAGGGGTGCACGTGATGGAGGAGTGCACAGTGCATGTAAGGGGGCGTGGCCTCAACAGGTCTGCAATATACAGTGTGCTATGTGCATGTGATTGAGGAATAGCGTCAATATTCAAGTGTACCTGCATGAAATCAGTTTTTTGTTTTTTTAAAATCAAGATTAAGCTAAAAAACATTTTTTCCCCAACTATATTTAAGTCCCCTGTTAAGAGTCAGACTTCAATTTGATAAATTCCTGATTTATTCCCGTGGAAAGTTTCCAACTTTGAAAATTCCAAGAATTTTGCAACTCTACACTACCTCATGACTCCTCACTGGCCTTTAAGAGATGAATGAGGGTCACATGAACAGAAGGAGAGGACGGCAGATAGAAGTGAAGCCTTCAATGAATCCTGCATTGACGTCTCCATTATAAGATATTCTTTGTTATACTTTTTCATAGAATCGCTGTATCGTGATATTATTGTTAACATGGGCCATGGATTGTGTTACCATAGTGACATATCCTATGACATATTTCTGACCTCTATGTAATTTTATGTCTACAGGTCCCAAACGGGAAAATGCAAATATCTGCAGATAAAAGTGTTTGGTTGTTAATTAATGTATAAACACATTATCCAGACAAATCTGTTCATAATGGGGCTCATCAGGATTCAACTGGTGTTATTTTAACATATTTATCTTTAGCGTATATCTCATCTGGCCTCCATCAGGTTTTCCTTCACCGGCTGCTTTCGACCATCTGTCCCCGTCACTGTTGTTTGTTATTTGCTGCA
The DNA here is from genome assembly GCF_947650265.1 of Symphodus melops. NCBI lineage: Eukaryota > Metazoa > Chordata > Actinopteri > Labriformes > Labridae > Symphodus > Symphodus melops. The sequence goes on from NC_136705.1 coordinate 7,018,880, forward strand.
GGACGTTGCAGATGTGAAAGAGGACAGTTTGTGTCAAACAGCAGCTTGTATTGAACACACCTCCTTCAGATATTTAAAAAATGAATTCAGGTTCAGGGTGCAGCCAGCCTGGCTCCCGCCTGGACGACAAGCCCCTCGCTCCTTACACTCAGGAACATCTCACCAGATGTGTTTGAATCACATTTAGAAGTCGTCCCTCTGAAGCCATATTCACATCTGAGCTCTGTGCATTAGACTGTCTGAGGGTTTCAAATGTCTGCTGCAACTTCTTGAGACATTTGCGTTCTCACACGCAGCTTCTGAGTCTGGATCAGTTCAGGAGTTTAGCATACGCGGGGGGTGGTTAGGGTTGGGTTAGGATTAGTGTGTAGGACATTATGTAGTGTTATTTTATGTTGTGTGGGTCAAGGACCTTCAATAAACTTGATCATCAACTTCTTCAGTGTGCAGTTTGATCAGCGTGAGTTTGGCAGAAAACAGAATGTCAACTATGCTAATTATTTTAAAATGCAAAAAACGGGCTGGAAAGCAATAAACTGTCCTCCTGTCCTGTGTGATACAGTCACAGAATCACTGGTGCTGAATCTCTCTGTTTGAAGAAATACTGCACCTTTAATGTATTTTTCCGGACTTACAACAGGAATCCTCATCGTTAAGTGTGATGTATAAACCTGCAGCAGGTTTTAAGTCTCAGCACATGAATAAACCGACTCCAGAGGTGTTAAATGAGGTTATACGCCGACTAGTTTACGTACGAAAGAAAAGCTGTCTTTTAACATTGGTGTGTTAGCCTTTAAACACGTTTTCATATTTGGGATCCAAAGTGGTTTAAAACATCTGCAGATACATTGGTGAAAATAATCCTGTAGCGACCTTCAAACTCTCTGAAAAAACACGTTGTACACTTTGTGCTGAAAACATGTTTGTTACCTGCCTGGGCTGCTCAACGCTGCAGCTTCCTCCTGCAGGAACAAAGCAGCATATTGGTCCTGGTTGGGGGTGTGTGTGTGTGTGTGTGTGTGTGGGTGGGGGGGGGACAGGAAGAGCAAACAAACACACCCAAAGTGCTGACCCTACAGTATGTTTCACAGAGGACGCATGTCCAATGATTCATCATATTCTCCCAGCTCTCGCTCACATTTGTTGATGTTTTTCCTTTTTTAAAAACGAACATTTTTAAAGAGAAGCTTTTCAAAACACTTTAATCACTGAATCTTCTTTAGGCTTACTGACGTGTGTGTTGTGCTGTGCTGTTTTCATCTCAAGCATTAGGTGGGATTAGTTACACACACAAAAGAGGCTGATTTTATTTAAGGTGCTCAGATAGAAATGTCTTAGTTTGAAAGATACCTGATCGGGTGGAGGCTCAGTGGTAGAGTGGGTCGTCTCGGAAGGTTGCGGGTTCAATTCCCAGCTCCCCCATGTTCGATATGTCCTTGGCGAAGACACTTAACCCCAAGTTGCTCCTGCTGCTTCATCTGCGGTGTATGAATTTGTACGACTGGATTAGTTACTACTGATGGACACTTTACATGGGAGCCTCTGCCGTCATGTGTGGACGGGTCGGAGTGACCTGCGCTGTTAGAGCGCTCTGAATATTCAGGAGAATAGAAATTCACTAAACAAGCTCAAGTCCACTCACCATTTATCGTTTGATGTTTTCTCTCTGTTGACGGTCAGGATTTGTCTTAATGTGACTTCTTGACACAGAGAGACTCATATTACTCGGATGAAACCAAAAAGGCCAAAATAACAGTTGGATTTATAAAAGCCCAGTTGTGTTTATGAATCTTTCATTCGTGGATGTCCAGTGTTTGTCTTTTTTCGTCCTTCCCTCTGGATGTTGTGGAGTCTAAATACAGCCATCATCTCATCTCCAAACTAAGTGGAGGGAGCTTTAAACATGACTGCAGGGCCGACTCCTCTGACCTCCACACCGGATGTTTTTGAAAACCCTTCTCATAAAGAAAGTGATGAAAACATTTCTGCATGTCTGGATTCCAGCCGCTCAGCAGGAGAGATTTCACTTACTTCTGGAGAAATCCTTTCACCTGCAGAAGAAAGTGTCCTGTTTGTGATGTTGAGAAGAGACTCAGTGTGTTACATAACGCTTTAATGATGCAGCTTCAGCTCTGTGATGCTGTGAACTGTTGCTCCTCAGTTTGGGATGTTTTCTGATCCTGTTATGAAACTTCTGGCTCCCTTCACACGCTGCTGTCACAGCTGCTTAAAATCCTGTGTGTGCGTGCGCGTGTGCATGTGTGTATGCGTGTATGTGTGTGCATGCGGATTGATTCCTGCAGGCTGGACTGAACCTTCGGCCCATAAAAATCCCTTCAGAAGCTGGTACAGCTTGCAGTTCTACCTGAACCCTGCCAGAGCTTTATTTGACACGTCGCAGTTGATTCAAATTCTTTTTTCTTTTTTTTAGGATTTAAACGTTAGCACAGCCAAGACACTGCTTCAAATGTCTTCAACATGACATCTCATAACAACAACAACAATGGACTCTAATCAAAATCATGATTTCAGGGAGGTTGATGAAGGTTGAGACTCCTGCTCCTGGTCTGTTTCCTGTCCAAACTGAGAGCAGAGAAACAAACCAGAAGAAAGGGAAATGAAGTTATGCAGAGTGACAGGAAACTTAATCTAATAAAGAATTAATTATGCTGATGATTATGTAAATCTGACACATCTGATAAATTATGATAAACTTGTTCTATCAAGTATCATAATCTTGGGCTTTCTGGTAAAGATTGCTTCTTTAATCCTGTTTCATCCTCGCTGTGAGGGTACAAAGTAAACACATCTTCAAATTTCTTTCTTTCTTTCTTTTTTTTTTTTTAAAGTGGATTCTCATTTTTTTCATAAACCAGCGATGCTTTCTCTCTCAGCTGCACACATTCTAACCAGTGGATGGAGGTCTCAGTATAATGGCCAAGCTTTCACACCATTTGAATTAGGGGGGGGGGGAGTCAAGATTGTTATCTCCTTAGATTTGTAAATGGATTCATTACTTCCAAAAATGAAATCAGTCACTCTCTGCAAAGTGCAAAACTAAATATCAGTCGCAAAGAAATTCAGGTAGTCACAAAGAAGACCAGAGTAAATCCAGGAGTATGTACTCAATCAAAAAAAGATTTTGAACCCATTGATCTATGAGTCCTGAATCGTTTTGAATCGAAAATAGACTCTGAATCAAATGGTGAGCCTAAGATTCAACATCGAACTGTGAGACTGTGATCTTCTCTTAATTGGTGCCATTTTTTATTTTTTTGTAAAAACAACAACAACAACAACAACAACACCTGCTGTTTGGACATCAGATTCTGGAGGAGTATGTTGCCAACATTAATTTCTAATCATGAAGAACAGAGAGACACCTTGAGTTACAGTTTTAATGCACATTGTATGTCAAATCCTGAAGACAAAATCTATGTTTAGTGCGCTGGCTTTGATTCATTAATGGCTCCCACACTCTCTCTCACACACACACACACACACACACACATTTACAACCGACAGGCAGAGAGCCAAACTCGTGCTTTCCCTGAAAAATCAAATATCATGTTCTGTCAGTCTTTTTCTTCTTTTCGTCCGCTCTTTTCTTTCTCTCTGTCAAACACGCACACACACATCAGTCTCACTTAAACACACTCCATCTCCCTCACACACTCCATCGTGACGCAGAAGTTCAGATGGTTTCGTGAAGCAGATGGAGAGAGTGATGTACACGGTGTGACACACACACACACACACACACACACACACACACACACACACACACACACACACACTCTCTCTCTTTCATTTCTAGTGTTTCTGACACATCCTCATCCTCAGGTCACCAAAGTAAAAAGCTCTCTGATTGGCTGCAATGTCAGGTCAGTGGCGTGGATGCAGACAGATGATTGGCTGTCAGCTGATTTAAAGGCATCAAATAGCTCCCCCCCCTCCGCCTTTATTGAAGTGTGAGCAGACCACACATGTTTGGAATCTTAGAACCTGACGGAGTGCTTTTGGTCTCCTTATTTCCTCCTGCAGAGGTGAAAGACCCGATTAGTCAAGATAGTTTTACTTTCTCGCCTAGCTTCTAGCTCGACCATAGAGTCAAAGAAAGAGAGGCTGGACTGAGAAGGTTTTTGAGAATTTCTGGACAAATGAACAGTCTGATGAGAAGATGTAGCAGTCAGATCGTGGCACCAAATAGAGATCTGTTGTAATCCTCAAATTTGAGATGATCATGTGTGATCATTTACCGGTGTTCTCTCTCCCTCTCTCTGTCTCTCAGGTTCTCTGGCACCTCGATATCTTCAGGCGTAGTTTCCGCCAGCTGACGACTCACAAGTGCATGGAGGACTCGTGCATTTTCTGCGCTCTGAAGGTGAGTCAGTGTGACGGATATCCGAAGCTAGTCATGAACCCGCTGCCAGCTTCTAACTCTCTCTGTCCGTCCGTCTCCGTTTCGAAGAGCATCTTCGCTCAGTTTCAGTACAGCAGCGAGAAAGTCTTACCGTCCGATGCTCTTCGCAGCGCGCTCGCCAAAACCTTTCAGGACGAGCAGAGGTTTCAGCTGGGCATCATGGACGACGCTGCAGAATGCTTTGTAAGAAAACACACACACACACACACACACGCACACACACATTTCCTGTCGTACCCAGCACCTCGAAACATATAAACACCAAGTATTCCAGGTGCTCGTTTACAGTCTTCTCTGTGTGTTTTGTCAGGAAAACATCCTGATGAGGATACACTTTCACATCGCAGACGAGACCAAAGAAGACATCTGCACAGCGCGACACTGCATCCCCCACCAGAAGTTTGCAATGACGCTCTTTGAACAGGTGAGACGGAGACACGCACTGAGAGTTAAATACATGAATGGTGGATTTACCAGATTTATTACCAAAGTCCCTCTTTGTGTTTTGGAAACACTTAAAGACAGTTACTTTGAAAGACTTCTACCTCAGACTTTAGAAGCCTAAGTGACCTAAAAGAATAACACAAACCTAGGATCTGTGGTTTGTGTTTCCCACCTCATCCAATATCAACATGTTTTAGAGAAATAGTTTTGAGACAGACTTTAATAAATGAGGGACATTTCATTTTCTGTAACTGCCTGAAAACACAACGTCTGGATACAATCCATGTAGAGAAGTGTTTTTTAATCCTGTTAAAAAAAAAAAAGCTGAAGACTTCGTGTTCTGCTTCATGACGCAGATTGTCAGTCTTGGCACCTCATGTCACATTCCTTATTGAACAGAATGATGTTGCATAGACAATGGGTAATAAGTGATCTGGCAAAAGCAGATGATTTGTGCATCATCCTTTTAAATTGAGCTAAAATAATGTGAAGTATCCTCTGTAAAAAAAAGAACTCCCAATGTTTTCTGTGTTTGGTGCATGTTGGTTTCTACTTGTTTGAACATGTCCAGTGATGCTTTAGAAAAAGAGCGAAAGAGGGGGAACTGGTTGGTTAAAGAGCCGTTCAGTGATCCATCAGCTGACCATGTGGTAGCTTTTTATTTATAAATCTTCTTTAATCGTTAGGCATAGAGCATACTACTTATTCTTAAAAATATCCCTCTCCAACATAACCTGTCTGTGTCCATCTATTTACAGAATAGTATGAGAAGTTTACCATTTTTATCTTTTGTGTGTTTGTTTGGCAGTGTGTGTGCAGCAGCTGTGGAGCGTCCTCAGACCCTCTGCCTTTCATTCAGATGGTCCACTACATCTCCACCACCTCTCTGTGGTAAGTGGTGTGTGTGTGTTTTATTTGAGAGTGTGTGTGTGTGTGTGTGTGTGTGTGTGTGTGTGTGTGTGTGTTTCTCTATGTTTAGATCTTGTCTCGGAAAAGGTAAGTTCAGGCCACACCTCTCCTCCAACTACTGTCGCTAGGTAACCCGCAAGGGTCACCAAGGCAACCCACTAATTTATCATGGCTACTGAGATGTTGCTCATAGGTGCAAATACGCCCCCACAGACACACACACACACACACACACACACACACACACACACACACAGAAACACACACACACTAGCAGACATGCATCATGCATACAGGTGATTCATCCATCAGGTGGGAAAACAGTGGAGTGTGTGTGTGTGTGTGTGTGTGTGTGTGTGTGTGTGTCTGTGTGTGTAATATAATACAATCTTGAAGGGATTTAACTTTAATGAATCATCATCTGTCTTGTAGAACATGAGCAGAGACTTAAAAGGTGTTAAAAAATGAAACGGCTCTAAATGATTGCACTGTATAACACTGTGTATTGTACACAACGTTGAATTCACAGTTAAAAGATCTGAAATAATAACTCAACAAATCACCTCTAGGTTCCACTATGAAGCTAAAGACATAACAGCTGACCGGGTTCACAAAAAAAAACAAACAGTAAAATGAGGAATATAATTCACACTGATGTATAATATGAGAGACAGTCGTGTGGTTGTCCAAAACAAAAACCATCCTCTGGTGTTCAGTCCTGCAGAATCAACGTTTATATTTAGTTTTGAAGTAAAACTTCAGACAAAATGCCTAAAAATTCTCCTTTCAGCACATATCTGGTCTATCTCGTTCAGAAAGTGTTTCCCTCTCGCGTAAGGCAAAATCACTAGTGCTACGATAGTCTTATGACGCCATATATGGTCTGTTTTTAGTATTGCCACAATTACTTACCGATGTACAGCACATCATTTTTATAGGATAACAAAACCTGAAAAGTGAGATCCAATCATTTTTATTCACCTCAATGGTTGGAAAATGTTTTGACTTTTTTTAAAGTAAAATCTGCAGGACGACTGATGTTAGTCAGCTTTTTAATTATCCAACCTTCATTGGAGGAGGAGTATTGTACATGCTCTGCGGCCTCTAGTGGTCCGGAAATGAAGTGCTGCCTAAGTCTACGCAGCAGTGGATGAGTTAATACTTTAGCATGTTTAACAGTTTAGTTAACTAAGTAACATGATACTTACACTCCTACTGTATGATGATGCAGCGTGCTTTATTGATTATCTCGCTCAAAACAATGATGAAGAGGAGACTCATCAATTCACTGAACAGAACCAACTCTTCAGAGATTTCCTCTTCTGACCACTTTAATGAATCAAGAGTTTTTGTGTGTTCATGACCACATGAGCAAAGTTGTTTCTTGCTTATATCTTATAAAGTCCCTGAAGTGAACCCATAATTATCTGTCTGTTTTCTTTTTCTTTTCTTTTTTAAATACATTTTAATTCAAACTTTATTGCCATTAAAGTCAATCGAGAAAGGAGAGCTCATGTCTCCTCTTCCTCTTCTTCTTCTTCAGTAACCAGGCAGTGAAGATGTTGGAGTCGAGGGAGAAAGCAACTCCTGGCATGTTTGGAGAGCTTCTGAGAAACGCCAGCATGGGCGACCTGCGCAGCTGTCCGGTGAGACACTTTTACCGGTGTCCATTTTTTACAAGTCAAAGAAAAATTCCCAAAATGTAAAGTTTACAGTTTCTCAGAATAATGAATTTAAACTGCTTCATGCTGATGTAAACCTCCTCCTCTTTAGAGTCAGTGTGGTCAGCAGCTCAGGATGGCTCGCGTCCTCCTCAACAGTCCGGAGATCATCACCATCGGCCTGGTCTGGGACTCGGATCACTCAGACCTCGCTGAAGACGTCATACACACTCTAGGAACCTGCCTGCATCTGGGAGATGTGAGACACTTTTTAAACCCTCTGAAAAGGATATTTCTTTGGCAGGGAGATTGTTCCGCCATGCAGTGTAAATTCATCAAAATAATCGTGTGAAAGGCTTACCCACCGTACCTCACGTAACCTTTAACTTCAACCGTTTTGGAAAAATTACAGAATATTTCAAGAAATTAGGAACTACAAAACATTTCAGTCTGCTCACCTTCAGAGGGCTTCCTCTTAGCCGCCATCATATCATCACACGTCTATGGCAGCACAGAGGAATGACCTAACCTGTTATACAAAGTATTTTATTTTAATAACATTATTATATTGATATTAGAATGAAAAACTGAGGAAGCCTGGCTTCTCTTGGCTTCTGGGTAAAGAGGGCAATGGTAAAGCATTCCTGTTCTTCAGTTGTAAGAGTTAAACACTCACCTGAACAAGCACTTTGATAAATATCCGGGTCATCCACACACAGTGAAATAAAGACAGTAAATAGTTAAGCTCAGCTTCCTCGATGAACTGGTTTTCTTTTCTTCCCTCTCTGCAGTTGTTTTACAGGGTGACGGAGGAGAAGGCTCGTCAGGCGGAGCTCTACCTGGTGGGCATGGTGTGTTACTACGGGAAACATTACTCCACTTTCTTCTTCCAGACGAAGATCCGACGATGGATGTACTTTGACGATGCACACGTTAAGGAGGTATACTCGATCAGGCGTCGTGTCGCATACAGTGGTTGGTAGTGTTCAGGTTACGTGAGTGTCACATGATTTAGAAACTGCCTCGTCCCCTTTTTCACACTAGTTACCAGTGTTGTGCACACTGTGACAATCACTTCTCAAAAACATTAAAGGAACAACACCATGTCATTTAATTGACATGGTGTAACACCAAGTTAGTTCAACTTCATGGAAACACAGGGGGGATGGTGTTGGATTTTCCCTACTTTGGTGAGAGGTGCAATGGAAAGGTATGTAAGTGTAATCGGGCCTGTGTAATATCGTTACGATGTCACCATGATGCAGACTTGATGAGTGAGAAAAAGGAGGAATGAAGTCCTATCAAAGAATAAAATGTGATTCGAACTCTAGAAGACAAATACTTTCAAATGACATCATGGCTCAATGAGCATAAAAAACAAGACAGTAGATGATTAGCTGACAAAGGCAAAGTCTGACCAATCAGGTTCCATTGTCTAAAGTATTAGTCAGGGACTGTGTCACTATTTCCTGATTGAATGGTGAAGAAAAAGATTGGTCAGACAACTTTGAAAACTGGAACTTCAGAGTGAAGCCATTGTAGGATTACAGACGGAGTTTGTGTTGGCATCAAAGCAAACCACAGAAAATGTGTTTTAATCTGAGATTACTAATATTGGTAATTTATCTTTATTGGATTACTGTGTTGCAAAAAGGCATGTGGTGTGTTTCTGAGATGCTTTTGAATTCATACCGAGAATCACGTCTAACTTATTTGTTTCAACTAAAGTCATGTTGACTCTTAACTTCACAGTGGAACAGATTTTATTGAAGCTTAGTGATAACGAATATCAAGACTAAACATACAGTTGATGCAACAGAATACGTCTTTTAACACTTGGAGCAAAGGGATGGTTTCTCTCACTGTGTGTCCTCGCAGGTAAAGAGGCACAGGCGTGTGTGTGCGCCAGTTTAAGGACAGGAAATGACCTCATCTTGTAGTCGTTGCTCTTTCTCTTCCTGTCCATCCTGGCTCCTCTCCTGTCTCTCCCTCTAACTGTCCTCTTCTTCCCCCTTTTCCAGCCTGCTCCAGTCTCCTGTTCAACTCTCAAACTGAAATGAGTTTCTCTCTCTCTCTCTCTCTCTCTCTCTCTCTCTCAGTGTTATGTTTTGTTTTCTGTTATTGCTGCCATCTCATAACAGTGTCGGAATGAGATATCACATTCCCTCTCTGTCTCTGTCCCCCTCTCTGGGCTGGTTGTAAAAACAAGGATATCCCTCCATTGTTTATCAGTACAGCTGGACAGAACTGAGGGTGTGGTCAGAGCACACACACACACACACACACACACACACACACACAAGCACACATCCCACCCCAGCCGACACTTTTGCCCACGCTGCACACTTTCATTTTACATCTCTTCCTCTTGAACAAACACACATTTTTCCACACCCAGCGACGCATGCCTGATGGAGAGGTTGCCGTTTTGGATTTCGTGACGTCCTGTTAGTTTGACGAGATGGACATAAATGTGGACTTTTGGAAAATGGAGTAAAGGTCGAAATAACAGACGGGAGGAGTCTTTGTCGCACAAAAAGACAAACGGACAGAGGGCAGGAAGCCTGACGAAGCAGGGGCTGCAGCGGCCTCGAACGTTTCAGCTGCCGTCTCTGTTTTACCTGCTGAGCCGTGCTATCAAGGTGAACTACATGTGTTTAATGCTGCTGCTGTATTCCCGATATCCCACTTCAAAACTCCCGCAGATGGTTTGATCCGAAGGTTTTTCTTTTAAAATGATAATATCTTCTGTATGTGAGTGTGTGACATCACCAGGGCTGAGTTGGAACTCAGGAGTTTTGGTTTATGACGGAATTGAGATCCAGGGTGGGATGGACCATTTTTTTATTTGTTTTGAGTCACCTTTAAACTAGATTTGGTTCATGATGAAAGAAATTAATGAAGGTAAGCAACAGCTGAAAACCCTGAGCTATAAAATCCCAGTGCACCTGCGGTCCACAACTTTGGCTGCAGCTATGTTTGGAGAATGATTGCAGTTACGATGGATGTAAAAGATTTAAATTAATTATCAAGTTTTTTAGGATCCATAGTTGAAGCAAAGTAAAAACAATGAGTTAAACGTGTTCACACAGAAAATCATAATTTCTTTTATGTTCTTTAGCAGACACACGATGCCACAGCTGTTACTAAAGACTTTTGTTTTTCCTAGGTATTGATTTTTATTTTTGTAGTCATTCCCATTGTCTTCTAACCATCCAAAGATTAATCTTCACCTTTTTAAAATGTCTGCTTATTGCCAAAAAAACTTTGTCACAAGTGTTTTTTAATAAGCTAATCATAATCTTAGCAGAGCATCAATGCAAACATACTGTACATACTGCGATCATACATGCTTCTGTCAATGTCAGTCGAAACCAAACTAAAACTAGCGATCACCACGATATTAAAGCAATACTTAAGTTGTAAGAAAGATTTTTCTCTCGCTAAATAAACGTGTGTATTCTTTGAACCAAACAGGATTACAGTGGAAATATTGAGACATAAACATGACTCACAGTGTTCAACCGCCTAAATCATCATTTAAAGAAGGCCCCTTCCATCATAGTGCTTCTTGTGGATGTTGTTTTTGTAGCAGAAGGTGATTCAAATGTCTTCTGTTCAAACAGTTCTGGGACCACAGGTGAACAAAAAGTAACAAGAAATAAATACAAGAACTAACAAATAGGCAATTTATGGTAACTGATTGGGGGGTGCATCTAAGTAGAAACAAAGACAAACATGCTGCCATTGTTCTTCACTTTTTTCCATCACTAGAAGTCAGATGGACTTTGTCGGGTTGACACATTATTATCAGTTTTATTGACAGCTATGCTTTCTCGTTTGTCCTTGTCGTTCCTCTGCAGATCGGTCCCAAGTGGAAGGACGTAGTCTCCCGCTGCATCAAGGGCCACTACCAGCCTCTGCTGCTGCTGTACGCCGACCCCCGTGGGACCCCAGTGTCAGTGCAGGACCTCCCCTCAAGCTTCGATCTCCAACAACTCCACAAGGCTTGTTACGACAGCGAAGACTCGGGTAACTACAACACAGCTAGGAGTCGTAGTAGTAGCACAACAGCAAACTTTCAGGTAAATGAACCAGAGTTAGTGGTACTTGTTGTAGTCGTGGTAGTTCTTTGACAGACAAGTCTGAGGTAACTCAAAGTCAGCTAAGTTGGAGAAGTAATGGAAGTAGTGGATATTGTGGCTGTTGTTCTTGTAGCAGAAGTCCTAATTCTTGTAGCAGCAGTGTTGTATCATCATTTATGTGTGTGTGTTTCTATGAGCACATGGACATCTTCACTGACGCCCCAACTTGTGTACTAACCCATCCCTGCACCCCCTCAACCAGGCCGTGAGCAGTCAATCTCCAGCGACACTCGCACCGATTCGTCGACGGAGAGCTACTCGTACCGGCAGCCCTCCCACTCACACCATGAGTCCCTGGCCAGTCACTACTCCTCTGACTCCCAGGGAACTGTCATCTGCATCGAGCGCCCAGACGGACCCTTGCACACCTCGGTCTGCAGCCTGGATACCTTAGGTGGGTAACTGGATGGGGCCTTAAAGGAGTTCTTGGAAGAAAATAAAGCATTTAAACATGAAGGGTAAAGACAGGTCGTGCTGGTTATGATTGTTATCATGGTTCTGTTTATTTGAACTGTTAAAAAGTCAAATAACCAAATCAACCCTGTTAATCTGGAGTTCCTGTTTGGGTAAGAGAACCTGTAAACCTCTATGTTGTACATTTTTTCCCGACAATTCTGAAGAGATTTCCTGAAGAAGAAAAAAAAACAAGAACTGGAAGTCCTCTTGTGTGATGTGAACTGCTTCATAAACCACAGACCATCAGCTGTTTGTTCTGCATGTAGTTACTAAGTCACAGCACGTCCTGCTTGGCCACCTCCGTTAAAAGTCCCTTTACATTTGATTTGAGCATCTTATTATGAGAGAAAAACAGTAAGTGAATTTTAAAGGACTCAGTCTTTCATATTCATCTCCTCCTTCTCTGTCACTGTGTGGAGCGGTGTTGTGATCATGCTGTAAACATCTGTCGCCATGCTTCTTGTTGCTAAGGCCACGCGACGGACAGTGAGCAACACCAATCTCTGAGGAAGGGAGGCGGGGCCGGGGATAGGAGGCGGAGCTCTATCCGCCACCGGCGATCTAAACAAGACAACGAGGCCTCGTCAGCCGGTTACCACAGCGAGGGTAGGCGGGATTTGTGCAAATAAAGGGCTGGGGGCTTTGGGCAAAAGGGCCAATCACAGAGCAGAAAGAATAATTCAAGATATTTTGAGTTTTGATTTAAAAGGCCAGTGAAATGTAAATCTGCTTGTAGCCTTTCTTTAATGCCTAACATTTTTACCTGGCTAATTTAAGAGCTGATAATACTATTTATATCACTACAACTACTATGCTTCAACTTATACATAGGCTAATGATAGTATTAGAATAAGGAATAAGAAGGTCTTGTAGTAAAGATTATCATGATTATGTATCACAACGTTCCTTAAGGTAAGAGAGAGTTAGATCAGATTTGATAAATAAAATAAATAATTAATATAAATACACAGGCACAGTTCAAACATGTTCATACAGACTTAAAATCGGATTACAACTAATAAAAAAACGTTTTTTAAATGATATTTTAAGATTTAAAGAGGACATATTATCCCCCTTTACCACCTTTTCCAACCGTCCCCTGTGCACTAAATGAAACCTCTGTGCTGTGCTTTGGTCCAAATATAACATGAATCAAGCAACAGAGGAGGTTTGTGATCCTGTAGAAACCAGCTCTCTCAGAAAGCTCTGTTTTGGTGTGTGTGTCTCTTTAAATGCAATGAGATCCCCTGAGTTTTCCCAGTCGAGCTCACTCTTCTGTAGTAAGAACAGAAATGGCGGACAAAAGTTTTACTCTCGGCTGGAGGGGGAGTCCATAGGTGGAGAAAACGAAGGGCCTTTATTATAGAGGAAGGAGAGTGGATAGAGACAGAAATCAGTGAGAGAGAGAGAGAGAGTAGGGATCGACATGCGGGAATGGAGCCACAGGCTGGACGTGAGCGTGACGTGAACCCGCGTGAGGATTATGGCCTCATTACATGAGGACATGTGCACTAACCACTGTGCCACCAGCGCCCCCGGGTTTTTTTATTTTTAACCAGAATCCAACTTGTGATGTCACAAATTGAGAAAATTTGAAACAAAGCATTTTTCTCAGTAGGCACTCGGGTTACCAAAATATATGTTCAAAAGCACTGTCAAAGTGGATTTTTCATAATATGTCCCCTTTAAATGTGAATTAATGACATCAAATTAACATCTAGCCCTAAATATCTGCTGAAATCTTCTAAAGCAAGTTCTATGGCCTGATGATGTTCATTTGCAATTTTTTTCCCAGGTCTTTCTATTTTGTTGTAGCGAACAGTTTCACTAAAGTCAGTCTTTTTAAAGTGAACCAATGACAAACCTGGACATTTAGGAGGTTGAATAATAGGAAAAGTTCTTTGTTGATGCTTTAATTTGGGCTTAACATATTCCTCTGTGGTTTAAAAAAGAAAAAAAAGTAACAATCGAACAAAGGGGAGTAACTTGTGTTGCTGATCTCATATCTTTAGTTGTCATTCATAAATCATTCTTTCTCTGTCTTTCATCTTTGCCGGCACACTGATGTAACTTAACTTGTTTTTGTACTCACTTACCTATTTTGTCCTTCACTGTATTCTCTCCCCTCTCTAAATGTCCCTTACCTCCTCCTTGTGTGTTCTTCTTTTTCTCTTCTTTGATTATCTCATCCGTCTCTTCTGTACTAATGCTAATTCTATCTATTTTCCACTCTTTTTCTTTACTACTTTACTTCCTCTATCTCCTCACTCCTGTTGCTCTCTTCCCTCCATCTTTCACTTCCCACAGGAGAGACTTTAAAGGAGCAGAAGGTTCCTCGTCACCTCCCCAAACCTTCCTGTTCCTTCTCATCCTCAACTAGTCGCCTTCGAGATTTAAGGGAGACCATGAGTAACATCATCCACAACAGACCCCTGTCCTCCTCCTCCTCCTCCTCTTTACCAGCTGCTGTCCTCTCCGAAATCACCTCCTCCACCAACAACCAACACCACCCTGCCAGCGTTACTGCTCCCTGCCCCTCCTCCAATAAACCTCAGGACTGGGAGGCCGACAGCACCAGCAGCGAGTCCAAGTCCAGCTGCTCAGGGGGAGCAGGGTCAGGGAGGTACAGACCAGCATGGAGGCCACGAAGGGAGGCTCTCAACATCGACAGTATCTTCACTCGGGAGAGGCGAAGGCAGGCGGGCTACAGCCCACTTGGATTCTCCGTGCCAGACGACAGTGGAGCTGCAACCACAGAGGGAGCGGACGCCTCCCTGCCAGGCCAGGACAGGGTGGCGTCGGTGAGGCCAGGCTCCTCCTGGACTCTACCCACTTCCTCCAGCAGGGGAGCTGGAAATAGACTAGGAGGAGCAGAGCTGCCACCTCCTCCTCCCCCTCCTCCCAGGCTGATCCAGAGGATGGAGAGTGGATACGAGAGCAGCGAGAGGAACAGCAACAGCCCAGTCAGCCTGGACCTGAACCTGGTGGACAGGTAGGAACAATGAAGTACCTCATCACGTTGTTGTTTTTAGTAACCAGTGTAAAGCAAAGGATGTGACTAAAGTCGTTTATGCAAATGAAAATGAAAATTCAAACTTGTCAGCTCATAAAAAGTTAAAGAAAAACTCCGAAAACAACAACAATTAAGCACAATCCATTCCATCCCACTAATCACAGTGTCTGTTTGTAAATATTGTCTAAAGTTTGGCTAGTATTAGCAACGGTAACACCCCATCCAAGTAGTCAGTGTCCAGTCAGTTAAACCTGACAGCCTACAAATAACTTGTATCAGACAAATGTCTGAATTTCTAGATTGAAATACTGCCAGACTGCTCCACTCTTAAGGATTATATAAACAGCACTGGTTTACATCAAGGTAGAAGAGCAAGATGGCTTTCTCTGATGTTCTCTGTTATTTAATTTATTGATCAGAAGCACTATGTGTTACTGTTGCTGCTTGTCAAATATTCACCAAAAAATGGGATTTTATGTAGATTTACTTAAATCCTCTTTTCGTGCTTCTCTTCTCTTCAGAGAGTGTGTTGGGAAGAAAGCTCCGCCTTCTTCCACCTCTTCAGGACCAGCCTGGAAGAACTCGAGGTCAAAGAGCAGTGGAGCTCTGCTTCAGGAGCTCAGCTCGTCCAGCAGGGCGAACCTCGGTACGACACATCTGTGTGCGTGTGTTTTTGGGTTTCAGATTTTTGGTTTCAGGTGTTGACACTTAAAACTGCATTCTTACTGTATGTTACAATATTGTCTTTGTTTGTGTTTCTCCAGCGCCCCCAGCAGGCCGTAGTGAACTGGATGAGCTGCAGGAAGAGGTGCAGAAGAGAGCAAGGGAAGAGGAGCAGCAGAGACGGCAAGAGAAGGAGAGGGAGGCAGCACTCGGCTTCAACCCCCGACCCAGCAAGTACCTGGACCTGGACCAGCTGCAGATCCAGGGTACAAACAAACACGCACACGCACACACACACACACACTGTATTCCTTTAGGAAGTTATATCAAGAATGAACAATGCATCATGGGAGATGTGGTTCACCCAGGAACAATAATAATAATAACATTCAGACATCTTATCCAAAGTCTGTGTGTGTGAGAAGTTCAGTGTGTCCGTGTATGTGTGTGTGTGTGTGTGTGTGTGTGTGTGTGTGTTAAACAACAGGAATGTTCCTCATTGAGTCGCTGAAAGGGCCGACTCAGCAGATACACAGAAGACAAAAGATAAAATGGCTCACACAGTAGTGAAACCTGTTTGTGTGTGTGTTGCTGGAGGGAGGGGGACGGTGGGTTGGAGGGGCATGTTAGGTTATAGATATCTATACTTTCTCCAATGGACAAAAGTAAGTCAAAATAATATTAGTAGTAGTAAGTTTTTTCTGGCTTTTTCTTTTTCTCTTTCCATCATCTTCAAACAACACTATGGGTGGAGTGTAGTGAGTCTTAAAATCTGGTTTAGGTGTACATTTGCTGGTGGGCTGATTGGCCTGGTTCTTTCCTGTACCTCCTTTTACAATTAAGGCATGAACACCTAAAGGGCTGGTGAAAAATAAAAAGGGGCATTCCAGAGCATTATCTTTGATTGTTTGGTGATGTTTCCAATAAACTCCTCCCATCAATAAAACGTTCTTATTTGTTTGATGGCTCCCTAAGCTGAAAGTATTTGCATTTCTTTTATTGAACATTGAATGAACAGTCCCTTTATATAGTGACTATTTATTCACCTTACATGTTATCTTTGTTTCTTTACATTTGATCCTTTTATCTTATCTTATTTTTACTGATGGCACATTTCTCCCTTGTTTTTTTATTTGACCAAAGGTTACCCTTTTGGTACTGAGCACTGTCGACACTCTATCATGTCTTTTCTTGGGCTGTTATTTGTATAAATAAGAGGAAGCTGACTCCCTCAATGTAACCCTAGTCTATCTGTGTACAAGAAAACTTACCTTACCTAATAATGGAGAATAAAACTGTTTCATTCAGTCAGCTGCCAAGTTCTCTTCTTTTTAAGAGTTCATTGACACTCAGTGACCTAAAACTGCATTTCCTGCCAGCACTCATAATACGCTCAATGTGTGAATGTGTGTTTTTTGTCTCTCCCTGTGTTGGTGCCGTAGGTAAAGGTGACGGCTTTGAGCGCTGTGTGACGGAGGCTGAGCTTCTGCTGGACCAGTCGGTGCGTCTTGAACAGGCCGGGGAGGTTGCTGCCGCACTGTCAGCCGTCAACGAAGCAGTCTGTAAGCCCCTCCCACTCTTTTTTTTTTTCATGACCTCACCTATATCAATAAAGCACACTCACTCACATGGGACACATGAAACGATTCACGAGAGTGTTGCACAGCTTTTGTTCCTGCTGCTAAACCTGAGCAAAAGAGAGTTAAAGGGTTAAAGCCACGACTGCTCTCCAAGGTTTGTCACTCTTCTCTTTTTACAACTGGAATAATCAGTTTTGGACAATGGTTGAACCCTGAGGCAGCGGAGTTTTTTTCAAATCAAAGTTGCCAGCCAAGTTAATATTTTACTTCAGTTCTAATAACGCGTATAGATCAGATTTTTATATTTAAAAAAAAAAAAAAAAACATCAGTAAAAAAAATAAACTGAACTGTGGGATTTCTGAGCTCCTTGGTTTTAGAGTACAGAGCAGTAGCTTAATTTGCCTGGATGGCAGTATTATATATCATATGGTTTAGCTCTTTGTTTCTGTTTGTGTGCGAAAAAAAGTTTTCAACAATTTTTGTTCAATTTTCCCTTCAAGGGATTCATTTCAGTCTGTGCAGTGTTTCTTTCTAGAAGAGGGCTGCTGGAGAGGCACTCAGATCAAAACCACCCTATCCACAAGTTATATTACTGTGAGACATTCTCGTAAAGAGAATACAAAGTCCGACCTCTTTATTGCTACTATCCATCAGAAACTTTCAATAGCAGCGTTTCATCAAAGCTGAATCTACCAGACGACAACACAGAACAGAATGCAGCTTGAGCAGGAACCCAAAAAGGAAAAGGAAGACCTTTAGTCCAAAAGTCAAAGTAAGATCCGTGTGTGTGTATAACTTAGATAAGCTGTAAGGCGACTCAATGTGCTGCTTAACAATGAGATGGAGCGCTGCTGTAGAGAGAAGAATGAGAGCTTACTGATCAGCAGGAGGAGACATAAAGAACAGCTGAAAAGATCAAATGCTCTAAAGAAGTTTCTCATGAACAAGTGCAAAGAGCTGGAACGACAGGAGAAGCCCACCTCAGAGGAGAATCTCTGCATCGAGTTTAAACTTACTAGTAGTCATGTGAACACTTTCACTTCTGCCTGACCCACAAAATAAACATTCTCTTTATAATTCCAGGAAAATCCTACCTTGGTTTTACCACCATTTTTTATAATCAGTGGTTAGATCAGTCTATGTGCACATGTGCTGGATGCCCAGCCCCAGCTCATGGGCTCCTTTCTGAACATGTGTGGAGAAGGTCTGAAGGCTGTAAAACATTTTTCCCTTCTGTGGAGGAATGACGTCACATTAATAAGTAACCTCTCCCCATCCAGCTCATCATCTGAATGTGGTCAGAATTGAGCTTGGTCAGGAGGAGAGGTGCAGACTGCTCATCTCCACAATGTGCTACACAACAAGACTGAAGTGCACAGAGCAAAGACAGTTCCTGTTTGTGCTTGAATATCATTCGCCTCGTATGCTGTGTGAATCAGAGCTCAAGATGGAGAAGATAGCAGTGGCAAGTGATTGCAGCTATCTGTTCTAAGTGAATATCGCCTCTCAGTCTCTTATATTTTCCAGATAAACACCTTGAATGATGTCGCCTCGCCCCCGCCCACTAACCCCCTGTTTGGTTGCTAATGGCAACCACAGACATCACAGTGGCTCGCTGAAATCTGATATCATCACTGAGGCTCCAATGTGTTTGTGTGTAACATTATTCAGACAGACACAAGCACACTCTCTTATCATTTCCACTGCCCAGAGCTCAATCGTTTTCTCATCTAATTTATTCTGTCAGTCATGCTTACACACCAATGCAAACACCCACACACACACACACACAGCCAGTGCCTCATCCAGCAGACAGTCTTCCCTGCATAACAAACTAAGTCATTTGTTTTCAACAGAAAAACTCTCACTGATGAAAAACAGATCAGATAAAATGCAAAGACGGACAGGATGATTAAAGAAAAGACTCTAAATAGTTACATGGACACAGCAGGAAGAGAAAACAGCCAGGGAAACGAGCCTCAGCAGATCAAAGACCCTCTTCTCCTTCTAATAAAACTTGGCACAGCATCATTATCTTCCAGAAAGTTTTAATGAGCCACGACTTGGAAAGGTACAACAATTGTCTGACACAGAGAAACCCTAAATACTGAAAATGTGGGATACTTTATTCCCCCCCCCAGGGGCAAAAACATGCTTCTCACACACACAGTGGTAGTGTGGTGGCAGCCCACAGGAGGCGCTCCCTGACGCGGGGGGGGGGGGGGGGGGGGTGCCTTGCTCAAGGGCACCTTGGCAAGAAGTGAAGTGCTCGAGAAGTGGTCTAGCACCCCTCCAGCTACCAGACCAACTTCCATATTTTGGTCAGCATCGGTACTTGAACCGGCGACCCTTCATTTCCAAGTCTGCACGGACTAAGCTGCTGCCACCCCTTGTCATTCCGAATAAAAGACAAACATTTAAGTGAGCAAGATTGACTGACAAAAGTATTTAAAAACAGTAAAAGCTTTTTTGTACATTCATAAAAACCTACATAGAGACACGATAGATTTGGTAAAGAGATTTCTAAATTTCACTGTTGTCCCCTTTGTCAGTGTTTTGGTTCTTTTTAAAGATGGTTTGTGTGTGTGTGTGTGTGTGTGTGTGTGTGTGTGTGTGTGTGTGTGTGTGTGTGTGTGTGTGTGTGTGTGTGTGTGTGTGTGTGTGTGTGTGTGTGTGTGTGTGTGTGTGTGTGTGTGTGTGTGTGTGTTGGGGGGCTCCAGCTCTGAAAGAACTATAGTTCCCAGGTGGGTTGTAAACATGAGACAAAAGGGAAGCCTCCAATCCCAAAAAACAAAGATCCTTTTATATCCTGAAAAGGTATAGTCCAACACCAGCCCACCATAAAACACACCCTTAACTGAAATTAGAGATAAAAATGGTCAAGTGTGTAAAAATATTGATTTGCGTTGCTTTACAAGCAAATACACTTAACTTTTTTTATTATTTAATGTTTTATCTTCATATCATTTCAAAACTTACTTTATCTTTTATTGCATCTATTTCTCATGTCTACCATCCCATAACAAACCCCACCATGTTAGCAGTCTGATGTTTACGTTTTTGGTGTATTTGTTTTTAAAGATTTTTGCATGAAATCATCACAAGTTAATTTTTGCATTTTTCTTTTTCCTTCTTTATTCTTTACTCTCTTTTTCTTTTCTTTTCTTTTTTTCTTTTTGTTGTGTATTTTCTGTTGTCATGTGACCCGACTGCAGCTAAACTGCAGTTGGTGGCGGCTGAGGGTGGAGCTAGTAGTTTCAGCCGGCTGCAGCGCTGCATGAGGAGAGCACGCAATCTGCAGCAACGCATGCAAATGCAGCAGCAGGAGCAGGACTCAGAGACAGGGACACAGCAACCAGAGCAACAAGAGGAGGAGGGGCAGCAGCTCCAGGAACAGCCCAGGTATCACCTGTAGTCTGCTCGACCAGTCCAAAGTCTTGTTGTCATGTTGTTAATGATATTTCAGCTGTGAAGGCATCAAACAGATTCTTCTTCTGCAGATGCCTCCGTGCCTTTAAATAAAAAATCTACATCCTTCTGATACCAAAACACATTCCAACGGCCTATGAACTCAGAACGAATGTGCAGATATCTGTTGATAGAGATGAGCTCTACGTCACACCATCACACAGGAACATTCAGAGGGGGAGCCATGGTTAGAGATCATTGACACCTCCCAGGAAACACACACACACACACACACACACACACACACACACACACACACACACACAACCAGCTGGTGCTCTTGAATGTAACCATCTGCTCTAAACATGCTGCATTCATTCCAAAACACACACATAGATGCACACAGACACTTTCTTGCACCCCTCTCTCTCTCTCTCTCTCTCTCTCTCTCTATCGTTCTCTCTCTCTCTCGTTCTCTCTCTCTCTCTCTCTCTCTCTCTCTCTCTCTCTCTCTCTCTCTCTCTCCCTCTCTCGTTCTCATTCTCCCTCTCTCACGCTCTCTCTCTCTATCTCTCTCTCTCTCTCTCTCTCTCTCGTTCTCATTCTCTCTCTCTCTCTCTCTCCCTCCCTCTCTGCAGTGAAAAGCCTCTCTCGCTCCAAATACTTCTGACTGAGAGACAGGAGGACCAGTCAGCTGCCAGCCTGGACCAGCAGCCCCGGCCTCTTTCTCCCTGCCTTCGTAAGCTCCTCCCTCCTAGCTCAGTTCCCTCCGACTCAATCATCGGGGTCGCTGCGAGTTCACCCAGGGCAGAGAGCAGGACCAAGAGCCCCTGCTCCCACTTTGGAAAACCGCTCCCAAGCACGGGGTCCCTGCCGGCTCTGTGCGCGGACCCTTTGGAGCAGCGCTCTCTTGAGGACTTGGCTCCGACCCCTGCTGCGCCTGAGGATGTGGACCTCCCTGCTCAGTGGACCAGAACACCTCCTGTGTCTATTCCAACAAGGGAGGCCCCCCAACTCAGGCAGTACTCACAAACACCATCACCTGTTGACTCCAGCGACAGGTGTCAACTGATGATGATGAAGGAGGAGGAAGAGAGTTACAGACACCCTCAGACTACTACCCCCCACATCGCCAGGCCAACCCTGCCTCCTTCCACCAATACAACCAGGAACTGGTCCTGTCTAACCCTGGACCATCCTGATGCAGTTGATTTCCCTGTTGACCCACCACTCAGCTCACGCCCCTACTCCCCACCAGAGTCCCCCTCAAGTGCCCCCCCACCGCCTGTGAGCTGGCCCGGTCCAGCTCCCTCCCAGCCCCCCAGCCATGACTACAGAGCGGCCCTGCCTGTGGAGCGCTGGGCAGAGAACGTCAACAGATACTACGGCTCCCAGAATGCAACAGTAGAAGGGGCAGCAATGCCAGATGAGGAGCTTTCAGAGCTGGACTCTCTGTACCAGGCCAGTCTGCTCGCTCCCACGATGCCCCGGGGCAGCCGAGGGGTCAGTCCTCAACCGACCAACAACAAACCAGGTCAGAACTTCTTCTGAGTGACAAATTTCAGAGAACACAAATCAGACAGCTAACAAGAAGATACGATCAAATAATATCTCGAAGCCTTCCTCTACCTGTTCATTTGAGCTTTTGTTTTATTCAGGAGAAGTTTACATCTTTCAGGAAGTAGGGCAGCAAAGAGGCGGACTGGATTTATCACAACTCATCTTTACATCCCTAGTTTCTAGTGTTTCTGTTGTTGTTGTGTTGTCGTGTTAAGTTAACTGTGTTTTTGTGTGTAGGCGTCCGGAGGATGCTGTCAGGACTTGGACGTTCCAAAACACCCACAGCTGAGATCGAGAGATACGCCTACAGAACACCAGTTACACCTACTCATAAGGTACAACTGAGCGTGTGTGTGTACATGTGTGTTCTTTGTTTATTTCACTGTGTGTGTGTGTGTGTGTGTGTGTGGACTGGTGTTTTGTTTTTACAATGTTGTGAATTTTTTGCTGTGTCAAAGTTTAGAATACAAATATATTTGATCTTACTGTATTTTCACAGTCTCAGGTCATTATTCTTCACTTATTATTTTAAACAAATGTAAAAGCACAGAGAACAAATACACACTTAGCTTAAGTGTGTGTGTGTGTGTGTGTGTGTGTACTCACTACAGATACTTACCACTTCACAATAAAGTCAATTATTTCAATACTTTTTTCACATCACGCGTTTTCAAATTTTCAAACCTTTTTTAATTTAATAATTGATTGAATCTCAAAAAAACAAAGCTTTGATAAAAGTTCAGATCTTGAGTGATCATTTAACCAAAAAACTCTGAAGAGCGAAAGAGAGAGAAAAGTCGAAATTTAGCAAAATGCAAGATGTGTGAATCTTCGGGATGTAGAATTCAGAATTTCCCGATCTAAAACGTTTACCTGAGAGACTTGACTATAGCTGACTATACCTGGTGGAAGCTGCTGTGTTATTTGACCGATCTGTTGTTAGGGTGAACATTCAGTCACCTGCATGTCTCCAGCCTCAGCGATGGGTAATGTCCCCGGATGTTCACCAGTGCAGTCTGAGGTGTCCTTTGTCCTGCTGCCGTTGAGCTGTACCCTGTTTTGTCAAAGTCTCATGGCGACCTCTGTCCTCTGTGCAGCCGCCGGGTGAAGACGAGAACTACAGCGCAGAAAACCTGCGACGCATCGCCCGCAGCCTGAGTGGAACTGTCATCGGGTCACGACCCCAAAACCTCGGCCCCTCCCGCAGCTGTGTAAGTCACACAAGCACAATCAGCTTTATGTCTGTTTAATTGAACAACATGCTGCCCCCTACAGTGAACGTTAATACTGCTTCCAGGTTGTTTTTTTCTCTGTTCTCCGTGGTGAGGAGAACCGTTTCCAAATCACACTCATGAAACCTCTGAGTCCTCTGACAAAGCAAACAATTACACGGAGACAGTTTTATCTGTGCTCAGAATGAAACACTGTTTTCACATCAGTCAAAATTAAAACAGCACTGAGCAGTTTACTTAATGCTGCCCTCTGAGCTGGCTTCTGTTGGTTGAATCACATCATTAGCACCACGTGTGTTCAGTCGTGAGTAAACTGTGACACCTGTAATGCTTTTTAACTTCTGCCACCTGTGGGTGCCATTATCCATCACAAGTTAAAAAAAGAAAGTGTTTAAGTAAGGGAGTGTTTAGGGTTTTGCAAAATAAGAGTAAATGCGATTTTTTATTTTTTTTTTACTTAAGATTTAAAAAAAAAAAGTGGGTTATAAATAACATGACATGTAATTACTACATGCAGCATCGTTCTGCAGACCTACGGTAAACATATTTAGCGCTGCACATGTGAACTGATCAGCTGTAAAGGTTTCTGTGTGAGCCTGAAGCAGGTTTCTGCACAGAACCTGTTTCTCTCTCTCCTCCTCGTTGCCGCTGGCGTTCAGCCATCTTGTATTCAGCCCTCAGGAATTGCCTCAGGCGCTGGCATTAAACATTGATCTCTGATTTAGTTCTTCCATTAAGCTTTTAACCTCAGTTCTGGCTGCCTGATCTGAACCGACAGCTGAGGTCTGACTGTGGATATCTCTGTCAAATCCTCCCAGCTCCTCCGTCTGCAGGAAGAATGTCAATGTTTAACTTCGGCCAGAGGATTGGATCCTTCAGCTGAGTGTTGATTGTGTCTGTAGCAACACTCACTGAGACATTACTACTCACACAGGGCCAGATTATAAGAACAAAGTGAAGTCAGACGTGTAGTCAGTGAGCCTCATAAATAATTCAACCCAGACATGAAGAAAAGTCAACTCAAGGAAAACATCCATTTGTACGGCTGCTTTTCTGCAGTCCTGAACATCTTTGAAATATTTTACCCTCCACTGATATCTGACTTATCATCAATAACTGCTGATGCCACACAGGCCTGTCAGTCTTATTTCCTCCTTACTCTGTTATGATGGGGTCTCTGTGGTGATAGAAATCCCATCTCAAGAGATAGAGACTCACCCTGTGT
The DNA here is from genome assembly GCF_947650265.1 of Symphodus melops. NCBI lineage: Eukaryota > Metazoa > Chordata > Actinopteri > Labriformes > Labridae > Symphodus > Symphodus melops. The sequence continues at coordinate 7,043,600 of NC_136705.1, forward strand.
CAAGTGAAGCCTTCGATAAGTAAACCTCTGACACTTCAGAAGATATCAGAAAGACGTTCTTCGAGATTTTATTCTGCAGAATTTCATTTTTATCAGCTCCAGTTAAAGTTAATTTTCGTTGTTAAAGCGGCTCAAAGCTGCAGTGCAATCGGCAAGAATCACTATTTGTGATCTGCTGAGTCAGCCGCTGCCTCTCAACGCTGCAGAGCTTTTTAGTGAGTGCAGCTCCTCGTCTCGATGTTAGCGGTTCTGATTCAGCTGCAGCACTCTCACTTTGTTGTTTTTACTGGAAAACCTGAAGAGAGACAAAAAAGAACGCCTCTTCACACATCTCGCTTCCCACCAATGAGCAGACAGACACAGTTTGAGAGCAGGAGGACAAAGTGGAGCGTTTAGCATGAACAGAGACGATAAACAGATGACAGAGTTGGATTGATCTGGTGGAGACAAACATCGGGTGAACTCAACACAGTCGTGTCCCCCATGACTGCTACACGAGGAGAAACTTCTCAACAACAACAAATCATCTCAGATCGTATACATTTGACAGAAATGGAAACTTGTATGTCGGTGATACAAGTTTTCTTTTTTCTCCTTCAGTTTTATGTTGTGATCTGTCATTTTTCATGTTTCCCTTCATTGTGTTAACTATGTTTTCATTTTATTTTTGCCCCCTTGCTCCGTCTTTTCCATCCCTCCATCCTTTGACTCACTTCTTATTCTGTGTATTTCTTCTTTTGTCTCATCTTATCTCCCCCTTACACTTTTCCTCTAATTCATCTCTGTTCCATCTTTTACTCTTTTTATTTAATTAAATTTTTTTTTTCTACTTATTTCTTCCGTCTTTCTTCTGTTTCTTTCTTTCTTGTTTCCTCCTTTTTCACCCATTTTCTTGTCATCCTGTGTTTTCTTGTTTCTTTCACTCCTCCCCCTCACTCTTAGGACCCCCCTGTTCCCCTCAGACAAGCAGACCAACACTCCTCCTCCTCCTCCTCCCTCCGTCGCCCAAGCACCTCATCCCTGCACCTTCCCTCCTCCTCCACCTCCTATCCAGCAGATCACTCCCACCACCACCTCCAACACCACCACCAACCCCGACATCACGGCCCCTCAGCTCCCGCACCTCCTCCACAGCACCCCCTCACGCAGACATCACGACCCCCAAGCTCGGGGCTCTCCTCCTGGGGACACTCAGGTAACCTGTTGGCCCTTCACCCCCACCTTCACCAGCATCTCCACCACCACCAAACCTACAATGATCACCATGTTATCGTTTCACACCAACATCCACAGCCGGAAGTAACATTTGTGACGGTTATTTTTACAATCACAATTTCTTGGTGTATTTCATGGTTTTAAATATGATGACGTCATCGCTGCACAGGTCTCGACTCCTGCAGGCTTGTCTGGAGATTTGGAGATTTTTTTATTCGATCTTTTTAGAAGTAAAATATTTGCACAATAAGATGGAGTTGGGAAACTTAGGGTACAGATTTATCATTTACCGTCAGTGCTAGCTAAAATAAAATCCACAACGCGTGATTTGAAACTGACTTTAAACCAAAAACAAAATTAGCAAAAAAAACATGCAAAGCACAGAAGAATGTGAGTCTTTTACAGAACTAAATGATAAACAAAGCGCTTGTTCTGAATTCAATGGTAGCGACTCGACAATTTAAGAATGCTATGCCTGAAGCACCTATTGAATAAGATCAGATAGAACGACATTGACCTTCTGCTGCTGTTGCTCTACCTTCACAGTCATAACATCACAAACAGTCAGAGAGACTAAAGGGCATCACACATACATGAAATAGTAATATATGAAGTAACATAGTGTATCATCATATATGAAGTATCTAGTGCATGACGATTGAATTCAAAGTGCTTAAAGTAGAAGTATGAGAAGTGACAGAGTAAGTTAAGTATAACAGGAAAAACAGCATTGTGACATTCAGACCCAGAATGCAATGCACTTCTGACCATTATACCTTTAATGGTTCTGTAATTTACTAAATTAATTTAATGCTGTATTGAAAAAAAGCCTCCAAGCTGATATTCTAAATTCATTAGTAATTGTTTGCAGACGTAATAGATCAAATAGAACTGTGCTCAATTTCTAATGAACTCCTTAATTATCAGTTTTCATTTTTTGTGTCGCCCCCTGCTGGTCATTAGAAATAGTTTTTTCTGCCAGTCATTTTCGGCCTCAGACTTCACATCTACTTCTTGTACACAGATCCAGATTCCTTTACCTGAAACCAGCGTAGGTGCTTACCTGAGGGCTCTGTACTAAAAAGCCAAAAGAGGCTTCAAGTCAATCACGTCTCTTATTGGTCCCTTTAACAAGCTTCATGTTTTATGATTGTTTCTCTGATTGGCTGAGGGAGAACTCTGTTGGAGGCTCTTCTGAGTTGTGTTTAAATAGTTTTTCACCATCATTTTCTCCTCCTCCTCCTCAGGACCTGGATCAGGAGTCCAGCAGCAGTTTCTGGCTGTGTCTGACCGGCATCAGGCTCTCTCGGGTCAAAGCCTCCACAGTGTCGCGCTGAGTTACGGCACTCTGCCCCGGGCTCCTCGCCGAGCTCCGCCTCCCTCCTCCACATCCACCCTCCCCCACCCACGTGCTAGCTCCGGTCCTTCCCCCCATACAGGTCCACAGAGTCTCTACGCCACCCTGTCTCGCCCTCGCCACTCTGCCAACGGTCATCACAGACAACCGTCACTGCCCAATCCGGTTAACGGGTCCTCCTGCTACGCTCCACATCCCCACAGGGTGCATGGAGAGGGCCCCCTCCAGCCGCTCCGCCTTGACATGCCCCCTGAGACTGACTGGCGCAGGGAGGCAGACTACAGGACTGCCCAACTTAGTTCATCGTGGGACCCCCGCAGTGCTCGCCACCACCAGCCCCTCCATCGCACCATCTCCCATCAGCCCTCCACCATCCGGCCCCGCAGAGACCCCCACTTCTGCTCACTGTGCCAGCAGCTTCCTGCTGAGCCGTCACGGCCCTACTGTAAGTCCTGCGGCGCTTACGTGGCTCGGTTCCGCCCCGCAAGCTGATTAGGACTAAGGACTTACCGAAACCCCTCCTTTTGAGGACCCCAGAATTCAAGAGTTTTCTATCCATCACAACAGAAGAGTTAAACTTTCTGTTTTGTATCCTCGTGCCAAATCGTCATTTTAACCTCTTCTGGCTGTGAAGCCCCGCCCCCTCCCGGTAAGCGGCGAGCTCTCTGTGGAATAAAGCTCTCTGATTGGTCTGCAGCTCCATCAGGGGAACAAAAGTTTCTCTAAAACTTTCTTAGTTTCAGTTATTCAGTTTAGTTTCCACCACAAGAAGCAGCCGCCTGAACACAAACTGCAGCTGAGACTGCACGGCTGCTACACACACACACACACAGACACACACACACACACACACACACACACACACACACAGACCTATATACACACACACACACACACACACACACACACACACACACTGCCACTAAATTAACAATATCACAGAGAGAAATCTATATACAGAAACCGTTGATGAATGTCTGCTGGATTTAAAAGCACATTTAGATTTATAATGGAGACAAAGCAGCAGAACACCGACGCTGATCGTGACACAAACAGCTGGTCAGAGAGACCTGCTGTCTGTTCAACTGTGCACCCTCAGTCTGATCAAACTATAATCAATAAAACATGAAGGCGTAAACACGTTTTCAACAGGAGAATCATGATCATTTAGTCAAATGTTTGAAAGTTCAGTTCTTTTAATAAAGACAGTAAACTGAATATTTGTTCATGCTGGACCAAAAACTGTTTGGTTGATAAATGAGGTTGAGAAACGATGACGTGCTGTAGCTTGGCCTCACACTCGGTAGCTAAACCGACACTTGTGAAATGTTGGGTAACTGAACAGATGTTCCCCTCAGTGTTCAATCAACAGCCCTGCACATCAGATTGTGAATCAACGTTTGCTTTGTGTTTCATGCTCAGGCTGCTGAGTCACATCGCACGTTAGCAGCAGCCAGATCGTCATCACAACTCGGATCTGTGGAGAAAAAGAGAATCAACAGCCTGTTTGCATTTAAACATGTTTTTTTTAATGAAGAAAAATCTTATTAAAATCATACATATCATTATAATTCATCTCTGGCCATTATTTAAATCAAAGTTATGGAATTAAAGTTCTGCAGAAAAGAATAGGTTTCAGCAATTGGTCAGTTTTTTTTTTTACAGAAATTGACTGACAGGAAGTTTAAACTAAAATAGGTCTTGATCATTCTGATTAACACATCACAACTAATAACTGCACATTTCTCATCTGCTTGAATGGAATCCTGTTTGTGTGTGAACATTATTATTCATCCATCTTTTTTTATTTCTCATCTTTTGTTGTTGGGAGTTTTTCTTCCAACCAACAGTTCCAGTTCACTGAACATATTCAGTTTGCTGTCATGGAGAACATGTGCAGGGATCATGTTTTCAGATAATCACTCTGAAGTTCTGATCTAAAAGGTTGCGGAGAAGTTTTGCAGCTAAACACGGACGTGGTTACAAACCGTCCAGTCAAGTGTCCGTTATTTGATCTGAAGGTGTAACGTTGAACTGACGCCAGCTTTCAACACCAGAGGTATAAAAAAATGTCTTAAAGCAGTTAAAAAAATATATTATATCTATGAGCTCAACTCACAGAGCTGCAAAGGATCTTAACAGCAATGAAGGACGTTAAAGACACGATAGGAAGTAGAAAAGCTCTTGTCTTCAGTGTCTTTCTATATGAATCTTCTCTACTTATTCCTCTATTTATTTTTGTAGGCTTGTTGACTGAGTCGTGCATATATTAACAAACTATTCTACCTGCCTAACCTGAATATACTCTCTATAGACCTCATCTACTTTTCTAAAGCTAGTTAGTTGCCTGGTTTGGGATGTGAAGCCTTCTTGTACTCGTTAGAGGATTTTAGACGAATAACTCGAGCTTTTATTTTGACAGAGTTGCAGCTAATATTTAGCATGATGTTTTCAAACGTATTCTAGCCTTGAGAGAATCACTCGACTGTGTGTACATTTATTGTAATGATTATATATGCAGATCTTTTTAGTGCAGCGACTCGGCTGCATGTAACTCGACTTTAGTGCACTTCAGAAGTGTTGACGGTAGATTTTTTTGTGCTTTTTGTTTTCACATCTCTCCCGTTCAGGGAGACGCCTCTTCTTCTATTTCTGTACTCTTAAGTTTGGTTTGTAAATCACGAAGGAACAGGTTAAAAAGCAGAATGCTGTTTGCTAACAGGTTGAGTTAAACTGTCGCACTGCCAAGAACCCACCCGGCTCACCTGGTGGTAAAGGTGAGCTAAACAATGTGACCCACGCCTGGTCCGCTATCATCATTAATATGATATTATAAAGTATCATTTCATCACTTAAGATTTAATGACGCTGTCGCTCCAAACTTCCCCCTGCTTTGACTAACAGGATATCCATCATCTTTTCAGAATAAAAGCTCAGATCAGACCTGATTTATTCTAAGAATATTCTTGACTCATTTGAAGGCTGAACATTAATTCACATGAAGAGAAGGTATTTTTCAACATGTTAAAGTTATTTTTGTTGTTGCTTTGCCAGATTTTATTTTCTTGATTTTGGTATATTTTTGATGCTTATTTTTCTACACTGTAGACCTAACAGAGAAGATATGATGATTAAAAGGTATAAAGGAAATTTTCAGAGTGTAACTGTTGTTTTTTCTGTTGCTCACATTTCACACCTTTGGCATCAGACAAACTGTTTCATGCTCTGCAGGTCTCAGGAGGTTTCTCTGGATGTTGAGGCAGAGTGTACACGAGGCTTACTGCCCAAAATAGTGACCAGGGCCCATATTCACAAACATTCAGAGAATCCTCTCAGAGAGCTCCTAACTTAGCTTAAAAAGTCCTAACAAGGACTCTTTGCCTCTGAGTGATTTAGGAACATTCTCTGAGCAAAAATGGACAGAAACATTTATCTTAGGATAAGACGAGGAGATGGGGTTGACCCTGTTGCTAGGTATGACATATTTTTTCAGAAGCTGTGATTGGTTAATCATCAAAAAGAGATAAAGAGTCAATCATAGAGTCTAATCACACATTGTGTAATTATGAACACTCAGTATCTGTGTGATAATTAATTTGTAAGGCGTTCTTTAAAAGTCTAAAGCCTACACGTGGTTTGAAATCACATGTTCACGTGCAGCAGCTTCTTCACCTGCTGGTCGGTACATCTGCTGGTGAAGAGTCTTAATTAGTGATTGGATGCACCTGTGGAGCTGACCACAGAAGCACAACATACATGTCTCACTTTGAACTGAAGAAAGTCAGAGAGGGATTGAAATGTCTGCACAAATCATGTGTCTGTCCTGCCCAACTATAAGTCCAACATATTCTTCATTGAGTCTTTGAATAGCATTTCTCCATTTTCTCTTCCGTTTGAGAAACTTTAAAGCCTGTTAAAAGTCCTCCTCACTAATCCAAACAGTTTTACACCTATGGATCTCTTTTTAGGGCAAAGACACTTTGTGAATAACTTACATCTTTACAAGGATCTCGTGTTAACTTTGAAGGGAAATTCTTAGAAAACGTCTGATTCTAAAGATGTTCTTAGCATTTTGTCACTCGGAGCGACATTTAATACTTTGAGCCCCTGGTGTTACCTACAGAGCTAAGCAGCTTTTTATGACAGGTGAACTACTTAAGTTTGAGGTTTATAAGTTATAGTTTTTAAAAACCCTTTTTATAAAAGTCAGTGCTGCTCTGTGAGCTGACGTTAGCTGCTCTTTACAAATCCATACTGGATTTATGATGTTATAAGTGTTTATTTATTTAAAATGTTTTTTGGTTTTTTTTTTTTAATGGTTTTAAAGATTTATTGTGGGGTTTGTTGTGGCTTTATTGTAGAGATAGGAAGGTGGATGGAAGACAAAGAGAAAGTGGGGAATGACATGCGTGAAAGGAGCCACAGGTTGAACCCGCTTGGACGATTATAGCCTCCATACATAGCACAAACTAGCGACGCTCCAGTTGTAATAACATTTATTACTATTTTCTGAATGCAAAATTTACTAAACGAAAATTAAACCGTCTAAAAATAACTGTATGTAGAAACAGTTGAGTATTTTAAAAAGTTTTACTTAAGATACCCCTAAGAGTGCTTGGAAGTGGTTGTCAGTTTTACTTGCCTTGCACTTTTAATGAAGTATCTGTTTTATCTTGTAATGTTTCAGATGTGTTGGGGCTGTTTTCAGGTTCCTCGTATCCCCCTGAGCTTCTCCCATGGATTAACTTAATCCTGCGGTGCACCAACCTTGCAGGCCTCTGTAATAAATCTGAGGGCAGATGAATAACTGGAGAGGAATGCAAAAAAGATAATTCGTTAGAAGAATCTGTTTTTGACATCTCTACTCCTCTCTGATCTTGATTTATTCTGTTGCATCATTGAACACTTTGATTAGTAATTCCATGTGAGAAATTTGGAGCAATTTGTTTACAACAAGTCAAGACTGAAACATGAGAAGTTCAACGAGCCAAAGTCACGGGCTTAATCTTTCAACATTTTTCGAACTATATGTACTAAATTAGGACAAAATATGTAATACTCAAGTACAAAGTAGTTTTCTGTACACTTGCACTCAACACATTTCCAAATGTAGGTATGTTTGAACATTTTCGTCCTCCATATCAAACTGAGATAAAGATCAGGGCTGTACTTTAGGTACTGTATAAGGTGTTGTACTCATCTCAGATGTAGAAGAAAAACAAAGTGACTTCATGTCTTGAGTGTTTGCAGCATCAGAAGATCTGTAGATTTGTAGATAAAACTTTTATTAAGTTACAGGCTGGTGACGCTCCTTAAGACTTTAATATAAACACATTTATCATTAAACAAACGGCTCACCTCTCTTTTATAAATATGAACTGCTCCGTGTGGTTTACCAGAACTTTACAAATATTACAGATATCTGGTGACTTCACTTCAGAACATGTTCTTCTCAAGAAGAAAATTCCTATTAAACAATTTTATAGACAAACAAGAGTCAATGACTTTTGAAGCTGTATACTGATATGAAGACAGGGAACACTTTGAACCCTGCTCAGCCTTAGATAGGTTGGCCTGACCACATGAACAGCTGCTGCAAGAAAGGTTCATCTTATTAAAGTTACACTTAGCAGGTCAATTAATGGTTGTTGCAAGAGCTAATGCTACAGCAAGATTAATAATCTATTAAGGACTTTATTTCATACACACATGAATCTCTGTTTAAGACTGTTTTTCCAATATTTGATGAAATTTTAATACGATATGGTGAATGATTTTCTGAGGTGGAAATGCTAGTGCAGTGTAAAGTGTGATTCTGTTAATCTCAGTAAGTGCAAGGCAAGTTCAAAGGGCAGCAGGCAGCAGTTGTAGAATACAAATCTTGACCATGAGGACTGAGCAACAAGTAAACCGAAAGGGACCCCTCCTTCAGTATGTATTTGTGTTATGTGCAATAAAGTATTCATACATCTAAGGAAACTTCGATCCTGTGAGGACATTTGATAGAAAATACTCAAAAGTCTTAAAACATGGAATAAATAACAAGACGGTCAGAAACCAAATACTGTCCACAACAAATATCCTTCAATCTAGATCTTTACCCACTACTTTATGCTGTGCTGTTAATATTTAGTGTGGGGCAGAGAAACCAGGTTTTTATGTCACCAATGTTGCCACTAAGTCTGGGAAAGTTCCACAGGAAGGTCTTCAGATATGCAAACTAAAGGTAAGGACAGAAATGAAAGCTGAAAAGTTGTCATGAGATCCCTAATGTGGACTTTTGTACGGAGCAGGAACACACTCTGTGTGTGGAGTGGACACAGTCCAAGGTAAAAACATTATTCCTCTTAACGTCAAAAGCTAACTGTTTAGCACTCGACATCGTCTCATTTGTTTAATATATATAACAACAGTTTTGATCGATAAAAACTCTTAAAAAAAGTTCAGAATTTTAAAAAGTTTTACTTAAGATACCCTTAAGAGTGCTTGGAAATGGTTTTCCGTTTTACTCTTAATAATGCTCTGAATCCCAGCAAGCAAACTTTAAAAAATGTAGTACAGTAACATGTTTATCTCCTCTGATCTTTAAAAGTTGTAGATTAATAGCTGTTACATTACAGACTGCAGCTCCTCTATATCTCAGAGAGAGCTTTAACCTCGCTAAACTTTTCTGACAGTTCTACTTGTTTTACAAATTTATATTTGGACTAATAAAACATCGGTTCATCAAATAAAACAGATTGTTAACTTTTTGCCTTGCACTTTCAATGAAGTATCTGTTTTGTCTTGTCATGATGATTGATTCATGATTCAGATATGTTGGGGCTGTTTTCAGGTTCCTCGTATCCCCCTGAGCTTCTCCCATGCATTAATGTAATCTTTAGCACACTACATCATCTCATTTGTTTAACATGTGTAACAACAGTTTTGATAGACAACAATTCTGCATTTACAGTTGTTTTGTTGTTGTTATTGTTGAAACATTTTCTTTTTGTACAAAAATCACAGCAGCGGCCAAAAGCAATTGAACTGGCCACCGGCTCTAACACTAATGATGCTGCACCAAGTTACTGACCTGATTGATATGTTTTTTTAAATCTCTCTAAAGACACAAAATTGTCTTTTTACTTTTACAAAAAAGAATCATATGTTAAAATATGTGTTAGTTTGTGACCTTTATAGGTCTTCTGTGCTTTTGCTCAGACTCGCCATTTCCTGCTCTTTGTAATCCTTATGCTAAGCTAGGCTAACAAAATACTTAACACAGCTTTACTTGAATTTAAATACAAGCTGAAGTAAGAAGTAAAAAGATGAACGTAAAATATGACCCTTTTTTCTGCTGGTGAGACAATTATGAGGTTTGAATTCCTCTAAGAATAAGTTGCTCTGTTTAATATGCCGTATGGTGTTTTTGAATAATCCTCTATAAAGTTAAATTACATTTCATTTCCAAAAAGTAAGTCCAACCCTCTGTGCTTTGTGATTCTGCCCCTCCCAGAGTCTCTGATCAGTGTCTATAGTTGAGCTGATAGGTCCACAGCGCCCTCAGGTGGTCCGGTGAAGCAGAAGTGCAGTGAACACATTGTCCTCTGACTCTGCCCACTGTCCTCCTTTTAGTTCCAGTCTCAGCTTCTCCCCCTCACCCAGCAGAAGGAGGCTCATTCTAGTGACCAGCCCAGCCTCCTTCAGCTCCTGTTGGTGTAGAAACACTGGCGCTGCTCCTGACCCCCTCCTGAGGAGCACGTGGGCGGGGCCTGGCCTCAAGTCCAAGGTGAGGACAAATAGGTAGATCCCATTTACAGGAGCAGTGAAGGTGCCGGTGTCAGAGTAAATCTGACCCAGGTTTAGAGAGGCTTCCAAAAAGATGACACGGTTTAAGACACTTCGAGGAGATCCAGCCACAAGCAGCAGACGGTCTTCTGATTGGTTGTACAGGACGGGAGATACATCTAGAAAGAAAAGTAGTGTCAGGAGTCTGGAACCCCAAACCGAAAATGTTCATTTGTTATTTCTCACTGAAACATAACTGCTGTTATTTTATAAGGGATTACCAGGTACATTGGACTATTTCCTGACTGAGAGCCAAGACTTCCTGCAGTCTACAGCAGAGCCAAGAAAAGTAAGACATATAAACAGTCTGGAAGCAAAGGATTTTTGTTTCAGCAAAAGATTTCCAGTTCAGATTTGAAAGAAAATCCATAGAAAGTAAAGCCACTTAATCAGATTTATTCAAATGAAACCTAAGATTTATCAAATGTTTTTGAAATTGAGTAATTTAAGGAGGTCCGTGATAAAAACTTCTTAAATGAGGCCCTTAGTCTTCACTCACCCGATGACTCCCTCCTGCTGCGATGGCTTCCTGCTCGTCCTGACCCCTCCTTCCCTCCTCCTTTCTTCTTCTTCTCCTTCTTCCCGTCTCTGTTCTTCACCAGCTGCCACAGTTTATCGAGCTCCAGCGTGGCGTCAGATCCCACCAGCACATCAGCGTTACTGAAGACGTTTTTGAAAACTCTTAGATGGTCTTCTAGCCCTCTCTTCAGCCACGTCACCTCTGCCTGCAGTTTGGCCTCCACACCACTGGGACCTGTGGTGGTGTTGCTGTGTTTTTCCTCCAGGAGGAGCACCCTCTGCCCCAGCACTTCCACTGTTTTCTCCAGCTTCCAAAGATCGCTGCCATCTCCTCCATGCTGTGTGCGCCTTCCCTCAGGGTGGAGAAGAAGCTGCCGCTCTCTGGCTGGAACTCCACTGCTACTCCTGCTTGTGCTCCCAAGAAGCCAGTCATCAGGGAGAGGTTGGGGGGAGGAAGAGGAGGAGGGCTGGTCAGCAGATGGTACCTCCTCTCTGCCTCCTAGAAGCATAAAAGTCAGTGTTAAAAGGGGAAAAAATTCCCAAAGAATGGTGGAAATGCAGTTTTAAGAGTGCCAAACAAGAAAACCTCACTTTTACTTCTCTGCTCTTTGGGGATCAAGATCTACATTGCTTGTCAATGATTTCGTTTATTTCATTTTGCCTTAAAAACTGTAAGAAAAAAAACACTGTACACTGTTCCAAACATTCATACATTACACTTTATGAAACGTGGGCAGCTGCCTTTTTTTCCATTTAAGAGTAGAATACAGAAAAGATTAAACTCTCTTTCAATCTTCATTTCTTCTAGATTGCATGAGTGAAATTGGTGAAGATTAGAAGTAAATCTGAAAACCAAATGGTTACAGAGGACCGAAGAGGAGCTTTGTTTTTGTAGTTCTCACAGCTGCCACTAGATGCTGCTAATTAGCTCTGTTTGAATAACATCAGCTTCAAAGGATAGGTTAGGACTGGATCAAGACTTCAATGAGCATCATTTAAAGCCCAGAAGTAAATATCTCAATGAGGCAAAGTCAAAAGTGTTAGAGTTAAAGGTAAACCTCCTTGCAGGTTATTCATACCTGGTCTGTTTCCCAGCAGGGAAGAGATGCTCAGGTTGTGTCCTCTCAGCTGCTGCTGCAGGAGGCTCAGCTGTTCTTTTAGAGCTGGAATGGAGTGGGCCTCCTGGTCCTCGACCGGCCACTCCAAGAACTCCAACACCTCCTCCCCAAGCAGACGCTCCAGCACATCGCTGTGTCTGATGGCGTCTCCTAGCAATGAGTTAAAGGAGCTAGACAGGTGTTTCATCTGATCCACCCTTTTCTTCAGACCCGAGACCTCCGTTTGACCCACTGTCACTGAGCTGCTCAGCTGGTTCAGATTCTGCTCCAGGATGCCTGTTCTGCTCTGCTCTAAAGTCAGAGTCTCACTCACCTGCAGGATGAGGGGCAAACAAGTGATCAATATCAGATAAAGTCTGTATTTTACATTAAACCTGTCTGCATGGGCAGATAAAAAATACATGCTTGTTGTTTTACTATATTGTCCCACAAAAGTTATTTAAAGAGAAATTCTTGCATTGCTTTGAGACTTTTAAGACTATTTTCTTTAGCGGAAGAATCTACATTTTGGGATGTAGTTGGTGATTTTGCATTTTGGATTGGATGTGGACTGATTTGAATGTTCTGATTTTAACATCTTAACATGAAGATGGTCAAACAAGTAAATTGTAATGGGTACAGATGTGTCCAATTACTTCTGAGGGAAATATCTGACTTTAAGCTGCTAAATGTCCCGCTTCATCAGCTGGTCTCTGTCTGTTGGCTTTTTGCTGTTTATTATTTAAAGACGACGCCATGAGAGCAAACTATTTTAAATATAATTATGCAAAAGGAGAAAAAAATGTTTGGATTGTATACAAATAAGCAGATAGGAGTGTCTTTTCTTTTCTTACCTGCTGGAGGCCTTGTTGGAGAGTCCCCACCGCTGGCTCCCAGTCACTGGCCCCGCCCCACTGCCCCGCCCCTCCATCATTGTCCTCATCCAGGGCTAATCTGTTCTCATTGGCCAACTCTGTGACATTGGCCAAGCCCCTCTCCAGTTTCGCCACAGCCACCTTCAGGCCCTTACAGTCACAGTCTGCAGATGAGTTATGCTTGTAGAGGACCGAGTACAGATAGTCCATGTCCACATCCATCTCCTGCAGCCTCACATCCTGCAGACTCAGGTTCCCCGCCAGCTCACTCACCCGCCTCAGCACTGCCTCCCTCGCTGCATCCACTTCCAGCCCTGTCTCCATGAACTGCATCTGACTTTTCCGGGCTGTCTGGTTGATGTGCTTCCCAAGTTCCTTTAGGTCCCGCTTCAGCTGCTGCACGCTCCCTGAGGTTACATCCTGGTCCTCCATCAGCCCGTCCACCTGAGGAGCAACAAGTGGAGAAGAAAGAAAACACTTTTTTAATATGGCATTCAAATGTTTTTTCCCAATTCTTCAGTTACTATACTGTATCCGTAGATTAATTTGCCTTCACTGTGTTGTTGACCACCATGTTGTCAAGGCGACCAATGGCCTCCCAAAGGGACGAGGTGTCTGATGGCTGCAACAGGATTGGAGGAGGCAGGGTGGGAGGATACTTCAGCTGATCCTCCACCTGATCTTCCAGCTGATCCTGATCGAGCTTCAGCTCAGCAAGTGTGCCGTTCATGGCCTGCAGATTGACCTGAGATCAGAAACAGGAGTTAAATCACTGAGGAGAGCCTTTTATTACTATAATGAAAAACTAATAAATACATGTGCTGGTTGCACTTTTCCCTCAAAATATAATTAAAGCTGTCTTATTAAATGATTCAATAATTAATTAAGAATGTGTCGTAATTTGCAAATGGTAATAAGACCTGTAACATCTTCTGGTGGTGTTTCAGCTTCATGTCAATGTCCATCTTGAAGCTGGTGAGGTTGTAATGCAGCATTGCATGCTGGGAGTGCAGCCTGTTCTCCATCTCCCTCTGTTGACTCTCCATTTGCCTCCTGACGTCCCTGATCTGCTGAAGCGTTGCATCAAGTCTGGTGTTCAGCCGTTCCTCCGCTTCCTCGTTTAGCTCATGGACATCCGGGGGCTCCGCCTGGAGCTCGGGCACCAGCTGACTGCTCTTCAGATTGGCTACATCACGGGACAGGTCCCCCACCTGCCGGCTCAGGCGCTCAAGGGAGTGGTTGAAGCCCTCCAAGACTGGCTGCAGCTTGGACATGACCAGAGCCATCATATGGGGAACGAGAAGGGCAGCAGTGGCTTCAGCAGTGGCTTCTGGTAATGAGAGGGGGGAAACAACCAAATTAAAGATTGACATTATTTTCGTGTGAAACAAATTGTGTCATGTGAAGAAGAAAATGAGACATTTGGCTCTTTTTTAAAAGGGAGCAGAGATTAGTTATAGAGTTATCATTGCAATTCAGAATAGTAAAAAGGAAGAGTCATGCTGAAACACATGTAAATTGCAGTCTAAAAAAACGAAACATTTCAGATGTATTCCACTTGAATACCTCAGCCAGCAGCTGCAGTCTTAATGGAAGCAATGTGATTATGCCATTAGATTCAGAAACAAAAACAATGTATAGTTGTCAGGATTCATTTTCTGGGACTGTCAGACAAAGACTTCATCATTTAGACCCTCAAAAATAAAACATGAGTGAATCAAGTTTTCCTTGCAGCCACCCACACAGCCCTTCCTGCTTTAAAAACACAAAGCTAATCTTAACAAGAGAGACAACTAAAACACACACACTCCCCGCAGAGTTGATGCTCTTTGGGGACCAGAGGCAAATGGGTCGGCTCTAAAATGAAACCAGTTTAGATTCCAGACTGGAACATAAACACAACACAGTCTCTGCCTGGAAATTCCCCCAGCTCGGGAACAAAACCAGCTAAAAAGAGCTCCGAGCGCCGTTCTGCTTTTTCTGTAATCTGTGAAAACTCTAATGTTGATACTGTTACACTCAAGGGCATCAGAGACATTCAGGATACAGGTGATACACGCTGTGTTTCAGGCACGAGAGACGTTCAGAGACTTTCTATGTATGTTTCTTAGTGCAGCAGAGGCAAACAGACTAATACCAGAACACAGAGAACACAGACCACAGGATGCTGACACTCCAGATGCACCTCATTGATTAGAGGTCAGCGCTCTGTGGATCCATCTGATCCTCTGTGTTTTTGTTGTTTCTTTAGTTTAAAACACACCCAATTGTGCCGACATTTCCTGCTATTTATTGCTCTTAGTCATCAGGCTCACAGACTCTATGTTTAAGCTGAAAAATAGAAATAAAACCCGTTCACCAAGTTTCAATTATCTCTATTTTCTATGGCAGCTGTGCGAGTACGTATTACTTTAACCGTTCCCTTTTTATCTTTTCTTACCTTTAAAAAAAACTATTTTCCCAGGTGAAACACTAATTTATTCATAACAAGTATGAAACTCGGTACACTGATTGAGTCTGGGACCTTGAACATTTCAAGGGATCGAGCCTTTGCAAAAAGGCTTAGTGGTGACGATGATGGCGATATGCCTATTAATTATTTTGAGTCAAATCTGTTGACCTAAGTATGATAACAGAGAAAAGGGAAAGTCTAGTACTTTGTTTGAATGACCAAAACTACAATGAGAAGGCACACAACATTATAAGGTGTTCAGGTTTATAATTATTGTTGAATTTCGTGAGTTCTCTGGTAAGACATATCTAAGACGCTATATATTTTACAATGTCATGTCAGTTGCATGTATACTGTTTTCAGCTGGACTGTGTGGTGAAACTGGGATTACGTGGAACAGTAAATGTGGCCGCTCAAATTGACAGCGTTGACAGGCGTTACAGGCGATCCATTGAGCAGCATAACGACAGGTGGAGGAGAACAGGTATGTGCTCATTCGGATAATCACATGTATTGAACTTTGTGGAAAATGCAATTAACTGCATTGCGGGGCCATGATGAGTTGACGGAGAGGCATTTTCCGTTGTATTTTTGAGACCATGAGTGAAAATAAAGTGTTAGACTGCACTGCATGTATGAAGTGTAGAGGGAGGAGATAGTCAAACAAATGGGCGAGACATCCTTTGTCGCTGTACAGACTGACGAGACAATTGATGAGAGAGAGAGAGTTTGTGTCAGAGAATGAGGGTGTGTGTGAGTGTGTGTGTGTGTGTGTGTGTGAGTGAGAGAGAGAGAGAGTGTGTATTGTCTGTGTGTATGTAAGATTTAATCAGGCACTCTACATAGTATTTTTTTAAATTACCCCTGTGTAATGTGTAAAATTAAAAAAAGGGCATCAGTCCAGAGAGTACTGTCAATTTCCTTGTTTATCTTATCATAAATGGGTTGTTCCCCACCATTTTCACAGACAGAATCGCCACTGCAAAGAACATACTGAATTTATTTTTGAAGGTCCTTCTCTGACAGCACCTTGTTTGATTTATTTTTTCTCCTAAATTTGTTTCTGAGAAAGTTCTAAAGAAAGCATTCAGGCAGATTAATGACCATGTTCTTAAACTGCAGTACTGTGTGTTCCTATTTTAATGAACACATTGATTAATGCAATGTTGTTGTAAGCTGCAAACTAGTGCCAGTTTGTCCTTTCTAGTGTTAGCCTTATCAAATGGCCCTCATTATGCCCATAAAAGGGCATGAGACTGCAGGGTATGCATGGACAGAAGACAGACAGGTTTGTTAATAGAAAGACAAGACAGTGACATCCTAAACTGAGTAATTCATTTAGCATCCTTGTTCTGTTTACTTGATGTGATAATATAGAAAAGGTGGTGTCTACCTACTCAAGGTTTGACATGAGCGGGAGGGGGAAATCCCATTTCTGAACCTAAACTAAATGTATGCTATAAGGGACCACTAAGGTCAAGTCTTCTGCAGTTATTTTATGAAATGTGAATCTCTATTTAAGGGGACATTATTAAATAAATCATTCACTGAATGAACAAATGGAAGAAGTTTCATGAAGTTTTGTAAAAAAATAAACACAAATTTAGATTTGATCACCTGTCCTCACTTCTTCATACGTTTGACAGCTCGGATGTTTTGTCTTTGTTTTTTATAACATCAGGTTTTGGTTCGGTTTAGGGTTAAGGGCTCAGGAATGTTTGGTGGCCTCACAGGTATAGAAATACAAACATGAGTGTGTGTTCGCCTCAGGTCACTGCTGTCACCCTCCCATAGAGACACAGTCCAGACACACACACACACACACACACACACACACACACACACACACACACACACACACACACACACACACACACACACACACATCTCAGTGATCGCAGACCCTTTCATCATTAGGTTAAACCAAACTCTCTTTCCCCACTGCTGCAGGGGGATAAGAGGTCAAAGGTCACTCTACAGTGAGGCCACGCTGTGACAGGAAGTTCAGGTCACCTCCTACTCCAGCTGCAGGAGAGTGTGTGTGTGTGTGTGTGTGTGTGTGTGGGGGGGGGGGGGTTACAGGGGCGTTTAGAGGGTGAAATCCAACACACCGTGGTCAGCTGGTAGTGTTTCTATCTAATGACTGTCAGCGTGATTTACTGAAGCAGGCAGTGTCAACTTCCTGATCGGACAAAACAACGTCTGTGGGTTTGTTTGCTTCTTCAAACCGTTTGTTGTAAAGGTCAAAATTTTAAGGTAAGGCGCCTTTTTAAATGAGTCAAGACAGGAAATGTAGACAAAACAACCTCAAGGACTCAGAGCAAGAACACAGGGGTAAAATGATTTTTAAGCAATTTTTACATGTCTTATGTACAAATATACAAAGGAAACCTGTTGAGCATCGGAGCGCTGCATGATGAATAGCTGACATGGAATCAGATTACATGAGCTAGTGCAGCACAGGCAAATGATACCGAATGGTCAGTTGGCAAACCATAATTGATCATTCATTGTCAAATTGTATGCCACTAACGGTGTGATTCTTGCTAATGAAAAATAAGGGAAAAGAAAGTGAAACTAAAGAGATCATCTTAGCAGCGATGTTTCTGTCCTGTCTCTTTTATGTCGCAAAGATGCCAAGAATATAGATGTTGTTTTTTCCATGTGTGGAGCCCTGTCATTTTAGGCAGCAGTTCAGACCATAACATTAAAGAAAAATGTTTACATTTTTGTCACACCCAATCATGTTTGGCTTGGCAAAAAATTCACTTTACTGATAGTTTGAACACACCATTCAGTAAGCCCACTCCCTTCCTCACTCTCTGATATCAACTGCTGTTTCCTCTGCACAAAGGCAAATATAGCTTCACCAAAAATAACTCACATATTAACATGCTTTGAATATTGTTGGAACAATAATGAATAATGTGGCTGCATTAGTCAGCAAAAATTCAGAAAAGGCCCAGAGTGTGAATCAAATACCTTGAAGGGAAGTTTGGTTTTCGTTTTGTAATACGAATCAAACCAATCAGAGTGTCAGCTCTCATTCCCCTTGAGAGGCAGGTGCGCCTGCAGGCTGGTGTCTTTTTTTATTTTCATCTGCTAAAATCCTCCATTGTATTCCCTAAGGACACTAAAACATTTTCATCAAGAGATTTTGAAAATGTGACAGACCTCACATATGACAACGAATCATGACAGATTAACTGTTCAGTTCTTATAGTGTGTGGTGTGCAATGACACAACCAACTCAGCACACACCAACCGATTCATTCACCAACAACCAGAGCCTCAACTATCTAAGCGTGTAATCTTGCGTGGTCAAACTCGATTTAAGAGTAAACTTATATGATGGTCAAGCTACATGTTGCTAGCTGTTAGCTGGTACAGGCACAGTTGATTTCTGCATACTCAAGACAGGAACGCACCACCTTTGCTCCTGACCAAACCTTTTCAGACAAGCATACCAATGGCAGTAGCTGGGGCACAAGAGTAGTTATAATTTACACAATGTGGACGCTTAGCAAGAAAATGACAACTGAGTCAGATGGAAAATTAGAAAGACTGCTTTGTGTGAGGAGTAAAACAGGGCACTAGGTCTTTATTAAATGAGGTTGATGTTTCCTTTAAGGATGAAGTCATACTGGCATGTCAGTGAGGCCAAAGGTCAAATAGAACAGAGGGCTATGGGAGCCTAAAAGAAGTTCCACACGCAGGATAACGGAAGAGTGTGTGTTTGTTTTTGCGAGTGTGTGTGTGTGTGTGTGTGTGTGTGTGTGTGTGTGTGTGTGTGTGAGAGAGAGAGAGAGAGAGAGAGAGAGAGAGTGATGTAATGCATATGCTGGTCTGGTGACATAAGACTTATAATAAAGTGTCAGCAACTTTATTATTTTACAAACACGCAACATATGGATGTCCAAAGAACAGAAGAAAGACAGGATGTCCTGTGAGGGAAGTGTGTATGTATGTGTGTGTGGGTGGGTGGTTGTCAGTTGTGTCACTACAGAAGAATGGAAATCAGTGTGTGTGTGTGTGTGTGTGTGTGTGTGTGTGTGTTTATGTGTATGGCTCAGCGTTAAGGTCCCCTCTAAGGATGTGAATGAGACATCAACAGGCTATAGACATAGTCTATACACAAATATTGTTTGAATTATTTTGGAATAAGTGTGTCGGCTTTATGTTGGCTACAAGTTACAGTGTTAGAGGTATATTTCAGTTAAACTCACCATGCGGGTGGTGTTCCTGCTGATGTCCTTTGGAGGGATGGTCAGGAAGTCTGGGGTGTTCGTAGGCGTTTGCAGTGGGTTTTGATGCTTGATGGGACCTGTTGGCGGGTCTTGGGTCCAGCACAGGGTGTGTGATGTTGTGCTGGTTGTCTGCGTAGTCAGTGCCATGGTCGTTCTGTTCACGATCTGGGTCAACACGCTGCAGCAGGGGCTTCGCCTTAACTTCTGCATCACACACAGGTGATAACACAATTACATATTTAGACTAGAGTGAGCTGGAGGTGCCAGAAGATATAGAATATCTGCAGTCTAATACTGTTAGTGTTACTAACAACTGTAGAAAGGTTCTACAACTGCAGAGATTATATTATCATTAAGTCCATTGTTGAGTAAATTTAAATATTCATTAATTTGCCTATTCTTCAAAGCCAGTTCTTAGGTTCGTTAAAACACTAACAAAAGAGATTGCACTAAGTTGTCTCAATCACACATGAAGGCAAAACTATTGCCAGCAGTGGGACATTTTTACAGTTAACTATGATGTTGACCAAAGTGAGAGGCAGAGTTACACCCTGGACCCTGTCAATCGCAGAGCCCACATATGGAGACAGACAACCATTCACACCTATGGGGATTTTAGAGTCACCAATTGACCTAACCCGCATGTCTTGTGGGAGGAAGCCAGAGTACGCATGCACGGGGAGAACATGCAAACTCCACACCGACAGCATGGGGATTCGAACCTGGAACTTCCTTTCTGTGAGGACAAAGAACTAACCACTGCACCATGCAGCCCTTGATAACATGATACCTGAAAAGTGTTGAACTGTTTTCAAGTGTTTTAAGCTTATTATTATTATATCAACTAAGAAAGCCCTAATCAGAATACTAAATGTTCCTTCTTTGTGTACACCAGATATTTTCTTATAAACCTGTTTAACTGTATTTATCATTCACTTTCCTTTGTTTATGCTTTAGGAACATGTTTCTTGGTCAAACCAATACAGCTTCATCCGACAGGGAGCAATAGGAAGTTAAATAAACAGGTAGAGAATAAGACAGAGATGTTGATGGGAAACAGGCTGATGTATTTGGGAATTTTGTTGCAGTGTTTCCTCAGTTTTTCTTCTCTTTTGAGTTTATTGTGTAACTCTCAGTGAGTGACAGAATCAGGGCGACAGCAGGAAAAAGGAGCTCCGTATCAGTGACCTGCAGTCTGCTCAGAAACACATCAGAGCTGCATCTGCAACAAGAAGCGAAGGATGTCCTGCAGTGTCATCAGATGTGTGGAAATATTTTGGCGCAGACTTAAGACATGTTATCATGATATAGTGATGGTTTCCATTCAGGGTTTTTAATCAAAAACATTGTCAAAAACCTTGCACTTGTCATAAATAGTTCAACAACTAATGTTTTACCTTCAAAAAAGATGTTTAAGATATGTTTGTTTCCCTGAGAATAAACTCAAACTATCAAGAAAGCTAGGCCTCCTCATGTTTAATGTAGCTTCATTCTTGGCTAATCTTCTGCACATGTCTCAGAATTATTATCTGCTGCTGGGAGAGAAGCCTGTAACAGTGAAGGACCGTAAACCAAGGCTAAAGCTTTAATGTTTAAGTGCTTTAAATATTTGTATAATGTCGGATGATTATGTCTTATATGACCGTTGATTGTGTTGATGAGTGTTGGGTAATTGTTGACTGCCTCTGGTATTGATGAACCTCCGGATAATAATTGTGTCGCAGAGGTGATGACTCAACCCTGAGACGTTCTCATTGTATTTTACGGTGTTCCTGTTTTTGTGTCCTGACAGTTTTCTTCTGTTTTCATGATTTAATTACATTGACGCGAGCTTGCAGGAAGCAGGTTCAATCGGAGGCGTGGTGGGAGCGAACTGGAGCGAAATGGCGAGGTGTGTGTGATTCTAAATACCCCTTTGTTTTTCTTTCTTTGTTAAATCAAACCTCTAAGGGCCAGAGATCTATTTCAGTCAGATATTCCACCAAAACACCTACTGTTTTGGTTCTCAGTGTTCTCAGTGCAAGTGATCAAATTATATACTAACGGCCACACTGCAACATAGCGATGAGTTCCAAACACTTGGCTATCCCTGTACAATTTTAAATAAAGTTTTCTTTGTATATTCTGTTGTCTTATATGCCCAGTTCGATACAAACACTTTCAAACACGCTCTCTCACACGTATACAAACTCATCATCCCCAACAAACACAAGCTAAGTTCCATTGTAAGAAAAATTCCCTAGCAGTCGGGGGTCAGTAGCTATTTCCTGCCAACCTTTCTCTCGTTCATATCTTACACAATAGAAGAGAGAAGACACATCAAACAGACATGCCTACTGTTGCCATGGTGCTTTCAGATGCTGTCTGTCAGTTTGTGCAGGCACAATCAGAAAAAAAAACAAAGGCCTGAAGTTGGGGAATAGGTTCTTGGCTCTGCTCTCACTGAACGAGTGTATGCAGTCATACAACCAAATTTCAAACATGTCACAAATTCATTCAGCCGGTTTGGAGCTGCCTTCAATGATCATTGTCAGTGTACGACAAACTAGGCACGTCAGGCTAAAATTGGACTCGCTTCTAAATCAATTAAGCAACTCAAAAATCGATCATAATTGGCCTGAAATTGCACAATGTATGTTGGGCTTAACTTGGACAGCATCCTTGGTCACTTCAGTAAATTGAAGCTTTTTTTTTTTTCTGGCTAATGTCCCTCTTCATCCTGATGTCTACAACACTACCGATGGATTAACTGTGCAGTAATCCAACTGAGAATCTCCCATCCTCACTGCTTCATTTGGCTACAAACCAACCCAATGTGTGCAGGAAGTCAAATTTTGATGGAACAAACATTGAAACATATATCATCTGAGGTCCTGAACCAGACAGTTCAAGTTTACAGCTTATTAGGTCAACTATTCTGCTTGGACTGATTTGGATGATATCTTATATGCCTAAGTTTAACTGATCAAAACACACAGCAGGTTGTTGCTAACCAGCACAGGTATTGTAGGAAGTTTCACACTCTGTGATTAGTGTTGTTACAGGCCTGGAGCAGTGCGACAATCTGGATGAAGGTAACAGTAGAAGGATGTATACACATGCTGTCCTTCAGTAGAGAGAGAGGTTCTGTTAATCCATCTCTTTACATCTGCAACAATCTTCATCACCCCAATAAAGAGGTAATCAAGCTCCAGAGGGCCAGCCAATCAGGGTTAAAATTAAAACAAACAAAACCCTAACAGGTCACAGTTACATCAGATTAATCTACCAACGTGCTGCTCTGACCTCCTCGTACAGCGTGTGTTGGCGGATGACAAACCTTCATTAGGACCATGACGTACTTCCCTTTCTCCACTGTGTGAGTCACTGTGTTTACAGGCTGAGGATGTGTATGTGTGGTTGACCTTGGTGTTGGTTCCTAGAGCAGCAACTGGTCCACACCCTCCTCCCATGGGGGAGGTTGGACCTCCTCCTGACCCGAGTTGAAGGTTTATCGATGCTGAGCCTCACAGCTTCCTTACTTTGTTAAAGAAGCAAGTATGAGACAGAGTGCTCTCATATGTTCATATTTAGAGGCTAAAGGTTAGGTTTGTGTGTTTTATTGTGGACTCGTTTTGTGGGGACATAAATCTTTCAACACATTGTGGGGACTCCCCTCGCTTTTGGGAATCCCAATAAAAAAATCATTACATCTCTGGGGACTTGGTAAAAGGATTTAGCGTTGGGTCAAAGACACAGGTCCTACCTTGAAACAAAATACTGAACACATGTTGTTGAAGGAGTCAACAGAGACTGGGTGTGATGACATCCAACAAGTCAACAAATCTTGTTATCTTTCTTTGGAGAGCAGGAGAACCATCCATGTGGTGCAGCAATGCAGCAGGCTCATTAAATTTAGATCAAATTTCCTAACAAAATATGGCTTATTAAATATAAATCTGAATTCAGTAAAACACTGTTGTTAAGAAACAGATTGGAGAAACGTTTAGCTGTAAAAGGAGACACTTCTAAGTTCGATCAGTGGACACAATTGACCTTAAAATTTCCAGTTTTAAGTTTAAAAGCAGATTAGGCAATTTTGGAAAACGAGCATGATTTTGAAAGTAGCATCCTTTTCGTTCTTCGTATTGGCCCCCTCCCCTCTGTGCTCTCTCAAAAGCCACGGCCCTCACTTACATGCACTAGCGCCATTGGTCCAGAAGCTGATTTTAGCTCATGCTTTCAGTGTGGGCTTGAGCATGCATGGGGTACAGAGGCGTGATTAGTTTAATAAAACGTGGTCGAGTGCCAACATTAGTCAAAGTTTTTACGCGTTTACGACTGTTACAGATGACGGAATAGTTTTCATTTCTTTTTCAGAGCACATGAATTATTAATTACTGTCAGGACCTAAAAACAATTTCAACCAAAATATTAAAAAGTGTATTTGGAGGAGATTACCTACCTCTACTTTAAAGGTTAGAACAATAAAAGTATCCTATTTTCTCTTCAGGAAATTAATTTCCGTCAAAGTAATGTCCTATGAAGTGATGGAAACACAGCATGCGTGTGTCCGTTCCCAGGCTCAGAAGCAGAGAATTAAGAAAACAAAGGAGGAAGACAGATGGATATTTGATTCCTACAGTATGTGTCAAACATGGAGATTGAAGCTTGACTGAGGTCACAGCTCCATTATCACAAGTTATGAGCACAATGAGAGTCACATTCTGAAGTTACGTTGAGCTCCAGGAAACTGCTGTGTGCTGACAAAGTGGGCTGCTTCTTTTTTGTTAAACTTTGTTTCCTCTTGTTTGGGTTAATGGTTCTGTTTTTCCCCAAGGTTGGAGTTGTAGCAGCGGTGGTAAGGTGGAATAACTATTTTAGATTTAGCTGATATTTTATAGTGTAATTTTTTAAACATTTTTGTCATTAAAGTAATTATTAACATTTGTTGGACAAAATAATCAACCGTAAACCCCCCTATTGTCAAAAACAGGCTCCAGGGTAATTGCAAAAGATCACAGGAGTCAAATTTTACCAAAAACTAAATAACTTCATATCAAATTTGAGCAGGTAGTGCACCACTGCTGGATGCATATAAGGGAAACACTATATAATCATTTAATTTATGTTATGAGCTGTCAGCCAGAGTTATGTTTTCCATATTCTTTGACAGATTTGTTTCTTTGGCCTTTGCTCACCCTGAAGTTAAATCCCCCTCATGTATTAATCATCTGAACATGTAAATAAATTCAACTCTTCCTACTCAATAATCTCTCTGATGCTGCTCTAAACATGAACAATAAGGCTTGCTGTGTAATCCACCGCACTAAAGACAACTTAACAGATGGAGTTCGAGAAAAACGTTCGGTCTGTTGTAATTTTACATCTGCATGAAAATGTTGTATCTTTATGATGAACTTTTTTGGCTTCAGCAGATGTAATGACTTTAAACTTCATCCTAAAATGATATGATTGCACACAGAGATCAAATGATCAAATGATGAGAGATCAAATGATCAGTGTGTGTGTGTTAAATCTAAACACTTGTGTGAAGCAAACTGGTCAACATACCTAGTGTGCGGACCTCTTCTCCTTCATATCCCTCAGTTGGATCCAAGTCTCCAGGATCCAGCTGTGAATTAGATTCTGCAAGAGACAAACCCAGCTAGCTCAAACAGACAGGGAACTTGGGTTCATATTCAGTTAACATCTGTGGTTGAAGAAATATAGAATTCTCCTTTGTGACTCTCAGGAGGTGTCTATGGAAATCCTTTTTTCCCACGCTGATAAACTTTGACTTTCAGTGGAGGCAAATAGAGAAACACTGAGAATAGAAAAGAGGACATCCTTTTACAGACATATGATAAACACTCCAGCTTCCCCCACCCACACACACACACACACACACACACACACGCACACACAGCCAATCTGTATTAAATTAAGCTCCTGAGAGATACCAAAGTTTTTGTCATGCGTATGTTTAAAATTAGACTCTAGCAGAGGAAATTAGGACCAACTGAATGAGAAAACTTTGGTTAGGTTCCTACTTTAAAACTTAAACTAGTCTGAATTGTTCTGTACAGCCCGTCCAAAGTTTTTAGTTTCTGAATAAATGAAACTGAATTATCATTTGTAACCTCAGAGCCTTCCTTGAAAGGCCAGGAGAGCTACTCAGATACAACAGTAGAGGAGTCTTAACTGCATCCATCCATGAAGCCTGTTGCCATAGTTAGACCGGTACATCTGCACACCCACCTATGTCCTCACAGTTGGGTCCTCCGTGACCTGGACAGCAGCGCCACAGCAGAGCGGTGAAGAACTGCTTCTTCTGTCTGTAAACAGGCCGGGTGGCCAGCTTATACCTGCACACAAACACACACATTTGACACATGTTAATAATACTTTTTTCATAATTCTAATGCATTTCCCTGTAAAGGTTTGATCTCTGTGTGCAAGCTAATAAAAAGCAATAAAGACACAAACACACGCTGTTGTGTGAAGTTTTATTTACCTGTAAAAAGGCCAGATAACTCTTATAAATAAAAAAAAAGTGTAATAGATACAGATATTATACTTTGTCTTTCGATCACAGGATCATATGTAAAAATTGGATTTAACAAACCAAACAATCAATAAATTAGGGACATAGAGTGCATTATAATTAAGAATGAGAACAATTATCAGTTTAGGTCCAAAAATACAAATTAAATGAGCTGCTCCTCAACCAACCTATATGATCTTGCTCTGACTTCAATGCATGAGCATTTATATGATAGAATACTTGATATGTCATGATTTAACTGACATACGATTACTGATTGTATATAGTCATAGTATTTATTTATAGAAAAGTACTCTCACAGTGTTGTTTCAGTGCTATTAGGGTAAAGACTGTACTCACATCACCAGCTGACAGTCGGGCGTCCCGCTTGGACACCGACTCTGAGACTTGATGGTGTACTGCTCTGTATTTCCACACTTGACTGCTGTAGTTACCATACGCTGATGAACGAAGGCACACCAATTGCTGAAAACACACAAACACACACACACACATTCAGAATGAGGTTGATTCTGGGTGAAAACATGACCACAGCTTTTCAGGATAACAGATGAGCCCAATCAGCAAGAAATAAATGAAAAAAAAGACAAACAGTTCATGCACACACAGAAATAAACACACACAGTGCTGAACTTCTTATCTCTATTTTGTTTTATACTTCTTGCAACAAATATTTCGGCACACACCCTTGCATAAAACAGAACATGTGTTTTTTCTTCACAAATGTTTTTTCTACTACTAATACAGTAAATACAGTATAACCTTTTCAGGACCAGGGGATTGTTAGAAATAAGACTTAAGTATCACCTGACTAAGTCAAACTTGATTATTGTTAGTGAGCTCAAGAGGCAGACAAAGGTGGATTTTGTCACCTTTTGGATGCAGGTTAGCAGTTTTACCCGCTGCCTCTAGAGCAAAACCACTACAAAGAAACACAAAACCATTACAATACACAACAAAGACATTTAAAAACTTCCGAGATCTACACAAATGACCATAAAGAAACGTAACTACAACAAAGAAAAATGAGGCTGAGGGAAACAAAACCAGTGAAAGCTAACACAAAACATTGCAGGGTCAGGGTTGTCTGTACATGTACTTCAATAGTTGATCATTTAAAGGAAACCAATATCGTTTGGATGATGTGATGACATGTAACAGAGTTTTTATTGTTATTCCACTTGCTTATATGATTGTTATATGATTTTTTTGTTATCATTGGCTCAATAGCGCCCTCTCTCAGGTGCAGTATAAATGCACAGCGGTAACCGTAGCGGGTACCATTTTGGAGAGACGTGCCATGGTAAGTGGCTGCGTGCAGCACAATGTAAAAATATTTTGTATTAAGGTCGTTAGTAGCACTTGTGGTTTCATAAAATTGAACAAGATGTGTATGTATATATTTTTTTGATTGGATTATTGTTTGTTAAAGGTATTTTCTTTGAGATATCGAGTTACCATGACAACAAGCTAGCTAACTCGCCTCGTGTTGAATTTGTTTTATAGTGTGCTGTCCGTGGGCGAGCCAAACAAATGAATGACCAGCATTTATTCTGTTCCCGTTCAGACAGACTAGTCTCGATAATAAATTGCCACGTGAAAAGACCAGCAAGCCTCCCGCTCCTTACTCTTTACACAACGCAGAGTCGAGGGGTTTATTGAACCAGCCAGATGAGTGCGGTTACAGACACATCTGACAAGTTTCTGCACCTTGTGCTGTTTTACGCTTGCTGTTTGTTTCTGTTGGTTTGTCGGTCAGACACACTGTATTAAAAAGTTGTGTTGGCCATTGTTCTGGTTTAAAAATAACTAAAGACCCCTCTATCTGACACGTTCTCTATTTCACCCTACTTCGGTTTGTGTATGTGTGTCCATTGCCTATTGATGTTGGACTGTTCTCAGTACTTCCCGACTGTGGACCCTGGCTGACAGTGTCACCAACAGCTCAGAGGGTTCAGCTTCACTTTCATGTTTCACAATCAGTCCTTTGTTTCTCTGAAGAGACTCCTCATACAAACACACACACACACACACACACACACACACACACACACACACACACACACACTCAATATTCATCAGTCAGCAAACACAGAAAACAGATTTGTTAATCCCCCTTATCCTTCTCGCTTCCTGTTTATCATCATCATCATCGTCTTGGACTAATCAAAGTGAGCCAACATAGATAGGATAGCCCTTCCTCTTTATAAACAATCCTGGATTTCAATTTCCAATACAGCTGAAAGAGTTGGTCTCACTTGATCCTCAACCTCATAATTTACCATCAACAGGGAGGGAGCTGTTGGTAGACCTTTTGCCAACCTTTTGTTAAGTCCAAAAACAACAACTTGTTCAGCTTAAAACCTTTTGAAAAGTCCGAGTGAAAAGGCAAAAAAACAATATCTGATATTAAAGAAAAGACCCCCAATGAATCTGTGTAAAATGTCTTGTAAATTGTAAATGGACTCGATCTTTGGAGCACCCTTTTAGTCTCTGTTTTCTGTGTTGAAAGTGTATGGTGGAGGATGTAATGTATGTCTTTATGTATCTTGAGGTCTGTCCCCGTACGGGGGAGAATTTCCTGCAAAGGACAATAAATCTGAATCTGAATCTTTTAGTCTCCAAAACAATCAAAACACCTCTACACTACACTGGCCCTTTCACACAATGGTATTTGAGGCTGCTACACAAAGTGACATGAGGTATGGTATTTGTAGACTGCGGCAAGCCTTTTGATTGAGAGACCACCCACTCAACCACTGAGCAACTCATCTTTCATAACCATTTAAATAACCCTGTACAAAATAAAATGTTCTGTCTTTTTTTTTTTAAATGTGGAGGATAATCTAACTTGTTCTGACTGACATTGCCTTGCTCATCTGCAAAACCATGGTGATATAAGAATAACCACTCTGCAGTTTCAAACAGTATGCCTGAGCTCATTTGTTTTCAAATCCAGAGAAGGAGGCCGGATTTACTTCTTTAAACCAGTATCAGTATGAGTTACACAACTCTATGCTATATCTTTATCCTAGTAAGCAGTTAGCTTTAACATGCATGTTAATGGGGAATGCCACCAGTTGCCAAACATCGATCGTCTACTCATACTGTAGATGAGACAATTAGGCTCATGACTCATGTTTGCAACTATCTGCGTAAGTCAGATGCTAACAGGTGAACAAAACTGAAGCAGGATTTTTTTTTTCCTGAGATTTTATTGTAGTGGCCGTAAATTGTCAGAATCACATTACCACACACCTTTCCATTAAAACACATCTGCATTCATGGTTTTCCCCGTCATCCACCCACATTCATCTCATTATCCAATGGAAATAATGTTTACTTTGGTACCGTGAGTACCCGGTGTTTTTTGTTTTGTTTTTTGTGTAATTTGCCGCTGGTTATTACACACAAACGGTCCTAATGTCCTAAGACAGATACAATACAAATATAAAGGCACAAGTAACACAAGACAATAATAAAAGGTAAAGGTTAAAAGTGGTCACAGACTTGGTCTTCTATCAACTGAGGAGTGCTATGAAAATGTTGAATGTTTGTGAGTCTCTTATTGGGAATGGGAGAATATTCCAATATTTAGTTCCATTGACTGACGGAACAGATTGTCTGACAGTAGTGCGTCTGTGTGGGACCTCACAGTCTCCTCGGGCTGTGGCCCTGGTGCCGATCCCACTTGTAGACTTCAGCTTAATGTTTGCTATAATCAAAGAACAATTGTGGATTTAGGTTTCAAGAATATTTAAAGAAAACAATATGTTGCTTGTGAATTAATTATCAAAAGTTGCCTTTCAGTTTCAGA
Organism: Symphodus melops; assembly: GCF_947650265.1. Lineage (NCBI taxonomy): Eukaryota > Metazoa > Chordata > Actinopteri > Labriformes > Labridae > Symphodus > Symphodus melops. The sequence continues at coordinate 7,073,556 of NC_136705.1, forward strand.
CATGACTTCAGCCATAGTTTACCTTGTAGAAGTCTGCAGCCTTGCAAATGACCCTGTGAGAATACAAAAGTCCTCAGCTCTTATTTCTGTTAAAGGTCCTTAAAAGAGATTTTGTTGTCTAGGATAACAGAACTCAACATGTCAACCTAGTGTCTGCTTAACACAACCACAACCCACCTCTGACCTATGACAAGAGCACTGTAGGGTCAGTTGAAATCCAATACACCTGCAGGCCAGTGCACTTTTATTCCGAGCTGAGATTAAAGAGTAGGCTGGGTACAGATCTCGGGGCACTGGAACAACATCAGAGAGTAAAAAATTAATCTTCAGATTAATGTAACCTGTCAGACACCAAATTCCAGTTGAAGCCTTTATCTGCTCATATTTTCTCCTTCACGTGATTTACTGTAGCTTACTCAGATATGTCCTCCTCTGCCCTAGCCAAAAAAAAGTAGCTTTAAAAATCCTGCTCTTCAGTTTGATTAGAACCGACTTTTTGATGACCTGGTCTGCAGAAGAAATTGGATTTAGGGTTTCAATAAAGTAAAAAAAGGAGAAATGTCATTTGGAATCCTCTTCCTTTGTCAAATGTTATGACTTCATGTTCAATAAAAAGATGTTCTGAAATTTTAAAAGTTTTTATTTTTTTAAGCAAAGTGACCCCACCTCTTAGAAACTGGAAGTAAAGCTTGAAAACTACCTTGATTTCTCAGAACGCAAAGAAACATTTTGAAGGTTTTTCATCTCCTTGTCTCAGTGATTATTCAGACTTTCATTGTTACACTCAAAATGCAGCATATCTGACTTCAGGTACCAGGATTACTCATCCCACTGCCTATATGGTTTCCAAAAGGGACGACAAAAAGGTCATTGTCATTTCTTCTCTTATCATTATTGTTTGAAAATTGTGTGAAAAAGTGTTTGAGTTGTCTGTGTGAGAACATTAGGAGGAAACAGGACTGACTAATAAAAATAATAAATTTGCCATCTAGCTTTAAGTATGCCACTTTAGCTGGGAGATCCCTCTTTTATGATTGCAATGCTTGAAGCTATCAATAATCGAGTTAAACTCCCCCCGATACTGTACATATGCTCAACACCATCTTCTGTCTGAAATGGATCCTTTCTGTCCCACTAAAGAATTTGGAGTAAAAAGCCAAAAAGCTGCCATGTGACTTCAAGATTGGTTTATGAAATAAAGTGTACAATTTCCAAGTAAAGACCTCAGAGTAACCAGGCCTAATCCAAAACCAATACCAAATAGGCGTACAGTAATAATAATAATTTTTTTTCATTGTAACTCATGTTATACATCTTCCTATTGTGTTTATAAAACTCAAATAACAGGATAAAAAGGCTGTGGATGAGGCACTGGTGGCCTAGTGGTTAGTTTGCGAGCCCCATTCAGCCCCAGTCATCTCTCTCTCTCTCTCTCTCTGACATAAGGAATTCCTCAAAGTGATGATATGCATAATGGGTTTTTTCAAGCATCCTTGCATTAGTGTGATAAGTATCTTGTCCTTAGCCGAGTCATGCAACTGGACACTGTTATGTTTTAACTTTCTACTCTCAAATAATGTTAATAAGTTGTCTGTTACCCTGAATCTCCAACAGCCATGGACAGCTGACATTTCTCATATGAAGGAGCTAAACCCCTGGCAAACAGTCAACCTTTTGTCTATCTGTCTGTAGACGTGTTGGGTCTTTTTGTCAACGCGTTGAAACCTAAAGAGAGACAAGAGAAAACCTAAGTGTTGTGTTTGATTGTTTGTGACTAAAAACCTTCCCACAATCAGAAACCATGTGTCAGACAGAAGTGAAGTAACCTTGTGATACAGAACAAATGGGATTTCCCTTCTTTCCAACACAAACATCCAGGCATTTGGTTTAATTTTGTACTGTCAGTCATCTGTATGAGGAATGGTTCAAACAGCAGTTCTCATTATGGACCAAAACCTTGCTGGACTTCTCTTCTTTATTAGGGTTAGCTTCTCAAAGTATCACAGCTGCAGTCTGTAAAATTGTCCCTTTTTTTTTTTTTTTTTTTTTACTGCATTACGTTCATCCTGCTTGGTTTTGTTTTGTTGGCCCTTCAAGAGAGTGTTAGGGCAACAACCCTGACTCATTAGAGAGACAAGAGTCCAGTCAAGATCTTATTGTAGGATGTTTGTGAAAGAGACGATTCTAAATATTGAACTTCAGCAGGCCTAAAAACCAAACATAGAACTGAAATGTTGAAGGATCAGGATCTGGTTTCAGTCAGTCAGTTAATGAAAAGTTGTTCAAGAATATGTTTTGGGGTGAAACAGCTCCGATGGGGACATGAAGTGATAGGCCCAACTATCGTCTCTTGTCGTCCCACCTGCACATATCATATGTCCTTGGGCAAGCCACTAAAACCCCAAGTTGCTTCTGCTGCTTCATCAGAAGCGTGTCAATCCCTGCGAGTTGGCTTCATTCATTCTGGCCTGTGTTTACATCCCTCCGTAGTCCAACGTGCAGGAAGCACACCTTGCTTTTGTGTTGATGTTTTGGATCACTGTTACACCACAGTCAGTAACGCTCATCGTCCCCCACGCTGCACTGCCACTCCGACCATGTCATGGTCCATCTGATTCCTTTATACAAGCAGAAATTAAAAATCCGTAAGCCTGTTGTGAGGACATCAAAGAGGTGGACCAGTGAAGCTGTTGAAGAATTAAAGGCACTTAGACTGTACTCACAGGGCGACAGCCTGGATGTGTACACAGAGGCTGTGACGTCATACATTGGCTTCTGCCAGAACTTATGTGTAACATAACGCACTACAGCTTTGAGGAGAATTCTAAAAAGGCTAAATACACCTCCAGCAGGGCGATGAGGGAAACCAAGCGTCTTTATTCTGAGAAATTACAACAGCTGTTCTCAGTCAGAGATACTGGCTCAGTCTGGAAGGGTCTTAGACAGCTCACTATCAAGCCTAAAACCCCCGACTCTGTAAGTGACCTGCATCTGGCCAACAACCTGAACGAGTTCTACTGTTGCTTTGAAAGAAAATGAGACAGCACGGAAAACCAACAACTGCACTTCACAACTCACCTCGCCCACTACAGCAGTGACACAGCTTTCTCCACTCCAGCAGCCCTCTCCCCCGACACCCCAGCGACACCTCTTTCAGTCACTGAAAATGGTGATCTCTCATCAAGGACAGCATCTATGATCCCTCCTGCATGATCATGACTGATATTTTTTTTTTCCTAAAATCCTCATCTGATTTACTCTTCTTTCCTTGTTGAGGGTCTTCCTTTTAACTGCCAGCTGTGCAACCACTGATAATGGGTGAATAAGCAGTAAACGACGCCTCCATGGTCACGTTATCTGCAGGTTCAGCTCCCTTTGATGTGAGTCTGTCTGAGTTTTTTGCTCACTGAACTTCTTCTTCGTCTCGCTGTGGCCGTTTAAGATGTAGGGCAAACTTCTGTTTTCAACAATGCCTTCAGATCAGCAGCAAACCAACCAGCCAAGGAAGCAGAAAATCCCAACAGGACTGCGACAGACTCCAAAAAAGGAAGAGTGAAAATAAGTTTTGTATACATTAAAAATTAATGTCTGCCTCAAAGTCAGTCATTTTGAAAAAGTAACAGTTTGAAAAATGTTCTACAATACAATGAGATTAAGATTTTATTTTATGGTCAAAATGTTCTATCCGTAGGTTTCTACAAAGTCTCAAAACATCTTTTCTTGCAGCCAAACGACAAACCTTGTGCACCTCTACTTCATCAGCACTTAACTACCTGTTGATCTCTGACCTCTAAAGCATGCCTGCACAGCCCTTCCCTCCCACCCTCCCTCGCTCACCAATTAGCCTTCAATGATAACTGAGGCTAAAAAAAAACAGAGACCCTGGAAAGCTGCTCTCCATTACAGCACAAAGAGCTCTGTTTGTGAGCGGTATCATTAAAGCAGCATTAAAAATGGTGGTGGTGGGGGGCAACGGGAAAGAGTTTCTTCGAGGTAATGGAGGGTTGTTTTGTTAAGGACCCTCAGGGATCATTTTTATCTGAGAATCTGAAGTTGAGTCCTGCGGTTTAATGTATGGATGTGGGTCGGAAAAATGACGTAGGCCTGTATGAACTCGCTCCAAGAAATGTCACCCAAGACATTTGATCCTCTTATTTAGTCTGTCAGTCTCTGTGAGTGACACATGTTCAAAAACAGTCCCTGAAATGGACATACAAATCTCTAAATGCATCACCTCTTTTTTCCTCGAGAAAAATATATATACATTTCTATTAGACTCAGGTTAATGCAGCCATTTGTCTTGTCATAGATTTATTAATGTGTCTCTTTGTATGCATGCTTTCATCTTATTACTTATTCTTTGTCTTTTTGTACCTCCTCCTGGATGTTCTGTCTATGGCAGCCTTGAGCATCTCTTGTGTGGCTTTGTGTCAATTTTATAATTTTTTGGATTCTCTTTGTTGTTTTAATAATCATTCCTTCCTGTTTCATTATCATTTAAATAACATTAATATTAAACCGATCACACTTATTATCATACTAAGTTGTTACTACTAATACTGCACATATGTTTACCATTAATACTGACATTACAGCTATAAATCCATCTTATTCTCTATCCTTCTTCCTGTATCTTTCTCTATCCTACTTTACAACCCCAACACAGTTTGGACAGATAGTTGTGAGTATTTGGCAATGAACCGAAGTATTTCACATCTTCAAACGTTAACCTGATGCTAGAAGTAGATAAAGAGTCAGAGGGGCAACAATTCTTAGGGAGAACCGAGATGACAGAACCACCTGAGCAAATCCTCACAGCAGCTACAGGTTTTGAGACATGAAACAATAAGCTAAGGTCTATGATTGTTTTCTGCTCAGTGTGAAGCCTGTGAGGATCGGCCCGGTCTAATTCATGCAGGACAAAACACAAAGAGGACACCCACCTTCCGCTTTAGACTCATAAAATGATACATTTAATGTATGTTGTGTGTGTGTGTGTGTGTGTGTGTGTGCGTGCGTGCTCGTGCGCCTGTGCTTGTGCATATGCTTGTGCGTACAGTGGCAGCAGCCTGGGTGGTACCAGCACATTAAAAGCATGCTGGCAGTCAAAACATGTAAACGCTCCCTGCTTGGTACTTTTGTATGCATTAGGCTCCACTTGTATAACTGAGTGTGTTTCTCTGTGTGTGTGTGTGTGTGTGTGTGCGTGCGTGTGTGTGTGTGTGTGTCCTTCCTATCTTGGTAAGGACCAGCTCAAGAGTAAGGCTTGGATATTTTTGTAAAGTAAAAAAAACATTTAGCTTGGTCCACTTCATGCGAGGATTGTTAATACAAGTTGTTTTGCGCAAAAAGTCGGCCTATAAAAGACAAAATGGTTTGTTCTAAAGGGGCTGCTGCTTGTATCAAGGGTGAAAGTTTATCATACCAGAAACTGGCAGCTATAATCACAAGATTAAACATACATAGGAGTAGTGGAATAAAGTTAAAGTAAAGAAGGGTTAATGAAATACAGCTACTTTATTCATTTGGGCCTGAGACCTCAGATATGAACTTTGGGTGTTGAAATTCTTGTAACCAAAGGGAAATATAGACAAGATCACAGAACATTTCAGACCTCTATCTTACCAAAAGTATTATTTCATTCAGAAATAATATCAAGTTGAAAGAGAAAATGTATCTAAAAGATGTCTGAAATGGATTCTGAAACACCAGGTAAGAATCCGACAAGACTCAGTTTTCTTGTTCAATATTTTCTGCTCCAACCTCAAAAGTTAAAAAAAAAAAAATCTGTTCAATTTTCAACAGTTCCTGTCAGTCTGATTAATCACTGGACTTCATCATACATTCCTCAGTTAGTGGAGCTCATGTGGGATTCAGTAAAGTTTGTGAAGCTTCTTAGCTAGTTATTTTGTTACTGGACTCACCCCATTCTGGCTGGATAGTTTCCTCCCTCTCCCAGTGGTGGTGTCCCTGTCGCCCTGGGGGGTAACTCCTCAAGTTGAGTGAGGAACCCTGCTCCTCCTCCTCTGGCTGCTATTCTTCCTCCCAGCTCCTCCTCCTCCTCCTCCACCTCAGGGTCTCGTGCTCTCATCTCACAGTGAGCACTGATCATTAAGCCCAGTACCAGCACCAGCTCTCCCACTGCTACCATGTCTGCTCCCAGCCACATCACCCAGTGGAAGTTCGCACGACCACCAGCTGCTTTTAAATAGCTGGAGAAGAGAGAGAGGAGGAGGAGGAAGAGGGAGGAGGGGAGAGGACACACCTCCTGCTTCCTCTGCTGTTATAATGTGTTATTAAGACCCCCTCCTTCTTTGTGGGTCAGAGGGACTGCTCCATCCAACAGTTATTGAGAAAATGTAGTTTGACCAAAGACTTTGTATATTGAGAGGAAAGCCGCATGGTCTTAAAAGATAAAACGAGCATCCTTTCCAAAGGCCAGCAGGGGGCAACTCAGCTGGTTGAAGAAACAAGTGCAACAGTACAGTATGAGGAAATTAGCCCACTTCCAACTTGATTTATCACCCTAGTTGATCTTTTCCTAAAGAATTTAAGAAGAAAAAGTTTCATTAGCTGGTTATTATTCTTACATATTATGGCGTGATCTTTTTGTGAAATGTAGTTCCATCAATTAATCAATCAATCAATGTCCCTATACAATCTTTATTTGTATAGCGTCAATTCATTACAGCATTCATTAAAGCAGGCAAAGGACCTTACTCTTTGTCTATTAACATTACAAAAGAGCAGGTAAAAAGACCATGTTTGTTGCTATGTTACAAAAAGCAGATGAAAAAGACTTTACTTATTGCTAACAGAAAACATATTGGAGAAAATGTTTTAGAACACATGGGTTTAAGTCAATGGGCCTCACTGGCATGAGTGCACTCTGAAGAACAACAATGATCCAGTAATCAATAAATCAATCTATTATTTAGGGAGATGGGGACATAAACAAACAAATAGAGCAACAACAACAAAAACAACAACAGACATATTGATACAATTCCATTCGTAAAAATGTGTATACTATTAGAAAACCCAATATTTGCAACAAATACAAATAATATTAATGCTTATTACTAAGCAGTAAGAAGTCCAAAGCAATAATTCACGAGGCCCTACAAACAGGGGAGTTCAAAACTCCCTTAGTTCATGCAATATTCACTGCGTCACCACTTTAAGATTAGCTAAGGCTAAAGGAATTTTTAACTGATTTCCCAGCTTCAGTGGCAATTCATTGAGAAATTTGGTCAAGTACCTCTGCTTGTACTGATCTTCTGCTCAAATTATTTGGTAATGTTGGGCAATAACATAGCCAGCCTTATGTAGAATACTTTTGGGTCAGCCCTTACTATTTTAAACACGATTAAAATCTAGCATTAAAAATTGTAATTACACAGTCTGTCTGCTCTGAGGGGACAAAAAACACTGATGACGGAGAGAAATTGAGGAAGACAGTAGCTGATGTTGCCAAGTAAAAGTAAACATTTATCACGAGTAAACGACAGATAGTAAGATAGTAATTACAACAAATGTATGTTTTCAACCTTGATTTAAAAGAACAGAGTTTCAGTAGAACAGCAGTTTCTGGGAGTTTATTTCAGATATATGGAGAATAGAAACTGAATATTGCTTCTCCATGTTTGATTTTGACTCTGAGGACAGAAGGCTGATCAGTCTTAGACCACCTGACTGGTGCTGATGGTTCATAATGAATGTGAAGATCCCTGATACACAGTTGTTTGTTTAGTTTATTTTTGCTTTCCTGTGAGATCATGAGAGGTGGAACATCAGTTCTTCTTACAACCATTATAATATTCGTTATATCCTGATATGGATGGAGTTGCCTTTGTCTTCAGCTTTGTACTGTGTTATAAAATAAGTGTGTGCGAGTGTGTACAATTTCTCCTTTTGTCTGTAACGCAACTGAATTTCAAAATTAGTTACGATTTTAAAGCTCTCAATTCTGATCTGGCCTCACTCAATCTCGGACTTTCTTCATCCACTTCCTGTTGTAGTGATAAGAGAAGAGGAAATCCACTGACCTGCAAGAGAAACAACCTCCTTCCTTTGTGTGTGCGCGTGTGTATTCCTGCTCTTCTATCTTTGTGGGGACCATTAAAAGCGGAGTGAGGACATTATGTTATAGGTTCCAACATTACATTTATGGCCTTTTGGGGGAATAAGCAGTGGTTTTGGCAAAACTGTGTTTTAATTTATACAGATTGCTCAGCAATAAAAGTAAAGCAAAGTCATCATGCACACTTATCTGTTAAAGCAGTTTGTCATAACATGGTTTTGTACCAACCACTTAAAAACTAAGAGTAAATACAGGAACGCTAACACTGACAAAAACCTACCTTACAATAGCCAAACTAACAGTTAAGAAATGTTGATTTTGGTGATTTCTGAAGGCAAACTGGTACCTTCTATCTACTTGCTGATCATACTATCGAAAATTTGATGTAGTGTTTTCCAATGAAAATATCATTGTGCTTTTATTTTACAGACAAAGGTTTCAGTTAAAATCAATCTTTGCCATGGAAAATGTAAACATTAAACGTACATTTTTAAAGGGTGCTGTTACTAGCCTTGTCTGACACAAACTCTGCAGGATTTATAAAACATTTACAAAACACTCACAAAAATGTGCTCTCACTGATGTGTCTGATGTGCTTGTAGATACATGTATGGAGCCATCAACCTTCTTCAGTCAATAGTAAATTCAGTCTTTTTCATAAGAGGGGGAGCTCGGACACCCCCAATCATTTGTACAATGTGTTCTAATGTTTAAACTTTGACTTGAGCTCTCTAAAAGATGCAAAGGTAACATATAAGTGGAAAAACACAGCAGTTTCAACCACGCCCTCTCTGGAAGGTATGTGACTCTAGGTAAGGTACGGTAAGGTAGGCTTTATTGTCAAATATGCTCCATGTTAACATACAGCACAGATGAAATTGCAATCCCCTCAACCCACAGTGCAAACCTGCAGTGCATTTTAAAAAAAAAGCACTAAAGAATAACAATAAACATGACAATACATGCCTAATTGTTCACAATAAAAAGGAAGTCTTAGAAGGCATAACAAACTCCTATCTGTGGTAGTGTAATTCACCATGGGGAGGAGTTACTTCCCTTTGTGATGTCATGAAGGGACAATCTCCAAACGGCCTGTTTGAGCACACATTTTCTGAAAAGATAGAAGAAAATGACTTTGCCTCTAGTTTGGGGGTTTGTAGACAGGCTATAGTGACACATTATTGTTCGTGGTCCAACCAAGATTTGTAGTGTAGTTTGGCTGTCTTATAACAAATGACTGACTGTTCTAATGTCAATTTGTTTGAAACATTTGTTGTAAATAAACATTTCCTGGCAGTACGTTTCTGGTTAGAGGGACTTAACACTCAATCTTTTGTGAGTGTCACATTTTGCTTAGTTGTTTGAGCAGAGGCATTTTATACAGAGGCTCAAGTTGTCTTTATGTCAGATCAGCTCTGTGCCTTGCCAATTTGATGCATGTCTATCCCACTCCTTCCTCTCTTACATTTCCTGTCACTCTTTAGCCAATCTCTCCCAACAATTACAGAACAAATGGTCAAACAAAGCAGATAAACGTTAGCACAAATGTAGAGCAGGAGGAATAGCCAGGGAGACGAAGGCTATGATGGTTCCTGCCAGGCTGACCAAGCAGGGGACTTTTCCACTGGGAGAGGGGGGATGGTTTGTTTGTTAGGTGGGTGGGGGTCATTTCCGAGGATTGTTTTAGAGCTGTGAGGAGGACGAAGAGGAGGTGCAATTTTAAATATGTGCCAGTGAAAAAGAAAGTATGAGAGATACATAAAACCCTAATAAGTTTATAAATGAAATAAAAGTATTCCGAAAGATATTTTTTGTTTAGAGAGGTGATCAAATCAATGTAATTGATTTAGTCATACACTGAGGAGGCCTTGGTTCAGAAATACTCATGATACTAAGTTCATAGATTCAATCTCATACAGGTGAACAATGTTTAATATAAATATTTTTGATGAGCTCATACTCATACTGCTAGCATTCAAGGTTCAAGTGGCCTTATCGGACCTTACCTGTCAGAACATGCTACACAACTCCTGGTACAGGCTCTTGTGATATCACACATTGACTATTGCAGCTTTTTTACTGGCAGGCCTTCCTACATAATTATCAAACCTCTTAACATTCTTTAAATTACTTTTAAGTTAACATGGGCTGCCCCTTCCTATATTTCTGAGCTTTTAACCTCTTATGAACCAGGACAGGTTTACTTTAATTAGTCTGATTTTATTGTTTGTTTGTTTGTTTGTTTACTTTCTGTATGTTGCTTTTATTGTCTCTTTAACTTTTATTGTCAGCTGTGAAGCTGTCTGTACGTGAATACAAAAGTGGTATACAAACAAAGTATTAATATTATTATCATACTTGGTGACATTGGTGAAATCAGGACATCTAATGGTTGAATGGGAAAGAGAATTTTATTTTGTATCTTTAAATCATTTAAATTTAGATTGTAATTTTTTATATTGAGTTTTAACCATTATTTTGTCAGACTCACCTTTTTATTTTGGAGATTTGAGCTGGTTCAACTCAAAATTTATAAATAAGGAAATGCTTCCTGTTCAAAGAAAATACTGCTGATTTGATTATTTTTATAAAAAGTACTTCTGTACATTCTGCACAGATAACTTCAACAACTAATAAACCATGTACCACTTTTAACACTGTTTACTTGGAAAATGTTCTGGATTAGTATATGAATCAGTTTTAAAACTTCAAGAGTTCAGCTCTGCCTCTTGAGGCTTTAAAACATGTGTTCTTCCTCTGAACATAATGCTGTGCTGTAACAGATCATGTTATGCAACTTGTTTACAACTTAACATCAAGTTACACGAATGAAGGGCTCACATGTCATTGAGCATTGAGCTAAATAAATAAAAACAATTAAATAATTTTGTTTCAGATCCTCTGTTTACCACAGGATGGCGCCTGTAGCACACACAAGCTGCTGCACTGTTGTGCTCTGACCCTCTGAACACGCTGATACTGTAGATCACAGGAGCATTCATGCCACATCCCATTCACTTATCAGAAGTTACATTTGGGTACAATGTCATGGAGAAATAGCTTGCTATTACTGTTTTAAGGAAACGGTTATATAATATTCTGTGTTGTCAGATGTCAAAATATTTTAGAATTGTGTTCAGAATTTAAATAAAGATCATCTTTTAGGCTCTTATATATTTCGTTGTCCATATATTTAATCTTTTGTCTCTTACTCTTCCATACATTCAAAGGACAAGATAATGTAAGGATTCACCCTTTGTAGAAGGTGTTTAATCATCACAAATGGTCACTTCTTATCATCCATTGTCAGCTCTAACTCCTCCCACCTAGCAGAGTACCCAGGGTAAAACTAGCATATGAGAGGTCTTAGCTGGGCTGCAGTACAACTCCAGAAAGGGCCCCATCCCCCGAGCAGTTTTTGAGTTATAAGATTTTATATTTTAATTTCAGCCCTCCCATATGTACCGATTATGAGTTTGTCCCATTCTGCTTTTTACTTTTACAAATGGAATTTTTATTTGAGAACAGATTGGTTGTTACAAATAAAACATGTGGTGCCTCAGCTCTGCCCACTGATATACAGATACTTACAGGTTTTTAGCAGCAATATGTGGGAAATGTGAGACACATCTGGATCACCGTCCTCCAACCTATACGACTCCACTGGTCATTTGTGCAAGCGTCAAATTACGACCCATATTTACGTTTCAGAGTCAAGTGACCTCTAGCGGACGTATAAATAACCTCGATCCGGTAAATGTATGTTTGTCATCGAATGACGCTTGACCCCTAACCCTAAACCAAGTCCAAGCTAGCTAACTTTTCCCCAAAAGAATAGTTAATTACCACTTAAGCGCATCAAGCAGTGTGACGGTGCAGGGTGACGATTACTGGCATTTCTCTGTTCGCCGGTAGGGGCGCTAATTTAGGAAGGATCAATTTGATTGAGGTTGACCTGAGGTCCGTTCAACATTGCTTGAGTTGTTGCTGAGTTTGCAGAAACTCTCATGTCACTGATGTTATGAATCCAAAATGATTACAGAGAGGCATGTGTGAAACTCATTAAAACATTCAAACAACCAATTAGCAGGCAGGTGTTGGATTCCACACAGATGTGATTTGGAGCGAGTTGTACCATCCTGAGATCATCCGAGAACTGCACTTCACAAACACTCAAAAACCCTTCTCATAAATGAGTCCGCCGTCTGTTACATCTGTGTATGTCTCAGATTTCACAATATCTTTTGGGCAAGCCTTTAGATCTCAAACAACAGGACTGTATCCATGGGACTCGCTATCTGGTGATTACAAATCAGACATCAACCATGTGGTTGGGGCTGACAATTTAATGTTAGTTGTAATTTCTTCATAAAAATGTTTTGTCAATAATATGAAATACAATAAAGAAAACTCTATTAAAGTCTTGGCAATGCATTTATGGCAAACAACTTTATAATGCAGAGGGTCTCTAGAGTTCATCTGGCTTCATCTGTCCCTGTCGCTTTACAGTATGTGAGGAGTGAAATGTGTGTGTTGCAAACTGAGGCCTGTACTGTTGGATTATAAATCTGGGTATATTTAAGTTATCTGTCTCAACTTGACCTTAATAAAATGGACGTGGTTGCTGCATAAAGTATGACCAATCACAAACAAGCTCAAGTCTACTGGCAGCAGAGACACATTTTTATCAATAATTTAATCCTAATATTATATTTCAGTGAAAAGATTTTAAGAACTGAATTGAACCTTCTAAGTAATGAACACACAGCCAAGGCAGTTAGTTTATAAAAAGAATTGTAAAGAAAAAAAATAGAGTCTAAAGTGTATATTTTTGTGTTTGACGCACAAGTGAGGGGAAAAAAGTGTTTTGATTTCCTTACACAGATTAATAACATAAATCTTCAATAAGTGTGTGTGTGTGTGTGGTGTACAGTATGTGTCTGTGCAACTGTGCTGCCATCATAGAATTATTTATGGAAATCAATAAAGTATTGCATTACTCAAAAGTGTGCGTGTGCGCGTGCGTCTGCAGGCTGATTCTAGCTATTATCAGTGATATTGGGCGGACAGCTCTCAACGCCAGGGGAACCCACAGCAGCCCATTATGCTGCTGCTCATCGGCCGCCAATCTATCCTAGAAAAAAAAAAAGGGTCTAAAAATATACCGGCACCAGCTGATAGCCAATCAGAGTAGGGGTGAGGCAGCCATGGGTTTGTCGGGGAGAACTCTGTGCGTGTGTGTGTGTGTGTTATATGCTGAGTCACCTACAGGTTCCCATCAGGACAGAAAGGGAGGAGGGACGTCTCTTCTCCTCCCGTCCTTTTCACCTTCCCAGTCTCATTTCTCCAGAACCCTTTTTCCCTTCCTGTTTTTGGTCATCACTGATCCAACGTAATGATTTTGTATCAACATTTTATCAGCATGCTCGCTGGCTAGCTAACCGTATCTGCCGAGCTGGCTTTTAACACAAAAAGGTTTATTTTTAAGGGGTCTTTTCATGCCTTTATTTTAGAGACAGTGCAGAGGACAGAGTCACAAATCAGGAACAGACAGACAGAGAGAGATACAGTAGGTAACAACATGAGGGAAATAAGCCACAGGTCACACTCGAACCCGCCTGTTGAACTGTTTAATATTACATCATTAACTAACAATCATTAAAAATAAATGAAGCTGTACACAGCTTCATTGTATTTTCTATTTGCCACCATGTTTCACTCGGTTCGCTTTTTATACTGTGAATATGTCCTATTACACAAAGCTTTTATCAAAAGCTAAAACTTTCACTAGAGTATACTCTGTCACTCTATGAATACCCTCCCCTGGTCTTAACATCAGGCTATTACAACCATGTGAATAAGAAACTCAGGAAAATTTCAGGGAGAGACTTCTCAGGATTGAATGTGTGAAAACTCCTGACTGTAAAAAATCATAGTCCTCTTGATGAAAATGGTGTATTCTATACTCTACCTCCAACATTTTTTCCTCACCACAAGAGTAAGTACATACGTGTATGTTGAGTAGGACGTAAGAAGTATCTGTTTGCTCGATAATGTCATAATTGCAGATTTTTTTTTAACTTGCTTGGTGGAGCCTTTGCAGCTTTGCTAAAGTTGCACTTAACTCCAAACATATTAAACGAAGTCGGCTAACATTATCTACTTGTTTGTTCTGTCTTTAGAAGAGGGAGGAGAAGATGACAGTCTAGTTGTCTAGTTGGCAGATGTTAGCTTGTGTGTAGGTATATTTGTGTGTGTAGTTGTGTTTATGTATTTGTTTGCCAGAGTGTTTAAACAAACACTTTGCCATAAATAATGGACCTTATAGTACAAAATATAATATAACCGAGTGTTTTAGAAATACAATGTTACTTCCCGCTACTGATGTTCTCAGTACTTAGTACATAAGTATTAGATTTAGATTACTTAAAAAAAAAAGACTTGCAGTGCACTAAAAAACCATGCTAGCAATTTCAGTTTTAAAGGGAATGTATTCTAAAAAAAATCCACTTTTTCAAGGCTTTTAAACATATTACATTTGGGTGATATAAATCCGTCCAGTCCTTTTTGTTTGTGGTCTGAATAAGTCTAAAAAATGTAAAAAAAAAACTCCAGTTCAGTTTTCTTTGCCCATGGACTCCACCCCAAACCTAGAGCAAAACTTTTATGCAGGTCTGCAATTATTAGTCTCGCTACAGAGGAGTGATGTCTAACAGGAAAACTCAGGGGGTTTCATTACATTTAAAGCGATATACACACCAAAACGAAGCGTTCTGAGAGCTGGTTTCTACAGGGTCACAAACCTTCTCTGGTGCTTGATTCATGTTATATTTTGACCAAAGCACAGCACAGATGTTTCATTCAGACCACAGGGGGACAGTTTGAAAAGTTGGAAAAGGGTGTATGTCCTCATGTAATTTTACAGAGGTTTCAGTGATCTGTTTGCAAGGTGTGTACAATTGAGTGTGTCACGTTATTCTACAAAGCAACTGCAGGATAGTTGCCATGGAAGAGCCTGGGCCTGGACCAAGTGGGAAAACACAACAGCTCACAAGATCTCCTCAGCAGAGCTCTGGAAGGCAGAAGCTCTCCGCTTCAAGTTCCTGGTCATGTCAGTGTACAATGTCCTTCCTAGCCATACCAATCTGTACACCTGATGATAAGACCCGAAACACCCAATGACGATGTGTCCAGACTTCACCACAAGGTCTTTTTACATAAGGAAAGCTTACAAATATATGAAAAGTAACATGGAACTATAAAATATCAAACTCCAGATCAAATCTTCATTAGCTGAAAAAGTATTGGAGAGACAACTTTTGGTAGGTGTAAATCTAAAGGATTTATAAAGCTGAAGAGCAGCAAATTGCAAGAACTGAGGGCACACATATTACATGTACAGTAATCTCTCTCTTCTTCTTTCCAACGATTTTCTCTCTGTCTTTACTACAACTCAATTTCCTTCTATCCCTCTCTCTTTCCATATCATCCACTTCTTTCTTGTCTTTTAATACCAATAGCTCTTAACCTCTCTGAACTAATTGACCCTCTCTCCCTCTCGCTCTCTGTCTGTCTTTCTCTTGCTCTCTTTCTCTGCTACACAACAAGAGTCCCAAGTTGCTGCTATATGTCACTGTCTCTCTTTCACAGACTCTCTCCCTCCCTTTCTCAACAGCATTACTTACTCTCCCTCTCTCACGTGCACTCTCTCCACCCCTTTTCCCTCTCATCCATTAGCTGGGAGAACAGATCGCAGACAGAAGAGCAGCAGCGAGACAACTGAGACAGACAGCAGAAGAGGAAGAAGAGAGGGAGAAAGAAGAACAGAGAAAACAAACCCGAGAAAAATAAAGCAACATGGATGCCCTGAAGAAAGGACTCAACATTGCCAAGGACGGAGTGGTTGCTGCTGCAGAGAAGACGAAGGCCGGAGTTGGGGAGGCCGCCAACAAGACCAAGGAGGGGGTCCTCTATGTTGGTGAGAGGGCAGATGGGTGGACGGCTCGGAAGAGGGATGGATGAAAAGTTTGATTAAAAAAACAAAATGTAAATGTGTTTTTAGGAATTATTACAAAACGTGTAAGAAACATGGTTAAAGAAGTAAAATCTTAGACAGAAATTAAGATAGAAAAGACAGTTTGGAGGTAAATTGATGCTGTGAGTGAATACATGTTTGACATTTGGCCTAGTGATATTAAACCGATCCATGAGATATAAAGGAAGGATGGAGGGAGTGGTTGATGGTAAACTACAACTACTGTTTGTAGCCGTATTGAGGGAAGACAGAAAGATGACTTGAAAGAAAATTGCAGATAAAAGGGTATATTTAACATTAACACATTAAAATAATCAGAAATGTATGTTTAAGGGTAAGTAAGGCAGGATGGTTGTGGGATGAGGGGCTGAATCTCACACAGACACTAACTGGGATGTTAAATGGAGGGATAGCAAACTAAAAGGAGTGGCAGGCTGAGGACAAGAAGCTGACTCGTTAAATATTCAAAGTAGAATTCGTCATGAGATTGCGCATTAAATTTTAAGACATTGAAATCTATTTGTGAGGAGAGAAAGGACGGGGGGTAGCAGATGAAGGGATGCAAGAAGGGCTGAAGAGATTCAGCCCGTTTCATCTGAATCTAGTCACAGTATCTGCTGGGTTTATGATGAAGGACGAATGGGTGGGTCACTAGTGAATTTCAGCAAGCTGAATTGATGAAGGGAAGGAAGGAGTTCTGAAGGGAGTGGCAGGGTGAGGACTTGTGATGTGTTGGTCGCAAGCCAGTTTAAAGAGCCTCTTTCAAGTGAATGATAGGAGCCGGCTTACGTCTGTGAGCCTTTTTTTTTTTTTAGTAAAGTAAAGGCAGAATGCAGAATTTGCCAAATGAAGCTTTCATATCGAGCTGGTTCCACAAATAACCTTCACAGAGACACATGACACCTGTGCATCCAGCAGTTAAGTGGGAAGAAAAAAGATCTCTCATTGGGTCGTTTCAGAGTTACAGGGATCTGTAAATGCAATGAAAATGAAATTCTACATCTGGCTTAATTATAAAAGGTATAAGTGGTCAAATGAATATCCGTTTAGGAGCCACAAGAGCCGACTCTTCTTGGTGAGCTGAGCCAAATGATCTGGCTCACTAAAAAGAACCGCAATTCCCATGACTAGCGAGGACTAGCGAGGAGTTTATTATAAAAATCAGAAAAAAAGGAGACGCGTGTAAAAAGAGTCATGAAGACATTTGAATTTGAGGATTGGGAAACATTTCTTGAGCAGGATCGAATCAGGAAATTACTGGAAGAGCATGACTTAGCACTAAAAAATAATCTACAGGACCGGGACCATGCCGTATCATAAATATTAACATCTAAAGAACCTCACATCTGTCACAACATCGAAATACATCTTTAAAGGATCTCAAACATGTTTCACATTTATAACTTTTCAACATCAAATATGGGTTTATAATGACACCTGCAGAACTTGATACATGATGCAGTGTCAATATGATATCAAGGTGAAGGTGGTAACTCTAGCATGTGAAAACAGTGTAAATGATGATGTTTACAGGACTGGACAAATAATGGAGCACTGATTGATTTGCAGGGACTTAAACAAAAGGCAGCGTCAGTATAAACATTTTATGGACTCACACTCATATCTCATCTTTTTTCATATACAACAATTATTAAAAATCATTTTGACAAGTGACATTTATTTTTAATGTATTTTATTTTAAACATACAGTGCAGACAGGTCTGGTCCTCATCACCATCATCGTATGATATTTGAAAGAATAACTCAGTTTGTGGCCAATAGCCAGTTTAAGGTTGTAGAAAAAACAATTCTTCATAATCAGACAAATTGTCCTGAGTCACACTTGTGTTATTATGATGCATTACATTATGACAAAAGAGGAGCCTTTTCAAAGTCATGTTTTTAAAAGAAAGCTTGTGATCTCTTCAGGACTAATATGATGTACATGATTTTCCCTTTGAACTCGTTGTGTTTGAGTTTGCCTAACATGACACATCAATATGAACGTTGCCCATGCATACTATAGAACGCTGCTGCTGGATAAATATATCATGCAGCCCTACTCCTCACTTTCTGCGTTTACAGCACAGCTACTGATCAGCTAGCAGCTTTTATTTTTTTGTTTTCTGCTGTAAAGGGAAACATAAAATAACTAAACTGCTTTGAGTTTAAGAAAAAAACACACAGCAACTTCCCTCAGTGTTTTTTATTTCTGAGGGTGTGTGTATTTATTCTCTGGTGCCCTGACAAAACACGCACTGGTCCACAGGAAGTGATGACACACTCCTCTGGGTTGCTTGTTGTTGTATCTTAATCCGTACTGCATGCTGCTAATGGATGATAAAAGTAGGGCTTAGCAGGTACAGCAGTGGTTTGTGTTGATGTGAGTGGTTGAAACATTTAAATCATCTTTAAGTGTTTCTATCACATTGATCCATCTGCAACATGATGCTGATTTAACAAAATAAAATCAATAAATGTTTGAAAAGGTCGCTGGTTTGCAGAGGGAGTTCAGTGATCTGATTCCATTAAAAGCATGCGCTACTTAAAGTTGTTTATCGTGTTGTCCTGTTGTAGACATGATAAATTATGAGTTTTTACAAACCCCACTGACCCATTTATTTCAAGTCAAATTTCCACAAACCTGAAACCATGGACAACTCTTCACATCTGCTTGTTGTTGTATCCACAAATGTATTCTGATACTAATCCTAAGAGCTCAAACTCAGTGCTGATCAGGACTTCATCGATAGACCTTTTTTTCCGCAGTGCTAGGATCAGTCATCGTGTATTTGTACATTCGTACGGATAGATTATGCGACACCTTGAATCTGTATGAATCCTAGTCACGTTCTGAGAATTCACATTAAGTTTCGGTGTTGCAGAAGCAGGGTACAGCAGGAGCTCCACGTAGACACACAGAGTCCACACAGGGGCGCAGTTAGTAGAGTCCAGCATCTCTCAACTGGAAGGCTCACTTAACATGTTTTTGGTTGTTGTTTTGAGGACATAAATGAACTCTAGACATGGAAATCAAAAGCATTATCTTTGAGTGTTGGGACACTTTTGGTTTAAGAATCGAAGTAATAAGTCTATATCAGCTTTGAAGACAAGCTGTTCAGGAGAACCTGGAAGTTTAGGTTCATATTGGTGCGTTTCTTCTGTTTTTGGATCTACCGAAATCTAGATGTTCAATCTCAGCGAGCTTGTTGGCCAAGTTGAACTCTTCAAACAACAATTGCATTAATGACTATAAATGCACTGATGTTTCTTCCGACGAAGAAGGAAGGAAACAAATCCATTAGAGGAGATAAAACCTGCGGGCGTATTAAATGTACATTATATCTGGTTCTAAACTTCCTTCCTGTAACTGATGTGTGGCAGATAGAGCAGCTAAAGTTCAGTGATGAGCATCGGTCCAACACTCTCGTCTGCTGCCTGTCTGGAACAAGCTGCTGTTTCCATGCTCTGCTTCTGTTTTAGGGTTTTTTGTAGTGTGATCAGCAGACAGTGAATCACACACTTTATTCACTCAAACAAAGAATCTGTTCAGTCTGATCCGTCACATGTCTGAGCGGCCTGCCGCCCACTGGGAGAACTATTACTCCCGATTTGAATTTGTACAAAACAACAACATCCTTCATCCTTTAATGACCTCCCTCTACATAATGGGCCAAAGCCACACATCCGAGTGAGGTGTTGCCACTTTTTGCACCAAATTCTCAGATCTGGGCCTGAGATATTATAACAACATATCAATGTGCAAAAGCACAAAACTGTGGAAAATAAAAACATCATGCTGGCCGTATTATTCCAGGTGTAGACCACGACACAAGAGTTATAGCATTTTAGTTTTTAAAGGTCAAAACTGAATATTTCTTAGCTAAGAGACATAAAAAAAACAACTTGCTATTCCTAAGCTTAACATAGAATGCTTTACATGTTTCATCTTTTTTCCTCTGATTGCCAGGAAGGGTAATCTTGTTCCATTGGGCCCAAAACCCCTTTGGCCTGTGCCAAACATAATTTCGCTAAAAAAAAAAAATCACAAAGTCATGGATAACGTTGTTTTCACTGAGAAAAGACACGGCTTGATACTCAATGATTCCCCATTTCACAGTTCACACATTAAAAACCCAGTGGGCCACTTATTAAAAGTTAACAGTAACTCTTCACTTGACTCATAATAACAATCATTTTCTAAACTATTCTAAAATAAAGAGCAGTCAAAAAAAACGGTGTTGCCACACTGCTTTTCTGACTGAACACAAATTAACTCCAAAGGCCAATTGTAGAGACAACTTTTGACCACTTTTGGCAAAGAGGGATTTCTCCTAAGAGCAGAGCAAATTAAAGGGAAAGAGTCAACATGTAGTAACTCATCCTAGTAGATTATAAATTCAAGCATTCAAACAACTTCTCTAATGACTGTACATATAAACTAAAAATACTTGGAATAATAATAATTTAAAAAAGCCTTCCTTCTCTTTAAATCAATTAAATTATTGATAACACATGAACTTAAATTATTGAATGCAGATGTTATTAAAATCAAACAAATAATCCTGCAGACCTTCCTCGACCTTTCCACTGTTTCGGAGTTTCTCCCTCCAGGCACCAACGACATTATTCCACTTGAGAAAAGAGCATGATAATCTTTAATTGACTCGCCCTGTGTGCCTGTTGGTCAGACTGGCATCGAACAAAGCACAAGGATAGCGAAACAATCCTGAATGCTTGTCATCCATACAGTACTTAAATTAATTTACACTGTAAAAATTAATCAACCAGAAATTATTTAGAATATTCAAGGGTATAATATCATAAAGCCTTTCACTAAATAACGTAAAAAGAGGGACTTTATTTATTTCAACAAACATGTTTTGTTTTTCTTCTTTTTCAGGAAACAAGACGATGGAGGGAGTGGTAACAGGTGTTAACACTGGTAAGTTAAACACTGGCTGCACCCAAAATCACAAATGCTTTTGCAAGTCTGTCCAAAATCTCTTTACACTGAGTTGCCAAATATGTTTGGCAATAAATCAATATCGTAAAGTCTAATAATAAAGTATAGATAAAGTATTATACATACATACCTAAAATTAGTCAGTGGACTTATACTGTTTCCTGTTATTCAGTTTCTCAGAAGACGAATGAACAAGCCAATATTGTTGCCGATTCCGCTGTTACCGGAGCGAACGAGGTTGCCCAGGCAACAGTGGAGGGGGTGGAGAATGCAGCGCTGGCGAGTGGTTTTGTCCGCTCGGTGAGTACATCATTTCACATGATCTCATTTGAAGCAACTTTATGTAGGAAATCTGGTTGTGCTATCACGTCTCTGAGTATAACTGCACTTTTAACAACACACGGTGTAGTTTTGTTTTCCCCAGTACCCCCCTCACACCCTACCTGCGTTTTTTAACAAGAAAAAGGGCGTTTATGAGTAGAGTCAAAGACCCATGTCGAATGACACGGCATGCTTATGTTACCAGATTTTGTGCAAATATGAGTCGACTAGTGCCTACAGCTGGTTGTAGAAACAACTACTGGCAGAGATGGATTTATTTATTTACAGATAAGAGATGTAGATAGGTTGACTTGGGTAAGGAAACTTTCTGTGCCAAATAAAGCTGCTAAATAAAAGACAACAATGACACTGATAATGATGGAGCCCAATGGTACATTATGTCACAACCTGTTATGAATAATATGTGCATTTTTCTTTGCCTGTGAATAGTTGTTGTGCTAGTATTATATGACAGAAAAGTTACATATTGTTGCTTTTAACAACAATGGCCATCAGTGTCGTATGAAGTTACAGTAAATAAAGGGTATTGGCCTTGACACAAGACCCCTCCTCAGTATTGGAATTCTGTTTCCAATGTCATGATTAATTGTTTTAATTATTTTAATGGTAAATCAAATGTATTACATTCAGAAATGTTTTCAAAATACAAGAGGCAGTATTTTTAAAGGCACAGCAACAATCGTTTAAACAACAGACAAACGTGAAAAAGTATACCCTGTGACTTTGTCTTTACCCTTTTTCTTAGATGTACCTGAAACCCATCAAATATAATAATTTTTTCAAAGAAAATGAAAGCCCATGATGGACAGAAATGTTATTTGAACAAAAACATGACTTAAGTATGGGGCATATATAGGACAATTTATTCAATTTAATATATTTCCTCTGCCTCTTTTGTAAAACTTCAATAGGAGCAGTGATTAATCAAATATTTTAAGATGTGTTGTTAACTTTCATTTTGTGTTTTTCTTCATTCCTAAATATGGCGTGATGTGCTTGAAAAAGGAGGAGGCGGGACAAGTGGCTGAGGAGGTGCCGGATTAGTCAGGGCTCTTAAATGAAAGCATGGCATGATGCTTGTTGCCTAACACAACTTACTGACTTTAAAAACCCTTTCCAAAACTCTGTATGATTATGACATCTCTGCTGCTTTTTCAGCATTATTCACAGGATGGGGATGTGGAACTGGATCCTGCTGGCTGACAGGGAACTTTTGCAAGAATTTCAGTATTTTCATTGTGCAAACTCTGTGTTGGCAGTGAAGCTGGTTCTGATCTCAGTGACATTATTTGTACATTTCTGATTCTGGTTCATGTTACACTGAATCAAAGGTTTATTATGGCTCGGCACAAAAATATCAAAGTACAAGTCTAATAGTTAAACTATGCATTGTCTGATCCTACCACAAGATGAAAGAAAGAAAAACATTTATCTTTTTTTAAGGAGGTGAGATCCACAATTTCTGCTACAATTACTCAAGACATCAGGCTCATCAAAGACATAAATCCATGCCTGGAGGCACAAATATGCCAATTAATTTGCATTGCACTTCACAAAAAAAATGTTTTTTGTTTAGGATTGTGCATACCTTCATTTTACCTGTGTACAGGTTCAGATCAAGCCTCAACAATACTTAATTATTCAGCTGTTAATTTTTAAAGTAAAGATGATAATAGAAAAAGAACACATATTTCTTTATGCAGTGTAAAATGTTATTTCCACAGATAATGTTATAAGTTTTTATTTATTTTTGTAACATTTTCTGGACTCGTCCCTCCAGGTTTGCACAAAGTGCTCCCTGGCATAACCCCACTTTAAAAAGCATGGTAGTAGCTACCAGGAGTGTTCTGTCAGCACCACAGAGTTCAGAGCTTTTCTTGCTCTCACTGGTCTATGCATGTGTTTCCAATGCACGTGCTGTGGTCTGACTATACGGCGAATGCTAGCAGTGTAATTCTGCTCCAATACAAATTCGTAACACGTCTATTGTCGACACCGCCTGCTGCAAGTATGCATCAAGCTAAACAGAGCTAATTGACCTGGAACTGGAACTCAGACAAGGGAACATGTAGAGCTTCCTACCATTTTCAAAATAAAACACAATGTACAGATTGTTGATCATATGTACAATCACTTTCTCAACAACATGTGAAAACAGGCAACAAATAATCAGCAAATCAACCTCTAAAAGACAATGAAACATGTTGTACGCATGATGTTCTCATGATTTACCACATGATATCCCTGTGATGTTGTGAACCCACTAGTCTAGCTGCTCATGTCCAGGCTTTCACTTCAGAAATGGACCCAGTAGGTGAGCACTGTCAGAGCAAAACTATGATGGAAAAAGGCCAGATAGGCGAATGAATCCCAAGTTGAAGTCATTACCAAGAAGTTGAAAATAGACCAATTTGACCATGTATTTTTTGTAGTGTTATTGCTAAGACATCCTGTTCTGTCCACTTTATGGATCATTAATGCAGGAGGTGAAACCAGTCAGAGATTTTTAGGACTAACAAAGCATGAAGCAAGAAAATGCATGCTTTGTTAATGTATTTGTTCGCTAATTCTGCCATGTGCATCTTTTTGCTGATGACACTTTTCTTGTCTCTACTAACGTGTAGCCTGTAAACAGAGAACATGTTTTGTCACTTTCCAAGTATTTTTGACATTTATCTTAATGAAAAGGGGAGGACATACACCAGGGGGCCGAATGTTGGAGTGAAACATGAAGTATCAGCTTGAACGTGGCACTGCCAACACATAAACAATGACTAACATGGCTGTTTCTTTCAGCTCTATTCAATGGCTTCATCAAACTCTTATAAATGGAATTATTTCTGCATAGGACATGCAGAAATTATTTGGCTTTACCCTTAGGCACCTACAAAATGTGCTTATATTGCCAGTATAACCTTTATTGAAATGAAGTCACACTCCTCCCAAAGCAAATAGTGTATACTATGTGTTTTAAATCAGTATAGAAAGGTGTGCATTGCATGTGAAATCTGTAGTAAAAAGACACCATAACACAATCGATTGCTGAATGGAATGGGTCCTTTGCTGCGATTGCTTTGGGAAAGAGAGTTTTACAAGAACACACGTCTTTCCATGTCAACTGGGCAGAACGGTCAATCAACAAAAAACTTGTTAACACCAACGAAAATGTGTCTCTTATTCCCATCCGATTTCATGTCAACACCAAAACTCTTTATCGGCTTTGCACTACATAAACCTGCTCACACGTTCAGGTTCCTCAGTGAGCTCATTTGTCGACGGCAGGACACAGTGACTGGGCTGCAGTCATTATTCATAGTATTAGTTACAATTGTGTAATTCATAACAGTTTTATTTGTTCTGGGAGAAATGTAGCTTTGTATAGAGTGGATGAGAATCAAGTTTCTGTCATGTGACTTTGCTTTGTCCTTCCTGCAGACTGACCTCCCAAAAACAGACGTTGGCGGACAGACTGATCAGGATGCACAATAGGTGAGAAAATCACCCAAAGGATACTGGATACTTTTGGAATTCCTTTGAATGTTATACCTCTGGTTCTTCAGATAAAATGTTTGAGTAAGAAAAGCATTAGCTTATGGAAGAATACCAACACACCTTCTTAAGAAGTCTTATCAGGCATGTCTTAAAACATGTAAATAAAGCCCCGTTTCCACAAAGCGGCCTGGTATGGATCAGTACGGTTTGGTTCCCTAAAGACTGATCCTATTTGTGTTTCCACAGACAACGTGTGCCCTATTTGGTAGGCGCTGGTAAGCTAGATACCAATAGCCTCAATAGCGTTACATTAGAGCAGAGCGACGCAGTGTAGCCTACACCGCTAATAAATGTAGAAAAACACAACACAGTAAACAAAGAACAACATCCAGCAATTTATCTACTTTTTCATTGCAGCGCTATATGTATTTAGCGGCGGTGGTGCGCCCCTCCTGAAATATACCGCCGCAGCTGATTTTTATGAGAGGAAAAAGGAAAATAAATGAAAGAAGAGGGAGAAGAGGAAAAAGGACAGAGCTCCACCTTATCACTTTAGAAACTAAGATAATATTATTTGACCACGGCTGCTGACTTTTTTCTATTCAAGAGAGAGGAGAGGAGAAATAACTTCATAGTATTTCGCTATGGACGATTGATATCAGGACAGTTAATACACCTCTGAGTGAGAAACTGTGCATTGGCATGTCGCTCTTTGTAACCAAACTAAATCGATCTTTGTTTCAGAGAAGGTTGTGTGCCGCGAGAAAAATATAGCTGAAAGACCAATTGACTGGGTATTTAAACACGGCGGGGTTGTGTTTCTCTTTTAATGCCGCTGTAGTACGGGACCAATCAATGGACTGAAGTGTTTAGCTCCAACGTTTAGGGTCAGATCGATATTCTTGGCACCCCAAAAGAAGGGTAATATAAAGTAGGACAGTACAGGTCAGTAATTTGGGAATCTTTCCCGGCTTTAGTTCATTAAAATGCCACAAAATGCATGCTGAACAGAGACAAACCAAACTGAACCACTTGCTGGAAATGGGATTGGGGCAATGTTCAAACTTTTCCTTGAAAAGTCTTGCGAATCATCAGAAAAAAATGTAACTACTATTCAGTGAATCAATCATGAAACAGTAATTGTCAGAAAAGCTTAATGCAATAATTCAAAGTTCTTTCTGTCAAGTGTGCTGTTCATTGGATTTAATTCCCTTTCTTTTACTCTTGTTTCTTTCTCAGACAATCCTCCTTCAGAATCTGCATCTCTTCCTGTTGCTACCTGTCCAATGAGAAAAAACAGACTTACACTTTACACTTATTGCTATAGCTCAGCCCATCTGACCTCTTATGTTACCTAACCATGAAACAGTCTACATCTAATGTGTTAAACCTAACCTCATTAATACAAATCCTCGTCCTGCTGTTGTCATGGTAAATCGGCCTCTGCATCATACTCCACTCATGAGCAAAACACTCATGTCTGTTTTAAACTCTCAGAGATGAATTTAATCAGGTTATATGTATCCACATGTGTTCGGTCCATGTAGGTTGACATCACACAGCGTGATTTTACATTAGATGCTGAAAGCAACCTACAAGCTCTGCCCCTCCTGTAAATCATCTGGATGATGCTGCTCCTTACACACACCTGAAGCCTTTTTAATGCATGTCGATGTATGACAAACTCTTAAAATGCTAGAAAACACACACACACACACTCTCTCTCTCTAATGTAGAATTAACCCTGTAATTTATACACACAACACACACACACACACACACACACACACACACACTTACAGATTCTGTTTGTGAGTTCCTGTTTTCCTCTTAAAAAAACATACAAGTGAAATAAAAACAAGTTTTAAATCCACCTGCATGTCTTTGTTACTTTACTCATTCAGTGAGACTTTGTGTGGATGTAGCTCAGATGAAGCCAACGCCAATGCGCAAAATCCTGCAGTTCATCAAGTGTCCACTAGAGGCTGGCTCCAGGAGCCCCAAAAGTCACATCCACACCACAGTCCATTGTTTACAGCATAAATAAATACATTTCTACAGATTGGTACAAAAAAGTTTGGTAGGTTGTCAGGACCTCAGCTGCTTAAAGTGGGTCACTCTGATTTATTTGCACCTGCTCCAGTTAAACGTGCTTCTTCTCTACATTTTTGTCAAATACAAAAACCCCTTGATTCAGCACACTCTGTAAGTGTTAAAACATTTCATGATTCTTCAGATGTCAGTGTCTGTGTCTGTTGGTCGGAAAAACATCAAGCATGTGAAAGGCCTTACTGTAGGCTCTGGGACACAATGAGGACATTTTTTACTGTAGAATTTGTACAAATTATTTGATTCATTGAGAAAATAATCTATATTCATCTGCCCTGTTCACATGACTGAATTAAGATCCATCTCAACCAGCTCCATCAATATCATCCGATTTTGCTAAACATATCAGTAGTATTCATTTATTGATTAAATATAGGCCTTCCTAATATTGTACTTTATTTCACCGAACCTCAGAAATCCTTACTGACATATCTCTCAAGTTATGTGCAGCAACAATTTTACTTTGAGTGAGCGTGTATAATTTTTTTATTGTAGCCAAGAATCTGTGAATGAAATCCATTACTTTAATCTACAACATATACTGTATATATATTTGTTCTAAATTAAAACAGGCCAATAGTAGCTCAATATCTATGTCACTGTAGATAATTTTGGATCTTTTTTTGTGCTTTCCCGCCGGGAAAACCTCATGAACATTTTCCCAGGTACTTCAAAATGCTGTACAGACAGACTCTCAATTTTTTATTCAAAGTTTTCTTTCGTGTAATTAAAGTTTTGGGACACGTAATGAAACTAATGTTTTGAACAGGTTCACTAAGCTGCATGTAATTAATTCTGAAAGAACCAAACAGCCTCGCCCTGACTTAAGCATGCCTCATATGATAAAAATGTTCATGGGAGGCGTTTTTGGCTGGTTATGAAACCGTCTTATATCAACACTGATGGCTGCACATGACTTGCAAAAAACAGACTATCGTATTTGGTACAAATGTATGAATTAGATTTAATTATAAATGTATTATGTTGGGGCTCCCCCCTTGGAGGACATACAGCCTCCATACATGAGGCACTTACTCCATCTGCTCCGTTGTGTGTTACACAGTGGCAGATAGGAGGATCATACCTGTCATTGTGCAGCTTTAGCATCACTGGGAAACTGTGCTCTACTAGTCAGTACTAGTGAGCTGTTGGTGATCATTAGAACTGAATACAGAAGAAAACAGATATTACCAATAAAAGATGGCTACACACAGTTCAGGTACCATAGGATACCTTACGTTTATAATCAATGTCTTAACATGATTAACGACCTCAGCCACTGTCCAGTTAATGCAACAAATACAAGTTTTGGGTAAAAATAAGCCTTGATAATGTATTTGTTTACATGTATGGTATAAATGCACAGGTCATTTCCATGACTATCTCCAAGACAGACCAGTATTTTCAGATATTTTGGCTGATGTTAATGCCAAAAACCTCACACCTATACCAAAAGAAAAACCAGTTTCTCTGAGTTGCTCTGCGTCTTTGTGCTTATTGTGAAGCTCCTCAAGTGTACAGATGGGTGTTTCCAGGGAACAAAAAAAACGTATAATAGAAATGTCTATCATTAACATGTCCACATACTGCCCGTTCCTGTCTCAACAAATCATATGCAGACACTTGTTTATGCTTGAAACTGTTATGCAACAAGTACACTTTCTTTGTGATTTCCAGATGCTCTCATCAATGCTTACATTTTTGACGTGACGGTGGAGTCAGGTGAATAAAGAGCAATAAAGGTTTGTACAGGGCGGAGGTTGGAGATGAGTCAACCACCAAAGATAGTTTTTCTTTCCAAGCAAAGCTGAGAAATAATCAATGTACAGCATATTAGTTAGGTAACATATTTTGACTGTTGGTTACGTTGGTTATATTGTCATCACAAAACAATTGAATCTCATATATATATATATATATATATATATATATATTCAGTCTAACTAACTAAAGTTAAATTACTATTACCATAATCACCTATCAGCCTCTCTAAACGTCTGTTTATAAACACACATTTTTTTGTGTTTATTGATATCCATAACCTTTTTAGCAAAGTTCAAACAGGTTTCCGGAATATGAAGCAGATAAAAAAAAAACTGACATCATTTTAGAAAACAACCAACAAGCATTTAAACCTTTTCTTTGCAGGATCTGAAGGGTTGAAAGGGTGTTCAATGAAGTAAGGGGTTACCATGGCAATATTCCATCATTTTTCAGCTATTTCCATTTTGAAACATCAAACACATTATTTAGGTGTCAGGTCAAGGGTGTCAAGTGATATGTGTTTAATTATTGCTATATGGCACTTTACTTTCCCCTTCGGGAAATAATTCTACACATCTACATGTAAACAGAAAGGAACATATCTGTTATAGACAACACAACACACATTATATTGCACAAGATCTTTAAAAACACAAGATGACAGATAGTGCTAATCAAGACCATAACACACAGGTAATAATAATAATAGTTTTATATATATATATATATAGAAACTTCAAAAACAGTTGTCTTCAAAGTGCTTTGACAGATTAAGCAAAGGCATGAACTGGGGATAATAACACCATAAACATCAACAGTTGTTCTGCCAAACAAAGAAGGGACCTGTCCTGCAGAAGAACCTGTCCTCAACAAACATCCATTGACACACCCAGTCATCCTCCATTTACATCCACCAAAATATGAAGAAGCAGGCCAGCCGGTCTGACTGAGAACACAACACAATGACGTCAACAAGCATCCAAACAACATGACTCATGGGAGATACATTAATCTGCTTGTATGATATTTATAGCTTTTTGTATATTGCACCTTTAACAACAAGGTTACAAAATGCTTTGACAAACAGAAAAATCACAACTCTAGCAACATGGCCAGCCGCAGCACAGAAATCTCTTGGATACAGTACAAGGTATACAAGTGTTAAAACCCAGCACAGGGGAACATAGGGGACTTGTTTCACGTATAAATATTTGGGAGATGTTGTCACTGATCCTTTGTTTTTTTGTTTGGATTCAGCAGGTTTTAGTGGTGTTGTAGTGAAGATGCAGGGGGCACAGAGGGGGATTCTGAGTAACTAACCAGTAAATTATCAACATCAGAGTAAAATTGTCTATACAAAAGAAAGATATGTGGTAGAGATTTCCAGAAGTATTTCAAACGTTAACATTGTTTTTATTTTTGTCACAATCCACATTTTCTGGATATTTGCAGTGCTTTTTGGGTGTGTTGTGTATCGGTGTTCTATTAGAGCACCTATACAAACTGCTTTGGTCTTCCTGCTGTTTTTTTACCCAGGTGTTTTGTGTAATGGGGGTCATTAATATGTAGATGGTGGGATTACTAGATTTATTTGTAAACACAATATTTTTGAGTGTGCTCTCTAGGCTGTTTTTATATTTTACCCAAAGGAGGAACCCTGAGTGGTGTGTTTATTGAACGGAAAATGAAAGCATGGCCCTTTTTGTTAACACAAAAAAAACTAAATTATAGGGGTGATTCATATAGCCTTTTAAAAACATCTTTAAAGGGGGCTTCATTTAAAAAACAACAACCTGATGTTCTAATCGTATTTTGGATCTCAAAACTTGTCCTTGTTCCCACAGGAGAGCCTGCTGTCTGTGTTAAGGGATTCAGCAGCAATATGCATGCTAAATTACCTGCACACTAACTTGATTGTTTTTCTGTACAACATGCATAAAACTTAATCACATTTACTGTTCTAAGACCTGTGCGACGGGTCGACCCAGCAGCCACACCTGATTCCTCAACAGGGCAAGACCAGAGAGGCGTTACCCTCTTTATCTCTTTAAAACCAAGCCTCCTCAGCTCAGAAACACACTCTGAACACAGAAACCAATCAGCTGCCATGGATCTGTTTAAAAACCTTGGTGGGGATGATGTCGTCTCTGAAGTTTTAGCAAAAAAAGCAGGTAAGTCTGATTTAGCAAACACTTTAATTAACTTTAACTACTAGTTACTTTTGGAGAAGGCTTCATAAATATCGGTTGTGTCTAAATAACTGTTGCAGGTAGCATTCAAAAATATTCATATTGGTACATTCTGTGTTGTGTTTTGAATATTTTATCAGAATGAGAGGGAACATCTTTATGGATTTTAAAATTATGTGGTGAACTTATTTTCTAAGATTATTTAGGCAAGAACGTTTTTTAGCTGATGTTTTATGCTGTTTAGTGATTGTTTAGGGTTTTTTAATTTTATTCTAATTAAACTCCTAGTTTTCCAATTCAAAATTAGACTTTCAAAGATTATATCCTGACCACGACTTTTACACCTTGCTTCATTATAGCTTCATCCTAAAGAGATTTAAGTTATTTTTATGGACTCACGTCTTGTATTTACAAATAAAACACAGCATATGTGAGTAGGTTGAGTTGATTTTTGTTGAGTTTTGTTCTCAGTATTTACACCTGAGGTGTTTTTGCAGGTGATTTTGCTGAGGATTGTGTGAAGAAATGTATGGGGGGAGAAAAGAAAGAGGAAGAGGATGCAGGAGGACTTGGAGGATTTGGAGACATGATCAAAAAATGTGTACCAAACAGCGATGACAAAGGATCATCGGATTCAGCAGGTGGATTTAACCCAACTAACCTCCTCTCCTTTGGTAATTCAGGAGATGAGAAAGATGGAGGTGGAGCTGCAGGTGAGTTCCTTATGAATCCGTTTAAACTGTCTCGAAGGCCTGGTCACAACATTCTTCTAAACCGTACATATTAATGCTAATAATATCCAATCAAATGATATTGTCTCAATTATTTTTGGATCTGAGTCTTACTTAACTTTCATAGATACGATTGAGCAGTGGCATAATTACATGACTGAGTTTAAATGTCTCTCTACAACAAAATCACTAACAGTATTTAGTATGCACTTTATATACTATAGTCACCATCGCATATACTTTAACAGCAAATATAAAGATACACTAATTCATTTCCTCTTCCACTTTCTAGTATGACCAGATCTTTGAGATTCCTTTTATTTCATTGTCTACACCCACAACAAGCATGCCTCTGTTGGGTCAGATGATCATTACGTATTAGCACCTCTGTGAGGCTGTAACTTAACAAAATCCACATTGCTCCATGCATATTTGGGGTAAAATTATTACCATGATCATTATTATATTGTGGCTATATATAAGTGGTCTCAAGCTTGTGATAATCAAAGCTTGGGCACGTTGATATTGTGAAGGGAAGTAAATAAGTGTCATTAGCTGTCTTACAGCCAGCTACAGACATCTTCTACATAAAATGCTCATGTGTACTGTTTTTTTGTTTCACATACTGAAAAACATAAGGGAACAAAGGTTAATGATGAGGTTGAATAGAAACTAACAAATATACAGTGTTATCTGAAGGTGGGTAGCTCTGTTTGAACGGGAAATTGTAGCTCAGTCAAGTAGCAAAACATTGATTATCAGTCACCAAAACTCCTTGAATATGTTGTCAACGGGCCTTATGAATAATAAGTAGTGATTAAAGTGAATTCCTTTGAAGCTAGTTTTTAATATTTTTTGTCTCCTTTAACTTTTTTTCAGATGCGTTGAAAAAAATTGGAAGTATGTTTTAAAGAAACCTCCAGGACAACGACATGACCTCCTGAAAGACCTTCCTCCCATTCTACTGAACTTTCATCTACTGGGGAAAATGTTGACAATTTAATTAAATAAGATGAATACAGCTTTAAAAATTTCCGAAACTTTTTCAGTTTATGTTTTCTTTACTGTTTTAACAACATAAGAAATAACTGAAAATTAAAATCTTTTATCTGGTGTTACCTAGTTTATCTTGTTAGGAAGGTATATAACAAATAGTTTCCAGTCTGTTCCAGAACTGTCAAAAATATAAAATATTAAAACAGCAGTAAAAACGTCTCATGTACTTAAGTAAATTTGCTAACACTAAAAAGTGTTAATCAAATCATGTCAACGGGAGTTGGTTTATGTTTTTTTTTCACTGTGTTGTTTCCTGTGATTTTCAGCATAAGCTTCAAGTTCACATTTGATTCATATAAAATGATTAATGCAATTAAAAAAGATAATTACATGTTGGTCATGATCTGTAATGTATGAGTCAACACTATATGTTTATTAAAAAAAGATTAACTTTATTTTAAAACACTTTGCTGTGTCAAATATTGATTCTTTTATTGTGAATAAAATTCAAAACGATTTGTCACTGCTAACCCTGATAATTGCTCCAAGAACAACTAAAGATAAAAAAGCACACATTGTAGCCTCCCTTCCTCCCTCCTCCTGAACCCTATGGGCAATTGGTCAGAGCAAATGTGTCATCCATATAATGGTGTCACCAAAAAAAGATACATTTGAGAGAGTTTTAAAATTGTACATAGGTTTTTGATAGGTCAAGTGTTACAGGTTTAACTTTGGCCTATGAAGGAGTTTCTCCAAATCTTTGTTGGAGTTTAAATATACAGAACGTCTGTCTGTCCGTCTGTCCGTCTGTCCGTCTGTCCGTCCATTCGTCCGTCAGTCTGTCTAAGGTTGCTGCAAAATGAAAGATTTATTTTGAATGATTTGACTAACATGTTCAAGCGGAACAATTACCTTGATACATTCAACAGTATGAAACTTAATTTGTATACAAAGAAAGTATTATCTCTTATGAAAATAGGTAATACAGGTATCAACAATAAAGTATATTACATTTAAGCAGTAAGCACATCTTGTAGCTTGATTGAAACAGCAAAAGATTTCTTCGTTACTGTTGAAAATACAGCATGATAACAAAGAAGGAAGTTAAGACTAATTTTCTTTGTTGGGTCTCTAATAACAGGAGGTAAAATAAACCATGAGAAGTCTTTGTTTTTTAAAGATACTAATGAAAAGAAAATGTTCCCTTCTTTTTTTCCTTCTTGTAATTTATTTATTTTTAATCTGTAGCTCCACACTTCACTATAGTTGCACGCAAATGTACCTGTCAGTGGATTTTCTTTCTGTCAGCGGATGTAAAAACAACAAGAAGAAATTACACTGACTTATTATAATTAACACAATCTGTTATTTAAAGACATAGGGTTAGGGTTAGGGCTTGGTAAATAAATTGAAAACCCCATTTAGCATTTTTAATCTAATTAAGAGCTATACATTTCAATCACTTTAGTCTTAATATCACCAGAATCCATTCTGAGTTGTTTTTTATTATTATTATTTTTTATTACACTGGAGCGCCCATAAACACAGAAATTGTTATTAACTCCTGAACTCTATATGTTCACTCACCTCAGTCTCAGAACCCGAAGACTATCAATCTGTTTTATTTTAAGAACAGAGAACAAAATCCAGTGCACAAATGTTATTTCACTACAACATCAAAACTTTTGTTTTTGTTTTTGCATATGTTGTAATTTCAGGTGCATTAAAGAAAATGTTTTTTTCTTGTAAAATTAATTCTTAAAGACAGCAAACTGAAATGTACAGAGCTCCTGAAGTCCCAAAAAGTTACAAAAAAACCCAAAAAACGGCATTACAAGCTCAGTCACAGCAGCCCCACGATATATAAATCTTGGTTGCAAAATATTTTATGTTGTTCTCAGTTATCATGTTGTGCACACAAGGTATTATTTCTATTTGTTTTATTTTTAGGACTTGAGAAGTGCTGTAAAAAAAGCAATGCTTCCATGTGTAAATGTCTGTGCAGCACTGACCGAAAATTAAGCTTATCAACCAAAGAAACTATACCAAAACACAAAGGATCAGATACTGAAATGAAACCCCATATAGCTCTTATCTATTTTTAAGCATGTGATTGAATACATAGGCTTTTAAAGGTCAGTTTGATAAGATTTGGATTTAAATGGGTTAATTTTTTAGCATAATTTTATATATTTTCACGACTTTATATTTTATTTAGACTTTATTTCACCATTAAAAAATGTGTTAATAACAAAAATCTCCTTTACCAAAGTGTCAAAGACAAGCAGCAACACAAACAAATATTTGTTGATTTTTTTCAAGTCAAAAAGAAAGGTGGAGTAAGCAGTTTGGAAGTTGCAGTCTGCGACCTCACCACTTGATGTCTCTACAATCTACACTGCTATTTCGTCTCAAAGACCTCCACCAACAACAACCATGATAACATTTAAAGTGTCAACTATAAATATTTGGCAACATCAAAAGTAAGGTCATACAAGAGCTGTTTCAGAATTGTACAGTTAAAGATGGTGAGACATTTCTTTGTGGTTTAGTAACAGCTGATGCCATCAGACCTTTACATACAAGTTCTACCAATATGTCATGTCTTAAGTTTTACAGAAAATACTTTCTGAATTGTGAGATTTTGTTGAACCACTTCTGGTGTGATCAGAACTTTATTTGATTGATAGTTACTATCATAGCAAATTCTTCTTTTAATTATTTCCTTCAGAAAATTTAATTCAGAAGAATCCAAAACTGTTTAGTTCCAGGACCTTAAAAAGGGACTGTGAAGTGGCTAAAAAGACGTAGATTGTGGCACTTAAAGATAGTTTACTAGAGAGATCTTTGCAAAAACTGTAAGGGTTGTAAAATGTTATCCATCTGTTTTTATATTTTATTGATCCTTTGGGATCACTATCCTAAATACATTGACCGGTCTATGTAATCAAAACTTTTGTATCATCGGGATACCTAATCTTTTAGATATACATTTTTGAAGTTCAGTGTTACTGAAAGCTCTGGGTATCTTTCTTTAGAAAGAAAACGCTAAAGTATGGAAACAGCTAAAAAAGAAAACTATTAGCAATCAAAAATCACATACAGTATGTGTAAACTTATTGCAGTCAATAAGTTTTGTATTTCATAGCATCAGAGTGAGTCATACTTTTCTTTTCACAGAAGGGCAGGAGAAAGCCCATACTGACACACACACCTACCTACACACACACACACACACACACACACACACACACACACACACACACACACACACACACACACACACACACACACACACACACACACACACACACACACACACACACATTGTTCTCATTGTCTCACTGTAACTCGACAAACCTGCCCAACAGCACCAGTTTCTGCCTATGCAGCAGCAGAAAACCCAGCAGTCAGAACTCAGGGCTCCAGGTTCCCCACAAATAATCAGAGTAACACAAAAGATGAATAATTATTTATATCAGTCGGTAAGATACTGTGATGGCTGAATGAAGTTTAATTATAAAATGTTGATGAGGTGAAAGCAGAAGCAGGTGGAACAGGTTGGTCCAGTCCGAGAACACACCTGATTCCTTCATGGCCAACAGGGAGAGACCTACAGGGGCGTTAACTCAATGAGAGATGAGGACAGCTTCAGCCTCACCCCAACCTGCCTGGAAACGCACATCAAACTCTGTGTTCACACAGTCAAGACATACAGAACAGAAGAGACAGACGGACAGATCATCAGATCAACAGAGATGGATAAGATAGCAGGAATGATTGGGGAGAAAATGGGTGAGTAGAAAATGGAAATGAGAAAAAAGAACTCACTGATTTGTGTTCTCATGGTTTATGACTTATTTGCATGGTTTAAATACCTATTTCAGGTGGGAACCCTGAATCTCCTTTGCTTGTGTGTGTGTGTGTGTGTGTGTGTGTGTGTGTGTGTGTGTGTGTGTGTCTGTCTGTCTGTCTGTCTGTCTGTCTGTCTGTCTGTCTGTCTGTCTGTCTGTCTGTCTGTCTGTCTGTGTGTGTGTGTGTGTATGTGTGTGTGTGTGTATGTGTGTGATTTCTGTTTTACTCCTTGTACCAAAACTGTTCTTGTTGTGTAAAATCCTATTTCAAGAAACGAGGTAAAATGAAGACAAGGGTCAACGTTTTTGTTACAGTTTAAAAGTAAATATTACAGCAAGTGTATTGATTAGTTAACCAAAGTAATACAAGCTTGTTAATATGAGCTGGGCCGTTCCCATCAATGACACACCAACCCATTGAACACATCTATCTCGCTACTTCATTTCTCCTGGAGGTGAAATTCAGGTTGACACTGTTATCAAAAATGTGTTACATTTTAGAGCTATAACAGCATAGTTATATTTAGGACCACATTCTGGAAAAACTATACTGTGTTCTAAAAGGGAAAGTCTTACGTCTTTGCTTTTGTTGTTATTGAAAACAATATAAGGGGGGAATTTTATCAGATATTTGGGCAGCTCATAACCATGAACTCCTACAACTATCCATAGGGTCCAGACATGCACAATGACTATAGCAGCTCAAAAAGATCACAGTCATAAAGGACACCTGCTTTGATCTACACATTTGGCCAAATATGGTTAATTTGGCTACACGGGTAAAGTACCTGTTGCAATCAAGAAGCACAGCATGTCTTTGAACCCCAGTGACTATAGATGGGTGGTAGAAGTTCCTGGTTATGAGCTGGTTCCAAAACAGGACCCTTTGGTGGAATCAGCTCTGGTTCACAAGCTGTCATTTTAATGGAGATTACAACAATTGGCAGTGTAGCTGCAAGAAGAATGATGTTGAATGTATCCCAGCATGCAGAAGGTGTAACATTCATGAACTGTATTCATGATCATGTGGAGCAGGGGTTCCCAAACATTTTATCTTGGGACCTCCAAAATAACTGTTTATTTGAGTAATTCATTCTAAGTAAGGGAAAATTGAAAACATCTGGGAATAAAGTCTTTATCAAGATTTTATTCCCAATCTTTTAACACATGTAAAAATAAAAATAAAATATTTGAATTCAACCCCTGTCATAAGAGCTGCTCAATGTCGGGTAAACTGGAACCTCTCTGGTGAAAAATACGACTTAGCTAGCTTGTGAGGGGTCAAACTAGGGGTTTTCCAGGATTCTGAATCCATTGCAAACAAGAAAATCCAGTTCTTATTTAAAAAAACTGCCACACCAACTTTTACATGTACATAGCTTTATATGTTGATTTCAATACCTCCAAAACTAGTATAAAAATACTTCTCCACACTGTCAGATGTCTCAGGGTTTCAGGTCTGAGGTTTGTGAAACAATGAGATGCTTTTCATAACCAAATAAAAAAGTGGAATAATATGAAATAGCATGCGTTACCCATTATTGTGAAAATACACCGAAAAAGTAGTTACATTTAAAATAAAGCTTAGGTCATCAAATATGATTTACACTGAAATTAAAGTGATGTGTAAAAAAAATCCTATAAATAAAAGTTTTCACTTTAGCGTAACAAATTGGATGTCTGTTGCTCCCTATAACTGAAAATACACGCATACATCACAAGTCTCTGTTTATGAAATTTTGAACATCTACTCAGTCCTACATTTTATGCATGGAGATTACTTTTGTTCTGCTTATACCCTTTTTTAATAAGCAAACAATACCTAATTTGATGTTTTAAATACAGGAGTTCAGGGCATGATCTAAAGTACTGCACTGCTTTTGCAGATGCTCACGCACCCAAACTGCATGCCAAGGTATTTGCATATGTAAAGTAGGCCATATTCAAAACTTCTAGGTACACGTATGTTACTCAACTCACAATACGATTCTCACACAATTTCTTTTACAAAATGAGTATGTAGACAAATTATGAGTGTCCGTGTGGTTTAGCCTGTTCATGTGTGTTTTCTTTTACAAGAGGAGGAGATTGTAGCTTCTCATTGTGGTGTCCATTAAGTGCTGCATCACATTGGCTGTGCTATTTGTGCAGTTCTTTGTCTTATTGCAATATTTCCACACAGTTTTTATCTCGTTTGTTATCTTCTCACCTCTTTCATTTTCTGTCTTGGGGGAAGCCAAAATGTTTCAACACCTCTGATTTAAAAGACGGTGGTGCGTCCTCGATTTCAAAATTAATTTTTCAGTGTACTGAGGTAAATCGTGACAGCTTTGAATCAATTGATCATCACTTTATGATTAATCTTTACATCCCTAAAAACTCCAATTCACAAGACCAATGGTAATTGCCACAGGCAGTGACCCTGGTGCTTTTTAACACCATTGAGACCAGTATAATAAATTGACACAATTTTTCTCTATTAGTCAAGGGCTGTTAGGGACTCCAGAGTAAATCCACATATGTGTTGAGGTTTGGAGCACTTATGCACATTATGGTCTGAGTTTCCCTTGCTTGCCCCATGAGGGGAAGCTTTGTTCTAAACAGTGAAACTCATTTTACAAACTTGCTGGGCATACATGCCAGCATCTAAATGTAGCTAAAACTTTAAAGATAGATTTCTTAAACAGGGCAGTTTACAGGTGTTTTTTCTGTACAATTCAGAAAGCTATTAGCAGGTGCAATCTGTTTTTAGTGAATCAGGTTCAATTTGTGAAAAGATCTCTGGCAAACCTTTCTCCATTCCTTCCCTCTGGTGCTCTTAGTAGGTTAAATCAAACATATGATGACGTGACATTGTGATGCTGTTTGTGCCACAGGAGATATGGTGGAGGATGCAGTGAAAAGCGCTCTGGGTTGTAAAGACAAGGACAAAGACGATGAGAAGAAAGGAGGATTTTTGTCATTTTTTGGAGGTGACAAAGATAAGGAGGATGAAAAGAAGAAAGAAGAGGAAAAGGGAGGATTCTTCTCCAAAATTCTCAACAGGGATGATGATGATGATGGGAAAGAGAAAAGCAAGGGATTTGCAGGTCTCTTTAATGAACTGGAAGGTGCTGCTGAAGGACCTGGGGGACAAATCCCTGGAGGAAACTATGGAGAGGGCTCTGGAGGGATGAAAGGACAAACTGTAGGCGTAAACGACGGAGGTATGTATTGACAGCTGTACGGTAGTGCCTTACAAACTAACAACAGCATATCCATGACAGGCATCTTTAGAGGTCATGTGACTTTACAAATGTAGACATTATTTGTTCCTGCAGCTTAAAAAACATATGGCCTATAAATGAATACTTGGTTTCACAAAGGACCTCAATCTGAGTTTCACCTTCGATTACTCAAAAAAAAAACTAATTACACCTGATGGCATAACATTTTTCTACCTTTAATACCTAATGAAAATGTTCATGATTACATGATTACAACTCTGTCGTTTCTAAACCGATGTGCCTTTGGGCAAGTCGCTTAACCTAAATTGCTCCCGCTGCTTCGTTGGCGGTGTATGAATGTATATGAACTGGATTAATTACCTCTGATAGTCTCACTACATAGAAATCGCTGCCATCAGTCTGTGAATGGTTATGTGTGATTATGTTGTAAAAGCGCTTCGAGTAGTCAGAAAAATAGAAAGGGGATATATAAGCTCAAGTCCATTTACCATTTAAATCTCCTCTGATTGAGACCTTTATTTCATTGGCTATCAGGTGCCTCAGTTAGTAACAGAGGCCGTCAATTCCTGCTGGACGAGACACTTAAAAACGTTTTTTGGGAAAAATGAAGAGTACACCCACTTCTTCAGGCACCACTATACCACTGATTTCGAACATAGTTTAATGATCATTTAACCTTAAATTTGTATGCTAATATGTCATGGCTGTCTTTGAAGACAACAGCTAATCAGACAACATATATCGATGCTGGTCATTTTGAAACAGTCAAATTAGATACTCTGATCTGATAATTCAATTTGTACCTTGAATGACAATAGTCTTGAAACCAAAAATGTAGAAGGAGTCTTTCAGTGACTTCTAGGACCAAATTTCTCTGCCTTAATGAAGACTTGTTTTCACCAAGTATACAAAAGAAAATATTTTTCGTCTATGCTATACAGTACATGAGAATTCTCTTTTGGACCCAGTATGGCCGATTTTTATGCATATCATTTAAAGCACTCTCAAGCATGGTCATGTCATACTACTTGTTAAGAGTGCAGTTGTTGAGCCGGTCAGAGCTGGCCATGAAAGAGCAGAGGGACAGACCTGAAAGCTTGAACTGCTAATTGGACGGAGGTACTGTCAGGTGATCGTGGAAAGTGATGCATGTCAGTTGACTGCCTGAACTAGCTCTCAGGCACCACTAATTGTCATGTCACTTGTCATGTTTTAGATTTGCTCAGTGATCTGATGGATGTGGCTGAAGAAACTTCTCAAGGAAAATAAAACCCGCAAACCGCGATCATCTTCACCCTCAACTCATCCTCACCTGCAACTTTGCTGTCAGAATATCCAAGGGACAAAACCCATTTAGCGCTTGTCATTTTGTTTTTAAAAATAATTTACATTTGGTTTTGACTGTCGCACTGAAAAAAACTCTTTTGAAACATGCAGGGAAACTGGGAAAAAACAAATAGTCCTATTGTGATTCAGACACACCAACATCCTTCCTTCCATTTAGCTTACCATGCACTACTGATTATTTCATATAAAACTCTGAATGTTTCTTGTGCATTCGTTTAGAATAACATAAACATTGTAACGTAGCTGTTTGTGAGGACAATTCTAGCATTGTGTGTCTCCTTTCTGTGTGAAGTACAGAGC
This sequence comes from Symphodus melops, assembly GCF_947650265.1. Taxonomy (NCBI): domain Eukaryota; kingdom Metazoa; phylum Chordata; class Actinopteri; order Labriformes; family Labridae; genus Symphodus; species Symphodus melops. Next base: position 7,114,991 of record NC_136705.1, read on the forward strand.
TAGATATAGGATAGGAATTTATGATAATATACAGAAAATTGTTTGTTTGGAAGAAGTGCATGCCTTGAGTTTTTATTTTAAGCTTATCTTACTCCTTTACAATTTCAAGTTCAACCAGTATTATTCCAACTATGTAAAAAATATGGAACTTCTATGCTTGCTCATATTTACTTTCATAACTGGTGATATATACTGATTGTTTAAAGCTGTGGGCAGAAATGAATACAATACAAGCGACTAACACACAAATATTACAATTACAATTTATATCCATGAAGTTTAAAACGACATTGCTCTAAGTTTTAGAATAGAGAACCGATGTTATAAAGAGGAAAATCTGCAGGCACAAAATCATAAAGGAAAGCTGGAAAGATCTTTAAATAAAATGTGATGCGATTGGATGGCCAATTCAGACTAGTACATTTAATTATGGCCTGCATCATAATGTTCCTTACTTTAGCAATAAAGGGCCCTTAAGAATGTCTTTTACTTTAAAACTGCTCAGTGTTGGGAGAAGTTTGTTAATCTTGTGCTAAGTGGAGCAAAAAATTAAACTGTGTAATGAAAAAAAAATATTTGAGTGTTAACATTATATAATGTTACTCGTCCAAGTTAACGTTGACATTGTAGCTGTCTATTTTATATTCACATTCACATTCCAAGTTAACGTGAATATGAAATAGACAGCTACAACGTGAGCTCAGTTAAACCTCACTTCATACTGTTTCCATGACTTTTTGAGCTTGCCTGTGATAGGCTGGATTACAGTATAGCCAATATCCTAACTCTTTGATGTTTCAGATGTCTGTATCATAATTATTACATTTTGAAGCTAATATTATTCACATATTTTTCACAATTTTGGTCTTTAGTCTTTTTGTAACTTAAAAGCACAAAGGGTTTAATGACTGTATGTAACGTGCACTACCAACAAAAAAACAAACTACTACAACAAACAAAAAATAAATTTAGTATCAGCTGTACATTTTTCAATCAAATAAACTAGTTTCAGTAAACTGAACGGTAATAACATAAAAGGTGATTATTTTGCTGTGATGAAAAGCCATGATACATTGAACGTTGTATAACACATTGTTTTTTTAATTTTATATTTTAAAGTGCAACGAGAATGGCAGCTTGAAGTAGTTAGTGTTTTCTAATTTACCCGACGTAGGCCTGCCAAGTTGTACATTTGTGTCAGCTCGATTAAGTAAGAGAGTAGCTTTTGGCATACTCAAAACAGCCAGCTGGGTATGCTCAAGAGTTAAGAAATGAACCTCAAGAGCAGTGGTTTCTTAACAGGTCCAGCCTCAGGACCCACCAGTTACTCCTTGAAAAATTGCAACCCATATTGTTTATGTTTTCATTAATAGTCAGATTTTTTTAAAGAAATATTGTGCAGTTCAGACTGTAGAAAGTGAAATAAAACAGAGAAACTGAATTTTAAAAAAAGAGCTTCATATTCTTTTTGACGGCATTTTCCAGGAAGACATTTGCGACCCACTGAAAAAGGTTCCATGATCCATTATTGAGTCACATCCCACCTGTTGAGAACCACTGCTCTAGAGTTCACTGTTTTGTTTTGTGTTTGCTTATCGTTTATTCTTATTAGTTTTGGATATATCAGTCATTTAAACACATTAAAACACTTAGCATGTGTGTTCATGGTTTCCTTTCTGGTACTATCACTCTGACTGATCTGCCTCATGTCAGAACAAAACACATTTAAGCTTCAACTCACAATTTACGTTTACTTCGAGGCAACAACTGTAACATTTTCTGATTGAGTTGTCAGCAAATGTAAGAAACAACTTTAGAGTTGAGGTGATAAACTGAGCTCAACGAGTAGTTTATTCACTGTGTTGATAAATCATGACTAACATTTTGTGGCACAACACATAAAGCAACATTTCTTTAATTTGAATAATGATAATATGTCATGAAAGTAAACACTATCAAAGATTTATGTCAAAGCAAAACAACAAAAACTAAATCATATCAGCAATATATTTATTTATTTATAAGGAAGAAAACCCAGGCTATATGTTCCCTGACGATATTCAACTCTTTAAATTAAACATTGTCATCTTAAATATTAGACAAAAAAAATAAAAAATTACAAGAGAAAGATGATTCCAATTTCACATCTGAAGAAATATAATTATAAACTGACTGTGATTGGGTGGTCAGTGTTTAGGTGGTGAAAGATCAGCTGACAATCCAGAAACAAAAAGTCCATCTGGTCCAGGAGACCTGAAGTCTGTCAGCTGGGGAAAAGAAGATCAAGAAGTGTGAAGTCCTGGTTGATGGGGACGCTGTTTTCGTCGCACAGGAAGTGGCTCCGTACGGTGAGAATGAAGGTTTTCTTAAAAGGCGAGAGGAGTCTCTGGATTTTCTCTGCCGCAACCTGGATGTGCTTCACCTCTGAGCCTGGAGCTGAAAGAGAGACAGGTAGATATTAAAATAACAAGAAAGTTGTCATAGTTTTAGTTTTGTTATGTTACAGATAGATAGATACTTTATTGATGAGGAAAATTTAAACAGCAGTACATTCCACTAAACAATCACAAAGAACCATTTAATGAGTTGACAACTTTTTGGCATTTCATTTTCAATACAATACAATCTTTGAAATATAACTAATAATCTATTATAGTCCATATCTCTGGTTTTCTCTTACTAGCCAGAAGGTAATAAAGTATGTTTTGTAAATAAAACGTTGATACACCAGTACATCATATAGAAGTCAAAATAAAAACTAAAGGTAGGGATATCTACTGAATGGTAATGATCATTTTGACAAGAGATCATTGGAAATATTTTTTACCCGTCATTTTTATAGGTCACTAACAACACTACACAGAAAGATGGCGAAACCCCTCCAACTTACAGTACATGTACATGAATACTTTGAATGTATATATTATTATGTCCTTATATTTGAATATGTTGAAAAACTATGCTGGGTAAAATGTGCTTTCAACAAAGCCACCTGTGTGGGTGGACTGTTGGTACGCAGTAGCTACTCTCCACATGTCCATCCAAAACTACATTTGTTTATTCAAATCATCTTATTACAGCCAGCAGTGGTTTGTCACAAGGTAAAATATACTATAATTAAAGGAAACTGTAAATATTGGAGCCTCTGAGTTGGAACTGCAGTTGGACTTCACTTGTTTTTTTTTTTAAGTTATTACTTAACAATATACTGAGCAAGGTTTTTTTTAAATTTTATTTCTGATATTCACGTTTAAAATGTTGCACGTCATTCCTTTAATGTGCCAGGCCATCTGCTCTGCTTCTGACAAGTAATTACTGCTTTACTAGCAACCTCATGTAAACTCAGAGGCACCTTATTATGGGCTAATAAATACAACTGTGTGTACATTATTATTGCATTAGATTGATGCTCAGGGAAGTCGGGAGTCTTTGGTTTGTTTTTACATTTCATGAGCTGTTCTGGCTTGCTTACTGGAGGAGGACACTGCAATACAGAAAAGGAACTTTAGTTTTTCATAGTGTGGAACCATATCTGTCCACTAACTCTGTATCACTAACTTTTTGAAGGTAGACCTTTAAAAACATGACAAATAGGAAACGGGTTGATGTGCAGTATGGCAACTTCAACAGTCGATGGCATCAATGCTCCCATCAGTAAAGACACTGACACTTTTACACATTTATTTTGTTTCAGTAAAAATCATCTGATTCCTGTTATCTTCATCAAACTTAAGTTTATTCAACAAAAGGTTCATCTGTGTCTCACCTGAGCTCTTGTGAAGTTTGTCAGGTGGAGCTTCAAGGACCTTTTGCAGTGGAACAGGAGGAACCTTGACACACACCTGACTGCTGCTCTGCCCACTCACAGTTAGCATGCCGGGCCTGAAACACACACATGCACGCATACAGCACATTTTTAAACTTAAATATCAAATCTAAATGATAATACACTATGAAGCCCCGCCTACCAGCTAAGCTATTACCAATTACCACTTAGAAAATTAAGTCTTCTTTTATTAATCGAAGAACTCAATCTATCTATAATATCTAATCACTTCTTGATGAACAGCTTAAAGCAGATAACTGAGGATTCATCTAATCGATTTCATAATAATCAACATGAAGATGTCAGTCCCACCTGTAGTAGCGTCTAACTGCAGTATGGGGCAGGCAGGGGTAACAGGGGAGGTAGATGCCGTTGGTGTCTGTCTCAAGCTCGGCTGAACAGCGTCCGCACCCACTGTAGGTGATGTCACCGCTCAGCGCCTCGAGGATGTCATCCAGCGATGTGGAGCTGTTAAGCACAGGCTGAGGTGCATCCTGGGAAGGTGGCGAGTCCTGAAATTTGAAGGCGATGACTTGGACTCTGAGTTCTACCTCACCTTGTGGAGGAGAGAACAGGTCGGTGTTTACAGACCCAAGTTTGACGTTTAAAAGTATTTTTATGCTTTTATTGTGAGAGTCATCAGTCAGATGGCAAATTTTAAAACATTTTGCACAATTAATCTTCAGAAAAAAAAATAACTAAATGTGCTGCATTGTAAAATGAACCATGTTTAGTTAGCTAATTAACATACGCTGGACCATCTCTTTTCTTTGTTTATTTCGAGGTCATTTTCAAATCATGCTTTCTGACTCACCACTGTATTTCTGAGACAGCAGCGTGTCAAGGTCCAGCTCTGGACTGCTGTTCCCTAGTCGAGTAGGCCGTGGTTGGAGGAAGTCCTGAGCCCGGCGGTCTGCAACGTCCAGGGCCTTCAGGGAGCTCCAGGGGGTGGAATGCAACTCGAGGACGTCCGAGGTCAAACCATCCCTCACCAGGAGGACACGGAAGTCCCAAACAGATGCTGAAAGTGGCAAAGAATTATTTTGTCGGAGCTGACCCTATAAGATAAATCTAAACATCAAATGTAGTGCTCGTTGGTATGCGTGTGCTTGTTTACCTGTATCTCTGTTGATACGACGAAGCCAGTCCACAGCTGATCCCCACAGCAGCAGGGTCCCATGCTGGCCATCCGGCTGCTCCACAGTCAGAACAGCCTTAAACTGAACAGCCGCTCTGCAGCGAGACTCCGCCTCACTCCTCCAATCTAGCAAGTATTCATTTCATTCAGACTGTAGTCTAACTCGTCTTCAAGATCTAAACCTCAAAACAGACCAGTATTTGATCCATTTGCAGTGTGACACAGGGATTACTTGTTGGACCACTGCCTTTCTGTATTTATGATCAGTCTTGAATGTGTCCAAGCTCTGGATTTTTTTAACCATAGTCAAATGTTTTCACTCAATTTTAAAGCTCATCATTAACACTCTTTAAGCCAAGAATACTTTCAAGAGGATGCTTTTGCATCCACCAGCAACAGTCCCAGTTACCTGCGGTTCCTTCTTTCTGGTATACTAACAAATGTATCTATAAAATCAGTCTCAGGCTTCACTTCAATCAATGTGCTGCTTGTTTTCATGCTTCGTGCTGGAATTTAAATAGACAGAAACACTAATAACAAAATACTAACAATCTGTACAAAGCAAAGTTGAACAGCAGAAATAGGAGATTCTGCATTACTGCTGGTTTGTTGTCTTTAGCTTATTTTAGCTCGTAAAAAATAAATCAGCTATTCATTATTTCACATCACCTCCGCATTGCGATGATCAAAAGCAAATTCTTGTGACACTATATGTGTGACCCACCTGTGCTGATGTGTGTGTGTGTGACACGTAGCAGGGCATGAACCAGTGTGTTGACCCTCAGTGATCTTAAGATGGCATAGGGGAGGCGATTCAGGTCCTGGGGAGGGCCAAGCTTTGAAGAGACAAGTAGGGGGCGTCGCTCACGAAGAAAGCGACACAGAGAGTTGAGTGAGCAAGCATTAACATGCTGAGGAGCTGGATATGGAGAGAGATGGAAAAAGATATGGCTAAACTTAAAAGATTTGACTCTGAGCTTTGCAGGTTGATGATTGGTCGCATGCTGGGTAAGTACCCGCTGGTGAGGTGGAGGCAGTGATCGGTCCCAGGTTGAGCAGTTTGCTGCTGAAGGTTGACTGCAGCACAGTCTCTCCTCTCCACCTGTCTTCATTCACCTGCAATCCTGATAGAAAACAACAACAACAACAACAACAACAACAACAACAACACCATCAATAACAGGAACTTGTTGAACAACAATCCCGGGCATGTCTTAACGCCCTCAGAACTTTATCTGTACCTGTAATGAGCAAAATGTCCCCGGGAGAGACAGTCAACACCCAGAATGCCGCTCGCCTCCACAGTACCACCTTCATCTCAACAGCTGATTGGTCCGTTACAACAATAGACGCCAGAGGAACGAAGGACCCTGCGGCAGCACCGGACTTCACCTTCAATCCAATACATCAAACAATCATAACAAACAGAGTATTTAGAAGTTAGAAACTTAAAAAAAACAAGTCATTTCTATTTTTAAGCACTTCATACTATTTGTTTATGTACTGTAAGGAACACAATCAATGTAATACTTCTTCTTCTACTGTAAACGACCTACAAAAGCAAAACGTTTTACATTTTTCAGGGCAACATTAGAGTGCTAATAGAAAGCAGTGTGAGATGTCTGTTAGCAGGTAAACCACACACATGTAAAGGACAAAATCATGAAAGAGATAACAAGGACTGCTTTGTCAACAGTGGCAAAGTTCCCCAGTCTGGCTATATTACAACCTTTGGCCACACTATCTTAGTGTGTTCAAACGTATTGACAAAAAAATATACACACATACAAGTTCCCCACGAGAGTGTCATTAATAATAAACCTGTAAAACTTTTTGCAAATGTTAGCCTGCTAATAGTCTCAATAAAGCTATCAACCACATTCCTGCATTTCACAAGCTTTGTCATGTCAGGCATGTTTGTATGTGAGCACTGTAGTGTCATCATGTTACTCAGAGAATGAATCCTACTGAGGTTTTGTGATTACACGTCGTCTGTAGCTCTTAAGGCAGAGCAACACAGCCTCTAATCTCATAGAGTCACTAAGCGTAGCGCTCAACTCTTGCCTGATGAGCAGTCACAGAATTCTGATCTTTGGGGAACCTGGACAAGTATTCCAAAACCTCAACTCACCTTGACCTCCTTTAGGTGACAGGGGTGAACCACTGTCACCAGAACTGAGTAACGCAGCCCCCTTTTGTCACACTGGCTGAGAAGTGTGGGGGTACCTCTGAGCCCAGGGATGATTTTGCTTTCTGATGGCACCTCAGAAGTTTCAGTCCTGCGGTTTTCTGAGACTTGTGCTTTTTTGACATCTGGGGATCCAGAGGGGGAGTTCAGGGGAGAGCTGGACACCTCTTGCTCCGCTTCCTGGGAGCAGAGGACTCCCTCTGTAGTGACCTCAACAACAATGCCCCCTTCCTCGGCCCTCAGAGACGGGCAGGGTTGGCTGAAGAGCTCTGCCGAGTCTCCAGGTGTCAAGGTTACTGGACTAAAGAGCTCTGGGGTGCTAGAGGAAGCAGATGGTGCTGTTTGGGTGTCTCTGGTTGGGGTCTGAGGAGGCCGGATTTTATCAGGGCTGGTTGCTGATTGGATTCTACATTGCCGACCTCTCAGGATTAAGGCCTGACTCAGAGTCCAGGTTGTAAGGTACTGAGACTGGTTGGACAGAGGAGGGACGGTTAATGATGACTGGTGTTTGGAGCATTGTGGACTCTCAGCTTCTGTTCTTGCTGCGGGGAAACAACTCTCCAGATACTCATGAACTGAAGCTGAACACTGATTGTCCCTTCCAGGATTTGTTTTTGACAACATGTCAGATCCCACTTGTTCTTTCTGTCCTTGTGGCTCTTGGACAGAGTGACATTTAGTGGGTCTACAATGATCTGCTTCTGTGTTCGATCTGTCAGGTGCTTCCTCCTCCTCTGATGATACATTTTCAAGGTTTCCGGCCTTGTCTGTAAAGAGTGATAAGCCACATGTAAAAATACATATGAATTAAAATCCAAACTAAATCTGCTAAACAAACACACAGTACCTAAATGTGATGACTGCTCTTTGATTTTTGTTTTTGTTTCACAGGTCAGTCAAGATTATGATAATGGTCCTACAATAAAGACCATAGCATTGAACACGGCATACTAACACATTCTTTTTGTGAGTTAAGAACTAAAAATAACCATGAAACAGCATAAGAGCACGGAGAAGATTGCACGAAAGGCTTTTAATATTAAAATTTGAGATGTTGAAGTTTTGGAAGTTGGAGGTTTAAATCTCATTTAACCGAAGAGAAATACATCCATTTAACAGCAACTGCTTAAGTGTAAAACATGTTACATTTTACTCACTGTTTGCCCCTGAACGCCTCACCTGTTAAATGTCCATCCTGCCAGGTGAGTTCCAGGTGTCTCCATTTCGCAGGGGGATGCTCCTCTTCCCTCATCCTGGCCTCTGACAACCTCACTTGGTCGGAGGAGGAAGTCGGAGCCCCCAGGAAGATGTGAATCTTCCGCTTGTCACACATGCTGTTTTCTGAGTAGGAGAAGTGTTGAATTGTATTCAAATAAATTCAGTGATTAAATGAAAACAACAAACACAAACAGCTATTAGAGAGGCTCCAAATGATGGACTAGACTCTGGATGTTTTAGTACCGTAAAAGAAAATGTCTCTAGAGTTGTTGCAGCTATAACTCAAGATGAAAAACATGCTTTATCTTACACAACCATGACTCTGCAGAAACAGTTCACACTAAAAAGGCAGATCATGGCTCCATCATTCAGAAGGATGCTGACAGGCTAGCCATGTATATCACAGCTGGGAACAATCACCAGGCAGAGCCCAACCAATCAGACAGCAGGAGGCTGGGGGAGGTTCAGATCAGTCGTTAAAGAAGGTTGTTCCATATGTGAATTTAATCCTGATGTGAGGACGGACTGCTGCCCATGTTCAGACTGGAGAAGAGTCCTGGTTTATCTTTGGATCAATATATAAACACTCAATATTAACATATAAACACTTTAGTTCCACCAACGTTTTTATTGAGACATGCAATTAAACATTAGTCAATCTCACTGTCAATCCACACATCACAAACTCTGCTCCTATGAGCAGTCACACTTTGCTGAAACTCCTCACTGTGTGTTGTTGCGCTGATGTGGGCTCCAGAGTTCAGTTATGTTCTGTTATAAAGATGAGTTTGTACAACTTTCATTTCATTTTATTACTATCTGGTATTGATAAGTCTTGATAGTCCAGTAAATAAATGATGTATTAACCTTGGGCTACATGAAGTCAGAGATGCTGGTGAAATGTTTGATTGGAGCAAAACATTTTTATTCAGGACTCCATAATGACGCATCCTTGAAATGTAGTCTTTTAAGAGTCCTTTATTTACTTCGACAAAAAAAAAAAAAAAAAGAAAGAAAACTCTGTATGTGACCAGTGGAGGCTCTCCGTTACATTACTGTCATTCTTTCACTCAGGACTCACTTTTGGTGACCCTTTGCCGTCATGTGTTTCTGCACAGTTTCAGTTCCTCCACCTGCTGCCTTCAGTCAGAAGGACAGACTGAGATGAAACACGCTTCAATGAGCTGGACCACATATCTATTCTATAAGACGTTTTACTCTGTATATTTATTTATTATAACACCACATATATCTAAGATGAACTCTAAGTCCCCATTTATGAAACAGAATTTATTATTCATGAGTCTAATATCCACCCAGTGTAGCAGTGACACATAGCACTTCAGTTCTGCAGAAATGTTTGAGATAGTATTGTTTGTGTGTCTCAGATGTTTTAAAAAAAATACATTTAATTTCAAATAAAACTGCAATAAGCAAAAGTCCTGCACTTGAATATTCTTTAAAAAAGTACAAAAGCATTGGCATTAAACTACTACAGTTATATTCAAGCACAAAAAACAAGCACTATCTTATGCAAAACAGTATTTACTTCTGTATTGATTTAAGTTATTGTTCATAAATGAGTCTGTTACTTTGATGTTGAAGCAGGTTGAAGAGGAGCACATTAATGACTTTGAGTGGTTTGTGACTTTTCACCTGTATACCATAGTTTATTTTTTCATGTGCTTAAAATGATGCCTGACTCATACATATGATAAACATGTTTTGGTGCATATACAGTGTGAATTTTGTCTTAAAATGCTCCTTCAGCTTGTCATGCAGGTGGTATCCTGTAGCATTTGTAATGTCGTGAATGTAACCATTGCACAGTGTCTCGAAAGACTTGATGTATATTGTAAACAACAGTCCTTTAAATGTTGAATCAATGGTCCCATGTAACTCAACTCTTACCATCCTGAACATTTCTTTAAGTGGCATGTTCCCTGGCACAACTTGGCTCAAGGAATAAAATTATCAATGAAAACACATTTCCAAGAAATGAATGACATTTGGGACGAGTGGTTGAAACCACAGAAGGGCCTGGTTCGTTCGTCAGGTCAAGGTTCAAGTAGTTGAACAGAGGTCGTGTAACATTCATGACTGAGGACTCTAAGTTTAGAAAAGACATTTACAACCACACACACACACACACACAAATTAAACACAAACATACAAAATATATTTTATCCTTAAAAATATACAGAGGTCATGAGTTTAATTCCCCCTTAACCCACAAATCTTAAATTGGTCAAATATTAAAAGAACAAAAAAGTAATTGAACAAGCAGAAAAGTGAATTACGAACAGAATTTAGTGTAAATGTGTGATGTTAATAAAGTTAAATACTAGACAACATCAACAAAACTGATATTCAGTTATCGATGTATGCCTTTATTTTGAATCTTTTAACCGGAAACTGCAGGTGTGCCCCTCTCAGGTGGCTTTACGCTAGCTTGAAAAAGGGCACTGATGCTACTACCGTCGCAAAAAGCTAACTAAATATGTCAATCAAGTTAAAAGTGAACATTTAGGGGTTTAATGTTTAGTTTTCTATCATTAGTTCCATTTATCGTCACATCACATGTCCAAAAGTAACGCATAAGCAAGTTCGTGAACGCTTTTAATGTACTATTGAGTTGTGTTAAACTCCGTGACTTCCCCTCATGTTCATGGAGTTTAAAGGTCTCGTGTCACCGTGTGGTCGTTTTTAGTTTGAACACCTGCAGCCGTATGTTCCTCTGTCACCCAATAGTAAAGCGGGGTAGGTTCACAGGAAGGGGCGGCTGGAAGGAGGAGTCGTTCCTGCGGTAAAAGTATTCATATTCCCCGCTGCATTTCCTCGCCTTTCCCCACACCTTCCAAATCTAAACCAGCAGACTCATCAATCCGGCACGGTGAACTCATCTAAAAAGAAAAAATGTACCGATATTTCGGGGAGCTACTCACCCGGGGAGCCGGCAGCGTCCTGGCCTCGGGTGCCACTGCTGACTCGGTTCTGCCCGTGTCCGCCTCCCTGCTGCGCTACCGCGGCTACAGCCAGGCCGTAGACCAGGACGATGATCCCAACTTTTTCAACATGGTGGAGGGATTCTTTGACCGAGGCGCCGCGATCGTGGAGGACAAGCTGGTGGAGGGTTTGAAAACCCGTGAGAGCCCTGAACAGAAAATAAAGCGGGTCCGTGGGATACTGAAAATCATCAAGCCGTGCAACCACGTCCTGAGCGTCAACTTCCCCATCAAGAGAGACAACGGAGAGTGGGAGATGATAGAGGCGTACAGGGCGCAGCACAGCCAGCACAGGACACCCTGCAAGGGAGGTGAGAGAGGCTGTCTAACTCACAGCAAACTATATCAGAGAAATGTCACGACATCGTAATTAAAACGTTATTATAGAGGACGCACAAGGACACCGGAAACAAAGCTTCCTGCATTTTTATTATCAGTAATGAAAATCACAACAATTTAGACAAAATGACAATTAACTTGTGCTAAACCTTTGTCTTGTGAACTTTTACCCGAAAAAAGCTGTTTGGAGCTTATGAAGTCAATTATAATCATATACATTACATTAGGCCTATATATATATATATATATATATATATATATATATATATATATATATATATATTCCACATAACATTTTGGTTTGGTGCCCAAAGACAAAAAAAATTAGTAAATGTAAAAAAAAACCCCAGACCAATAAAAGGGGGAATGTGAAGAGAAGAAACACTTTGTTTACTCTTCTTTCCTCTTCCTGACTCAACTGTTGACTCCTGAGATTCCTCAGGTGATCCTTTGGAGAAGTCCTACATCTAGTTGGAAGCCATGGCACGAAATTGCATTATGTCAAAGTGACTGAAATGTGCAAACTGCAAAGCATGACGTGAATGCAGCTTTATACAGAAATGCATTTTGTCCCCTACAAAGACATAATCTTAATAAATAATGTAATGCAAAGGACACAAAGTCCTGGGGAAATAGTGGAAACCATTAAACCACATTATTAAAGACCTTTTCTAATTGAAGTATATGTCACAATGTGGAGATGTTTTTAAATCCACTTTGCAACCTGCTACATTTCAGAGTCGCTCTTTACAAGTTGTCCTATCGTCCTCCCTGGATATTTACAAATAAAGTTGCACAATAATACAACCTAGTTGAAATAAACATAATGATAATAATCATAATAATAATAATCATTATGTTTAAATGGTGCTCAGGTTTGACAACGAATCAAAGGAGAGACCATAAAAACCAATAAAGTTCATCAGCCATACATTCGATCAGTTCCAGGTTTCTGCTTTTTCATGCTTAGATTTTCTGTTTGATCAGTTTGAATTGAACATGTAAGGGTTTAGGGGTGTCACCCTTAACTACAGGAAAGATGCTGAACATTTCTGTGTTATTTTGGGTCCTATCAGCGTACGTCATTCAGTATAAAGGGGTGTGCACATGACTGAAGGGGAAGTATGGAGCCAATCTTCAGGTTAACTTATCTGATTTAAATTTGAACTAAACCAAACAGGAGTGATCTGATGCTAATGAATGAGGGTGGAACGCTTTATCAGACAGGAATAGTGTTGACCTATTTTTGTAGGCCAACCCGGAAGTAACTTTGCTATGGGTTTGAAGGAGAATTCGCCTGTGGGATTTTTGGATCATTGCAGAAAATAAGCTCAGATGTGTGACACCATTTGACAGTTAGCTTATTGGTTTATTAGAAACAGACACAGTGGACAAATAACGTTAGGCTCAGAAGAGAAAAGATGCTTTGTGCCTGTTTTAGCTAACTTGCTAAGCTATGCGGTCAGCTCTAGGCTTGACTCAAGGAAGAGGACGTCCCCTGCCTTGCATAGTCCCATAAGCTGAACCATTTAAACATTAAATATTATTATTTAAACAACTGGGCAATGCTCATGATTGGGCATGGCACACAAGCTCAGGTTTGATCACCCTGTAGTTGCCCACCTTTGATGAGGGTGTCTCGTGTTAAAAGACCAAAACACCCTGTGACTCAAAGATGATGTGTCCCGTGTTTCATGACTCTTAGCAGACCCTGACTCTTTCTCATGCATCTGGGACTCTTTCTTATGGGTCGAAGTCCATGACTTTATTTATTTGAATGTTTCTCATGGACCTCATGCTTAGAATTGTCTTTAGTACCACTTGAAGAACCAAGAAGACCCATTTAGAGCCAGATTCTTCAGGATTTGTTCTCACCACAAGCTTTAAACGTGTGTGAAACCTGTCACATTTCTTTTCTTTGTTTGGGGGATCCGGGGGCTTAACAACTAATTTGACTGTGTTATGAAGAAACAGAGAAGCAGCATTTTCAAAGCGGACACTGTCGAAGACCTTGTCTTTTAAAATAAACGAGCTTTTAATTTTGCATTTATTATTTGGTTAGTACAGCTTTTAGACTCATTGATCCTGTAAGGCGGTTAGCTGTAACACTGTGTGTAGCGTTACATAACACTGCTTTTGATTGTTGTACTGGGCAGGTTGTATGTTTATTAAGGTGGTGAGGTTTCCGCCCCTGACAGGAATGCTGACTGTCCTGACAGACTGTCAGACTTGTTTGAGTTTGAGCTCATTTGGAAGTGTTCATTCTGGATCAACCCCTTCCATTATTCTTCCACTCATCGATTGATTGGTTGACAGATAGCATCATGTTCAGGACCCAGGCTGTGACTCTTGACTTGTTCTGGTCTCAGACTAGAGACTTTATTCATGTTTCATTTTACACTCTGTTGTTGAATGTGCTGCCCACGTATGCTGAAGTTCACACAACTGCACACAGAGGCGCTTTTTGTCAATAGGCAATGCAGGCATCTGCTTGGGGCCCCAGCCCAGTAGGGGGCCCCAAACAACTGACACATTTAAACCCCAGCATTGCCTCAAAATGTGCACATTTTGCAATGACAGGAAGAAACCTCCCTTTTGGTACAGTCATTCTAAATGCCCTGCTAAATGTTGCATGCATAAATAATTATTTATGCTTGTTGGAGGGGCTTCTAATAAAATGTTTGCCTAGGGGCCTCAATAGACCCGAGAAGCGATCCCTGGCTGATTGTCAGAGTGATGGTGCTGCCCACAGTGAGTGTTCCATGAGCTGGTGAGCGTGTTGGATGCCTTGCACAAGAGCACCTCAACATTGCTCAGTATCTCTCCAGTTACCAGACTAATCTCTAGATTTGGTCCGCGCCAACGGATGACCCTCCGGTTCCCAACCCAAGTCCCTGCAGACTGAGCTCCTGCCGCCCCTGGTGTTGATGCTTCAGAGCCATGTTAGCCTTTTAGCATGAAATTCAGCAACAGCCAGTCTGTTCAGTTGTTTAGGTTGTCTTAGCTGCTCAGGGTTTATAACACGTCTAAGATCCGAGTGTCAACGTCAGACTGAAAGGCGAAGGGCGGGGTTTTAACTGACTCATTTTTCATCCTCTTTACTGTTCAACATATGTGAATAAACTTTTTGCACTGTTTCTTTAAATGAGCGTCTAATGATCACCACACCCAGTCTGACTCACTGCAGCTTCAAAAACCCACAATACCTCGTCTCGTGCCAATTCTCTCTCGCTCTGTCTGCTCTCTCTCGCTCTCTTTTGTCTCACTTTTACACTTCTTTTCTTTTCCTGATTACTTCAAACTTTCCTACTTTTTTTTTGTCTCCCTTGCGTTTACTTTTTTTTGCCTCCGTTTTCTTTCTTCCTTTGTTTTCTCATTTTTAAATGTTTCACATTTTTTTCTGTTTCAGCCCCTGTTTGTCTTTTTCTCTTCTGCTCCCAGTAAATAGATAGATAGGTAGATACAAGTGAAACGCATCTCCTTCCAAAACCTGTCTCAGAGTGTAAAGTCCCTTTATTCTTTACCTCAGCCTGGTTTGTCTGTTTTTTTTTCTCATCCAGCTGCAGCCATTTTGTGCAGTTGTCCTGCTGCAGGCTTTGTTTCCAGTGATGTGTGTGAACGGGTCTGCATGTGTCAGGCCCAGTGCAGATGAGTTTGCAGCTCCATGCTGAACTCTCTCCACTTTGTGCCTGTTTCCAATTTTCCATGTAAAGAAACACATTAAACAGCAGAGGGAACAAACTTTGAACACGTTTGCTAGAAAGTCAATCCACGAGAACGATTCAGTGGTTAAATCCCGATCAGGCCGATGTGTTCATGAGCAAGTGAATAATCGTTAGATTTATTTATAATAATCAATTAAAAGCTACTCTACTGTGTTGATCTTTGTATAATAATATTAGCAGTTTGAAATGCAGAGGCAATGATTTGAATGTTCGTCGTCATGACGACGGGCTGGCGACTGGAGGTTAAACGAACAGTATGAGATTTTACCTCATATAAAATCCAAACTATCCCTTTAAGGCATAATTATACACAAGTTCACCATCATTTGCAGAAACTACGACTGGTCTGACAGGTTTAACTAAGGCAGCTTATTTGAAAAGATATCTTTAACACAAAAGCAATGAAACGCATCCATCCTTTACCCATCCCTGTTCTTATTCTTTGAGGTTTGAGAAGCAAGGAGGGACGGAGCTATAAGGTGTTACGCCCTGAACCAACAGTCTCAGTTAATTTATAAGAAGGTCCAAAACAATAACAAGTGACGCAACAAATCTGTGTAGAGACGAGACTAGAAGTTGTGATGATGTGGTCCAGAAATGAATTTACAGAGATTTATCTTTTTTTAGGATGATTAGAAAGTTTGACCCTGACGGCAACAGATGGTTACAAATCATTTCTCTTCTTTTGTTTGATTTCAGGAATCCGTTACAGTACAGATGTCTGCATGGACGAGGTGAAAGCTCTGGCATCACTGATGACGTACAAATGTGCTGTTGTGGGTGAGTGCACACTACTGTTAGTCTTTCTTTGCTGTGAGGAGAATTAAGCCGGTAATCTTAAAACGTTAGAAGTTGAAATATTGAAATCAAAAAGTCAGAATGTTCTCAGAATAAGATGTTTGTGCAAGTTCTTAGTCATCCAGGTCATGGCAAACTCAAATTGAAATTTACAATATTTAAGAGTATTTAAGTAAATCTAAAGGTAAAACACTTGCAGTACGACGAAATAGACTGGTATAGTAATGACGTATTTTTGTAGGCCAACCCGAAAAAATGGTGCCGGTGGTTCCTACGAAAATTCATCTATGGGATTTTTGCATTGGATTTTGGATCATTGCAGAAAACAAGCTCTGTGTCAAACACACGTTTCTGATACGTAGCGGTTTAGATCAGCGGGATAATCTTTACAGATGAACATCATTTATATGAAGTTTGAAGAGTTAATGCAGCCGAGAGATGTAAAAAGCTAACGTTATGAACTACACCGTGGTCGGTTTGTAATGACGTCACGACCGTCATGCTTCATCGAGCTAATCAGCGGATTAATATAATATTTGCAAGAACACTGAAAAACATGACGAGAGACTGTAAGGAGGATTAGGGAGAGAGTTCCCTGCGTGATGACGTGTAATGTCTGCAACAACCACTGTAGTTTCAGTTAGCTACTCGTTAGCAACCGCTGTTTAAAATTTGCGTAAAAACTTTAAAATTCACAAGTGGGGTCTTAGCTAACATAGTTTATCTCGTCTAACAAAACATCAACATCTCTTCAGCTTGAGTTAACCACAGGCCTTATTTCAACCCATTCAAAATCCCCATTGACTTTTAGAGGTTAGAACCACGCTAAAATGCTAACTCACTTCCTGGTTTTAGGACTCAAAACTACACCAGTCTATACAGCTTCAAGTGTATTGAGAATGAAGAGGGAATAATTCAAGCATTCAGCATTCAAGTATGAGTAAAGATGATGTGCAGAACAGATCAATTAATAAAACAGATGAAAGCTTGTGAATCTCTGCTGACATACAAAGGTGCCATTGTGGACTAACACATGCAGTACTGTATTTGTACTGACGAACGTCACTTCAGATTTGCCCGGCAACCAACCATTGCACTAACTATTAAAACTGAATTAACCCAACACTGTTCAATCAATCCCCAACCTTATCCTGTCATGGACGTTAAAAACATGTTTCTCAACTATCAAGCTACCAATCCATTTAAAGAAATGATCCTTAAGATAACTCTGCTCTTGGTCGCACAGTGGAGCGGCATCTTTCTGCTTTTACAGTAATAAATGGTTTGTTCCAGATGTGCCTTTTGGTGGAGCTAAAGCTGGAGTGAAGATTAACCCGAGGAATTACTCTGTAAGTTTGAACACAATGCACATACTGAAGTCTTCACTGATTTCACTCAGTTTTCTCTCATATTTATCGAAGCTTTCGATGGAGAAATAATGTATGCTATGATGTTGTTATGTGAAACCTCAGATAAAAGGCAAGACTGACAGAAATAAAGGCAACATGTTAAATATGTAGGAGCGTATGTTGTTGTTGGGTACATGGTGGAGTGTTAACCTTGTATTAATGCAGCTTTACACAGAAGAACAGCAAGACCTTTTAACAATCACATCCAGAGGCAACAGATCACTGTACTGTGTGCTCAGAAGCTACAGACAATCAAGCGAGGACACCCATAGAGACAGGTTTAGCCTGAGGAGTGTGTATCATCAGTTGGCAGTGATATTCCTGTCAGTCATCTCTGTTAGTGTTGAGGGATTCCCAAATCCAGGAGGTCTGCATTCATGCTAGCAGCTCTGAGAAGTAAGAACTAAGATAATGTGCTGTTCGCGCTAAATGCTAATATCAGCACATGAACGAGCACACAGTGACCTCGCTAACAGGCTGATTTTCAGCAGGTGCAGTGTTTAACCCGTTTACCATCAATGTTAGCAACACTTACTAGATGTCAGTCTAAGTTGCTAGTTGCAGCCCTCAACCAAAGATGGGAGATGTTGTTTGTATGCTAACTCTTAATAACTGGACACAGTGAGGAAAATCTCCCCAATCCACCCAATCACTTTCTCATTGAAGCACCTTTTGTTCAGGCGTGTGCAGTTCACAGAAGGCTCATGGACTTTTGATAATAAGTAGAGCTAAAGTAGGATGCACATCATTTTAGTAATTTAGATTTCAGAACACAAATAATATGATTTTACTACGACCCCCCCCCCCCCATTCTGAGTGCAGAGCCATCAGCTAGCAGGGATTTCTCTCTCTCTCTCTCTCTCTCTCTCTCTCTCTTTCTCTCTCTTTCTCTTTCTCTTTCTGTTTGTCTCTCCCGGGGGATTTACACTCGGGCTAAATGCCGACCTTCGCTCCTTCTTCTATTTTTGCTGCAGAACACATCAGTGTTCACACATGCAGACCCGTGATGACCTCTGACCTGTCCATATGAAGGAATTCCAAGAATTAGACTCCATTCAAACAAACAGCAAGTGTCAAAATGAATATCTATTATTGGCTGTTAATGCACTGAATTCCATTTTCATAATGAAGGAAGCTTTACAAAATGTAAGCGTGATCATCGAGGTCTTAAACGTTGTCTCAGGTCTGCTGAATGCACTAATATCTCTTATCATCACTGCTGCAGCAGCTCATAATAGACAAGTCAATATTTATATTAGTAAAAGTTTTGGAAATGCTCCCATAGAAAGCTCATCATCCTCCTTGTCTGATCAAAGTGCGCCCTCTCAGGCGTGTTTATGCCATTGACAGACTTGAGTTGTATTTCTGCACAAATCCAAAACTTCTTACCATCTTAACACAAACCTTTCTAAGCATTCATCTTACCTTTTAGCTGTTGCTCTGCTGCGGCCACAGTCTGTTGATTGTGCTTCAATGTTTTCTTTTGTTCAAACTAACTAAAAGAATCAGCAGTAATAGCATTTACACCAAAGATTAAACAAAGGGTTAAAGAAGTAAAATTTACAGGTGACTTCTGGTATTGTTGAACTTTAGTCCATCTCTACGTTTCTGCTGGTTATCAAGCTACAGATCATATTCATTGATTAGATACAATGTGTCAATTCATTGTTTCATGCTGCTGGGGACAGCTAGCAAAGGTTGATCTTAATTACGCTAAATACCTGTATGTGCATAATAATTGCCTTTTAAGTGTTCAGAGCTTCAATCAGGATGTTTGTTTCCTTGTGTGTTTTCAGGACATTGAGCTGGAAAAAATCACCAGGAGGTTCACCATTGAGCTTGCCAAGAAAGGCTTCATCGGTGAGTCAAAGACCTCCTGAAACTAATAGAGGACTGTATCATGAGCGCCTCTTTTAGCATAATGCCAAAGTCCTCCAGTTTGTTTTGACCTGCGTTCAAGTTATTATATATTTCAATATATATATATATATATATATATATATATATATATATATATTCAGACCAATATTTCAATTTAACGAGAACAAATGCTGACGGTCACCAAAGTTATGAAATTCACTGTTGTCGATGCATATAAAAAAATGTATGCTTTAGCCCAGAGGACATATCGTATTGCATCAGTTTGACTTTACACCTGTCTTTCCAATGCAAAAATAAGAATACTGCTTCAGAGCTTTTTAAAGTTATAACTCCCAAACAGTGAGACAGTACACCTCATTTGACATCTGTATGCTCTGTTTCACATCTCTTAGTTGTAGAAAGTAACAAGGCACATGAACACAAGTCCTGCAGTTAATTGTCCTTTTCCGGCACTGCTCTTCAGTATGTCCACTATCATGTAATTCAAAGCACTTCACCTCAGAGTCATAACTCAACTTCTAGACATCATATCATTCACATAATGCGTGCGTCATGAGTACCTTGTGTTGTTGACGTCCGTGTTGTGATTGTGTGACTCTGTAGGACCCGGCATCGATGTTCCTGCTCCAGACATGAGCACTGGGGAGAGGGAGATGTCCTGGATTGCAGACACCTTTGCCACCACGATGGGACACTATGTGAGTGTCAGCTCTTCCTGCTCACTGACATTAAAAAAAAACAACAAAAAAAAAACAGGGAATGCTGCAGCCTGTTGAAACTGAGTATGCACTAATGTAGCTCCGTTTAAATATAGAACAGATAACCTACAGTAAGTCTAAATGTTTAGAGGGTCAAGTTCAAGCATACGTTTTGAAGATTAACTATGATGGTGGTGATGTTAGTATAAAGATTATACTGCAACAATTTAGTTATAACAAATATAATATAGAGAACTCATGTGGAATATAAAACATGAGTTTTTAAATATCATTTTTCCAACATTAAGTTCTGTTTTGACAATATGGTCACATGATTTTGCAGACAAGACTTCTGTTCAGGTTGTCTCCATTTGAAAAGCAGGACAAAGTAACTGAGCTGCATGTTATTGGAGATGTTGATGTGAACTATGAGAGGAAAACTAAACGCACAATCGAGAGCTTCATGTGTAATCTGAAA
Organism: Symphodus melops; assembly: GCF_947650265.1. NCBI lineage: Eukaryota > Metazoa > Chordata > Actinopteri > Labriformes > Labridae > Symphodus > Symphodus melops. The sequence goes on from NC_136705.1 coordinate 7,135,694, forward strand.
TGTTTGTAAACAGTTGGTTTCAAATTTCCATCTCTAATTAAGACCAGCACACGCCCTTATATGAGCCAGAGTCCTCAACCCGGACAGGTTTTGGCACATGGCACTGCAGACTGTAGGACATTTAAGTTACACCAAGCTCACCGAGCTTGAAACTCTTTCAAACGCCACAAATGATGTTAACATTTCTTCATGTGGCTTTCAAATGAAGGCAGACTTTGTCATGCACATCTCAATCAAAAAGAAGAAAATCTCTGCCCCATTAACAAAGGCAGGTGACTCCCGTGCTGCGAGTCGTTGTCCTGGTAACACAGGAAGAGCTTTCTTGTCAGAGTGGATGCTTTGCTCCTGTTTGACCTGCCATTTCCTGTGTTTGGTGCCAGTGTTTTGATGCATAGCTACATTTACAGCATAGCAACAGCTGTGTAATGATGCAACAGTCAAATCATAGCGAGGATATACTCGCCACAAGGTTTCCACATAAGTCGTGGACGTAAACCTCCACTGTTAGTTGGACAAAACAAGTAACTGTGACTCACATGACTTTGGGCTCCACGTCTTTGTGACTGCATGTCTCACTACTATTTCTATAGATTCAATATAGAAATACTAACCAGCAGATGAATCCAGAATTAAGATGGTCATTAGCTGCAAACGTGTAGAAACTCGATGAGTTTCACCTCCAACAGATTCATTATACTCTCAAAAGGAAGAACGAGTGATAATAATGTAAAAATAAAATCTCTGAATTAGAACTTCTGAGTGGAGAGTGTTGTGATTCATAGCTTGTATCTTGACAGAGACGCACACACACACACACACACACACACACACACACACACACACACACACACACATATGTGTGTGTCTGTATATATAGGTTGTATATATGTATGTGTGTGTAGGTATATAAAACCAGTGAGAGATCATCAAATTGAGTTGCGAACTGTTTAATTAAAGTTGATCCTTTGTTCTTTGACTTTTGGACGGTGGCTGTGTTTTCGGTTCAGCAGCTGGTCTCGTAGTTTGTTCTGATGTGACTTTAAGGCTGAAGAGTTTGCTTGACACTTTAAATCACAGCTGTTGTTGTTGTTGTTGTTGTTGGTGGTTGTCGGCAGAGGGACCCCCCCAGCCTACTAAGTTGGGGACCAGTGTCTCAGGTAAAAGCTCTTCTCTTTAAATCTACTGGGATCTGCAGGTCTGGGCGCAGGATCCTTCTGGTCTTTCCACGGGTCTGAAGTGGATGGGAGTCCCTGGGTTTGTCTGTGGGAAACACTGGATATTAGGGCTTGACTTGCTACTTGCTTTCTGCTGGTAACCCTGGGATGTAGGAAGTAGTGTGCTGTCTGTCTTTACCTGTGACCTGGTTTTTAGGCTCTGCCTTCTTCCAAATGTGTTGTCACTTAGTCCTTCAGTAATAAAAAAAAAAAAGAAAAATTGCAAACGGATGAATTGAACTTTAAATTTACACGTCCTAAAGCTTCCCTCAGGTGCTAATAATCAGCTCATCAAAACAAACACTAAAACAACTATTTCAATGTTTTTTTTGTTTTTTTTTCAATCAGCACTGTTTTAAAAAGGACAATTTGAGTTGTAATGTTTCAGACACGGACGTTTTCAGTGTCACAGACTCTGTGCATATGAACACAAACACCTACTCACTGGATGATTTCTTGAGTTTGAGAGCCGATTCAGTGCATTACTAACAATTAGTTCTTGTAGCACTAAACATAAAGTAGAGCTGCGGCTCAAAGGATTGTCTGCAGGTAAACACTTTGAGACCAAAGTCAGTCACTCCAATGCATTTTGCGTTCTGTATATTTCAGCATGGAGTGTTTCATTTCTGTCTTTGACTGTTGTCCCCATGTTTGGTTCATAGTTTAGTCAGTTGTCCCTTTGGAACTGTTGTTGGTTTTGATTTGCTTTTATTGAAACCATTCGTCCAAATCCAGGCACAACCTCAACAGTCAGAGGATTATGACTTTTTTTTTCTTTTTCTTTTTCTTTTTTTTAAACACATCCAGCCCACACGCAGGCTTTTATAATCTGTCTCGAATCATATCAGTCACACAGATGTTTCTGTCAGATGGTCAGCTAAAGTTATCTCTCTGCTCCTCGACCCAAGAAGCAGCTCTACTGATTCTGAACACAACAGCTGTATTCACCCTTTTTACTGGTTTTAATCTCTGGGCCTTTTTGTCTTTGGGAGGAGGAGGAGGAGACTTCTGTGGATGATTTGGCAACAAGTGAAAACCTCGTGACCCACAAACACTGAAGAGTCTGACACTCTCTCATTTACATCTTTTGCATGCTGTTGCTTTGCCATTGCTCTGTGAACAGAGATGCAGAGTGACGAATTGAATCAAAAACAGCAGACATTTAAGAGATAGATAAAGATAAATAAGATATATAGATATATAATATAGATAAAGCCATATTTCATTTTAATTAATCCACTTGATGTTAGGATGATCAAGTCTGGATCAGAGTGCGTTTCTAGCATCTGCGTCCTAACATCAAAATGAACCCAACAAATGTGTTTTTAAATGATCCTCTTGTGGTGGTTTAACGTAGGCCGCATGATGGGAAATCGTTCGTTTTGATTTCTCATCAGTGTGTCCTGTTTATCACTGTCATCATTCTTTGCTTTTGGAATTGAGAACAGAATTGCTTCATTTTCTTTGGGAAAGGGAAGTTTTAAAGTCCTTTTACAAAGCAAACAAAAACAAACTTCAAATGTCAATCCAATAAACTGAGGTTAAAATGAGAATCCCTTTTCCCATCTTCTTTGTCTGTCACATTTCTGTTTGATGCAGTCTTCTTAACGATGAGCCCACATTTTCACAAGTTTCTGGCATTTAATTAAATTAAATGAAACATTCAGTCAGCACTTAATGACGTTAGTTAGTTAGTTAGTTAGTTAGTTAGTTTACATGAATAGCTGAGAAGGAACAGATTCCAGTTCTGGTCTAAGTTCCCTTTTAGAGAGTCCAGGGAGATGTCTTCAGGTGACTTGTATTCTCTGATCCACAGTCCAGACTATCAAGACAACATTTGGTTAAGAATAAAAAAAGTTTCAGGCTGATCTGAGTCTTTCTAAGAAGCTGTAAACATCCCCTGTGTCCACTTCTCCCTCTCCTGATCTATTTCTGTTTCCTTCAGGACATCAATGCTCACGCCTGCGTCACCGGGAAACCCATCAGTCAGGGAGGAATCCACGGTCGCATCTCCGCCACCGGTCGAGGAGTTTTCCACGGCATCGAGAACTTCGTCAACGAGGCGGCATACATGAGCCAGCTGGGGATGTGCCCCGGCTTCCAGGACAAGACCTTCATCATCCAGGTACGCGACTCCCTCTTCATCACTTTAAAACAGATGAGACAGTTTGGGTTTTACACATTTTTCATGTGATTAAACTAATGAAAAACAGTTTCATTAGTTTAATTCATTAGTTTTTGTTGATTAATTTCTCAATCCACATGTTGGCTATTATCATATAATCGTTTTGGGTTTTGTTTTCCACAGACCACAAGCCTCATCCAAAGTAAAACCAAGAAGAATAGATGAGTCTTGATCTTTAGGCCCAGACATTTCTGAATATAGTTATGAGTTTATGAAAGTCTTTTCTCCTGGGTTAACTCTTATGGGGTGCACATGTGCTTCTCTAAGAAGCCAACATGGAGCCGACCCATTAAACAACCACCTGTATATGTATCAAGTCAAACGAAACAGATTGAAGTCACATGGTGACAGCTGATTGGAACGATGAACGCTGTACCATCAGTCTGAAAGTTAAAAAGTTGCTAAAAAGGAATCGATCCACATGAAAGAAATAAAATAGTCCAAAACTCGTCGCCTACTCTTCTCAAACATGTTGGTAAACAGTTAGTGTCGTTTCATCTTCTGTGACCGCAGATACTGAGCAGGGTTCAGATTTATCGCAATCACCATGAACACAAACCTCCCTCTGCAATCCTGCCCCTTCATTATGTCGAACCTTCTGTCCTCATGTGATCCCATTGAGCCTGAAATCCTCTGCCATGAGTCACTGCTGACTCATCAAAGACCACAAGTTTCCTCCAGTTTCAGCCCTGGCATTAAAGTCAATACAGACCACAACACAGGGAACTTACAATTTTAATCACAACACACAACATTCTTTTCATTTTGCACCAGACTTACTTATTACGACCCTCTAAGTTTAATGTGTTACAAGACCTAAAGGAAAATAGGAACATATAAGACATCAAAAACAACTAACAGTGAAAGATTGTTCAAATTTGATAAATGTTGCAGGTAATTAAAGAAAACCCAGAGTCGTTCATCAAACCGGGGCATTCAACTTGTTTTTTTTTTTGTTGGTATGTTTGTTGAACAAAACCACGTTTAAAGACGTCCCATTCCACTTTATATCCATACCAATCAGTAAAAAATTATTGAAGTATTGCAAAATGTGAGGAACAAAAAAAAAAAAGTCACAACAATGAATCCAGAAGTAGTCGAGATATTCACAAGTAAAACAAATCTAAATCTCTTCGTGGGACAAAGGTCAGTGGTTAACATCTCGTTTTCCCTCGTCTGCAGGGTTTCGGTAATGTGGGTCTGCACTCCATGCGTTACCTTCATCGTTTTGGAGCGAAGTGCGTCGGAGTCGGAGAAATGGACGGAAGCATTTGGAACCCCAAAGGCATCGACCCCAAAGAGCTGGAGGAATACAAACTGGTCAGTACTGATGATAGATAACTGAACGGCCTCACTAATGTATTATTGAATTAAAGATGTCCGCCTTACGTTGACCAGCAACACACAGATGTTAATGCCTGTACTCCACCTGCTGGTTAAAGAGAGTCTCTACAGAAGGTCCTTTTCATAACAAGGTTTAAATTATTTCGATATGATCATACTCTATTGATCATATTCATATTTTTTCCCATCAGAAATAAAAATGTGTTTTTATGCATAAATGTTGATGGTTATTGATTACAAATATTTACTGGTAATTTGTCATCAAAGTAAAAAGTGAGAAAGGTTTTTTTGCTGTGATAAAATAAAATCAGCCTTTTTAGTGTTTAAATATACCTCACTCATCAGGAATCATTAAGAGAAAAGAGGAAAACGGCAGCACAGCACCTGACTAAGATTGAGCATTTAAAGTCGTTCTCCACTTTGTCTTGTACGTGTTTTATATTTTGTATACACCTGTACTTAGTTTGACACTTTATTTTTCCCTCAAGTTTTCATTTGTTTGATGTGTTTGATGTAACTGCTTGAAAATAGCTGAACTTACATTTTCACGTCGGTGATTGTGAATGTTTTGTGTCTCCAGAACCACGGCACCATCGTGGGTTTCCCCAATGCAACGCCATACGAGGGGAACATCCTGGAAGCAGACTGTGACATCCTGATCCCCGCCGCCAGCGAGAAACAGTTGACCAAGAGCAACGCACACAAGATCAAGGCCAAGGTACCCCCCCCCACACACACACACACACACACACACACACACACACACCACCACCAAAGAACTTCTCAGTATATTTGATATTCTGTATAAATGAGGGACTTCAACCTGTTGACTGAAGTGAAGGTAAACCGGCTGACAGTCTTTTTTCCCAGCATGCCTCAGTAAATGACCTAGTGTCTGTGTAACTTTCAGATCATTGCAGAGGGAGCTAACGGTCCGACCACACCTGAAGCCGACCGAATCTTCCTGGAGAGAAACATCATGGTGATCCCGGTGAGTGAATGTAATCGCTGTTTCTTATTGGATGTTGAGATGAAGCAAAGCAGCAACCAAATCGGATGCAGTTTGAGCTTTTACACCGTTTTCACTGAGCTTATAATATGAATCAGTTTTCTTGTCTCTTTTTCATCATCTCATCTCCTCTTCTCCTTGCCTTGTCTCCTTATCTTCTTTTCCTTCTCTCTTATTTTCTCATCTTCTCACCTTGTCTCCTCTCCTTTTTTCCTCTCCCTTCTTCCTTTCCTGTATTCCTCCTTTGTATTTTTCTCCTTTCCTTCACTCTACCTCTCCTCTTGTCTCTTGTCTTTTTCTCTTTTCCTCTCTTCTCTGTATCTACCCTCCTCAAATGTTCTCCCTGTCACCTTGTCTTATCCCCTTTCTACACCTTGTCCTCTTGTCTCCTTTCCTTTCCTTGTCTCCTTCTCTTCCTTCCTGCTCATCTTCCTGTTTCCCTCTCTTCTTCTCTCCTTGTCTCCATCCTTCCTCTTTTTACATCATCCTCCTCTCCGTGTTCCTTCCACACTTGTTCCCTCTCCTTGTCTCCTCGTTACAGGACATGTATCTGAACGCAGGTGGTGTGACGGTGTCGTACTTTGAGTGGTTGAAGAATCTGAATCATGTCAGTTATGGTCGACTCACCTTCAAATACGAGCGAGACTCAAACTACCACCTGCTCAGTGAGTCACACCTTTTCATCTTTCTGTCACATAAACATGATATGAAGGGACTGCTTGTGCAGTTTCCATGGTGACACCAGCCAAACTAATTCACTGGACATGTTGCTGCATTATTAATGAACTAAGAGACCTGAGTATTTTAGATTGATCTTCAGCTGCAGCACATTTAGAAAATTATGACTACAGGTTAACCACGTGTTACTTACTATAAACTGTCAATTGTTAATTTTAACATAGAGAAATATTTCATGTTTTAATGTTTGATGAAAGCTTATAAAAATGAAGTTACATCCTACAGCACTAAATCTGCTGTAGGAGGCTTGTATTGTGATGCAGGTTTGGAAAAGCAGCTAAAAGCTACCTTCTTAACTGCCGAGTTAATCATCAGTTATTCAGCCTATTGTTTTGTTAATGTTTCTGTTTCTCTCTGAGAATGTCAGAATGTCTAAATGTGCCTCAGCGAAGCGAGTCATCTTCATGTCTTCATCTGGCACCTCCATGACTGAGTCCTTGTTTTAGTTTGTCTCTATTCTATCTAAACCAAACATTTTAGAACATGGACCCCTTTCAGATGAGAAATTTTTCAAAGGACCCCCCTCGTTATCGTAACGTTGATAAGCACATATTAATACAATGTATTCATGTACGATGGAATACTTTGTCACGGTAGAATTAGGCTACATTCATAATTTTCAAATAATTCCTTTTATAAACTTTGATAAAATGTTGGCTTCCAGGTGTTTGTTATTTAGATTTTTTTTTGTGACTTTGAAGCGACAAACATGTCAGATCATATCAGAGTTGATATATTGGCACAAAACTAAAGTGAGCGAGAGTATTGGACAAAAGTTTGTGGTGCGAGTCAACATTTTTTGTAAATGATTTAAATTATTCATTATTCAAAGTGGGGTCCACGGACCATAGCTTTGAGAACCACTGCTCTAAACTCTCCTTTGTCTCTGTCTCTCCCTTCAGTGTCAGTTCAGGAGAGTTTGGAGAGAAAGTTTGGGAAACACGGCGGCGCCATTCCCGTCGTCCCCACCTCTGATTTCCAGGACAGGATCTCTGTGAGTCATTTTTTCAAAAAGTTGTCTTGTTGTTCTCTTTTGTCTTTATCTTCATTTTTCATCTTTTCCTTTTGCTTATTCTCGTGTTTCTTCTTAGACTACTCCTTCTGCTCCTGAATATTCTCATCTTCTCTTTCTCTCTCAGTTTCTCCTTCTGTTGCTAGCTTCATTTGTGATCTCTTTTGCTGTGTCACTTACTTCTTCTGCGGTCTTTATAAACATGTGGTATGTTCACAGGGAGCTTCTGAGAAAGACATCGTTCACTCAGGTCTGGCCTACACCATGGAGCGCTCTGCCAGGGTAACACACACACACACGCACACACACACACACGCACACACACACGCACACATGTAATTTTTACATGTAACAAAAACTTCTTTTCTTCTAAACTAAAACTTTGAAAACAAAAACCATAGAATTGTGTATGTCTCTTAAAAATGAGCCCCTCTGTCCTCTCTCTCTGTCATGCAGCAAATCATGCGAACAGCCAACAAGTATAACCTTGGGCTTGACCTGCGGACGGCGGCGTACGTCAACGCCATTGAGAAGGTGTTCCAGGTTTACTACGAGGCCGGCCTTACCTTCACATAGAGTCAAGCCCAGTCACCTGTCTGCCTGTTACCTTTCCGCTACATATCAGTCTGTCTGTTACCAGTCTGTCTGTTACCTCTGTTTGTCACCAATCCCCGCTGCAGGATTTCATTCTTCACACAGCGTTTACGATTTATTGCACAGCAGCAGTGTGAAGAAAACGTTTGAAACTGCCCTTGTGTGTTTTGTTGTGTTCATCCATTCTCCTCAACATGTCTGTTTACGTTCTTTTCCTTCCTACTTCTTCTTCTTAAGTATATTTGAAATTAAAGAAATGCACAAAAACATCTTAGCTTTAATGCAACTGATGCTCCTCTGAACCGCTGCTCTGCTGCTTCATACCAAATATCTAGATGTCTTAGAAATGCTTAATAAGCCTTAACAGCACAGATGAAGTCTTGTCACCTCTTGCCTGTATAGCACACCGTGTGGCCAAAACTATGTGGACATTTTCCTCACTCCCTTTGTGTGGGTGGGAAGTTAGAATGATGAGTACAATCAGTGATCAGCTGATTGTTCAATATGTTTTTGGCCAATCTTCACTTTGTAGTCTGTTACTGCATTTGGACTGATTTTTTTTCAAAAATCAGAGGAGGTCTTCAGTCTTTGTCTTAAGGGAAGTGAAAGACAAAATCACCCTGTGACGAGAGGCAGGACGTATAGGTTGATTTGTTTTAAATGTTCTGATATTTTAAAAGGCTGGGTCGGTCAGTTCAACACGTTTAAGTCTATGGGACTTCATGTTGGACATGTTCGAATGGCCTCTGATTTGGTTGTGCTTTTGATTTGAGTTAATATTGATTCATCTGCTCTGTGTTATTTAAACTGTTTAAGTTTATAATAACAATGTTGTGTTCTACTTGAAGAACTGTCCCAAACCCAGCAAGATGAACAGGTTTTTACAAATATATTTTAGAGAGACAGAAAACATGAACTAAATAACAAATGGACAGATTGTACTTTTGTTAATTACTTCATGTCTTTTGATTTATAAAGTCATCGTTTGACTTTTTTATGTCTGACAAGGACAGGGACCTCAATCATGTCACCTTATCTTCATATTGACTGTCATGTATTGTTCAATGTTTGATTGTCTTGTTTATTAGAGGCTGTCATCAATTGTCCTCGTACTTTTGGCCACAGAGTGTTCCCATGTTCTTGTCTAATGTATTTTCTTTTGATATAATGCAGTGCACATGTGCCTCAGGACTTAAGCTTTAATATTCACTGCCTTTAAACTCAGAGATACTTCATTAAAGAAAAACAAAATCCTCTTTGTGATATTTGAACTCTCTGATCTTTGCTTGAAACAGTCACATCTTTGAATGAATATCTGACATGCTATGATTCTTTCAGGTGTTTGCTTTCTCAACTATATATTTGACTTGAAACCTAAAAAAGAAAAATCCCTGACAGATCAACGTTTTACCTTTTCAGGTCAAGACACAGCTGCAGCTCATCCTTATGCTCATACTTATCTATGCAATAGACCAAAGTTATTCCAAAAGTTGCTAACTTGTTTAAAAACAAAACCGTCTCTTCATTTATTGTTACACATAAAAACAAAAGTCACAAGAAAACTCTTTTCTGCAGGACGGCTAGCAGGACACATTTACGAAAATTGTTTTCTGTGTTTTCTGCATAAAAACTGGTCAACTGACGTCTAAATCAAAGCTTCTGAAGACACATTTCATTAAAGTCTGAGCGGATGTCTTAGTGTCTTATCCAGTGTCATCTGAAACTTTTTTTCTTCTAATCACTAGTTCTGTCTCTCATGGGTGGGAGGGAGGAGATCAGTGATTACATGCTTTATGTGGGGATTAAAAAAAACAGAGTACAAAATGAACATTATTTTCTGTCGGCTGTCAGGTATGATTTGAACTGCTTTTGGATTCAGTGTAAGGGAGGTTCCACAATTGTGTTCAACTGAGACAATAAAATAAAGAACATAAAAATTCTCTGGAATGTTTGTGTTATTTTTTGTCCAAGTATTTACTGGCACCAATTGAATCAATTTAAAACAAGATTATTGTTCTTCTCTTTTCGGCCAGTAAATTTACAGAATTGAGTAAAAAAAAAGGATTGGATACTCCGCAGAGGAACTTTTGGTTTTTCATTGAATTGAAATGTTTTTTAAATCTGCTTTAGTAAAAAATCTAGTTTTTTCCCCTTGTTTTAGCATACTCCTCTTAAACATTTAGATATAAAAAATCACAGATTGAACTGTACTTGTTGGTTGAAATTGGGTAACATCACTAAAACCGTTTCACAGTATTTCTGAATATTTATGTTAGGAAGTAAATTTTTTTCGATTTTGCAACTAATACCATCTCATTATATCAAGGAGAAATTTTCCTTTTTTTATCATCTCAAATTTGGCCCAGAAGAGAATTCAACATGATCTATTTTATAAATAGGTTCCAGTTGTATACTTAAACTTAACTGCACATCTTTGACAATTATTTTGTAATTGGCTACATGCCATCTTAAAATAAATATCAAGCTTTTGATATTTTTCCAATTTTTCTTTATAGTTAAAGTTCATTATAAAAGGCATATTAATAATGTGCAATAGTAACAAACATTAATTTAGCCTCATTCTTGTCTTTTTTTAATTTATTTTTTTAATTATTACAACAAATATACTGTCTCCTTAGGGGTTTTCTTTATAGACGTATCTGCTAGGTGGGCGTGTACTTTCCCTCGCTTTAACCAATCGGCAGGCTGCATTTGCCACGTTGAGCCGGAATTCCCCTCCAGCTCAGGGGCTTTCCGATCTGACTGACAGGCCCCGGGTTGTTATGGCAACACTGCCTAGGTATGTCAAGCTGGCGTTGAGCATTATAGATGTCACTTCCGTTACAGAGTGTTGGCCTTCACACTACTAAACTAAAAACAGAAAATGAAATCATTCTTAGCTATTTATTTAGAATAGTTCATGGTATTATTTGGGGGGAAATAGCACAAGGTTACGGAGAAGCTGAAGTCCCAAAAAGTTATTTAAAAAACAAAAATATCTCATAATGTATCGAACAAATTAGATGATAACTTGTGGAAACAAGATAATTATCTTGTGCGCAAGATTTATTTTCTTCTTCTCCTTTTGTTTTTGATTAATATTTGAGACTTCTGGGGCACGTAGTTTTTCAACTAGTTATCTAAAAAACTAAAAATAACTGTGTAGAACAGATCTAGAAAGTCGAGTTAAACGATCAATAATACTAAACTCAACGAACAGAAAAAAAGTAGTGTGACCAAATAATTAATATCGTAAATATATTTTCCTTTCTCGCTACTTTTATTTTGAAATTAGTATCCGGAGGTTGCCCTCGGTGCTCTGCAGCTGGTACAACATGCACCACAGTTGGGAGTTTAATGCTTTTCGTGGTAACATAAAGACGGGCAGGACTGCAGAAGACAGGTAAAAACTCACCTTTAAAGTTGTTTTCTCCTTGTATTGTAATGCACATTTGTCGGGGATCAGTACTAACGAGCAGCTGAGGACAGTGAAATCTTTTTTATGTGGCTTAAACATGCTGAACATCTTAAAAAACAACAACAACAACTTTTAAGTAAAATAAAGTCAATAGTTTGTCCCCAACAGACCAAAGAACAGAGCTGAATGTTTATTCTCTGTCAGTGTGGAAAAGTTTAAATTGATCTCCTTTCTTTTTGTGCACTGCATTAACATTTTAACATTTATATGTTATTTAAAAAAAAACAACATAAATATTATTACATTAAAACATTAAACGCATACATTAAATGTTCTGATTAGGAAGAGCTCTGGCCTTTTTTTTTTGAAACGTGTGTGCAGGTAAAAAGAGCTCCAGGAGGAAACACGGTGTGCCTTTTAGAGTAACATGAAGAAATCAGCTGCTGTTGGATAACATTGTGTAACTTAGAGGAAAATTACTGAAGCGACTCATCTCATGGTTGAAAGCTTATTTGTGCCATTTCTTACATAAAGCGGTTTTTATGTGGTTCGAGCTCAGTATCTTTTTCACAAATCTGTTTCTCGTCTTCTTGTAATCATTTATTCTTCCTTAACCAGGTTTAATTAAGTGGATCAGTTTGTTTTCAATAAGCTACAAATCAAGTACTTCAGTACAATATATGAAATCCCCTTTAAAATAGTTTGAACAAAAAATTACAACATCTAGTTATGCAGTTACATTTTAAATTGTAGTTTTGTGTTTAATTCTGAGAGAATAATAAATAAACAGCCTTATTTGAATTATTCACTACAACATCTAGTTTGTCCTTGAGAAAAGTATTGCAAGTTAGTTCTCTTGAAGCTGTTTCTGGAGAGTTGGTGCACTCACTGACTGTATTTTGAGATTTTATTTGCATCTTATGGTAGGGCTGAGCAATTGATTGAAGATTAATCAAAACTCAGAACCTCTAACCAACGTAATATTGCCCATGTCTATTATTTTCAGGCCATGATGACGTCCAGTCCGCAAAACAGAAGTAATGTCTGTTGTTTGGTCTTTAAGGAAGACCACCACCAAAACAATAGAAATCAAATGTAAACACTGCGGTGAAAAATGCAAGTTATTTATTTTCAGCTGTTTTTGAGAAGTTAATTTCTACTTTAAAACTAAAATGTGTGGCTTTTATTTCAAGCGGTGTTTTGACTTCACTTTGAAATATTCAGTAAATAACCATAAAAAAGAGTTCCTCATATAGACACTCCTTCATTGGAAACAGTATCCCAGCTTTAATATTTACAGTATAATAGAGACCATGATGTCAGAGAACGATGAGGACAAAAAACAAAATAATTGTTTATTAATCGTAATTGAGGTGAAACGTTCAATTAATCATGATCTTGATTTAAGGTCATATGGTAGATTTAATTCCATCTGTCCTCAAAGACATGGATATGTTTGGTCACTGGCTTTTTTGAGTACCTGTAGTTGACTAAAAGAAAACTCTTTAATTTCAGGGTCAGGTCTTTCTAGGAGTTTTAAACCAAAATACATTCTTTTTGTGTCGGTGTCTTCACTGTTGGTTTTGATATTTTAACAATCTGTTGCTGTCCTTAGAGTGAACTGAGACAAGTTGATTCCTCTCTGGAGCAGGAGTGTGAGCAGGATATTTTAGTTAATGAAGGAGCTATTATCGTTCCCCCTGCTTCCAGTCTGTGTACAAAGCTAAGCTCACAGTTTCCCTCTGCTTCTAGTCATCATACTAAGGTTGTTCCTCTAACAGATTGCAGCAGTTTGTTGTTTGTTGAGGCTGGCTGGAAATTGAGGATTGTCCCCAAATGATCACAGAGGAGGAGGAGGAGCAGAAGTGGAAATTCCCACTGATGTTTATAGATATGATCGCACACAGACTTTAGGCTGTGATCAATGATTAATTCTTGATTTGGCGTCTGCAGGGAATTCCCAGAGGGAGGAAGAACAAATCAACCTCCTCCTGCAGGGAGCTGGACCTTCATCATCACCGTCATCGTCAGTGATTGTGCCCAGTCATGGCGGGAGCTCTCAGGTACGAGTTTTATTTTTCATGTATTACATGAGGCGATAGATCAGACGATTGAGAGCGCTGTTATGATTTGCTGGTTTTGATTTTTGTCAAAGCTCCTTTAAAAACCTGGTTGAGTTCTTTTCAAAGTCTGGGTTTACATCAAACTGTTACTTCAAATAGATTTTAGTGAAACATGTAGGGTGTTTGAGGATTTGGGTATTTTATTTGTTTGTTCTCCAGGTCTCAAGGATCATTTAGATAACAGTGTTCTTCTAGCTTTATGTCAGAAGTTTGTCCATCCCAGTCCATGAACATGGTTTCAACATCTGGTGAAGAGGCTCACACGAGAAGGATGAGGCTGCACTGGCAGGCTGCCCTCTTTTTTGTCATTTCATCTCAAAAACAGTTTTATTTCCAACCTGTTCGATCATCTGAAGGCTGTTGTTTTTGAGCCATCACTATCAGACTTCAGTTATCAATAAGCTACTTTGAGGAGTTTTGGTGTAAACAAAGGTTACTGACTGAAGAGTTCATAGTGACTTTAAACCTAAAAGAAGCTTTACACTGAAGAAAACATTATTTAGCGTTCTCGGAGTTTTAGTCAACAAAGCAAGCAGATGAAGTTTTTGATGTGAGGGCGGTTATCATATTGTGAATATTTCATGTTTTTTTCCTGTGAATGATTCACAGTCCTGTGTGACTTCAGTTATTTTCTGCACTGAAGTGAAGCTTTTGACTTGGTTAAGGACTTTTAGTTAGAGATGCATCCAATTCTTGATACGTATATGTACTGATACTGATTCTGATATTTTTATATGAAATTAGTAATGTCAGTGTTGTGGTTTGTTATTATGTGTTAGGCTACACAAAGCTGTTGTAAACCTGACATTGCATTTATTTGTGCTGGCTTCACAAACAAACAGGAAGTGGCATTAATTGTCAGGTTTTTCAAATTAAATGAAGTCCTTCCGTCCTTCTTTGTTTAAACAAGGTAACAGATTTTGTCCTCCGCGTGTATTGACAGAGGAAGGAAGTTAAGGTGAGGAGATGTGTCATCACTCAGAGAACAGGTTAAGAGAATCACTGACCAACCCGTTTCAGAGAAACAGAAAAGTAAAATCACCTCAGTAGATTCCTGCAGAGGTCAGGGGTCACACAGAAAAACCCCAAAATACAAACTTCCCCCTTCTGGTTTTCTCTCCTCTGACTGTCTCGCTCAAACTGTACCTGCTGTGGGTTTATGTTTATGAGTGCTCTGTCTGCTCAGATGCAATTGGCTGCTGTCGGGGGGGGGGGGGGGGGGGGGGGGGGATGTCCCTCTGCTGGGTTGACGTTTGGGGAAGGAGACTGTTCAGATCAGATTTGAGTCATATTCTGCAGTTAGGTGGATTATTCTGACGCTGTAGAGCTGAGGAGAGACAGGAAGTCAAAGTGGCATACCAGCAATCATCAAAGACAGAAGAGACTCGAGGTCTGAGTTCATGAATCTTCAGGTTTGTTTGCTGCTTCTTTTTAGCTTTTTGCTACCTGAGTTATCTTTATTTTATGTATTTTGTTTGAGTTTTATTGAATGTTCTTTACCATCAATGATAAAAAATATTGGACAGCTGTTTGGTGACGACAGTTTACCGAACCGTATCACAGAGTAGCTGAACGAATCGTAGGTAAAAGGATTGATCCTGGAGCAGTAACTTTCTTTTTGTAATGACTTGAAACCAGGCCGACATTTTAACATGAAAGCATTCACCAAATCCACCTGCTATCATTTTAAGAACATATCAAGATTAAAATTGGAAGTTTCACCTGAATTTAGAAACACTTGTGTTAATCTGTAGAGCGTTCCTGTGCTGTAAAGACGTCTTTTAGTATCTCCGAGGAAGAAGGATCAGTCAGCTGCAGTGTAACGTCTGTATGTGGACACGAGATATGGAAAATGAGAAAGAAATCTTTCAATGTTAAATAATCTAAGACAAGTCTGAAGCAGTGCTAGCTGTACTCTAAAGATGTTGGTAAGAGCTAAATGCTAACTGATTAGCTGTGTTTTTACAGTGTATTTGTGGGCTAACATTAGCACAAGTGTAGTCCAATGTACTACAGAAGTAGATTGATCCTTTGTTAATTGTGTCCTGAAACAACGGTGTAGACACATATGGATTTATAATGTGACAAACATTTTCTGTTTGTCACCATCCCTCATGAAATGTGTTGGTATAGTGATTTAAAGCTTTCCCAAATGATTATTTTTCAAATGTTTTGCTGCCATCCTGACTCAGAGCTCCTGGATGTTTTCTCGTCAAACATTCGTTCAATGCCGTCGTACTCGTGTGGTAGGCCAGATGAATTTTGCAGTCTGCAAACTACCACATCCCTACAAATGTCCATATGAAAAACTCCCACAGTTTTGAAGACTGTTGGCAGGATTCTTTTGCTGCACGTTGCTCCTTGGTGCTCCACCATTGTTGTTGTGTGAATTCTTCTTCTTCCGTTTTAAACTTATAGCGTCTTTTGACTAGCTTTCTGGTGCATTACCGCCACCACTGGACTGGCGTGTGGTCGAGTTGTTTGGGACGAATTTATGTCATCGATGACTATGTCAACGCGTCGCCCCAGCTCTACAGTGATTATTGAGTCTCTGGCCCATACACGTCTGCGGCGTTTACTGTACAAACTGGGTGGCAAGTTGACATGGATCTCTTTGAAAGCAGAGGCTCTTACAGGAGAGGGAGTAGGCTGGAGTTTCCAACGGCATTTACAGAGTTTTTAGTCATTAGATAATACAAATCAAAGAAAAGGTTGTCAAAGGAAACACACTGAAGATGACTGATCTTCAAAGACGTGCTATTCCAAACAATAACCCACAAACTAAATATTCAGATGACGAAGAGTCCAAACTTCCTGCTTGTCACCAAAGAGATCACAACTCCAAGATTTTAAACTTTAGAAAGTCATGCTGAGGGGAATGCACCGGGTGTCTCACAGGTAAAGCGGGTTGTCCTCTAGATGACCAGTTCCTTTTGCAGTTTGTTTAAATTTCATTGAACAAGAAACCGAATAGCAAATGACTGTACTGTATAAATTGTGCTCACAACCCTCTCAGAGTCAGTCTTAAACATTATCGGACTGACAGACTTTAACATCCACAAAGAAAACCTGTTGTGGATACAAATACAAAAATGCTTTTCTTACAGTTTTTAACATTGTTTCTACGCTCCAGATTAAAAAGGTGATTTCTAACATGTCATGAGCTTTAGAAGCTGTTGTTGTAGATTTTTGTTAACTCTGGACATAGCTGTGCCTCTTGTTTCTTGTCTTCGTGTTGAAGGGTTGTGTGGAAATGGGGGGAAAATATGTTTCCTGCAGCATTCACACAAGTCACAGCAGCAGAGCAGAACAGCTTCTTTGTCTTTCGTTTGTTCAGGTCTTTAAAGAACAGCCGCAACAGCAGTGTGACATCATCAGCTGTAACCCCGCCCCTCTCAGTGCTGGTCTGGAATTCTGGGGGTTTTCCTCCGCCTGGCCACTTCCAGGAAGTGACTGCAAACAGAACAAGAGGAGGGGAGGGGGGTTAGACGGCGCAGAGACGCATACAGAAGCACAGTGAGAGGGAGGGTAAAAAAAAAAATAAGAGAGAGAACTAGAGAGGCTTTATCGTCATGTGAAAGTGAAACTGCTGCAGATTTTATTCCGTCATTTGGTTTGTTTATTTATTTTTTCCTTGTTCTGCGTGTCTCGACTTTGACTCTTCAGCATTGACAGGCGAGGGGATTTAAAGTGACTCAGGTCAGACAGTTTTCAACCTCCTGCACTGACAAGTTTCCTTTTTGTGTGTGCGTGCGTGCATTTGTGTGTGTGAAAACTCTCCTTCAGATTGAAAGCTTTTAACTATTTGTTTGTTTGTGTTGCAGGATGACTGAAGCTCAGTACAATCTCTACGACAATGATGTGAGTCCTTTTTTGATTTGCACACTCAAACTGACAGGTCAGATCAGCACCAGCTGTTTTCTTCTCAGTGACATGATACTCACCCTTTCAGCTTGTTGACTGCTTTATGGGCTGCAGATTTCCCTTTGTATGGAAGGGACTGAGAAAAAAGCTCAATATTTTGGATCTCTAGATTTGTGGTTTGTTTCCATTTAAAACTAATATTGCTGTAGAAAAAGAAGAACGTGCTGATATTGAACAGTACGGTCGGATCTTCAGTAGGGACGAGCAGCGAGTCCGTTTCCAAAACTCTGAAAGCAAAAAGCAGATCGTGTTGGCCTCAACATCTCACACGTCCCTTAAATAGAAAACAATGCTTTCAAAACTAAAGCCACCTTCTTCTGAAGAAGGCTGGAAATAATTTACAGAAAACTGCCTGTGTAACCTCAAAGTTCAAAACAGTGCGGGATATTGTCAGTATCCTGCTTTGTTGATTTTTTTTTTCTTTTTAAAAACATCTTTTTGTCTTCCTGCTACTTTATTTGTGAATAACATTTTTCCTGCTGACTTTTGCTCTGAGTTTCAAAGGCTGAAATGTTTACTTCCATTTGTTAATTTCCAGGTTTACGATAAGATTAAACTTTTATGCAAATAGAGATTACCAGAAGATAGTGGCGTAAAAAGATGCAAATAGACCAAACACAATCAGGCAGACAAAACTAAAAGTAAGACTCAACTCAAAACAATATTAAAGAATGATGGTGTGACTTCATGAAGGAAATAACCTCAGCAATAACTGTAAAGTTTCAGACTTACCAACAGACTCTGTTTCCTCTCTTCCTTCAATTTTCTATTTTGCTTTTGAAAGGCAAACAATAAAAAAAGTATTCACATGAAAAGACAAAGATCTAAGCAGAAAAAAATCATTAAATGAAAATACAAAAGCAACAGCCAGTAAAACAGACATAAAGAAATGAATTAATAATTTTCATGTAAGCCGACTTTAGCACTTCATTGTAGAGCATGGCAAGAGGTATAAAGAGCCTATTCATTTATGATAACATGCAATAACCAAAGTAATACCAAGGTATGACTTGATATGAACAAAGTGTTAATATTCCTGTTGTAATAATGTGATGATAATGAGGGTATATATGTGGATTTAAAAGCTTCTCTCAGTGTTTTCCTCTTTGTTGTCCTTAGCTGTTTGGACCATTATTACCAAGGTAAACACATTATGTTACAATCAGATCAAGCCAGTACGACTTTGGCAATTACATGTTAAAACATCTGCATAACCCTTTTATGCACATGCTGTGGCTCAGTTGGTCGAATGTTTGATCCCCAGCATGTCCGATGTTTCCTTGGGCAAGGCGCTTAAACCCGAATTGCTCCCGCTGCTTTGTCAGCATTTACTATTTAGCATTTTCACACAAATTAGCATCATATAAGGGAGCTTTCATATAAAGTACTCCCATCTCAGTTTAAAAAACGATTCGACAGCCAAAAGGACGAAAGGAAAACAACAAATTAACTTTCAATAAGATCAAGTCTGAGTTTTTTTAACTCAACTTCATGAGCGTATAATCATTTGATAGCTGATATCAGAGACGCTTCATTCAAAAACTTGTGGACGACAGTGATTTTTAAAAGAGGATATTTTTTGTCTATTTTTTGGGACTTTGAGCTTCATAGAAACCATAAAGATAGATGTTTATGTTTCTTATTGATTCTACCTTTCTTTATACATTGACAAAATCTTCTGTGACATGCTTGAGATTCTGAATGTAATTTTCTCTTCCTTCAGATACATGTGAACTTGATGCAGTACGACTACATTCCTCAGGTGGACATTAAGACAGAACCGTACATATCTGAGACAGGTACAGAAACTATCTGATATTATTTAAGTTGACATTTCTCTTGAAACCATCAATCAGTTTTAAAAAACAACAACAGGTGAAAAAACCCATGCTTTATATTTTCAATTATTTGAACATTTGAAAAATTCTATGTTGATTGTAAGTGTTAAAAAAACATACAAATCTTGTTGGTACACATGAATCTCTTGTTGGTGCCTGAAACCTGAGCTCCGACTGTTAGGTTCGGTTTTCAGATATCAAATTAATTATTTGATCTTTAATTTGTTAAAATAAAAAAGTAATTGAGGCACTTGCTTTTTACTCTTCGTCTTCTTCTACTGCTGCATTTAAAGAACCTCTTCTTTAGGATTTTTTTAACATACGCTGGAGCTTCAACTTCATAATTATTTTCAGAACGTCCCGTTACTTTCTTAGTGTCTAACTTTCCTTTCGACTGCTCCGGGAAACGAGACTTCAGCCTTTTACGGCCTCAATGTCAATCCTGGAAACAAATTGACTTTTTGGGATAGATAGATAGATAGATAGATAGATAGATAGATAGATAGATAGATAGAGAGATAGAGAGATAGAGAGATACTTTATTGATCCCGAGGGAATTTCAACAGTTTCTACAAGTCACCTCACATGGGAGTAATTCCTGCAGGAACCTCAGTACCTGTTTTTGAAGTATTTAACAGACCTCTTCGTGGGAGCTTTTCTGAGAATGAGACACTAAGACATTTTAGAACTCCCTAGAACATACATATCTAAATGAAGAATCATTTAAGATATTACTCCTGAGGGAATTTCCTTCCCTTTATTACGGCCATATATAGCAGATGTGTACAGAGCATTTTATGGTCATTTCCCTCAGTATCAAGCCAAAAGAGAGAGAGCACAGGACCTCATGATACCTTAAAATGTACCATATAATTCTTAACTGGAAACGAGTACTGAGACATTTCAGACCCTTTTACCAGAAACGTGAAAATGTGACCTATGATTTCATGAATGTACTCATAAAAGGCCCTTCAAGGGACCCGCGCCTGGATGTTTTAGTGTTCTGCTTTCACTTAAAGAACTTCAGTTGTCCTCAAACAGTACCTAAACAATACTTCGAAAGCTAGAGCCCCACTTTCAAAAACTCACGTCCGGGGAAATACCTTGATGTAGCTTTTTTACTAGGTGTCTGGAGCCTGGTGCTCATTAAATAAGAGAAAGTGGACGATCAAATCTAGAAATCTCTGAAAGCGTGCATTGTTAGGCAGGTGTACTGTGCGTGTGTTGACACTAACTAAAACATTCTTGTTGTTTCAGCTCACGGTCCGTACATCCAAATCATCGAGGAGCCAAAACAGGTGAGAGCATTCTTTTAGTTCCTGAACACAAGTTACACCGAGATTAACTTTCACATTGACAGCAGAGGCGTAAATATATGTCCACTGTTGTCTCCCAAGATAGACACACACACACACACACACACACACACACACACACACACACACACACACACACACACACGTTATTGTAACAGCCACTTCCTTTAATCCAGGGTTTTCCCAACAGTCATATCACCACATGGGACTGAGCTGGTGAGCTCAAACAGGCTGCCTGCAGGAAGTCAGGGAGTTTTTGTGCAGCTTAATGTCACCTGACGACAGAGAGGGACTGTCTTCATGCAAATCATTGAGTTCTGTTATGAGGAGGAAGGAAGAACCAGGTTTACGAAATCAGAGGATGTACAAACTACATTTTCAAATGACCAGAACAGATCGCTTCAGCAGCTGACTCCGCCTGCTGCGTCTTATTCCTACCCAGCATGTAAACATGTTATGGGGGACTCACATGAATATAGATTTAATATGAAGACAATATCCCAAGTTTAAAAATAGTATAAAACAAATACAACACAAATCCAAGAACATAAAAATAATAATGCTGTACTGGCATTTATTAAAAAGGTGTTTTTAATAACTAGCTAACAGAGTGGATGCAGAGTTTTATGTGCTGATCAGTAACAGAAACAACCTAATTATAATAATGACCAAAGACGTGACGAACTAACCGTAAATCTGCTTGTTCCCAGAGGGGCTTTCGTTTCCGTTATGAGTGTGAAGGTCCCTCCCATGGGGGGCTCCCAGGGGCCTCAAGTGAGAAGAACAGGAGAACCTACCCAACTGTGAAGGTGGGTAACATGTAAACTCTGTCTGTAAAGAAAATAGAGTGGAGACAAGATTCAAACAAACTTTTCTTGTCTTAACTCATACCCATTCCTCAAAGCAGTTATAAACTGTATCACATATAAATCTGAAAAAAGATGCTCTTTAATCACTCGAGAAATAACAACAGGAATAGAAAACAGACAAGTGAGCTAAACCAACCTTAGGAAAAGAGTGGGCTTAACTTCTCAGACTTGAACGACGTGTAGTAGAGATAACTTCTTATAATTAATCGATGAATAAGAAGTGAAAACAGAAAGAAAACTAATACAACAGCAATCCACAGTATGCAAAAATATAGCGCTAATTATCGACATCGCACACATGTGAGACTAAATGTGAGACTGAATATATTTGAGAGAGATTGCAAGTGAGAGCAAAAAAAACAAAACATGGGGGTACTAAACCAAATCACACAGAGCTGGATGGATGTCAAATCACAGTCTGTTCATGAATGGAAGTAAATAAATGAAACCAATAGAATGATTCAGTACAGAAGTGCTTTTCTCTTTTTAATTTTTTTAATCATTTTTTCGATGAAAACTCTTCTTCTATCTTTGCTTTATTTCTTCTCCTTTTTATTCATTCTGACAGAATATGTCGACACTGTGATTGAGCTGTTTGTGTTAATGACTTCATGTTTTCAGATCAATAACTTTGTGGGTCACGCCCGGGTGGAGGTCCAGTTGGTGACCCACCTCGATCCTCCTCGGGTTCATGCTCACAGTCTGGTTGGACGTCACTGCACTGAGAACGGCACCTGCACGCTGGACATCGGCCCCAACGACCTCACGGCCTCGTAAGTATCCGATCACGTTTCTGCTGCAGTCTGAAAAGAAAGAAGCAGCGAACGGCAGCAGGATCCCCGTTTGCTCCCTATTCATCCAAACACAGTTTCAAGAAGTAAGGGAGGGAAGTTGTCATGATCATGATACAAACCAATGAAAGATCTTAACGGTATTTAACAGGTTATTATCGAAGGATAAATATTCTTTCAAGTCCAACCTCACTATAGTGACTGAGTTGTATTTAGTTCCTAGTAATGTTTCAATGAAAGTTGGTTCAGTTGGTTATCATAATGGGTCTGAAGCAAGCAGTCAAACAGCTGTGACATACTTCATTTAGCGCAGTGTTTTGTATTTTAAGATGAATTAATAATAATAAAGAAAACATTTAATTCGTAAGATGCTGAATTTTTATATTTAAAAATTTCACATTTAGGTTGATTTAGTATATTACAACACAACATAATGTATCTTTGGGCCCATTGATGTAAAGTGTACAGTTAACAATATATATATATGTATATATTAGAGATTAGAGCTGCTCCATATGTAAAGTGTCAAGACGTGAGTTAGAAAGATTGTTGGATGATTAGTCGGGAAATAAACTGAAAAAGACTTTAAAAAATGATCCAACAGTGTGATATTTCAAACTGATAGTTTTACAGTATATGTGAATTTACGCGATTGTATAGCCTTAAATTCATCAAATATTGTGAAATATGGTGACGTTGACCTGTGATGTCACTTCCTGTAGCTTCAGTAACCTGGGGATCCTCCATGTGACAAAGAAAGGGGTGGTGGAGGTCCTGAGCAGGAGGCTGAGAGAGGAGCGAAGGAGACAGAAAGGAGCTCACTGTCACTTCACAGGTAAACTGACCTCACCTGCTGCTCCTGGAAACCGTTAGTTCTGAAGAGACTCAGACCTTTTCCCTTAAAAAAAGTCTATTGAGGTCATTGTCAGATTATTTTTTTGAGAATCTGTCCTCCAATGTTCCTGTGTTTACTGCTCTGTAGAAAGGTCTGCCGTGCCTTGAATTGCGTAGGAATGGACAACCTTTAATTTGCTAACGTGTGGAATGAATGAAACTTGCAATGCGTGCTCTCATACCTTCAAGTTCAGATACAAACATGGGAGCATGAACGCCTCAGTTTGATGTTTTAAATGATTATTCCGGCCCAATCTGAGGCCTTTTGGCTTCCTTTTAGGATATAACCAAACCTCAAACTGTTCTCCATTATTTCATCCTGCTGTCTGCTCCCCCTGCAGATGTGGAGGAGAGCTCCTTCCTTAAGGAGGCCAAGGAGCTCGGGAAGGTGATGGACCTGAACATCGTCAGGTTAAAGTTCACTGCCTTCTTGCAGGACAGCAACGGAGGCTTCACCAGAGCGCTAAAACCTGTCGTCTCCAACCCCATCTACGACAGCAGTGAGTCCAAAACACCTGGAAATGTCAAATCTTTACAGCTGAGGAGGAAGTAGCTGTAGCTTTGCTCCTCAGCTGAGAACTGCCTCCAGGTCACATGATGACATTTTAAAAGAAAACATTGAAGTCAAGATGGGGAAATTGAATGGAAGCATACGCTGGTCCAATGTACTCCCAAAGACATCTTTGTTACAGAAAATGAACTGGACAAAAAAAAACAAGGGACTCATTTCAGACGTCAACCAACCACCAACATCACCAACAATCTGTTCTGTATTTCACCTTTAGAATCGCCCAACGCCTCCAACCTGAAAATCTCTCGGATGGATAAGACGTGTGGCTCGGTGCTCGGAGGAGACGAGATCTTCCTGTTGTGTGACAAGGTCCAGAAAGGTCAGAACTTTGTTTTGATAACGTTTTTCAATGAGACTCTCTTCTTTTAATAATTTATCTTTGATTTGTTTGTTTTAAGGGCATTTAGGGAGTTTTACATTCGATTAAATATTGGTGTGTTTTATATTTTAACCAGTGACAAAGAAATGACACCTTAGGAAGGTTTTAGCAGTGTGGGTCTGTGGTGTCTGTGGTGATTTTGGTGTCAATTCAAGCTTTAAATTGAAGACTTTAATAGTTTGTTATAAATTTTAATCTGAAACTGGAGAAGTATCCCATCATGCCCCTGTGCTTCATGTTACAGACGACATAGAGATACGTTTTTATGAGGAGGACGATGAAGGAGGCTGGGAGGCCTACGGTGACTTCTCACCCACAGATGTTCACAAACAGGTACAGACTGTGTGTGTGTGTGTGTGTGTGTGTGTGTGTGTGTGTGTGTGTGTGTGTGTGTGTGTGTGTATGTGTGTGAGTGTGTTTGTGTGTGTGTGTGTGTGTGTGTGTGTGTGTGTGTGTGTGTGTTAACTACTTAATTTTGGTGTGAATGTATCACACATTATCTGACAGTTAAATCAAGGTTAAATCAATCAAACATGTTTTAAGGCCACAACAGAAGAGCTTTTATTTTAGCTCTGGGAATTTCTTCTAAATGTCTGTAAGACACACACACACACACACACAATATATATATATATATATACTCAACAAAAATATAAACGCAACACTTTTGTTTTTGCTCCCATTTGTCATGAGATGGACTCAAAGATCTAAAATTCATTCCAGATACACAATATTACCATTTCTCTCAAACATTGTTCACAAATCTGTCTAAATGTGTGATAGTGAGCACTTTTGCTTTGCTGAGACAATCCATCCCACCTCACAGGTGTGCCACATCAAGATGCTCATCAGACACCATGATTAGTGCACAGGTGTACCTTATACTGCCCACAATAAAAGGCCACTCTGAAATGTGCAGTTTTGTCTCACAGCAAAATGCCACAGATGGCGCAAGCATTGAGGGAGCGTGCAATTGGCATGCTGACAGCAGGAATGTCAACCAGATCTGTTGCTCGGGCATTGAATGTTCATTTCTCCACCATAAGCCGTCTCCAAAGGCGTTTCAGAGAATATGGCAGTACATCCAACCGGCCTCACAACCGCAGACCACGTGTAACCACACCAGCCCAGGACCTCCACATCCAGCAGGTTCACCTCCAAGATCGTCTGAGACCAGCTACTCAGACAGCTGCTGAAACAATTGGTTTGCATAACCAAAGAATTTCTGCACAAACTGTCAGAAACCGTCTCAGGGAAGCTCAACTGCATGCTCGTCGTCCTCATCGGGGTCTTAACCTGACTCCAGATCGTCGCCGTAACAGACTTGAGTGGGCAAATGCTCACATTCGATGGCGTCTGGCACGTTGGAGAGGTGTTCTCTTCACGGATGAATCTCGGTTTACATTGTTCAGGGCAGATGGCAGACAGCGTGTGTGGCGTCGTGTGGGTGAGCGCTTTGCTGATGTCAATGTTGTGGATCGAGTGGCCCATGGTGGTGGTGGGGTTATGGTATGGGCAGGCATCTGTTATGGACGAAGAACACAGGTGCATTTTATTGATGGCATTTTGAATGCACAGAGATACCGTGATGAGATCCTGAGGCCCATTGTTGTGCCATACATCCATGAACATCACCTCATGTTTCAGCAAGATAATGCACGGCCCCATGTTGCAAGGATCTGTACACAATTCTTGGAAGCTGAAAATGTCCCAGTTCTTGCATGGCCAGCATACTCACCGGACATGTCACCCATTGAGCATGTTTGGGATGTGCTTGACCGGCGTATACGACAGCGCGTACCAGTTCCCACTAATATCCAGCAACTTCGCACAGCCATTGAAGAGGAGTGGACCAACATTCCACAGGCCACAATTGACAATCTGATAAACTCTATGCGAAGAAGATGTGTTGCACTGCATGAGGCAAATGGTGGTCACACCAGATACTGACTGGTTCTGAGTCCCCAGACCCTCAATAAAGCAAAAACTGCACATTTCAGGGTGGCCTTTTATTGTGGACAGTCTAAGGTACACCTATGCACTAATCATGGTGTCTGATGAGCATCTTGATGTGGCACACCTGTGAGGTGGGATGGATTATCTCAGCAAAGCAAAAGTGCTCACTATCACACATTTAGACAGATTTGTGAACAATGTTTGAGAGAAATGGTAATATTGTGTATCTGGAATGAATTTTAGATCTTTGAGTCCATCTCATGACAAATGGGAGCAAAAACAAAAGTGTTGCGTTTATATTTTTGTTGAGTGTATAATTATTTATTATTTTATATACTGGACTCAGCATGGAGCCTAATAAATGACATTTATGAGAGCTTCATCACCATCTAGGCATTTACTTTGTGTAAAGATGACTTTAGAGTCGACAGAAAATGAATTTAGTCTTGACTGTTTGTGACACATCAGACTGTTTGTCTTGTTTCAGTGTTCATCTGCATGCAGACGATCATAGTTTGTAACCTCTCTCTCTCTCTCTCTCTCTCTCTCTCTCTCTCTCTCTCTTCAGTACGCCATTGTGTTCAAAACCCCGCCGTATCACAGTGCGGAGATCGAGCGGCCCGTCACCGTCTTCCTGCAACTGAAGAGGAAAAAGGCTGGTGACAGCAGCGACCCGAAACAGTTCACCTACATACCACAGGTTCAAGGTCAGCCACCGCACCGGGAAACATCCCTGCATCTTATTAACAGAGGGACACGCTGCACTGTTCCTTTGAACCTGTAAATTCCCATGAAGGCTCTGTCTTCTGAGGGAGATGTTTGTCAGGTGTTGAAGGTCAAAGATGTTTGGGGTTTCCCTCAGTGGAAAAGTTTGCCATGCAGGGAGTTTCAGTCCTCACCTACTCACTCAGTTGTTTATCATGTATCAAGTAGAGGAAAGGGGAAAAATTAAAGAAACGTTAAACGGCTTTTTAATCACTTTTAAATGTCATCCTTTCTTTCATCTCCTCATTTGATCTCTTTCAGACAAAGAGGAGGTGCTGAGAAAGAAGCAGAAACCGATGCCCCACTGTGAGACCGGCTCCTGGAGTGGAGGAGGAGGAGGAAGAGGAGGAGGAGCTGGAGGATATGGAGGAGGAGCAGGTGCAGGAGGGGGAGGAGGTACGGAAAACATCATCCACCTTCTTTTTTTAGTACAAAGTAAACAAGCATTAGGATGTTGTTGTTTTTTTCTGTGTATATCTAAACATTGGAGTTAAGCTTCACTTGCTCTGGGTCTACTGGCCCTGTCAACAGTTTGGCTTCAGCTGGTTACACTGCAGGGGTCAAGATTGAAATCCCTGGGATCATGTTTTTCGCCTCTTCCTTTACTTTGCATCATGCTTTGGTGCTTAGTATTGTGCTTCCCTTTCTTATGCTTTAGCTTATTCGGATCATGCTCCCGCGTCTTCGGATCGTGCTTTGTATGCTCGGCATCATGCCGAAGCTGTCCTGGATCATGAAGCTTGGGGTCGTGTTTTTAATGTCTGAGATAATGCTGCAGTTTCAGCTCTTGCAATTGCTGGTTGGACTCAGCTGCCTTTCTTAAAACTCATTAATTTAATACTGTATGTCTTTATTGTAAAGAAGGACAGTGGATGGAGTAGATGGAATGGATGAGGGAGTGGGGAAAGCCATGTGGCTAAGTACTTTGAGGGTCAAACCCAGGCTGCCTGCATCAAGGGCGCATCTGGTCCCCCATCCCTCAGCTGGTCTGAGAGTGTGCTGTGCACTTTGTTTCTTCTGCAGTATTCCAGTACAATCAACAATTAAATGGAGCAGGAGGAGGAGGAGGAGGAGGTTTCTTCACTGGAAGCTTCGGCTTTGGAGGAGGGGCTCAGCTGTCAGGCTCCACCCCTCAGGCAGCCAGACAGACAGGAGGACAGACTGGTTCACCACTACAACAGCAGCTGCTTCAGATCGGTAAGAGGATGGCGAATCAACATTAAAGAAACCAAAATCCTGCTCGTGTTGGAGGTCAACGCTGCATTTAATCCACACTCCTTTAAAAGTCCTTTTTTCTGCTCGTGTTTCCAGCTGCAACCCTCCACAGCAGAGCCTCACAGAGTGCCAGACAAACCGCTGCTGCCCTACTACAGTACTGCAGCACCGGAGACGCTCGGGTCCTTTTGGCAGTCCAGAAACACCTCTGCGGCGTCCAAGATGGCAACGGAGACACGTGCGTTTTTTTGTTTTTAACCTTTTTTCCATTTTCATACCAAAGACATGACGTGAATTTCTCTCTTGTTGTTCTTTTTTTTTTACCATTGCAAAGTCAGTTTGAAGTGTGATATATGGTAATTGTTTGTCCCACAGTCCTTTGCACCTGGCCATCATCCACCAGCAGACGAGAGTGATTCAGCAACTGATCCACACTCTGCTCTGCAGCGAGCAACAAACCATCCTCAATACAGCCAATCACCTCCGACAGGTAGCTGCCTTTTAGATAACCTTCTAACCTGTAACATGTTACTTGACCCCAACTCACCTAAATCAGTGTTTCCACGAGGTTTACAGCTTTTTTTGGGATGGGAGGGGCCTTCAAGGATTAGGGTTAACTCTTACCATAACAAGGTAGTAACACATTAAAATACACATTAAAATAGAGCCAACTAGGGTGTTATCAGGTGTTATCAGGTAGTTATGTACACATCAGATGTGTACATAACTACCTGATAACACATGAAGTAGAACATTTAACATATTAGATAAGGCCAACAGAGCTTACTTATTCATCATGTGTGGCTACATACGAGGTCGCTCTACTGAAGGCAGCTAGTCCAGGCTAAACACCAGCAGCTACACCTAGATAGCCCCTCAAAGCCAAGTTTTTGAACATTTATTTGGGTAACCTGAATGTCTATCAACCCATAAAATTTGAAAATAAGTCATTTGTTTGTGGTCTACATAAGTCTAACCACAGAGAGAAAAATGCTCTGGTTCAAATGTTCTCAGTTTGTGACATCACAAGTTGGATTCTGGTAACATGTCCTCTTTAACTCCATAGCAAATATTCTGTAACAATAAAGCTAACTATTTTCACAGGCTCAAAAAAACTGAACACTGCTAACTAGATGTCAGTGGAGTCATCTTTAACTGATTCCAGTTGGCCATAATGTAGCTAACCAACAACAACATCCACACTACCATTATTACAGAACAGTGTATCTACTGTGGCTCCCTTACACTTGGGTGACGTATATAAAACGATTCCCCTTGTCTCTGTTCTGTCTACGCTGCAGACTCCTCTCCACCTGGCGGTGATCACCAGGCAGGTGAAGGTGGTCGAGATGTTGCTGAGGGCAGGGGCTGACCCCAGCCAGGTGGACAAAGATGGCCGTAGTCCTCTCCACCTGGCAGCGCTGGCCGGAGACCAAACCACACTTCGCGCCCTGCTTGCTCACCTGGGAGAACGCCACACCAACCTGGTGAACACGCCGGACTACCACGGTGAGAGGATGATTATAATCCTGGAAGATTTGTGTTGTGGTCTTGTTAGACATCCTGTATACAGTTTGACACTAATTCATCATAACAAATCAGATAGAAAGATGTTGATATGAAGATCAAACCTGAACTTGAGGGTCTTTGCAGACTGCCATGATGGTTTGGCTAATCAGTAAAGTGTTTCCTGTTTTTGACTGCCTCAGGTCTTCATCCTCTCCACCTGGCGGTGAGGAGGGAGGGTGAGCGCTGCCTCCGCCTGCTTGTGGAGGGTGGAGCCAAAATCAACGCTCCTGAACAGAAAAGTGGAAACACTGCCCTCCATCTGGCTGTCAGAGAAAACCAGTTCAAGGTGGCCTGCACGCTCATCACCGAGGTAAAACACAAACACACTCACGAACAGAGGGAGAGAGAGAGAGAGAGAAACATTACCTGTACACCTTCTCATCTGTGACATCTCCGTATAACCCTCTGTGCGTTTGTGTTGTTGACAGCTGAAGGCGGATGTTAACGCATGTACGTTTGGAGGAAACACGCCTCTTCACATGGCTGCCAGTCTCGGCTCTCCGACGCTCTGCTCCATGCTCATCGCTGCAGGTCAGAAACAGTGAAACACTGAGGGGCCAGATGTATGGAAGAAAATAAATGAGGGAGCAATGAACTTGATGTTGGTGCAGTTTCATCTGAGAGTTAAGTTTAGTGAGCACCAGCAAAGCTTTCATACAGTGAACATATCACACTGCAACTTTAGAAAAAAAACATACAAATAAACAAACTTTAATCTAAGAATCAGAAGAATCTACAAGGTCATGTGTCCGGTCTTCGCCCCACTTAGACACGTCTTTGTTTTTTCAAAGATTATCTTTGGGCCTTTATTTGATAGTACAGGCTGGGGAGAGTGGAGAATAACATGCACATGATGCACAGGACCAGGAATCGAACCTGCAACCAGTGTGCTGAAGGACTGTGAACCTGTGTATATGGGCCATACAGACATAGAGACACTAAATAAAGGCTTTTTTCACAGGTGCTGATAAGAGCGTAGAGAATGATGAGCCGCTCCACTTCAGCTCATCGTCAGACGAAGAGCATGACGAGGATGAACCAATCCGAGAGGAGGTCAAAGAAAGAGAAGCTGCCCCGCAGCCAATCAACCCTCGCAAGAGACCATCAGGAGGACACACCCCGCTGGACCTCGCCAGATGCCAAAAGGTTCTCCTTTATGATAGAATGATAATTGAGTTTAACTGTACAGAAATATGTTAAACTGCAGGTATAGTTCAACCTGAAGGTGCTTTTCCTTTCCTCACCTCCTTGTCTCCTTTCCTCAGGTGAGGAACCTGTTAAGCTCCAGACAGAGTCCCAAACCAAGTCGTCACAGCAGTAAGAAGATGAAACCGAGCAGCAGTGAAGGTTTGTTATTTATCAACTCAGCTAATGACATTACAAACCCTGCAGTAAAAGGTGCTATCGATCAAACTATCGAGCCGAGACAGGTTAAATAAAAGACTTGTTGACATTGCAGATGTGGAGGCTTCGGAACTGGACGAGGAGACTCTATCTCGGCTCGTGGATGTGTTGAGCGTCGGAGACGTTTCGTGGAAGAAACTGGCGGAGAAGCTGGGGATGATGACGCTGACTCACCTGTACGTGGACAGTCCGACACCGTGCCAACAACTGCTGCAGCACTACAAGGTAAGACAACCAGCGAGGCTTCTTGTGAACGCTGCTTCAGACAGCGAAACAAAGAAGTGTGACAACCAGTTCAAAACGCTCCCTTGTGGCTGTCATCAGGCACTGATTGAAGCACGATGTGTCTCTGATCACTCTGTGTGTGTGTGTGTTTGTGTCCAGCTGGGTAGAGGTCCAGTCGACGGTCTGGTGGATGCTCTTCAGTCCCTCGGTCTGACAGAAGGAGTACGACTGCTGAGAAACAAAGAGCTACAAGACGACAAACACAGCACAGGTATGATTCAAAAAATGAACCAATACAGCAACAACATGTTCAGAGGGAAACACTGATTGTTTGTTTACATGTAGAGAGATTTGAACCTACCGGTTTGGATTATTTTCTCAGTTTACTTGTTTCCCATAAGACTTGATCATTGAAGAGTTTCATTGTGCATTAGATTTAACAGTGAATAATTTTTTTGGTGACAATAAAGTATTTTAACTGTTTATAGGTTTACATCTCAAATCAATTTTACATGAACATAAAACATTTCTGACTCAATGCATTTTGCTGTTAAAAAAAGTTTTATTTCAACTAATGAATATAAGCAACAACAATAATAATAATAATAATAATAATAATAATAATAATAATAATAATAATCAAGCCACTGAATCAGTTTTCTTTTCCAGATGAACGTTCAGTCCCAGTTGTGTAGTGGAAGTGTGAATAATGTGTTGTTGTCATTGACCTGCAAATGAAGATGTGTTACTATAAAAAAAGCATTTCTAGGAAAAGAAAGTTTTATTATTTTAAATCTTTTTTTTTTTACTTATAGTAAAGATAAAGCTCAACTTTATATAACATTAAATGTAACCACAATATACAGGAAGTTTTGTTACTTTACTTTTTTTAAATCTTAATAAAATAATAAATAACATTTTGGGTAACACTTTAAATTAAGGTCACATTATTCAACATGAACTAGATGCTTATGAACATGATCTCTAGTAGTGTATTGGCTGCTTATTAGTCATTATTAAAGGCTGGGTAGGTTTTCCTCCAGATACACTTTTTAAGATTTTGGTTGAAATTGTCTTTAGGTCCTGACTGAAATGGAAAAACTCTGTTATGAAAAAGGAACGAAGACAATCTGTGACCTGTAACAGTTTTAAGCCTGTAAAAACGTTGACCAATGCCTGCCACGAGGTACCAATCTGATAAACCAACCAGGCCTCCCTGTCTCCCTGCTCGTTCTCTACCCCTTTGCGTACACTAGCCCACACTCAAAGCGCATCACAGATGATGTGACATACTGTAAGTTTGAGATTGAGGTCCGCTTCTGGATAACGTTTTGTTGAAAAAGATCAAGTTACTAAAACGTTCTAAAGGGATTTTCATCTACAAAGGGACAATATGCTCAGATTTACACTTCCGACTCAAAAGGTTTATTGACGTATTTCTGTCCAATCAGATGCCACGGTTGACAGCGGCTTTGGCAGTCAACCAATGGAAGACAAGGAGTCACCTGTGACCAATCAGTGAGGAGCTGGAAATAAATGCATCTTGAGCAGTTTCAGGAAATTCATCTCACTCTGCAGGAACCAACTCACCAAAACTGCACTTGAATGGAAAGACTGGGAAGAAAAACTCTGAATCCTTTTTCAGTCCAATCAGACTCCGACATTTGTTTTTCCTGCAGAGGAGACGAGTACTGCCTTCAACAAGGACACAAAGATTTTAAAGTCAAAGAAGGAAGAACGAGTCCTGTGTCAAAATAAGAATAGAGATCAGCAGAACATGTTTAAAAGACAATGTGTCAACTTTATCATGGAGCGATTTGTTTCTTTTGATTTCTTTTTGTTTTTTTTGTTTACAGTTTTTAACTTTGTTGCATTTTAAAAATGTAAAAGTTGTTTATTACACTTTGTTTCTTCTTGGTTTTTTGATGTCCTATGGGCGACTTGGGCGAATCCTGGAGTTTCACCAAACACCTTAGAAGTCTTTGTTTTCACTATCCAGGACGAACTTTTAACATTAGGCCACGTTTTTACGTCGTCGCTTTGATTCTCCTGAACATTTAGACAGTTACAGAGTGGAGAAGTGTCTGTGGAGGAGCAGTGTGTGTAAATCTGTGTTCACATGTCGTGACCTGAACAGCTGATTTGCTTTTTTCATCTTGTCGGAAAATTCCTCTGTACACTTTTTTTCTCTGATCTGAACTCAGCAAGTTTCAGTGTGAGCATTGAGATCATCAGAGTGGGTAAACAAAGGTTCAGATGTTACTATGTACATTTTTCTGTTTTTATCAATACTAAACGACTCCTTTCATTTCCCCTCAAAAACAATTCATTGATATTTTATGGAAGCTAACTGGTGTTAGGAAGAATCAACTTTTTTAAATGTAATGAAAACAGAAATAAAAAACAGATTTTATAAATTATATAAAAAATTCTGACAAACATTAAAACAATTGTAGGACTTTTATAATCAATATCTATATCATCAATATTCATTGAGAACTCAGACCTTTCAAAATCGTCAAAGACTTTAAATTATTAAAATCAAGTAACCTCATTTTGTCTGCCTTCGATACAATGCAGACTTCCTTCCTCCTGATATTTAAACTCGCTCTGTGCTGTATTAGAAAGAGTGAGCGGGCTGATGAACATGTTCAGATCGTGTCAGGTGTTTTATCGTCACGGATTCATTCTCTCTCCGTTATTTCAGAGCAGACATGTTGTGTTTTGTGTGGAAAGGTTTCACTCTTAGATTGAAGCTGTTTGGAGTCTGGATGAATCCAGCAGAGGCTGTCTGTTGGAATACTAATACTGTGTATTTGTGTGGTTTCTTTTTTTAAACAAACAGCCTGAAAATAAAAACGTTTTATCAGCATTTTTTGAGACACAAATGCTGCACTGTTGAGGTTTCTTGTAACTTTAAATAAAAATGACTCTCAGACTTTTGACTTTTTGAAATGTATTTTTTTTATTTTTGCCTCTAAGCCTTCTGAACATGTTAGTTTTTCACTAAGACCAAAACCTCACAGGATATGGACAGTATGTACAGCTATCAATCGGCCAGCCGGCGGAAAACATTAAGACCGCAACAAAACTGGGAAAAAAAAAAAAAAAAAAACTTTCACAGAAACTAGATTCAGCTTTTGTCGTTGATCAGGAAATAACAAACGGAATAAATAAACTTGAGGAGTCAGCCCCCGTGTGGAGGTTCATCATCTGCTTCACTCTAAAACATCAAAAACAAAAGTGCCCTAATATGTAGCAACTAGCTAGGCTTTCAGCCCAACTACAATATGGCTTCTCAAAGTGAACTTGTACATTTATTTACAAGGTTTGGACACAGACAAAGAGCTGAAAGCGGCCAAGGTCATCCTATGCTGCTTTACATTGCACAGTGCAACAAATACACCCAAAATACACAAGTGTTACTGGATATCTGAGGAGTAAATAGGACCCAGCGGGGGTCAAACAGCATAGCGGGGGCATAGATACAACCTCTGCTGTCTGTAAGCGTGTCAGCAGCAGCTCATTCCTCCTGAATTAAAGCAGCACATCGACGCTTGTCTGAGGGTGCATGTATAAAAAGAAGTGGCCGAAGGACAGACTGAAAGGTATTTGTTGAACACGTGGACTTTTTGTGGTCAGATCTTCCAAAATTGAGCCAATGAAACGAGACATTTTGGATAAAACAGAGGAGACACAACAGAGAATTAAAAACCAAAGTATTGGAGATGGATGAGAGGAGTTCAATCGTAGCACAAGGATTTACACAAAGGTCGTTTCACACTGACAACCTCATAACTGACTAGGATCAAGTGCAGGATTGGATTCGATGAATTGATTTCTCTGAGATGGTAACTCACGGGTTTAGGCCCTTAAAAATTAACAATCAGGTTGCTTTGAGTATTTTCGACCCAAACTCTTCGAGGACAAATACAGAGGATTAGCTGATAGTCGCTGTCGATGGCTCCTGTATCTCTCTACAAAGAGCTTCCAGAATGTATAAGTCTGAACATGTGACCAAGAACAGAAGCTCAGACGTGTAACTCCCTCTACACGATAAAGCAGATCAAAACAAAACACCAACCACATGTTCAAGGAGTCTTATGGTCATTTCCATGATGGCTCTGACTTTCATGGCGGTGTCTCTGTCCTATGTCTGATGGAGTTGATTTAGAACATGTTGGACGGCAAGAATGCTCCTGAAATGTGTTGGGTATTGATTTTAAAGCCCAACGACTCTGAAAAGGAAAAGAGGCTTCAGCTGCATGCGTCTGTGATGTCATGTGGTAGTGTAGAGACAGTGTGTGGTGGCTTTCTACTGGCAAAACATAAACAATCCTGCTGAGTTTCAGTTCTCTTCGTACCTTTGGAATAAGTATGATGATTCTACATCCTCATAGAGTTAATATTTTGAAAGTCAAAAGAAATCCAAAACAACAAACTTCTATTTTTCCTCTGAGGGTTTAGTGTTCCCTGTTTTGCAGGACTTCTACCAAACAAGAACAATTTCTGGAGAAGATCATTCCGGCGTCAACAGCAGCTTCCGTAAGCTTCCCCCACTCGATGAGGAGCTCTCTATTTTTGTTCTGAAACTGGAAATCATCATCAATTCAGTTCTTTTGAGTGCAAAATTACATTAAAAAAAACGTCATCCCTTTAGAGACCAAGTGTCTAAAAGATTTCCTTTAGTGCGTTCAGGAAATCTAAACAGATTATTGTTTGGGGTTTCATATCAGACTCAAAGTTTCTGATATCAAACCTGCCAAATTAAGAAACATCTGAGCAGTTCATTTCAAATAATGCAAAGGCATAATCGAAGGCATACTGATGTCAAAACACTGCATGTATTCTTTCTTGGAAGTATTCATTTGAGGAAAAATGGTAAAAATCTACAACATTGGGTGTGAATTAGAAGTGGTCCTACCTTTAAAGAAAGCGTCAGGGTACTGAAGCAGCAACACCCATCTTCTCTCTGCTGCCACCTGGTGACAATTTCCTGTCATTACACGTGTCTAATTGTTTTATTTAGAAAAACAAGGGTCTCCAGGGAACATGGAGGCTCTCCTGCGTAGCGTTATGATTCATGCTGCAGAGTTACATAACGAAGGGAAAATCCAAGAAGACGTTTTTCTTTTTATACGCTTACTCGACTGCATTCCAAACCTCTTTCATCAACATGATTAAGATCATTACTATCAATTCAGTTTGAAATATCTCAATCAACAAGTACAACCGAATAGTATACACTACTTTAAAATGAGCCATTCGTTATGTTTGAAATGCAACGTCACACTCTGGTGACACCAGGTGGCAGTTACAGGTAACTTCATGCTGACAACGTCATCACCCAAGTTCATGCAGCGATAACAGGAAACTTTCTACAGGATCCCACTTAACCCAGTTGGTCATTGTTTTTAACCACATGGGTCACCCAGCATTGTGTCTGAAGATCGGCTGTTGAATAATCACTAATCGATAAGCAAACAAGATCATTTCAGCAAGATACAAAAACATAAAATCTTATGATACGTGTCCTCCTTGTAACATCAATCACGAGGGAAATGGACGGAGTCAAACATTATTTAGTTTCCAGCATGACTTTCAGCACAAAAAAAACATTTCAGGAAGTTCATTAATGACAAATCTACTGAGTGAGCAGTCGGCTTTACGTAATTAAAAACAAAAAACAAAACAAAAACAAGAACTTGCTGAAAGCTCAGATCCACAGCTCTGTTACAAAGCTGGAGTCTTTACAGATGTGAGTAGGTTCTGCTCTCTATGAAACGGAGAAGCAGAGGGAAAGTTGGATTGTTAAGAATCCTTGTCAAAAAAATGTGTGGGAGGAGATCAGAGTCCTGAACCCAATTTATTGATTTCAGTTTGAATTATAATCCTTTGCTCACTCAGTAGTTCACGGTCACTAACCACTTGTTTGTTCCAGCACAGCTCAGAGAGGAAAGAAAACATGGAGAAAAAACCCCCCCAGCTGCAGACACACTATGATCAACCTCCATCCAGCATGTTGACACACCAGGAAGTAAACACCAAGTGCTAATGCAGTTCTTTCTGTGTACAATACTCTCTTCTTGTTAGCACATTACCCCCAACACACACACACACACACACATAGAATATACAAACACACACACACATTTATAAACACAGGTACAAGCACACTGTCAGTGAAGTGCGGAGGAGGTTGTGTTCCCGTTGCCTCCATGACGCATCATTACAGCCTCTGTCTCTTAGTCTGTTTGTTCGTTTAGCCGGGGGAGTCCTGACTTCAGAGACTACCCCTTGCCCCCCTCCCTTATTGTGATCACCACAGCAACAGTCCCTCATACTCTGTTCGTTATATGTGGTCGCCATGGTAACCTGCTCCCTTGTTGGTTGCTATGAGGAGCAGAGCGATGGCTGTGCAGGAGGTCAGTGTTTGTCGCTCTGTTAGAAAAAAAACTAAAGTACCTAGAAACTGATTCTGCCTCAGCTAAAACCAGATGGCTGCATGAAGCTGAAGGATAAACTCAGACGTCAGCTCAACCGCTAAATGCTTCCAGAGAGTCCCTGAAATAAAAGAAGTGATGGGAAATAATACTTTCTATCTGAAACACACCGTCTGTTTTCACAGTTTGACCTGCTGTGTTTTGTGTTTGGATGAAAAATATACTTTAACAGCTGATTGATAGTTTTCAGATAAAATGTAATCTTATTAGTGCTTTCTAAGATAAACGCAACACTGATCTGTTCAATGGTCCTCA
This sequence comes from Symphodus melops, assembly GCF_947650265.1. Taxonomy (NCBI): domain Eukaryota; kingdom Metazoa; phylum Chordata; class Actinopteri; order Labriformes; family Labridae; genus Symphodus; species Symphodus melops. The sequence goes on from NC_136705.1 coordinate 7,173,805, forward strand.
TATACGAAGAGTGTTTTTTTTTTCTCCCATTGACCTTGAATGTCTCAGCTTGGCTCTGGATGAAAATACCCTCAGTCAACCATTACTGAGTGAGGTGTAACTGAAAAGGTTTAAAGGAGGATGTCGGCCTGCTAACCGTGACGCTTCATTCTCGTCTCCAGCATCAAACTTTTTAAAAAACGATTAAACTTGCTGCCTTACGGAGCCGCTTCCTGTTTGCTGCTCTGTTTTTGCAGCTCAAACTGCTGGTTGTTTTCACCTCCGTTCTTCTTGCTTGCCTCTTTAGTGCTGCCGCTGCTCTTGGATGAAGAGGATGTGACTTTTAAGCTTTTTGACGTCTTGGTACCGCGAGTCTTCTCCTTGTTGGCAACATCCTGAGGAAGCGTGGGGCTGGAGTGCGCCCTCTGCAGGCCACCATCATCAAACAGCCGTGACTCAAAAGCCGACAGGTCCTCGTCGCCACTCGACAACTTGGCTCGAAGCAGCATGGCATATGTACCATACCGAGTTTTCTGTAACAGTGGACAAAGACAGAAATAATGATGCAAACATCAGGATTAAATTGACTCTCGACCGAGGGGAAACCTCCAGTGTTCAAAAATGAAGCAGGATAGCCTAACAGTCGCATGACCCATGTGCAGAGGCAGCAGGCCTCATCGAAGCGGTCATTGGCTTTCAAATTGAACCTCGGCTCTTTGCTTCATGTCCTCCGCCTCTCTATCCTCCCAAAATGTCCTGTTCCTCTTCAGCTGTTCTATACAATAAAGGTAATAAATGTAAAAAGTAGCACTGTTACTGTCATTCATGAAGGACAGATATATTGAGGCAAAAGTTTCTTAGATACACTGTAAATGTGTCTCCCTGTAGTCACATTGATTACTGTAGCTTTTGAATGTCTAATTTAAAAAAATGTCTTGAAAAAAGCAGAATTACATATTTTTTTTATGTCTTAGTCTTAAATAATTACTCTCTTTTTGGTTTTAAATTAATTCATTTATGTAGATGATCATATAGTTATTTTATTTCTCTATATGCAGATGACACTAGACTTTATCTCTCTACATGTAAATGAAACTTGTGATAGTGCGTATCTTGATAGTGAGATGACTGAAGCGGAACTAACTGAGACGATTGCCTGGACTCTGTGCTCTGGCTCTGGACCGTTGAAAATCCAGACACACACAGAAAACAAGTGTCACACTTAAAAATCTTTTTATGATTTGTTTTTTCATCGAAAAAAGCCTTGAACGATCAAGCTTCTGATCCAGTGGAGGGATACTTCATGGATTAAATGAATGAAGTCATTTGATAGGGCTGTTAAGTTAACGTACACTTCTGTCCTAGATCATTCTAATTAGTTAAATTCTTCCTTGTTTATTTGTTATTTTGTTTGCTTCTGTTTTTATTTACATGTTTTAATTATAAAGAAAGACAGAAAGAATTCAATGTTTTTCAGGTCAGCACTGCTCTCATCTGCAAATGGATGCATTCAGAGATTTTCTTTTAAAAACAGTTTTAGTTTAGCCTTCAAAGAAATCATCATTCAACAACAACAACAACCAGATATGAGGGAAAGAACATCATGTGAAAATGAGGACAATGGTCAGCAGGAAAAGAAAGTCTGCATTGGATATTTTGCTTAACTGAGCACTGTGTTCCTGACACTGTGTGTGTGTGTGTGTGTGTGTGTGTGTGTGTGTGTGTGTGTGTTACTCTGCCTCTGGTTTGACACCCGGGTGACTGATTTCAGTGACAGTTTGTGATGAAGAAATAAGCCAGAAAGAGCTGCACAGAAACTTCCGTCTGCCAGTCAGCAGATTCAGATTTTAGAAGGGTTTGACTGCATGTTCCACATCAGCTGCTCTCAGAAGGAAATGAAAATGTGTGACTTCTAAAGGTTTTAGCATTGAGGTGAACACCTGGAATATGCAAATTAATTAATGGTGGCCTATTCCCCACCTAATTTAGCCCTGCTGAGAACAGGCTGTTTCTGTGTCTATAGCTTTAAATGCAAATGAGCTGTGTCTGACCACGCCCCTCTCTGGAAGGGCCTGGGTGACTCAGGCTTTTATCACTTGATTGCTTACGATGAAAAGGTAGACTCAGAAGCCAGAACAAACACCTAGCTGAGGGTGTGTCAAACCACCTGTGGGAGGAGTAATTAATCAATCAATCAATCAATCTTTGTATAGCGTTGATTCATAACGGGTGTTATCTCAAGACACTTTACAAAAAGCAGGTTAAGGACCTTACTCTTTCTCTGTTAACATTGACAAAAGAGTAGGTAACAAGACCATGCTCATCGTTATGTTGACGAAAAGCAGGTAGAGGACCTTTGGTTACTGCCCTTTGTTCTGTCATTAAGGGAAAATCTGCAAACACTATTTTAGCAAACTTTTTCTGAAAAGCGAAGCAGGGAAAAAATGGAGAGGATGGGCTTTTCTCAAAATTGGGGCTTATTTAGACACATATGAGAAATAGAAAAACATGGTGAAGTGTATTTTGCATAATTTGACCTTTAAAGGAGCCTATGAAAATATTCCATTACAAGTAAAAACCTTGCATTAAAAATCTTAAACCACACTCGCTGTGTACATACTGTATAACTTGCAGAATGTATTTACAGTAGAAAGTAAATGTATTGATCTCGCAATGAAATGGTCACTGTCACACAGCATATGGTTAAGCTTATGCTAATTTAAACAATCAATAAACACCTATTTGGTTTTATCCTAAATGGGAAGGATCTGAAAAACTGTAATCTGTATAATAAACCAAGCTGTCAGACAAATATAGTTGACCATTTCGGCAAAAAATGGTCCAGAAGCATTAAGGTGGATAAAACTCTTGTATTAGAATAGTATATTAATATTTAACCATGGAAAACAATGGGAACACACAAACTGAATACTTAAGAAAAACAAATGTTCAAATATCGGGTTTTATCATGCTTCTTACTATAGCTAGAAAATGATCATGAAGTCTGCCAAAGTGTAAAAACATAAAACTGAATGAGGCCTCCTTCAGACTAGATTGGCGTCTTCAGGGGACGTGTTTTGGTTTTATGTGGATGGTCGTAGTAATTTTAACGCACATATGGCTCCTTTTCACCCCTACACCACGAATAATCACAGCCACAATGAGCTCCTGCTTTTCCTTCTGCTGCATTTTAACAGCTCAGTGAACAAATTGACTTTCGTGTGAAAAAGAGGGAAGTGAAAACTGTTTTTTTTTTTTTTAAACCTGACAGACGGAAACATGCTAACACTACCATACAGGCCAGTTTTCGAACCAACATGGCAACAGAAACAATTAAAGCTCATCAGGGAAGCAGGACCCTGTAAGAGCTAATCAGATGAGCTGTTGTTATATCAGCTACAGGAAGCCACTGCTCTATATTTATCTACATGTAGAGGCTGTTAGCTCTCGTTGCTCTTTTGTCTGTCCTGCAGAACATTAATGCTTGTTACAGACCAGATCGGTAAGATTTTCTGTCGATAAAAGTCTGCTCTGGTTAGAGAACAGCACAACAAAAAATCTTCCAGTTCTGTTCATCCAGTCTGAATTGGTCTTAAGAGGCATTTTTTCCTTTGTGTGTACTGTAGAGAAACACCTCACCTCAAACTCCAGGTATTCCTGTCGGAGTTTGTGCTCCTCCAGCTCGCGACCTTTCACCTTACGGTCAGGTGTGGAAGCTGAAAGATCAGCCAGCTCGGAAGAAACTGCCCTGAATCGGTTCTCGTGAGATTTGACCTGCTCCTCCTGATGGGAGAGAAGATGTATGTATAGGGAAACACATTAGTAATACGTGATTACTGTTGAGGACTAGAAGATAACTCGGAAAACTGGTTCTGTACGTAAGTCAGAATTCAAACCTGGGATAGTTTGGTGTTGGACCCTGGCAGCAGAGGACGACTGAATCTCTTCTGTGAGCCAATAGCAGCCGGGAATGGTGGAGCAGAAAACATTGCTGCGACTACATTGATGCGTGTGATCCACGACTGCATCTGTTCTGGATTCCTACAGGAAAGGTGAGAACAACAATACTTAAACCCTTCTGTCCACCCTCTAATATTCTCAGTAATATGACATGTCTTTTTATATTTCTCCCTTTATTGATGCATTTGTTCTTACCAAGTTACCGTAATGGTTGTTTACTTGGAAATGCCAAATATGAAAGATTTTTCAGTACACCTTAAAAGACACATATGGCTTTTTACAGTAGCTGTATGTATATAATTACAGGAGTATGTTAGTGTTTCAGTGAAAGGTATCGATTAAACATTCTGAGCAAAGAAAGTTTTTGGTAATATTACTAAAAGTAAAAGACAGATGGAGAGATAGAGGAGAGTGAAGGTGATCCTTACGGAGCCTGAAACAGGAAGACTCTCCAGTCTGCTGTTCTCAAGTAGAAGACGTTGGGTCTCTTGCTGTAATCAGCGGCTCTCATGGCCAAAGAGTGATGGATGGATACAGCGTTTTTCACGTCCTCTTCCGTCAGCTCTCGCTCTGCACGATACTCATCCTGTCAGCCAAGGCAGAGAAGCTACTTTCTTAATATTTACAAGATATGAAGTTACCTTTTAAATCTTAAAAAAATATCAGCATTTTAGTATAGAAGTGTCATAATATACTAGCATATGCATGAAACAGAGGGACTTCTGGGAAATGTAGTCCACGTTTACCTTTTGCAGGTAAAGCACCATGCCCTTCAACATGGCGTAGAAAGACTTCCATCCCCTCTTACCCCGTGGAGCTGGATGAAACAAAGCATCATGGGATATTTTTACATCACACGTTCAACTGTCCTTATTTTAAAAAAAAAAAACATTTATAAACTTCCTGCCTCATTATGGCTTTCATGACATCATAAAGTAAGCACTCTATCCTGATAGTTTTGTGGAATAACACAAACATTAATCCTCTTGATATTTGATCTGTGTGTGACGCCTCAGAAACGTAGCTTTAATATTCCACATATAAATGAAAACGTTGTTGTTGTCTGCATAATAATATTTGCAGTTTCTATGATTGTTATTTTTTACATATAGAATTGTTAGAATTTTTTTTTTAAAGTTTCAATGTTAAAAACAATATCAATAATGTAGTCTTTTCATATGTTCTATATTCAAAGTAAATAACACCCACACTCCCTGATTTCACCTTTAGCACATTTGTGTTTACAGTTTTTTATTCTATTATATACACTTTTTTTAATCTAATTTTGTTACTTCATAAAATACTTACTATGTTTCTTTAGTCCTTTAAGATTGACCTTAGTACTTAGTACTTGACAGTAAAACTATTCTTATTCTGATCTGAAGGGTAACAAAGTCAGTGATTCGCTTCAAACATCAGCAGCAAATACAACACTTACATGCCTTTTTAAAGCTCAATATTAAATAAATAAAGAAGTAGTTTTAATGCCTGTACACAGATTAAAAAGTAGAGACATACTTCTCTTTCCATCAGGATCAGCGTGGACTTTTCGAATTAGAAATCCGCTCTTGTAGAGCTCGCCATCGGCCTGCTGAGCGACGCCCACCAGCGGGTTTCCTCCAGTCCCCAGTCGTTTCATGGTATGGGAGGCGGAGTCTGTTCGAACGTCAGTCAGCTCAGACATGGACTTCCTCAGCTCCTCCTCGTCACTTTAAAAGAAGAATATTAAAAGTAGTTCAATGTTCTAATTTCATCATTTCTATACTTACACTTTCTCTTTAGTGTAAAAACAGGATTTTAACAGTTCAAGCTCGAGGTGAACCACAGTGCAACTAATGATTGTTGTCATTTCATTCGTTGCATAAGTCAATTGATTGTTTGGTGCATTGTGAAAATGCCACCAGACTGATTCAAAGATTAATAAACAAATCTTCAAAATGCTGTTTTTGTCCAACCAACAATCAAAACCTTGAAATGATTATAAACACAGCTTTTTAAAATATTTCAAAGAAAAGGCTTCAAATGTTAAATCTGAGAAGCTGTAACTTTGAGTTCTTAGAAAAGCACTATAAAAGCCTAATGTATTAATAATAACGTTTTTATAGAACATTAAAAAATAGATATAACACAATAAATAATGATTAGCACCAGTAATAAAATTAGACAGTTTACAATATGTCTATTAGATAAGATAATATTATTATCATATACTTACATATTTCCTACTTCTCTAATTACCTCATGTATTACATTAATATCTCATTTTATCATGTCTAAGTTTTAATTCCATCTCAGCCAGTCTCATCACATCAACTAGTCCTTCATAACCTCTGAGTTACATTCCACCTTCTCTCTGTGGCGTCATCAGAACACTTGAACCAAATAGCTTCAGGATGTAACGATTATCTGACAGAAGAGGAAAAAAAGTCTACATAAAGGAAAATAGATGCCAGATGCATATATGCCTGTACGTGTGTTTGTGTGTCCACGGTTAAGCATGGGCGTCAGGATGCTGACCTGTAATTACAGCGAGGAAGGAAAGTAGAGAGCGGTCACCATGGCAACAGAGGCTTAAATAAGAGAGTCAGGGCAGCAGGGACACACTCACACAAATGCGCAGACCGAGCTTAAACACACACTTCAGATGTTTGTACATGCTGCGTGTTAAACCAGCAGAAGCCAGTTATCACCCGTACAGGAGAATGAAACTTACATAGTCCACTGGAGCTTCTCGTTCTTGATTGAGCTGTACAGCGTCTGAACACACACACACACACACACACACACACACACACACACACACACACACACACACACACACACACACACACACACACACACACACACACACACACACACACACACACACACACACACACACACACACACACACACACACACACACACACACACACACACACACACACAAAGAAGATATATGTGAGTTAGTTATACATTTGCATGTGTGTGTGTAGGTATATGTATGTTGGTATCTGAATTTTTGGATTCTTGGCTTGTCGCTTTGATTTTCCTGGAGTCCATATTTTTAATTAAATAAAAACAAACATCAGAGCAGCTGAGCAATCATCGGTAGGTTTCATGGATTCTTTGAAGATGTTCTTTTAGAAGGAGGAAGCTGATGGGAGGGTAGTTTTCTTCTTTGCAAAAGCTGAGTAGAATAAATGTTTATGATCCTGTTTTTATTGTTTACAGTTTTTTAATTAAAGAATTAAAAGCTACTCTCATTTACAAATCACAATCTTATCATAGTTCACTTTCTAAAATAATTCCCTTGATCAAGAGTTGCTGACTTAAGTCCTATACTATCACATTATTTGGAAATATCAGAGGAAATGTTTAATTTTTTTTAATTAGTTGAGTTGGATGATGGGAGTCTGAAGGCACGTTGAGAAAGGGCCTCGCAATTTTTTAAAACATAAGCAAACCATTATGAAAATTGTACTTTGCTATTCATCGATCACCGTTAAAAGCCTCATATCTGCTCAACAATTCTAATCTTTAATTTTAGTTTCACAGCTGCAGAGAGCCGTAAACAGCGTTTAAAGAAAGGAAAGGCGAAGAACTGTGTAAAGATGACACTGAAGCAACATGGAGACACTTTTCTGAAGACAGTTCCTGCTGTACAGTAAAGGTGTTGTATAGTTTCTTCAACGCTTACATACATGAAGCACAACACTTTCTGCAGAAATGATTCACACCACAAAGTTAAAAGTATAATATAGTAAGAAAAAACTAAAGACGACAAAATCAGATTATAAGACGAGTAATGCACATTTAGTGAGACTTCCTTTCCCCCTACTTTAGACTTTTTTTGAAGTTTAAGAAAGTTAGTTAAATTCACGGTAACAAGACAGTGAAAAACATGAAAATAGTTGTGAAAATGGTTTTGAAAACAAAGTGATGATTCATGGAACAAATGGAAATGAACATTTTTTGTTTTTTTAAATGATACAGTAGAGTAGGCTATAGGTACTGGTAATTCAAAAGGCCACTTCCCTCCCACCTCTGTAAAACAAAATCAACCTTTCTAAAGAGACTTTTTAATGAGCTCAGTGCATTTCCAGTGCAGGTCCGAGGTCTAAAAGAGCCTTTTTTCCAGCTCCTAGGGAACAACTTTTCCAAAAAGTATTGGGTCTTAGTGTGGTCTTTGCAGCTCTGATATGTGTTATATATGGTGTCATAATAACCTTCTTGTTGGAAACAAAGACCACTGTAGCCTGGAGGAACCATGGAGTTGTTTAAAAAGGCTGCTAGGAACCAAATGTCCCAGCTTTTTCAGATGGATACACTTTAGAGACTCACTTTTTTGTGATGGGCAATTCTTTTGAAAACCATTTTGTTTTTTTCGGATGGTAACTATACTGTACTGACACCATCTACCAAACTGTTTGTCATCGACACACAATAGCCAAATATAACTTAAGCTTAACTTAAACTATCCTAAGTGTGTCTGTTTGCCTGAGAAAGCTTTTTTTCTCTGACCAGTTTAATAAAACCTTCATTTCTTTTAGTACTTAATTTGTTCTGTCTAGTTTCACCCTGCTCATGTGATCTGCAAGTCCTATGTCAATACATTTAAATACATATCTAGTGTCACATCCTCTCTTAAAGCCAAAGTGAGCCTTTCCAGGTATACCTTCTTCTTGCGGCTCTGTGGGTGCTGCAGTCTGTCCTGGGTTTTTCCCAGCAGGTCTGGGAAGGCCAGTGGTTTGAGGGAGCGAGAGCGGGGGGCTCTGGGATACCTGAAGGGGTCGGTCTCTCTTGAGTCCCGCCCAATCTTGACCGAGCAGAGCGAACGTGACCGCATGCGGCCGGTTGAGTGGATGCTGTTCACGCCAATCATTGTGGGGAGTTAAGTGTTCAAAACAAAAGAAAAATCCAGAAAGAGAAAAGACTCCAGATGAAGAGAAAATGTCTCTTCATGTAAGGAAAAAGATGGCCTTAGCGGTGGTCCAAAACTATATCTTCCTTTTAAAGATAGATAAATGCAGAAAAAAAAATCAACAAACTTGTTGACACTGTATGACCTCCAGATGACCTCCAAATACTTAAAATATATTCATGAAAGTCTGAAGCTAGTTTACAGAGGTTTCCTTCTTTGACCAGCAGCCAAATTGAAATGTTGAGGATTATTTTCAGTCCAATTTTATCAGCTTAAAATAAAACCGATGTTTCCAAAGCAGATAAAAATACGTTTCAAACAACTAAAATTGTTCAAAATCCATGAAGTTTGGGTGTCTGAAAGAGGAGCGTGGAGTGACGGCTCCTCCTGAGAAGACTAACTTGCTCTTCTTCAGCCTAAATTGATTGTCCTCACTGGAGCCCAGCCTACTGCATTATGGATCTAACTCTATTCATTATGCATAAAAACACAGAGGCTTTTCATCTGGCTCATAATCCTGCAGGCTGACAGTTGGCTGCTCCCTCAGGTGTTTGAAGGCAAAACGAGGAAGAAGAAGAAAAAAAAAAAAAAGAAGAAGAAGATGCTGCCAACTAACAGAGCTGGAAAACACTCTGGACTCAATCTGTTGCAAAATTAATGAGTTCAAGTCCTTCAAAGAATTTTGATATGGAAAAAGTCATCATAAGTAGCAATTTCATTAAAATGAAACCAAATAAAAAGGAGTTTAAATGATTATTTCAAATCCTGAACATCCAAAAACATGAATATTGACTGAAATACACAGTTTAAATCAAATCAAATAAGCTAAGTTTAAGTTATTGTCAAATGTTTTAATTTTTGTGTCAAAGTAGTCAGCTTCCGCCGTACCTATGATTTAACAACTCATCATATCAATAAAAATACACAGCAAACTGTCTGAATGTAAGAGCTGTGACGCGTAATATATCGGCTCATGCTCCTTTAGCAAACAGCCCAAAGATTCAATCACAAAAAAAATCCAAACCACAAATCTGATCTTCTTCTTGTCCGGATTTTCCAAAATCTAAGAGTCTGATCTCGGAGCGGCTGTTGAATGCAGCCTCCTGCTGCGTTGGTGTTGGTGGAGGAGAATCCTTGGACTGCAAATAAAGCTGTGTGACGGAGGAGGCGCATCACCAGCACCAGCAGCTGCTCTCACATCCAAAACATTCACCAAAAAAAGAAAAGAAAGCACGAAGGCTGGGGCGAGCTAGCACACCCACACATGCAGACAGAGAGAGAGGAACCCAAAAACTGACGTCAGCTTCCTCCTGAGACACCACAACCAGCCCTGGCTGAAGATGGAGGAGTGATGGAGGAGTGATGCAGGGATGCACAGAGAAATATGGGATGGGGTTTAAGGAAAAAGAGGGGGAAGAGCTGATAGGTGAAGAGAAAAAATGAGAGTTTCTCCTGTTGCACTCTGGGAAAAAAAGACAAAAAAAAAGACAATATTCCTCCTTCCTCCTCTTCAGATGTTAGTATCTCCTCAAACTTCTCCAATCTTCGTCTTCTTCTCTTCTCCTCCTTTGCTTGTTGCTGTTCCTCCGTCAGGTGAGCTCACTCCGCCTCCTCCTCTTTTTCTTCTTCTTCTTCCTCTTCCTCCTCCTCCTCTCTGCTCAGACCCTGAACTGTTGAGGAGTGTTGCTCGCTCTCCCTTCTGACTCTCCCGATTCTCTCCCTCTCTTTTTTCCCTCGCTCACTCAATGCGCATTTTCTCTCAGCAGCAGCCAATGAGTGCACAGCTACAGGAGCTTTAGCCCGCCTCCCTGCTCTGCTAGGAACTGCCAATCATGAAAGACTCGGAGAGCTGAATGTAAATGCGGCTGAGAGACGATAAGCAGAACAAAGACCGAAAATGCTAAAAACAAGATACTGATGATGACTCAGTGACCATTTCTCTACACACACACCATATAGGAGATAGGCATATACATTTATATACACATAAATGCATATACATTTCTGTATATATACACCTATACACACATACACATCTATTTTAATTTCATTTACACACACTCGCACCCAAACGCATAATCTGTAGTAAACAGACTATATGAGCTGCAGATTTGAAGAACAGTCACAACATTATGTGTAGAATTTGATGCTTCTGTGACAGTAGCTTCTCACACTAAGGACACTTTACATGTTATTTTGTTATTCAAGACAACGTGTCAACTGTATTTACAAAAGGCGTACTAACTCATATTGGAGACTGTATCAGCTTTAGGCCACCTTACATACATGTATACATGATCACTGTTTATGCGCTACCTTTTTATTGATAAATAGGTCTTCCTCATAAAGTAGAACACCCTGCTTTGTAATGCATCTTAAGGAGACATGAAGGTACTTGGTCTCTTGTATATTTTACATATAATGTCTAGCATTAAATACATTCGAGGATTGTGTCGTCGAGCAGCATTAAAACAAATTCGTCAGAGATGAAAAAGACCGACATCCTCATCCCGCTCTGATAAGGACAACAGAGGTGAAGTGTTTGTTATCGTCACACAGTTGACTAATGGATTGATTGATTTAGTCGTGGATTAGGATCAGTACTGACTGGCGTGATCGCAGCCAGATACCTGATACCGCATTATAAACTGTCTCGGAGTCTCGGTGTTGATGTCAAAACAGCTCGACCACGAATCTGATCGACCTCAGCTGATAGGTTAGTTACTTTTTTTTTAAAGATGATTGACTGAATAGAGCTGGGCATAAGTTCAAGCTTCTCATTCAACCTCAAAAACCACTCCCCCTAATATTAGTAATTAATCAATTAACCAACCAGACTCTGCCTCAACCTCTCTCAACCAATCACCCAGCTGCTGCTGAATGCATAAACAGGCTCTCTCTCCCACATCCATTCTCTGGTTTCAGTGAAACCGCTGTAACCCTCCTCCGCCCCCAGTCACCTCTATCCAGCTCAGCAGAGTCCAGATTCAGGCCCCTCATCGCAGCCTCCAGTGTCGTGAAGTCGTCACGATGGAGTCTATTCCCCCCAAAGACTTTACACATTTCATTCTAAATTGTCGCGCATCTCATTGTTGATAAATAATTGTTCAATCTCGGTGAAGTCTCCCCTGATTGAAATATTATCATTAAAAAACTCAAAATGCGTTTTTCATTTCATCTTCCGTATAAACACAAGAAATATCAACACATACAAATACTGAATATTGAAACGTGAATGTTTTTGAATTGTAAATGCAAATGTGTTCATTTTAAAAAAAGAGGCAATACAATTCAACACCTGTGTTGATTTAAGACCACTTTAAACTATGCAAACAGAGGTCACAGCCAATGGTTAACTTGCGACTTGACGACATCATCAACAATGCTCTCGCAATGCATCATGCACCATGAATATTAAATTAAGATGCTTTTAACACATAGTTATGCAAGCAGACAATCTGCATGTGGTGACATGTGTGAGGTCTGTTTGCAAAGGGTTAAACAAATCGTCACATCAAACACAATCCCACTCCGAATGCTCTCAGTGTTTGTGCCATTTATCCCATAACAGTGTAGGAGCAGGGATCAGCTCCCGCTCTGAGAGAAAAACATGTCCCACTTTGTAAACAGTGTCTAGTGAAACATCAGTTTCTGCTGAGACGGCTGGTTTTCATCTCAGAATCACATGGAAATTATTCAGATTTTGTCAAAAACATTGTTTTTTTTATCTCATCATCATCAGCAGCAGCAAGCATTCCCAAAATACCTTCCACTTCTTTTGTGGCACAGTGTTGTGCTTCTCTTGCTCTTCTAATTTTGAGATTCACATCATGTTTGCACACCCGTCTGTGTGTGCCATTTCAAACAACTGGACATGAAGAATCCAAGAAGCAGCTTGTTTGTGTGTCCCTGTAAAGGATTTGTGTGTTGGGTGGGATGCTTTGCCTTTAGGATTGTGGGACTTTGTTTTGTTGGTTTGTCAGGAAATCTTGAAAACCTTTTTTAAGGAAGGTAACATGTCAGATGAGCAGCGCAGTCCTTCGAGGAGTACTGCAGAAGTGATTTATTATTGTCAGCGCTTGTTTAGAGGAAAGGGAGTTCTTGAAACTGAAGTCAGTTAAACAAAAGAAAAAGGCTTGACAATGTGAAGTGACTTTGTATTCGCCTCTCTCACTAACAAGGTTTCCATCCTTATGTGACAAATCCCCCCCCCCCCTAAATTTATGCACAGACCATCCACTACTGTGAGGTTGGATTTGTTTCATGGAGATAAATAAACAGTGGTGATTAATCCCATGCCTGTTCCATAAAACCAGGAGAAAACATTTGATAAAGTCAAAGCTATGGACTGCATAAAAGACTTTTCTGTTCAAAGTCTCGAGTTGCACAGTTTTTCTGTCACAATTTCATTTTGTTAATTTTCCTTTTAACCCTGAAGTGACCATGTTTAGACGAGAAGATAGAGGGAGATATGAGTTAGTAAATGCCACGCTAATCATAACAAGAAGGTCAATTTCTGATTCTCAAATAAATAAATACAACTTTTTTTTATCTTTTGAAAAAATAAATAAGATAGCTTAGCACCTAGCTGAAAGCTAGCAGCTATCACCTGTCTCAGTAATCTGTGGAGAATGAAACAACTCGGGCTAAAGACGTTTCATTGTTCTGAAAATTAAAAAATGGGGCTCTGTGTGGATTGACTCGAAGAGGATGAAGAAATCTCCTCCTTGTGTTCAGTTGAATGAATTACCTTGTTTCATAGGGGTATGTCACAGTTTCCTCAACTTCACACAGATCTGGAGTCTCCTTCATTTATTTAAAATGATCTGAAAGCGCTGGATTAATAAAATCAGGCACGAAAGCATCACTTCCATCGTAAGTTGTATTCATCCCCGTTTAGTTATACAAAGAGCCTTAGAAAGGTGGATCAAGGATGTACTGTAGGCGAAGTGAAGGTTATACTGTGTTAGAATAATCAGCCAAAGGAAGCGGGGATGAACAAGAAGATGAGAGAGGGTGCTGATCAAATATTTAGTTGACTTTGGTTTTAAAGGGAGACTAACCATGAGGAGTTCTTAACTAGTTCTGAAATAGAATTCAATGACTACTAACACTGTAGGAGAGGATTATTAATATCACATGTGGCGTTTGTTTACAGCATGCCACAGGGTGAGTCACGGCTGTCTATATAAGGTAGGAACCTTTGTTACTGCTCAGGTGTTGTTACTCACAACTGTTTTTGACTGTTAAGCAGTGGCATGCTGTAGTACAAGCGGCTGTTTTTTTATATCAAAACATGGACATGTTGAGCCAAATGGACAGAAATAAATGAATGGCATGATCAACAAAGAAGTTTCACTTTTGTTCACCCGATAAGGTAACGTCACTAAATCCAGGTGGAGCTCTTCAGTGGTTTAAAGCAGCCACTTAGCCTCTTAAAGACACATCCACACCAAGTCAAAAAGAAAACAAGACCATCAGCAAGGAGACTGTTCCTGTACGATTTCATTATTTACGCGTCATCACTGCCACCGGTGAAACTAAATACGTGGGAGGCATCAATATACAATTCAGAATTTCCCATTCAGCATCGTCAATTTTCCCTTCAACCTCCTCAGTCAGAGCTGACTTACAGTTACTCATATTCTATTTTCACTTTGGTTTTTTAATAGATCAGGACTTTTGAATCAGATGTGGTGTAAACCTTTAGACTGTTTTGAGCACTGAAACAGTAAAAAATAAAGATCCCTGACCTTTTCAGTTCTTATCATTACCTCACATGCTTGGTCTTCATTTAGTTCACCTCTTTCTGCTGTTATTATTCTCACATCAAACATCTCACCTCAGGCAAATGAAACGGATGTTTGGCATCTTTTCGTGTTGTTGCATATTTTCAGTTATTCCACTGTGGTGTTAATGCAGCAGTCTAAAATATGCATACAGACAGGTGGATGGGAACCCAGCTACTGAGTATAATTCATGCTTTTCACTCAGAAACATTTTGCATACACTGTGTCTCTTCCTCCAGTGAGAGCTGCTGCCCACACACTTGCTGCTTCAGCATCAAACTAGTGACAAGCTGAAGGCAAGACAACACACAAACACACACGAGCACACACACATACACTTTAATAGAGAGGGATGATGATGATGGAGGTGAAGAGGTGACACGGATTCATGTTGATCGCTCAGAGGCTGAGTAGGAAAAACGGAGATGGAAACAAACGAGTGGGAGAAAAATAGACTCACAACTCTCGCAAACACACCAAAACACGTGTGCATGAACACACACGCATAATCAGCCCGCCAATCATTAAGAGATTAAACGAATGCCTCTCCTCTTTCTTCTTTTTTTTTGTTCTGATAATAACAAGCCAAGGATCCCAGTGTGTGAAGTTTGTGTATGTGTTCGTGTGGTGAATTGTGAGTTTATACCTGGTTGTCGGTGAGCGTGTAAAAGGACGCACAGGTCCGACTCAGCAGTTATCAAAGTGACAGCGCTCAGGTGTGTTTTGATCTTACCTTCAGCTGATCTTTGGGGAAGTCTTTTCCATTGTTGAGACCTTCCAGGTTGGAAATGAACTGATTACATGACATCCTCTTCCCAATGTTCTACAAACACAAAAGCAAACATAGATAAGAAAACACGTCTTCCATTGACATTTGATTGACATTGACATTGATTGTATTTGAATGAAGTTGGGGTATATAATGTTGTGTTCTTAGTTCTTTACTACACTTCATCCTACATATCCAATGACTTCTCTGTAAGGAATCTATTCAGAATACCACGTTTTTTTTTAATAAATGGGTTGGCAAGTATCTAGGTGAGAGATGTGGCAGTTTGTTACACCTTTGTGGCTGTGACAATCACAAGACACAAAAAAAAGAAGTGAATTCTGTCACGGCGCTACTCATGCAAGCGCAAACAGATAATTTGTGTTTATTTGCATTGGTTATTATAAAACAGGTTTGAAAACCAAACGCCCTCATGTGTGGGTTCATAACATTATCTGGAGGTGCACATTGCTCTTTTAAATTCACCACGTTTTCCAGTTACTGTGTCCAGGTGAACTATAATAACACTACCAGCTACGTATGGCTGACCAGAGCCCAGTCTGATGACCTGCTAGCTAACAATCCGGTGTCAGGATTATCTAGGTGGATACCACCTAGATGGTAAATGGACCTGAGCTTGTATAACACTTTTCTAGTCTTGTGGCTACCCAATGCACTTTTACACCGCAGGTGACTGTAAAGTCTCCATCAGCGTAGTCACAACTCCATTCATACACATTTATACTCCGCCATCAAAGCAGCAAGAGCAACTTCATGTTAAGTGTCTTGACCAAGGACAATTCAGAAATGTGGCTGCAGGAGCTGGGGATCGAACCCCCAACCTTACAGTCAAGAATCGACCCTATCAACCAACTGAGCTTCCACTGTGCAGCATCAAGAACAAAAATCAGTGCTTGGAGAAAATCTGATTTAATCTCATGAGGTCCAGTAGGTTTGATGATACAAATGTCTCACAAGTTTTGGCTTCAATTTAATTTTTTTGGTGCATTGCAGGTAAATATTCAGTTCAATCTGATCTTTCAATACATCCATAGAAGAAACACAGAGTTGTGGTATCACATCATCCCCTTTCAATAATTTTCCATGATTTTTTTCCAAAGCTATTCAAAACATTTATCTGCATCCACATATCTTCAAATTGGAGATAGATTAAATCAGTGATATATTAAAGGATGAAGAGTTCTGTATATGGAAATCTTCTCCTTCTGCTAAATAAACTATGTAATAGATGACTACACAAAGTATACACTTTTTTACATTTTTATGAAAATATTTGTATATCTACTTTAGGGTCAGCTGACCTTCATGTTATTTAACTAAGAACTTATAAACATGATTGTGTCTTGGCTGAGACAGTGTCACCCCTGCTCACATACACACACACACACACACACACACACACACACACACACACACACACACACACACACACACACACACACACACACACACACACACACACACACACACACACACACACACACACACACACACACACACACACACACACACACACACACACACACAGGAACTGTTGCTCCGTGTGATAGGACAGCTTGTCGCCTTGGCAACAGTCACCTCTTCCTTAAACAAGTTGACCAGAGTGTCATGACTTCAGTGACAGCCTGTGCTGAGTTCACACTTTGATGTTACTCAGATTAATTATCGCGAGTTCACTCAGTGTGAATATCAACACTGAGCTAATCTCCATGGTAACGGGGCACACGTTAACTGCTCAGGAGGACAGTGACAAGTGGTTGAGAGCTCAGAAAGACGACGCCTGTGCACAATTCAAAAATGACTTTTCAATGAAACTGATGATCAAGCGGATCTGATAATTCGGTAACAAAAATAACACAAAATGTAATAATCATTTGAGTCATTTTGGTTGCCATTGTCTTGATGCTCTGATTATTAAACAACAATCAATATAATAAACAGTGACTTACATTTCCATGGAGGTCTGTGTTCAGCAGCATGACAGCACATGTCAGAGTGTGGATGCTATCTGAGAGACACATAGGTGAGATAAAGACAGGTTAGAGACAGTCCAGGCATGTAAGAGACATGTAAGAGACAGAAAGGTTAAAGATACAGGAGGAGAGACTGACCAGTCAGAGACATGCAGGTAAGAGACACACAGGTGAGGGACAAATGGTTGAAACAGAGAAAAAAAACACACAAGTACAAGGCAGACAGGTAAGAGACAGACAAGGAAGGGACAACTACATAAGAGTCAAACACAGGCAGACCGACACGACAAATGGGTTCGACGAATAGGAAAGAGACTGACAGGTGAGTGAGACACTTTCAAGAGAGACAGGTGAATCACTCAGGTAAGAGACAGACAGGTCAGAGGTGGACAGTTTTAAGACAGACATTTGATGCACGCTTGGGTGAGTTTCACGAAGGGGATTGAAAAAAAAAAAAAGATAAAATCAGACAAATGAGAGACAAATGATTAAAAGACAGGTAAGATGCGTAGAGAGTAACAGGTAAGAGAGAGACACACGAGAAATGTAAATAATCAGACTGGCAGTAGAGACAAAGGTGAAAGTTACACTAACAGACAGACGGGGAGAGAGGTGTTACGACAACTGGTAGGAGGAGACAGGTGAAAGAGATAGACAAACAGACAGACAGACAGGTACCTTCAGTGGTCATACTCTCTGGGTTACACTGTCTGTATCTCCTGGAGAACTGAGCGAGGACTCTCTCTCTCTCCTGAGTTTCTCCCATGAGAGCGAACTTACTCAGTAATGTCCTGAAAACACAAGAACTTGTTAATCGACCTGATTACTGTTCAGCACTGGAATGTCAGGGAGCTCTGTGACTTCATGTTTGAAATGCACCCTGGGAGTTGGAGTTGAGTTTTCTGATGCAGGCCTCTTGAACCCGTTATGACGACACAACCAGGACAACATGCTATCATGTTTTATTTTACAAAGGGGTGTATGTGGGTTAGTTAGTAATCAATAAAAAGAGAAAGAAGAGCAGAACTGACCTGAGTGCCTGATCGATGGTCAGGCCCTTGAAGTTAAAGTTACTGAGATATTCCTCTGCCACCATCTGACTGAAATCATTACTGCAGACAGGCGAAAAACACTAAAGTGAATATAGTGACTCTCAAATAGGACAAGTGCTGTTTGAAACAAGGACAAAAAAACACACTGACTTCTTGCTGAGATGTCGAGAAACGTCAGACTTCCTGAAGCCCTCAAGGTTGTAGAGCCGCTTGGCAAGACGTTTTGCTGCCTGTAGGTCAGTCTTTGTGCCATTTGCAAGTTCATCGTCGCTACCACCGAGTGCCAGACGCTCGGCCACATCTGCCTGCGGGTACAGCAGCTCGGGGAGGCGGTTCACTGGGCGCTCCCTGAGAGAAGACAAACACATATACATGTTTAATTCACACATTATTTCTGGTCTTTCAGGTCCCTTTTTTGTTGTGCTGAGCAACATAAGCAACAGTATTTCAGTTTACAGTACTGAGAGTTCCTCTTTTAAAGTCGACCGTGTCAGGAGAAATTAACAGTGATTACACTAATTCAGCTCAAATCAAATTTTATTCTATTTTTCACATTAAAGTTCTATCATTACTTACAAATGCCAACAGCCAAAACAGCCAAGCCATTCCATTCCTGTTCGGTAACAGGACCGAGCCAACGCTCTCTGTGTCCAAAAGTATCCGTAGTTTAGACTTAAATGTGCAACCTGGAGCTTAGTTTCACAGCTGCGTTCCTGTTTGAGCTCTCAGATATCCCCAGTCCCACCTCAGATCAAACATGTGTTTGGTCACTGTGATCATGTTAACGTTTCACTGTGCAGAATAATGTAAATGATAAAGAAGAAAATATCAAATGTTAGAACTTTGAGACTTTAAAACTTAAAAGTCTACAGGTCAAAAAGGCTGAACATTCACTTTTT
This sequence comes from Symphodus melops, assembly GCF_947650265.1. NCBI lineage: Eukaryota > Metazoa > Chordata > Actinopteri > Labriformes > Labridae > Symphodus > Symphodus melops. Next base: position 7,193,150 of record NC_136705.1, read on the forward strand.
TATAAGAGTAAGAAGCATCTGGTGTCCATCAGGTAAAGTCTTAGATTCTCAATTGTTGGATGAGCAATAATGTTCATGTAGTTTAAAGAAAAAAACAAGACAGAATAATTTACAGGAGTATTTAGTTCCAATGTCTTTATAACTTGTAGAGGGATATTTAAGTAACTGGATCTTTCCTGCTGGTTCACATTAGCAACTTCTTCCCTAACTGATGATCTTTAAATTCAGACACACAAACCAACAACAAATAAGCTGTTTTTTAGATAATTTATAGATTATCTGACATTTTGTTGTGTTTCTGGAGAAGTTAACATCAGCTGCTCTGAAACCATAAGAAGCATTTCCCTGAATAATTTCAAAGTTAAGCTTCCAACTTGGCTACTAGCATTACACTTAAGCATTTTGAAGCCATACAGTCATTCTGTTAATATTAGCATAAACGTTTGAACCAGACAACAATCTGAGAGAACAAAGACATCAAAAAACAACATCTTAGGTCCCAGGTCCAGCGCTGTATAAAACAAACTGTGTGCAGTGCACATGCATCATATTTAGTGTTTAAAAAATTAAACTACCTTTTTAAAAACAGAAATAACAAATTCATTAAATAATCCAATACAACATAATAAAGGTAAAAGAAAAAAAACTCCATCCTTCTCATCCAATTATGAATACATCTAAATCAGCTCATGCATTTTTTTTTTTGTTTTTTTTTTATTATACCACCAGTAAAAAAATGTCACATTACATAGTACAAGAAAACTGTTCTCAGCCTAATAGCAATCTATCAGTCAGGCTCTCAAGTAGAAAATAGCCTGTATAAGCATTGAGGAAAACATTCCTATTTGTCCTTTTCACTTAAACTGTTAAACATTGATTATGAATCTTAATAAAAATAACATTACACAAAGTATGTGTATCTTTCATATTCAATATAAGCCACATCGTAGCTATGCATTTCCCTTAAACAAAGGCAGCCAAAGGCTTACTTTCTCTTCCACCTGGTATGTTAAGCTGTGTTAATGCTGAGTTTACTGCACACAGGTGAGAGGGAGAAACGATGGACAGTCACTGACAGACGACATGCAGCTTTCCTGCTAATGGTTTATTTAGACTACCTCTCACCGCTACGTCGTTCATGTTTCATAGAGTCATTTAACACTAACGTAATATCACTCCGTTGTTTTTATGTATTAATATTTACAGTCTACGGTATTAACATATTAGACGGGCGTGATCTCACAGATGCTGCATTACGTCTGTTACAGACACTGAAGCCGAAATTTTTTTCCGGCAGGTTTTAAAGGACGTCGTATTGAATAACTCCGTGGTCATTCTTGGTAAACCCAAAACGCCCCCCATACTGCCGACTTCACTGTTTCTTCGGTGGATATACAGCTTCTCAGCTGTGTCCCTCTACCACCAATAATATAGCCTCATAAAGAAGACATGTTTAAATGGTGCACAACAGCTGGTGTCACTCTGTTTACGTTCCGTGCAGGTCACACCAAAACTAAAGTTCCGCCTCCTTTTTTCAAGTGACAGTAGAAAAACTGTAGCTGTAGAATGAATTAACCGTGACTTTTTAAATCACGGTTACGAATTGATTGTTAAACATTTTCATTTTAACATTGCAAACAGGAAGTGCTGGACGCTAAATGTGACATGGCGTTGATAATGGTGTGTAGACTGAGCAAGTCACATGTTTATGCCATCAAGCAGCTAAATTGAGGGATTCAGCTACGGCAAAGGAACACATACAACAAGCTCCGTTTTAATCTTGCTCACAGCAACTTTGTTCCAAACTGAATTATCTCAACAATAACGTTTTTTTAAGGACCTTTATATCCCACATCCATTGTGGGATGAGTTTTTTCTGACAAACACTATAACTTTAAAACCACTGAAGTTATTATACAATCAATTTAAATGTTCAACAAGAAGACAATGAGTTTTCTTCATCTCCTGCCATTTCCTTAATACAATCTGCTTAACTAAGAAAACCTCATCTAATAGAAATGGCTGCCTACTTTATGAGATTATGCATGCTTTAGCTCTTTCCCTCTGTTATAGACTGAAAAAATGAAGTGCATAGTCATGTTGACATACACTGTCAAATACTACAGCTTTCCAATACAGTTTTACTTTCTTTATCAGTAGACTCACATTCATCTATAGTTCATTTTATACATTAATATACATTAAATGAAATAATAGTGAAGATCAAACATTCTCTTTTTTATGCTCACTTTTAAGGCTGCTCACAAATCTTTATCACATTCTCACAAAGATATCTAAGCCTTCATAAGCAACTTCGGCCTCAGTGAGGTGCCCAATGATAATTCAACATTTAGAATAGACTGGGAATTGAACCAATACCTTTTGATTCAGAGATGACCCCCTTTACCAAAGAGCTGTAGCAGCCAGATTGACCCTTCTTTAAATTCAAATATAATTTGGGCTTTGGGACAAAATATGTTTGTATAATGATAATTATCGAATGTTGACGTGTTTAGTACACTAACTTGGAGAACATTTTGAACAATGTAACTGCTGAACACAAACACAAGTAAGCACTGTCATTGTGAACATTTTAGCATTCATATTAGCATTTATATCAAGGACTAACCACACTGAGCTGTGAGCATGGCAGAAGACTGTGCTGTGCAAACAATACAAGTGTCCCTGTTAAAAGACGCAGTCTGTTAAACATTAACAGTGAAAAAAGTGGATTTCTATATTAATTTTGTTTTTTGCCGTTTCTGCTCTTCATTTACAGACAGCTGAACAGTTCTCTTCTGTTCCTCAATTTTAAAATATTTGATAGACAAATGATTTACAACCAGCTCAACCTGTCCTACCACCCAAGCCAAACCAAATGTGAAACACTGGCCACATGGTGATATTTAGATCATACTTCATAAATGTTACCATTTTCTTTCAACATTTCCTCTTTTATGAAGGCGTAGCTCTGGATTAACAAGCTGACAGACTGCAGTTTTTTTACAGTATAACTTAATGTTTCTTTTACATCAATGCATTTGTATTTAATCTCATTTATTCAAGCCAAGGACAATGTTTTCTAGTATAACGCACCTATCTGTTGTTGGTGTTGAAATTAGTCCGTTCTCCATCAGCTGTTCTTCATAGAAACCTTTTTTTAAGCAAACACACTTCTTGAAATGATAAAAAATAATAGCTCCACCATCAAGAGGAAATGAGTCAAAGTTTTGAATGAGAGTGAGAAAGAGGGAAGTGGTGAAACCACAGCGAGGTCTCCATCTACTTCCCTTCATGAAGTTAAACTTCCCTTCAGTGGACCAGGCTTGGTCAGGTGATTCAGGTAAACATTCATTTTAAACATGTGGAAAAATAGTGTCAACATGATAAAGTTCATTTTAGTTTTTAGTTTAAATTTCTTCTTCTAAAGTTACACTAAAACGTGACTTACGTCCACTGATCAGTTCTCCTCAGCCTCAGATTAGAGCAGGTTTCACTGAAGGAGAAAATATCCCTGATTATGTCACAGTGATGTCATCAGGATTACCTTAGCTCAGACTGCAACAGGTAACTTCAGGAAGACGCTATAAACAAAACACTGCAGAACACTATCCTGAAACATGTTAATGTGGTTCTTTTACATCTTCTAAATAATTTGGCTTTTATAACCAGTAGGCTGACTTTTTATAACCTTTAGTCAACCTTTTCCTTCTATTAAAGTCATTATGCTAAGCTTAATTTTACTTGCTATCAACTTTGACTACAAACGGATCCAAACTTATTCAAAAAGGGAAAAAAAACAGCTTACACTGTATGTAGACAGCTTATGAGCTTAAATTAAAAAAAATTTTTTTTTTTTTTTTTTTTTACTTGAAATGCCATTCATATCAATGTTCAAAGGTACTCAGGATTCTGCTTTCTTAGACAAATAACTGGCCATGAGAACATTCCCAATCATAAGACAGTGTGAACCAGTTCTATGCCTCCTCAGCTGTGATGCTCTGTTACAAGAGCTGCAGACAGTGCAGAGAGTCTCGGTATTCAAGTGTATTCTGCAAGAAAAACTACACAAGATTCATCTACAGTAAGTCAGTTCAAGCATTGTTTTTTTTTCATGACATCACCAGTAAAAAAGGTTTACATCAGGGAGTACAAGAAAGCATAAATGCTGATAACCATGCATCTGTTGCTGAACACATGGGTTCATTGTATCCGCCAAACAGTCTATTAGTCAGTCTCTATGGTAGAAAATCGCCTGTTTATGTTACTTGGTACAAACATTTTCCTTCAAAAGAGCAGTGCTGCTAACTTGCTCTAAAATTATGGAACCTGTCAATCACACTCAAATAAATGAAAGTCATTCAAACACTGCCAACATACACATGACCCACAGAAGTAGTGGTTGTCTGGTGTGACCTCAGTATTTCCATGTGTGTGTAGAGATGTTAGGGAACAAAGTTAATGTGAGGCCGGATGTTTCTGTCCATGAGTCCTTCCTCCACCAACAGGAGCCATTCATCCAGGACAGAAATAACTTCTTCACCAGCAGCCAGGGAGCTTCACTCAACAGGACGCCAGGAAACTCTTGTTTTTCTATTTCTTTTAACCCAGCAGACACTGTGGGTCAGCCCACGCTGACTGGAGTGGCTACTTCCACCAATTCAACAGATAACTCGTCAGATTGATTACTCCAGACAAGATTGTTGAGTTTATTAACATCATTCTGAAGCTTCTTTTACAAACAAATATTTGAATTTCCCTTTCTTAGAATAAGTCAAAGCAGTGAAAAAACGAGTCATAGCATCAATGCAGATAGACATCTGGCAACCATTTACTACATGAATTGTGATGCCTTTGGAGGAAAAAAGTTTAAATTGTTGTACCTCCGTCTTTTATAGTTCCTGATCAATGCCATATCAATATTTGTATGTACATTTTCTCAACAATTAATCTTGGTAAATAATTAATTGTCAGTTCACGAGATGTTGTAATGTACCGGTAAATGATAAAGAGACGACGTGAATGTTGATTTGGGTTTATGTCCTCTTCACAAACAATTGTGAGAAAAAACTAAATGAGTAAAACATTAACAAAACAGATGTGGCTGCCTTAAATGTGAAGTTGAAATCTTTTTAGATGATACTTTAGCCCGAGAGGCTGAGCTGAGCTGAAAACGCAGCAGAATTTTATCTGGAGAATTGTCCTTGAGTCGATGAGAGGGGGGGAGTGATGTTTATATCCTTTTACTGATTCACGGTGCATTGACTGTCTGCACATGACCACTACAATCTCTGTGCACAATCATATATTCTCATGATATCATTGTATATAATGAACTCTGTTGCTTCACCTGTTACTTCAAAGTCTTTTTTTTTTTTTTGTCATGTCTTACCTCATGAGACCCCCCCCCCCCCCATCCTGTCTGACAAAGATAGTCTCTCACTGTGAGGATGTGGAAAGCCAGGTTAGAAGAATATCTGGAGCAGTCCTCGTGAAGTTGTCTACATATTTTCAGGAGTGCATATGTGAAAACGGCTCTAGACACGGTTTACGTCTCTTATGGTTGAGCGAGGAAGTAAATCAGAGACCCTGCACTTTGTTCAATCAAATCAAGCTATATTTCCTTAGCATAGTCATCATTGTACATGTTATATTACTGTCAAAGTCAAAACACAAAAAGAAAAAGGAGAAAAATGGGAAAAAGGAACAAACAAGGAAGAACAGAAAGAGAAGGACCAAAGAAAGGGTAAATACTAGACTGTTTTTTTCCATTGACCCAGTCTGAAACCACAACACACAACCAAACAACATCCAAACCACTGCCAGACTGACTGACTGACTGACTGACTGATCAAAGTGGATTTATTACACTGTTTGTCAAGATTTTAAGTACAAGTCTAGTGTTATACTATATCTATTTAAATGTCGATCTTAAAATCCAGAGACTGAGAAGGACAGCATGTTGGTCTGTCTCCAAGTCTGACATCCTGTCTGTGGCTATAAGATCCAAATTCTCTGGTTCCTTCAGAAGACTTATAAAACAGCTCACAGATGCAAAGTGTTATGGTTAAAAGGGCTCTGTTATTTCCCTTTAACAGCTGTTCACCACAGTTTTCAATAAAAGGATGGAATAAACGCCTTTTTAGGAGACTTGCTGCACATTATTTGCCAAAGTGAGGGAGCTCTTGTATCAGCAGGACATTGTATAGAAGTCAAAATAAAAGTGTTCCAGTTGTCTGACCCTCCATCCATCTATTCTCAACCTCCTCCCTGATGCTATGTTCAGACCAAAGCATGAGCAAACGTTTTGCCTCACACATGTTCAACAGCAGGATTATTCATTTTGTATCCAGTCTGTCAAACATCCTATGAATACATGACCTCTCCAGCAAAGTCAAATAAGTTTGACTTTAATAGTCTTCTATTAAATAGAAGACTATTAAATTGCTGGGATCAGTGTTAGGGTTTGAGAAACTGTATGCAACAAATAACAAAGGTAAACAGATTTTGTGTTGATGCATTTTCAATCAATAAGTCCAAAGAATGTCAAAGGAACTACATCAAGATTCGAATATGTAATAATTTCTAATGCCACATATGAATGTAGGCAGAAACTCAAAATAGAAAAGCTTTCACAATGCAAGGTCGAATACTTGAATTCACTTGAACAATCTCCTGACAGAGAGGAGACATAATTCAGTCTTTCATGGAGTTTGTCATTTAAATGTCAACATGAAACATTTTAAGGCACGAGAAACGATTAAAGCTGTCGGCTTTCTTGGGGCCAAAAAGAAACAGACGTGGAGTCAAAGGGAGTGTTTATAACTGCTGTTCGTTAGCAGCTCCACTCAACATGACTAATGTTTAATTCACCATCACTTCTGTCTCATACCACACAAAGAGCTAAACACTGTAACAGGAAATGTTCGTATGACTTATAAATGCTAAAAATCAAATGAGTGATACTTCATTAAACTCTGACTCTCTGGTATGATACTTGTTTTAAAGGGAAGCAGCTTGGTGGTGAACAGAGTTCAGCTTCACATGTTCCACGCCGGCTCCACTGTGAAACAAGTGCTTGATCTATAATGGATGCTCAGAGGGAAACTTTTAACAGCCAACTTCCTACAAAACTGCAGAGGAGATTCTACGCCTGCAGGGACATGAATTCAGCAGAAAGCTCTGGACTCGGTAGAAAAAACCCAGGGAGGTTTGGTATGGATTCTGTTTGAAGTGATGCACAGCAAAGCCTCCAAGCAGAGCTGTGTAACTGCTGAGTCAGATCGCTGACTTCAAGCAGTTTGACACTAAATCTGAACCAAACCCAGAAAGAAACCAAGACCAACTTTATCAGGAGGATCCGAAGGTCAGCATGAGGGTCACATGACTTCCAGAAATCAATGGACTCTCAGTAATCTGGCCATGTCTGTGTCCCTCATCTGATATGAAGAAAAATCCTTTTCTAAACATATTACTGCTTTGCTTCAAGGCTCTTCCTTTAGTCTTCTCCTCATGTCAATATAAAACACAGACACAAACATCATGTGTTCCTATTCAATCAGTATGATGCCTAAGGAAATGTAAGATTATTTCTGCATCAACCAGGCCTTTAGCTAAGGCCATTTAATATGAACAGGTCATTATGATCATGTGGAGAAACTTAGAAAACTGTTAGACTAAAGTACATCAAGGCTAAAGCAGCCACAAGGTTTGTGATAACAGTTGTTTATGCATTTGCCAGTGTATTTTAAACCTTTCTCAAATATGCAGTTCTGAAGACAAAACTCAAAGAACTGTTGTTATGTTTGGACTTCTTACATTTGTGCAACATTTACAGATGTCAATAATTTATCTGCAAAGATAACTCATCTCGCTTGTATGTGAATAGAGGCACTTTGAAGTCCAACCTACATTTGAAGTTCAACCTACCACAAGATTAATTCTGCAATTTTGTTTACCTGACGTACTTTGTCCTAGCTGCTGCAGGAAAGTATTGCGCTATGGGCTCAGTTTAAGATAAAAATGTAATCAGTTGATTTGTTTAGGAGAATCTGATTTGATGTGTAAATTATGAGTCAATAAGGAAAAACTTTGGTTTATAGGAGACTGTTTTACTGAGTGACTTACTTTGTGATTCCTTGAACATTTCTGTTCCACCTGAACTGCCTTTTGGTTTACGTTGCAATGTTTTACTAGAAATGATTTGTTACACATTTTCAGATTTCTAAAATGAAGCCAGCTGTTTTAGCATCAGCTGAGGGAGAAGATTTGGCGAAAAAAAATTGGACCGGTAGGCAACGTATGGTTAAACATAAGGAAAAGCAAGAAGGTGAACAAGAAGCACGTACTTAAAAAACTGTTACTTTCATTTGGCTTTTCTTTGCACTTGAGCGTACAACTTGTACTTGTACAACAATCATATTTGAGAAAATTCCTTGAGTTATGTCCTACCGTCTGAGAACTCTATGAAGCAGATGGCAGGTATGTAAAGACTTACAGTCTCCTTGGATGCTGTGAAACAGTAAACTAATTATTGATTAACAGAGAATATTAATTAGTAATTTAAAGCTGCAGCACTCGATGTAAAAGCGATGCTAGTTGTGCCGTTGTATGAAAAATATATATTTTTCCTTATAGTTTCTCAAAAATGAATTCAAGTCTCACCTGTACACAGCTGGGTAGGGTGGGGCGTACATGTACCTGTCTTCCAGAGCCCCGCCCCCCCAGCAGAGCAGGTAGCTGGCCATGTTGGTTTGGCCCAGCCCTCTCTCACACCCAGCCTGGGATGCCAATCAACCAACATCCACATTGATAGGAGACGTCAACCGGAGAAACTGAGTCACATCATCCACATGTTAATGTGATGACATCATAATATAATGACATCATCAGTTTCCAGCTCTCTCTCTGTCTTGCCTGAGTGATTTCTTTCAGTGGCAGCAGCGTCTCCTTTCTAATCCGCTTGTTTTTAGTCCTCCTCTTTCTTCTCTGGTTCAGTTTTTCCTCCTTGCTTCTCTGTCAGCTGATTTTTTCCTCCTAGACGTTCTCGTCCTCCTCCTACTCTCTGTTTTTCCCCACACTTAAAGAATCTCAACACCGGCTTTTTCTCTCAACAACTCCACTGCACAACTTTCTCCGTACTCTGCTCACACTCAGATCTTCTTCTTGCTCCCTCCCCTCTTGTCCATCAGCTGGGATATTTTCCTCCAGTGAGGGGGGAGGAGGTATGCGTTTCCTCCAGTTTGTCCCAGGACGCCCCTCCTCCTCCTCCTCCCTCTGTGCTCTCCTTCCCCTCTTCCTCTCTTTGTCTCCTCTTACCTTCCTTTTACTCCATCGGCCTTCCTGGAAGTTTCTATTTGACACTTTTCAAGCAGCTCAATAAACTCTCAGTTATATCTCGGCATTATTTATGTGCAGCACGAACAATAGAGAGACAAGCTTTAATTTCTACTAATTTGGTTTTCAACACCAGCATTAAAGATGTGGTTATTAAGAAAGTAAAAATGCACAACTTTATGAGGATAAAAATTATTTAAGATTAAATTAAATATTAGCTCACAATCTAATTTACAATATCAGTATTTTGCTGGATTATATTAAATGAAATACATAGGAACTAAATTGTAGTGTTTGAAATTTTTTTACAAGGTTAATAAGTTTAATTATTTGCAGCAGTTTTGTGTTAAAACTGTTCTCTCATTATAGTAGCAGTAGTAGAATTAGAAGTGTTAAGCATTACAAAGCATCTTCCAGCTTTAATTCCTCAACCAGCCGCAGCATCACCACCAGCTGGGAGTGAGCAGGTCAGAGGTCAGAGGTCAGAGCCCAGACAGCAGATGGAAAAGATCCAAACAGAGAGGAGGAGGAGGTTCACTGAAAGGATTTAAGCTTGTTTTCAGGGAGTGTCTTGAGTCTTTCTGACATGAGTGGGTAGTCTTTTCCTTCAATTTCATCTCTGAAACCCTGCTGAATGGATCCATCTGGAATTTCCCTCTATAGGCTGATAAATGTGTGTGTGTGTTTGTATGTGTGTATTAGGAGGAGGCTCAGTATAATGTGCAGAAGAAGAAGCTGATGCTATTGTTTGTTCCGATCCCGTCTTTCTAAGCTCGAACGGACAGCTTTGCTTTCAGGAAACTTTCCTTGCAGTTGTTTTCAACTTGAAACAATAAAGTTTGTGTTTGAATTTGAATTCTTGGTGTCCACACCCAGCTCAGGGAGTGGACGGAGGCCAAAGGAAAAAAGGGAACTCCTCCAGACTGAAACACAGAAACCTCCCAGCGGCAGTTTTCATTTCATTCCTTGAATATCTGAATGTGTTTATGAGCTGGGAGGGGTTCTGCTTAAAACTTTACTAAAGCTAACTATTAGCTTCAACCATCTGGTTAAGCTAAAACAAGGTCTTTGTAGATTAAAAGTATTAATTCATGAGTCAAAGCAATGTTCGGGAGTTAAAGCTAACTGTTCTGTCAAATCTTCAACAATTGGATCCTATTTATTTGTGTCTGCATAATGACTTTGTTGCAGTGGGGGTATACTCTTAAACCACATTGGTCACCATGTGGCTGTCAGTTCTATTTCTAAAGAAGTGAGGATCCTGAAAATAACACTTCTGATTTGGTTTAACAGACAGAGACACTCAGCTGATAAAACAATAAAGAGAGGGAAAAAGACACTATCTCTCGAGTTACACAAATCTTTCCTGTGGCGATCTGACTTAAAGTAACAGACTGAATGATCAATGTTAAATACAGACTTTACAATGTCCATAATAGCAGAGCAGCAGAGTTTAGCATAACCAAACCATTCATTAGACACAGACTCCAGGCACACAGTTGTCTAAAAGCAGAACTGCTCAGTGTCCTGATTTCATAGCAGGCTGAGACTCCTGCCATGTGGTGGCATGGTTTGGTTAAATTAAAAGAAACCCTGAAGAGCTGCAAGTCAATATGGAAAGGAATTGGAGGCAGAACTTATCGGCAGACGTCACAGAACAGATCAAGACAACCAAAGGAACATGACAGGAAACGTGTCCTCCTCCTGAGCCGTGGAACCCAGGTTCAGGTTTGGTGATGTCTTTTAACTGCTTATCACTGACAGAGGTAGCAGTGTTATCTGTCTGATTCTGTAAGACTCTTCATTACAACATTACAGCATAAACTGAGGCAGAAACCGAAAAAAAGGCTCAAGGGTTTTGAACCATAAAGAGCTTCCAAATTAGAAGTGAAGACCCTTTATTGCTGAAAACAAAGGCTACATCTTTTTTACAGGGGAGTTTGCAGCTTTATATTAGGACATGTCTAAGTGACTGCATCACAAGTTACTGTTTGCTTACATACAAGATTAATTAGTAATGCTAGTAATGCAAGTATAGGTAACAGGGAGAGTAAGAAAGATGTGGGCAGAATAATGGTAGCCTTACTTTATAAACGAGAACACAACATGGCAAAGTTTAAATCATATGTGAAGCGAATTAGCAGCAAGTCAAGCTCACAATTCAATCTGGCCAAACAGTTCAGACAGCACAAATAACAAATAAAACATGACAAGAAAACAGAAACTAACCGTCTTTAAGGAGGCCACATGAAAAAAACAATCTTACAGTTCCATAAAAGGTTCTGCTGTGTCCTGAAGAACCTCTCTGGGATGGTTCAGTGACGAAAAACCCGAGCTGGTCATGTGAACTTACGCCTCCCTTCCTGTCCATGTCATTACCAATTTCTGTCTTTTGTCTACATTTAAACCCTGAAATCTCATGCTCCAGGAAGTTGAAACTGGGGTTGCTGTAGTTACTGCAAGCTGGCTGAGCGACAGGTTAGATAGGTTAGTAAATTGCCTTCTTAATAATCAGTCAATAGCATCAGTAGTGCCTGAAATGACCTGGAGTCCAGAACCTGGTAGTCATTCCCGATCATTCCAGTGACACATGAAATCCATCACCATCTGCATTCTACCCTCTCAACAAAAAAAAAATCATCTCCAGACTCCAGCAGTCACACACAGCGCCTTTTGCAAAAGCTCTCATGAACGCTTTCATCACTTCTCATCTGGATTATTGCAGATTATTGGAGTGGAGTCCTATCTGAGGTACCCCAGCAAAGCCCTGTACATGCTCCAGCATGTGCATGGTTCTAACCTCACACAAAGCCCTGGCAGCACATCACACCAAAAACCTCCACATAGACTGGCTCCCGGTCAAGTCCTGCAAATCTCAGGCTACTTACTGGTTTATAACCAAAACAACCCGCCGTCCCAATGTTAGCTTCCTTAGATTTTCTTCCCATTCATTTTAGAATTTAGTCAGAGTCTGGCTCTAAACTACATCATAGAACTTTCGCCCTTAAAGATAAGACTCTGTATTCAGGGAATTCAGATCACTATAACATTGAAATGCAAGCACAGCAGATAATATCATTGCATTCTTTATTTTGGGTTATTGTATATTGTGTATAATAATGTCCTTATTTCGCTGACTTTTAAAAAAATCTTATTTTCAATGCATTTACATATTTGATCTACTCTGTCATTGTTATTGTTTTTGTTTGTTGTAGGAATTTTTTAAATGTTCATATTATTATGATCATGTAGTTATTAATTGACCGCTTAGCAGAGCGTACATTTTCTTCAATTGTCTGATCGGCAGTTAAATCTACACAATATAATATTCCAACAACGGCATAAAAGAAAGCAAGAAATAAACTACTGAAAGCTCAGAATGAAACAAATACAAAATTAAAGTTGGTTCATTTTGAAGTGACAGATGAGATGAACAGTCAGAGCACACTTAGTCTAAAACACACACAATCAAAACCACACCATTCCTCCACAGAGTTTGTGAGTAAACACAAGGGACTGTTTGAGTTTCAGTTTTTAGGCAAACACTCATAAAATTCTCTCCATGCATCACCATGACGATCATTTATAGTTAGATATATCACTAGAGCTCTCAAAAAAAAAAAACATAAAATAATTAAAGTAAGCTTCGGTGGTGTATTTTTGTCCCATAAAGAACAGAAAACAAGATGAACAGAAGGTGAAATAGTGTGTGTGTGTGTGTGTGTGTGTGTGTGTGTGCATCTGTGTCTGTGTGTGTATCCTAACTACACATCAGACACTCTATAATTGAACTCATGTGTTGTCTAACAGCCTGGCGTTCAGTTGAGTACGACACACCACACACAAACACACGCACGCACGCACACACACACACACACACACACACACACACACACACACACACACACACACACACACACACACACACACACACACACACACACACACACACACACACACACACACACACACACACACACACACACACACACACACACACACACACACACACACACACACACACACACACACACACACACACACACAAGCAAACAACCCGCGCAGCCTTTTCGCTCCTCTTTCTGGGGCTTTGGTTTAGTTCAGTCATTAGAGCAGGTGACCAAAATACAGGGACTAAAGGCCTTGACACATCAGCCTAAGGTTCGACTCCCTGCCTTGATGGAAGTCGCCCTCAACCTTTACTCCTCATGTTTCATGTCTCTCTTCAGCTGTCCTATCAGCAAAGACAAAAAGCAAGCATTCGCTCTTCTTGCAGAAAGTTGAAGGGTTGTTTTCGGTTATTTAAGTTTAGTGATTTTACAAGTGTTATTATGTTACATGAAATGCAAAGCTAAATGTTCTGGCAACACACAGGGAAAAGAAATATACACTGCCAGACTTTGTCCAATCTTAACCTTCTTCAAATTTATGAGGACCTGATGAAAAGTTCTCATCTTATAAATATTCTTACTCTTCAAACCCACTCACCTTGAAATAGTGAGTACTGACAAAGCATCCTCACTTCCTCAAAATAAGAGCGACACGAGTACATTGTGTCTCTCTGGAGCCATCTTGTGCCTGTGAGTGATACTGCAACCTTTAAATCCTGATACCATGATCTTAATTCATCTAAAAAGTCATTTGTCAGATGTAATTTATCAGAGAACTGAAGCGCTGTGCAGAGCTGACTATCTGCATCTTGATAATTGGGAACTGTGTTCATATACAGTGGATATAAATGTGAACCACATAATCCAGATTTCTTGATGACGATGCGGACGACAGCAGCAGAGAAAACACACCCACATAGCTGGGGCTCGGTATATCCCACGACCCCACAATACAACACCTATCATGATACAGGGACCAAGATACCATACAAATTATGATACACACTGATTTTGGATTAAATGTAAATGTACTTTTTTTACATGCTACAACTCAGCAGGTCATAACGAGATTGAAGATGCAGATTTATGTCGAACAATGAAATTGTAAAAGGAAAGGGTAACTGTAACTGTCTGTCACTTATTTATAAAAAGGTTTCAAATTGATAAAAATATGGTCATACTGAGTTGCGCAACAGAAAAACAGTTCATTTGAAATGCTACTTTCTGTCAAAGAGTCACCTCAGTGTCACTCATCCAAACTTGTTTCTGGTTTTCTTGATATTTTTTTAAGGTATTTTGACATCCACGTTCACTGCTAGCAGACTTTTTAAATGGTTGCTTTTTCTGGTGTTCTTCTGTGAATTCTTGGTGCATTACTGCCACCTGTGGGTCAGTGGAATATTATGAACCACTTTGTAATAACATCTATCAAGGGTATGCGCTTAGAGACTTCGCTATTTCATAATCTGTTCAATGAGCCTCTGTAGTGCATATCATCACACAAATGTGTCAGCAAAAAAAACATAACCACCATATAATCACACAAACAATTATGAAGCTTAGAATCTGACTCTGGGGTCTCTGGGCTGGCAGCTCTGAACAGTCATTTTTAGACCAGAATGTTAAAAAGTGCTTAAAGAAATAAAAACTTTCTGTCACAACTTTGCTGCTTCAATGGACACACACAAAAGAGTCCCTCATATACTGATGAAGGACACAAACTGGACAACAGGAACCAGATCATAGTCTGGATCTGCATCATGAGCTCAGACTAACCTTAGGTTGCTGTTGAGGGAGGGGACCGAGCTTGCTTTGCGGAAGCCATCTTTGAGGATGGAGCGACGCCACGTCTCTTTCTCAGACTTGGATCGAACTGGAGGTCCCGAGTCGTCTTTGGAGCCACCTCGGAGCCCCGGGCCTGAGGCACTTAGAGTGAAGGAGGAGCGGGACCTTTCTGAGGGGCCATAGAGTTCTGGATGGGCCAGGGGGGCGAAACTCAGCTCGATGATCTGCTTGGCACTATCACAGATCTGACTCTGAAGAGATAAAAACAACAGTTTGATACCGCACAGCCAGGGAGCAGCGATGTCACTCTAGTAGTCAGACTTACCTGAATCTCTGGGGTAAGGGTGGGCAAGTCGAAGGTAAAAACAGATGTGGATCCAGATGTCAGAAGGTCTACACTGTCTAGGCTGCTGTACGAAGTGCCTTTGGCTCGATGAGACTCCATGATGCTTTCAAAATGGCGACTAAAGGAGTCTAGGTTGCACTCAGAGGGGCGCCTGGGGCTACCGAGAGAGATTGGAGATTTAAGACCGCCATGGGAGTTGGATGAGCCGTCCAATGGCCTGAGGGATAAATAAAACAGACTTTAAACTCTTAGACTAATTAAAGACACTTACTCATGTTCGGCTACAATGGGTGTGCTTAACAGAATGAAGTCCTAAAAATGAGTGTGTGACGTCGCACCCTTTCAGCAGCAGACTGAACACCTCATCCTCCTCCTTGGTGGCTCTCTGTCTCTGTCTGTCTCCAAGCATACGGACAGTGGCCCAGCTCACCACCCCTTCCTCCTCCTCCTCTTCTTCCTCTTCCTCCTCCTCCTCCTCTTCCTCTTCCTTTCCACCACCAGTCCCGAGCTTTGGGGAAACTTCTGCAGGACTGAAGCTGGAGTTTGCCCTGACACTGCGGTTACTCCCAAAGGCTGAGTCTGCCTCGCCCTCGTCAGCTGCTTCAGCTTCCGCCCGCATCACCTGCACATAAATGATCAACATTTATGACAAATTCAAATTCAAATATATCCAGATGAGACATAAAAGATCAAATTGGTTCTGCTGACATCACCTCGTCCAGATCTGTTTCCCTGTAGCACCGCAATGGCACAGCGTCCAGATCAGTTTCAGAGTACTTAATGGTTTTGCGGATGATACCCGTCTTGGGTATGGAGCCACAGGGTTGGGGGGTCACCAGGTCCACCTCGACCTGCTGCACCTGGTGATGGGACAACTGTAGACTCTGTCTGTCCTGCCCCCTCCTCTGGTTTACTGTCTTCAAATGGAGGGAGGAGGGAGGGGTGGGGCTGGGTGAGCTGCTGGTGGGAGGCGTTGTTACTGGACGGCCTGCAGGGAGATCAAAAGCATGCTGAAATTTTACTGAATGTCTTTAAGATGGAATATGATGGATTTCCATCTAAATTAAAAACTGTTTTGGTGAAACGGTGTGGCCAAAAGGAATGTGACTCACAACAGGGGAAACTAGGGTCACACAGGGGCATTCATTTATAGATTAAACTTCTTTCCTTTGCTTGATACCATCAATGATATGCTAGCTACCTGAGGTAGTAACAAGGCTATCTTCACTGGATAACATCAGCTGTCATCCAGTGTCCTGGGGTTTATCTGGTGGGTAAACAGACTAGCTTGCAACTAGTCTGAATTCATTTTGTGCTATGGATGATAGTTTTGTGTTCCTTAAAAGTAATAGAAATTATAAAGAAAACATGTAATGATTGTCTCGAGCAAAAACTTTACATTTAATTCATTTCTGCTTCTTTTGTCTGCTAATTTAAGTGTTTTGTAAGTTTGGGGGGCACTTTGAATGGAGGAGGACTAATATCTCTATCTCTATATCAGATATTTACAACTGTTCTTGTTCACTTGTGTTAAAGAGAACCATTGTTAAAGAAGAAAATGTAAAAAAACAGGATGAGCATAGTAGTGTGTAGTAACAGTGGTGAGTAGACAAGACTGAAAAAGCTGTTCGGGCTCATGTTAAGCTTTCACTAATTGGCTTAAAGGAAGACTGGGAGATCCTGAAGCTGCTTATTTAATTCTCTGAGAGCAGAAACAATACATTAGTTAGACATATGAGTCATTTAAACTGTTTGAACGTTTATTTTCAATTAACAAGAGATAAAGCTAAAATATTATAGTCTCCACAAATTAGGCTGTTGCCACAGTCCCAGTGTGATCGCAGTGGTTCAACCCTTCTGTACTGTATTTTGGGGCTTATATGATATTCAGGTTTTTTTGTTGTTGATTAGTGTAGTAAAACACTACTGTAATTCACTGACTGTAGTGATTGTGTGGCTCCTTTTATTCATGAACTGTCTTTGTCCTTATGGGAGGATAAAATGGATCATATTGTATCAATCCTCTGCCCATGTTTAATGTCTCTCTTCAACATTCTAGCCAATAAAGGTCAAAATATAACCTTAAAATGTAAAGAAAATAATGCAGCGAAGGTTAAAACAAAAAACCTTTTTCATATAATAATGATATAATAATATAACTAGCTTGCTAAAAATAATGTTAATTTTTTTTTTTTTTAAAAACACAGATAAAAAAAGACCAAGACTTAGAGTACCAATTTTAAAAGCAGAAATGTGTTAGACAAACACATTTAATTAAAGAAAGTATCAACTCCATCAAGTTGCAAGTCTATAAAAATCAACACATTTGGAACATTTCATGTAGCTGTGGGGGTCATGGGGAGAAAAAAAAAAGTATATGAAGACCTGCCTATAGCTACTGATTGAACAGTCCTCACATGTCACAACTTAATTGTATGATTATAATCATACAATTAAGATTTTAAACTTGGTATTTTAATTCGGCTCATGTAAAAAAAAACTGCAATATTTTGCTTTATTAAATGTTATTATTGAAGTAGGAACAATATTGTAAAAACTACTGCACCTGCAGTAACTTTAATGCAGCGACTCTCCTCAGCTGGCCCACCGAACAGGAACTCCCACTTGGCTCGGGCAATCTTTTGTGATCGAGATGATGGAGTTGTTGCCGAGCCACTGTCCGACTGTAAAAAAGAGGAAAGACACAAGATGTTTCAAAAATATTTCTGATAATTATATTCCAAACTAAATATATTTTCAAAATTCATCAAAATGTAGGCAATAGCCATCCACTCAAGGTATTTGTCACTCACGTCCATTAAAACCCATATTACTTTGAGCTCCACAGTTTGTATCGCACTTAATGTTGGCAACACTTCAGTGCTACTGTGCCGCAGCTTCTTATTGTGTTTCAAAGTATTTTGACTGAAACTGATGTTGGATTAGGAGATAATAAATGTCAGACAAAATAACTTCAACTGTTGTCACCTCACGACCAAAAATGTACAAACAATATGCCTGTAGCCAGTTAGACTGGCAAGCACCATACTGTTTGAGTTTTAAGCTTCATGTGGAAGCTGATGCTGTAGCAGCTGGGTAATAACTAGCTTTAAGCAGAAGGAACACAAGGTGACAAGACGAAACACTTAGGCCTTTACTGTGCTTAGGAAGACACTTGAATACAGCATCACAGAATACAACCATCTAAAAACAATGCTCATTTGTTTTAAAATCATGCAATGGTTATATTGGTCATTTTTACAGGAATAAACACCAAGCTCTTACTGGAGGAGAAAGATCTATTGTTGCTGAGGACAGTGTGAAAGTGTGTCATGACATGATGGGAAGATGCTTGGTTCGACTTTGCAGACAAACAAATTCACACTGCCCATATACAACAATTTCCAGAGATAAGTGACAAACATGAGTGCTACCTAATACACACGTACAATTTTATCCAACCGAACCCTTATCCTCCCACCCAGCAAACCTGTATCCCTGAGCCGGTGTCTGCTGTATCGTGGCTTGACTGGCTTGAGGTTTCAGGAGACAAACTGTCAAATCTGTCCAACTGGAAGCTGTCTCCCATGCTGCCCGTTACCCCACTGGAGCTTTGAGATGATGTTCCAGCAACCCCACTGTGATCCTGAATATCTTCTCTCTGATCCTTGGACGTTACTGGCCTCTGGTACCCCTGACCTGACAAAGTTACTTCTTCGTCTCCTCTGACCTTCCTTTGATACTCGTCTTTGCTTGGATGTTGAACTCCAGCTTTTTTATTTCTGTAGTTTTTTTCACAGTGTTCATCCCTGTCCTGGGCTGGTCCAGCCTCCCTCCACCCCTGGTGCCTGGAGGTCCAGCTCAAAGGCAATGCTTCTATGTTTTGACTGGATAGAAGTCTCCTAGAGAGTTCAGGGCTGTCCCTAGGTGACCCATAAAAGAAGTGATTATACTGCCTTTCTTCCATGCCAGGAGGTTTGCGTTCACCTTTGTACTGTGGCAGCTGGTAGCGGTGCAGGTTTGTCATGTTCCTAGTGGGAGATGAACTCTTTTGCTGGCGTGGATCCAAGACTGGTGATTGAGAGGTGTTTGCACGGTGCAATCTTGCAGGCAAGGCGGGAGATGCTGGTGAAGATGTGACTTTTTGGGATAATAGAGGTGAGATGCGTCCTGGTTTGGTTTGAGGTATTGCTTTGTTGGTTTTATATCCATGGTTCTGGTTGTCCACCTGCTGAGATTCAGAGGAAGTTTGTCCATGAAGAGTGGAATGAGGTAGAGATTGTCTCAGGAGTGACCCTCCAATCTTAGGACTCTCTGACCTCACTGACTCAGCTTGAGAAGATGTTGGAGAAGGAGTTCGTCTGTCTGAAAAAATGGTGGACAGTTTGGCTGCCTCAACAGCTAACTTACAAGCCACTTCAGCATTTGAGGATGGTGAGATGCTTCTCCTGTTACTGCTTGGGCTGACTGAATCACTGGCTCTGCTACTGCAGCGTGATGACTTGTAGTGAGTCTTGTTGGATAAATTAGAGTTCTCATTAGCACAATACCGAACACTGTCTTTAGCATTATGACTGGTCGTGGTGATATTAGAACTGTGGCATTTATTAGAACTGTCCCCACTTACTTGGTAGCCCTCTATGGAATGGTTGCTATTTTGGTACATGTTAGGTGGGATCTCATGCTGAATGTCTGTGGGTCGCCCAGCAGGTAAAGGTGGGTGAAATTTGCTAGAAATTCTGGGGCTTTCATCCCCCATCCATGGCCTCTGCTTGCTTTGAGGCATGCCATGAGAGCAAATATATGAGGTTGGAGTCATTGAGGTGGAAGAATATCCAGTGTGGGCACATAGACGGTCAGAAGCAGGACTTCTGGGTAGTCCATTCATTGAACTACGGCAGACTCCCCTGTCCATCTCCATGAGCTGGATCTTGGATGGCAGGGTGAGGGTGCTGCGGGGCAGGACTGGTGACCCTCCCCAGGACCGGCAACGAGGGGTCTGGCAGTGTCGGGAAAGGGTGGGGCTGCCATTCTGGGTGCTGTACCCAGAAAACCTTCGTCTGAGCTCTGGGGAGCCAAACTCGTCTAAGGCCCTGTAGGTTGCATCTCTCGCAACTGAATCCATGGTAGATCTCTGAATGTAGCGGGAGCCTTCAGGGAATAGGTAAGGTTGACTGAGGTAAGGATCACCCTGCCTTGGCTGACCATTGTACCACACTGGGTCACTCAGCCTCTTCCGGAGGTGTGGAGGCAGTAACTGACCCTCTGATCTGTTAAGAGGATTGCCCAACTCATTTTGACACACAGAGGTACGGCCACTATGAACATTAGCTTTCTCTATGTAGCCAAAGGTCACCACAGATGTCTTTCCTTCCTCAATGTCAACCTCTGACATCTCAGAGGATCTGCAGTTGCTGAGGGGTGTCGAGGGTAAAGTTAGCCTCTCAGAGTATGTAGAAGAGGGAGACATGTTCACCATTCTCCGGTAGTGATCTGCGTCAGAGGATTGCGTCCGTCCCAATGAGTCATGCTTGCCTGGACAAGTTCGAGGTGCAAGGACATTGAGTATTTGACCAAACTTGTCATAGAACACATCTTGGCGGTGGACCTGGGTGGGAGACCCTGTAGCATCAGGTTCTCTGAGTTGAAAGCTGACTGAGTGTCTAGAGGAGGATTTTGATGAGGGTAAGCTGTGGCTTCCAACTCTTGCTTGGTTCTGAAAGGCTGAAGAAAGATCTTGACTGGAGTAAACAGAGCATCTCTGGGAACGAGGAAGGATGTCCGGGGACTGAAATGTTCGGCTGTCAGTACCATCCTCTCCTCTTACTGGCACCTTACCTTCCTCTTCAGCCAAAGACCTTACTTCAACATACAGGTGGAGGACCTTCCCTGCTTCAGACATGATGTCACCTATATGCCCCTATATTTGCTTTTCTGCAGACCATAAATATTTTAGCAAATAGCCCATTGGCCTCGTAGTATCCAGTAAATTGTCAAACTGTCTCATGTGGGCGAGACTTGAAACCAGATAACATTTGCTCTTCATGTTCTCTTCAGATCTTCAACCTGCAAAAAGCAAATATAGAGACAACGTTAATATAACAGAAAATCAAATCTTACAAAACTTAAACATGATCCTTAACTCCATTCATCAACAAGTAACAGTAAATTATTCTTAATCTTCAACTTGTTCCAACCAGTCCAGCCAATTTTTAAAAAAAATATTGAACATTTAAAATTGTTGAACAGGACATTCCTTTTCACTTGCATACTATCACCCATTCAAGCATATTAAATATAAGAGTAGCTTGCTTTGATCCAATGATTTACTTGTAAGATGAACAAAATACTGACTAAAAGGTTAAACAGAACAGTAGTATTCTAATTCTAGGGTTGTAGCATCCTTTAAGGTCCTTCGGTAATTTCTAGCAGGGTTCAAATGGTGATGTTCAGAATAGTTTTGGGGTCCACTAATAGGTTAAAAGATTTTTTAGGACATTCTGAGCCAATTAAGGAGTTTCTAGCAAGCTTTAAAGGGTGTTTTTTTGTTCTTTTGAGGATTATGGGCTCCTTTGTGTGTAGTAATAAGTCATGGAGGTAAAGCAGCCTATTAACAAGTGTAAGGGGTCATTTTGGATGATTTATGTGTTCTAGTAGTAGTTCTAAGGGTTATGTGTTATCAAAAGGGTCTTTTAGTAGGTTCAACTGGACTAAGAGAATGATATGTTAGTCCTATAAAACAGTATATTGAAAGCATAAAACAGACTTTGTAGTTGTAATTTATGAGGCATTAGTGGTCCTACTGTATAGTATTTTGAGGTTATTGTGGCCCTTGAGAAAGTCACAATTTCAAAAGGTATTTTAAAGGGCCTTTGTGTCCTTTAATAAGGTTAAAAGTAACGAAAAAGGAGCACATTTGACGGTAAACCAGTAAAAGGTGTACGACTGCAAAGAGACAATAAGAAAACAGAAAAGTACACTGATGAAGGTCTGGTGCCAAAACACGTCCCTTGTGAGCTTTCTTTGCTGCTCTTACCTGGAAAAAGAAACCTAAAAGGACATTTGTATGCAGACTTTTTTGTTTTCTTCGTTTAATATCTTTTACAGATCATTGAGGATAATCTGATCATCTGTTAAGGTGGGTCTGATGGTCAAAATGAAATTATCTTGGTACATAAAATATCAATGAATACTAAAGCTATTCTGCAACTCTTTTGGTGGCACATTACCTTACCTAACACTCTTCAGCTTAGTTTTACTTTCATTTGTTAGCAGTACAGTGTCCTTATCCTCTTATAAGGTCAGATGGCATGGTAATTACAGGTCCATTCATGTCATTGGCCATCCTCCAACATGGTATCAGGAACATGCTGGAGATCAGGCGCCATAGGGCCACATGTGAGTTTGATTTGTCTATTCACAGATTAGGAAAAGCAGCTTCGAGAGTAAAGCTGAGAATAGCAATCCAAAGAGCTGTTTGGTCTGAAAGTTATACCGTTTAAACTTTTTACAACCCACAGTCAACTCTCCTTTATGTTGTCTGTATTCCATTTGACAGTAAACCTGCAGCTGTCTTCCTCAGTTTTAAATCCAGGCAATCAATTTGGATAATGCAAAAGTCTGAATGCACATGAAATCACAAGACTGCAGGAAATAGGACCATAAGCCCACACACTAACAAATGGTGATCTGGATAAAATGAAGACATCTGATCTGATATGGGAAAGATACTATAGCAACCAATTTAAAATGCTTGTTTTGTCTGACCAAGATCAAAATCCAGTTTTGCAGCCATATATTAAAAATATAATCATAACTTCCTTAGTTTGAGAATTTAAAAAATATATATGTGTTTGTATTTTATACTTGAGACTCTCCTCTTAAGGGCCAATTTAAATTTTCAGAAAAAGCTGTCTGGTTTTGTTTCTTTTTTTTTAGTTATTCAGTTACTGTGGAACACATTGCTCCAGGACAATTTCAAGGGCGTGTTAGTGTGAGAATATAAGTTTGTGCCAGTGTGTGTGCCAGTGTGTGTGTGTGTGTGTGTGTGTGTGTGTGTGTGTGTGTGTGTGTGTGTGTGTGTGTGTGTGTGTGTGTGTGTGCATGTCGAAGGTTATCAAATCTCAAATGGTTGTATTATTTGCCAGTAGCATAAAAATGTCATTCTGTATGTTGTAAACCTATACTTTGTTACGACTACGTGTATTATATCTTTGGGTTTCCTTTTTCCTTTCATTAATTTTTCAAGCTGGGGGACAGGAAATGTTGGGAGGAGAGGAGGGGATGACATGCAGCAAAGGACTGAGGTTAGATTCTAACCAGTGGCCACTGCTGTAAGGACTACAGTCTCTGTATATTGGACGTAGGACATAACTGCTATCTACCGCCCCCTTTGGGTTTACCGAAAGACGGACTTCTGTATAAATAACTTGTAAACTTGCGGTTCAATGAAGTGCATCGTTTGTGGTATAACTGTACCAGTATTCACAATGTATAAAACTTGTTACATTTTAAAAACAATTTTGACGTGGTAATAACAATCTTCATAAATTGTCAAGAGATATAAGGTTGTTCAGGGTTTAACACTCTATAGAAAAGAGTTGATGAAGCCTGCAGTCAGCTTTAACTCAGGGTCTACCAACAATCAGAAACACAACACAAGATGCTGTAAGATAACCTCAGGATTGTATTTCAAGAACAAGCATGATCTCCACACTCTCCAACAGTGACAGAAGAGAGGTGATAAGAAACATCAGGCACGAATAAGTCTGAAAGAATCCTCGTCTGCATTCTGATTGTGTTGTGGGACACCTTTAGGGCTTCCTTGTAACAGAAAAAATCATGATAAGTATAGGGTCCTATTTTTTATGTAAAATTATGTATCGGATATCAGGCTGATGACGCTGACCCACGTCATC
This sequence comes from Symphodus melops, assembly GCF_947650265.1. NCBI lineage: Eukaryota > Metazoa > Chordata > Actinopteri > Labriformes > Labridae > Symphodus > Symphodus melops. The sequence goes on from NC_136705.1 coordinate 7,217,425, forward strand.
GATAAAGAAAGATCGTTGGGCACTTCTCAGCTTAAACCGTCTCGCTTTGAAGACATTCACTTTCCAAAATGTTACAATAAACACTGAAACATTTACCACACATTACAAAACCAAAGGTCAAAAAGAGAGCAACACGACATGCGGTGGTCGGTTAATCTCGATTATCTTGTCTTCATGATCGTCGGAAGCCAGAACATAATTGCAGTTGACACTTGATACAAAAAAACGTTTTTAATTCCGATAGGATACCGAAATTGCAGCTTTAAGTATTAGCCAATAACAATATCAATCTGATAAGATATCAGCACGAATCATACATACTTTTATTACTTATTTTGTAGTGTGGAATATTAGAAAGGCTTGATCAAGTGTTGTTACTCAGCGGGTATGAGAAAACGGACCCATTTATTATTAACCAATTGGTTACATAGATTTTAACCTTCAACATAATATCTACAGAATTCTACAATTGAATAAAATAAATCAAAAATAAATTAAAAAACCCTGAAAAAAAGAACCTAAATAAGTAAGAGCTGGAGCGGAAAATGGTCTGTTTATCAGAGCGCTTATATCTGAGATTTTAGAATCCAATTCGTTTTCTGGCTGATATCGGATGTTATCCAATATCAATATCTGATTGGGACACCCCTAGACGTCACAAGCAACTAGAGTTTATTTTAGCGCTGACAGCACTGTCCCCTGTTGGCTGCCACTTAAACAGTCACTGTGTCTGTCAATCTGTTAAGCTTATCCTCCAACACAATCACGTTTCATTCTATTGGTAACATAAGTTTCACTCGATTCCTACATAGAATTTACGCTAAATGCAAGCGCTTTATGCGTATGTCTATGGTGGAAGAGTCTTCCTCACAGTGGAGCCTGCAACGGAGGGGTCTGACAGTGGAGGTGTGTGACGTGTGTGTTGTACAGAAAGCTGTGTGTAAACAGTCATTAGCCTTGTAAATAACTTAGCAGGAATGTTGTCTTTTCTATAAAGGGCTGAAATAACATGTACAGTCATTTTTTGATGTAACTGTATGACTATGGAGGTCCAGGGTGAAGGAAAAAGCTTACAAGAAACAGCTAACTTTTGTCTTTTGTGTTGTTATTAAATCTCTTGAGTCATTTTTGATAATTGAAATTATCGGCTTATTTAGATCAATTTCAAGATTTTGATCGAATTGATACATTTCCATTTCTTCCATGAAGGTTACTGCGCAGCTAGATATTAGGATTGAATATTTTTTTAACCAGCAAGTTGAAATATGAAAGGGTATCTTTCTACAAAAGGAAAAATTACAACTCACACAACAGCTTCTATTAAACAGCCAAACGGGAAGATTTAAGGGAAAGGCAAAGTCTGATACCAACTAACTCATATCAAAATGTGAAAGAGAACAATGACCTCAGTCATCGTCTGAAATGAACACACTGAGCAGATTCAAAGGGGCTTTCCTCTCCACAGTAAACACACAGCATCTCCTTAAAGCTGCTGGGTGTTTTTCCAATTCAGCCGCTCCTCTGCTCAGACATCGGTCCTCGTCACCGTCACGGTAACATTGACTTTAACATGATGACCTTTAATTCAGAGCTGCATCTCATCTTGTGAGCGTAGTTAAACTAATCAGCTATAATTGAAATTAAGTTAATGAAGTCACAGGGTAAGGCTGAATGTTTTGTTAAATGTCCCCCTGTCTAAATGTAGAACTGCCCCTCAATCCTGCATTCTCAAAACCTTAATGTGTAAATTCAGTTTGAAATCTTTAGAAGTATTTGTCTCCGAGACTGAAGTTTGTAGCTGGCTTTAACCTCCCACAGTTATCTGGATCCACTGTCAGCAGGAAATGTAGGGTTCCTCTGTCACCACCTTGATCCAGCGCTGCCTGGCTACGGACATAAAACGTCTTCTAAATCAAAGTTCAAGTTGTATATGTGAAGTAATATGTACATTGTGTAACAAAATACTATCTTCAAACTAAAACTGACTCCAGACTATGGCAGAGGGAGTCAATTAGACAATATATACTACAGCACTACATCCAAATCTTGATATGCAACAAATGTTTAACAAAGTATCCAAGAAAGTCCTCAAATCAAGAACCGAGAGGTGAACTATTCAAAAAACTATTCATGCAGTGAAAGTGTGTTTTAGCCATATATATTATTCATATTTTGAATTTATCTTCAGATTGTCGGCCTGTTCTGACTGACCTGATTATAAAAATGATTTGATCAGCCCTCAGACCCCAACAAGGAGCATTTGTTTTATAATGTGTTGATTTATGTTAAGACCAGTGATTTAAAAACTAACTTCCCACAGACCCTTTTGATGTCTCCATGCCAACAGTCTGAATTCCAAACAGATCTACTCTTACATAACAGAGACAAGCATCACATCACCGTTCTCCTGGGGTTGTTGTTTAGAGGTTGTGTCATCTTTTTAGTAAATCTCACCAATAGAATCATTCCATCTCTTGAAAGCATTGTGTCTTATTTGACTGGTTATAAAACTTAAAAATGTAATAGTCATATTGTGTCAACTGCATCAACTGTGACTGTCAGAGTTGAGCTACGTAACTGTTACAGGCCTTCATGTAGTCATGTTCACAGAGAACGTGATACTGAACTTCTGGACATCCCAATTGGTTGGGAGGTAAGATAATAGTCGATTTGTTTTAATAGAGGATGGACCAAGACAAAAAAAAAAAACATATCCCGATGGGATTTTTCTGTGATAGAGGGTGGGATCACACTGGCTGCTCGCACAATACTTCTACCAGAATTAAAAGAACAGTTAAAAAAACAAAACAGCAAATAATAACAATCGTAAAGATAAGCAATTAATGAAGATTCAATTAAAATATTGGCTTCCAACAATCATGAAAACAAGATTGACGGTTACTGTGCTGCATGCCGTGTTGTCTCACGTGTGTTAAATGTTTTCGTGTTTTTGACATCACCATCACCTAACAAATGTTTATAGCTCATTTATATTGATCTATTATCTCCCTTAGCTTATTTATTTTCATGTGTTGCTTTGTGTTCAGAATGTTTAAGTAGTAAGAGTGTACAACTGTGATAAATGCATTTGATGCAGATGTTGTAGAGTCAGTGAGTCATTGTGTTCATAATCAAGCAGTCCTGAATAAAGACACAGCTGTTATTCTTACAGAGTTTGTAAATGACTGATAGCAAAACTAGACCCGCTTCAGCGTGCAGCCATGAAAAGTTTGTTTTTTATTGCAACTGACAGGCTGAGGGATTTTTTTTCTGTCCGTCTGACGACATACAGAAAGGACGCATGCAGAGGAAGACCTTTGAGCTAAAAAGTAAAGTGCTTTTTGGAAACCAGTCACATCTGACATTTTGCACTCCTCAAACCTGCCAGACTGTGTTCTAATTGTTTACTACAGCATTGACCACTTTCATTGTTCGTCTTACTTTGTTGTTGTTGATTTTTTTTTCGAACCCCAAAAAAAAAAATGCTAAATAACTAAATATGAAACCTTTGAAGAAGATGAATAACATGAACAATAATAAGGCTCCTGTTTTGGGTCCACCATAATTGAGTGAGAAGCCCAAAGAGCGAAGGTTGGTTTTCATTTTCATTCTAATGATTTTGCCATATGTTGCATTCACTATTTCCATGATTGATTTATTCAATGTCTTACGATAGAAAAGGTTAGGTCCTCCCATGTGTCACAGATGAAAGCATGCCGCTCAAGTCGACTTATCTGACACTGAACTCTGCACTCAGTTTACAGTTTACAGCCACACAACTAACGGACTGAAGTCTGAAGCTGAACATTATGTAGAAGACAAGAAAAGAAAAAAAGAACACATTCCCTCAAATGCTGTCACTCTGCAGGTGGTGTGTGTGCGCACGGGTGTGTGTGTTTGTCTTTCAGACTGATAAGAACAAAGTTAGCCCTACTTTTCCTGGACTCCGCTAATAGGATTCCCCTGATATCCACCTTCTCCTCCTCCTCCTCCTCCTCCCTCCCAGCATGCACTGCTCAATCCACCAACACACATACACACTCACAGAGACAAACACTGGTACACACTCTAATGAAACCACACATATATGCAGACACGTGCCGACACTCACACACAAACACACAAGCTGTAACCTTACCTGTGTGTCCCGGTGTCCTCATTGCTGCAGCAACATCCCCCAAGTTGCCGTGGTAACCTCCTTTTCCTCTCTGCCGTCCCGTCCTCGTATCTCTCTCTGTGTCATAGAGTAAGCTGGATTTATCCTCCCTCTACCTCCACTCTCTGTCTCCTTAACACTTGTTGTCTGCAGCAGAGCTTGCTCATTGTGGATTTACAGACTCTTCTCAGCTTCTCCTCCTCCTCTGGCTCCTCCTCTTCCTCCTTCACGGGCTCCTCCTCTTCCTCCTCACCCCTCCTCTTCCTCACATCCTACTCCCCCAAAATCAGAAATCTAACAATCCGCTGATGTCCAACCTCTCGTCTTCATGGCAGCCTGCCTGCCAATCCAATTCTGTGGTGCATGTACACCTTTCTTTCTTCAGCCAATGACGGTCAGGTCTGACAGATGGCAGGCAACATATCTTATAAGACACGGGAGTTGGAAGGATTGGAATTAGGCATGGGGGACTCAGGGTCAGCAGACAGGGTTAGATCTGGACACGAATCCTTAGCTGGTTTAATGGACAATGTGCAGAAGTTCTGTAGGAATGAGGGCTGAATAAAACATTAGTAACACATTGAACTCTTTGCTTTTTGACCACGCCCACAGCCGTGATGTCATTAAAAAAAAATCAGTTCAGGTGTTGGTCATATTTGTCAGTTCAGGTGTGTGAGGTGTGTTGAGTATCTGTCGTATCAACAGTTGGATCAACCTTTGTCTGAGTTGAGTTCAATGTCTCTAATTACAGTGGGATAGCCGAGGTGTGTTTAGTTCAGTGTCCCTTCTTACAGCAGGAGAGTTTACTGCCATGATAAGTTCAGTGACTGTTTAAAAGTTCGGCATCTGTAATAAGAACAGAGCGGTGCAGTTGTTTGGTTCATTTGGTGTCCGTTACTAAAGCGTGATTTTTCTTTCATTCAAACAGCTCCCAATGAACTAAAATGACTCTTCTCACCAGCTTCAGTGCCATTTTCTTCATCTTGTGATTTTCAGATGAAGTTTCTCCTTTCCTTGCAGCTGCAATCAACCAATCCGGTGATTGGTTGATTCTTTTTCCTGATGACGTTGGTGTCCTTCTTGTACAGTTGGTCAGTTTAGGTTCTCAATTATGGCTCCAGTTCAATGTTAATAGAATGTCCAAACATGTTTCAGGTATGCCAGAACTTTCTTCAGACATGTTCAAGCCACTCTTTTTTAATAATCGTGAACAAACGTGTGAATCCACCCAGCCACATCATTATCTTTGTCACAGAACGCTCAATCCCTAATTAAAAGCTTTCTTTGGACAAAGACGTGTAACTGTAAGTCTGCAAACACTTGAACCAGCAATGAATAAATAAGAACATTTATGCACTCATACACTGAATTAAAGGGATACTTCACCCATTTGCATGAAGCTGTGTATCATTAGTAACATGGTAGTAGTGTAGTAGTGTTGAATGGTCGTGAATCCAACAACAACTAAAATCCAAAACATATTTTTCTTGTCTCAGGGCAAAATGAGGGTTGGATTCACGACCATTCAACACTACTACCATGTTTCTAATGATACACAGCTTCATATAAATGGGTGAAGTATCCCTTTAAGACCATATTTCACAATATGCTCATGTTCGAGTCACATTTAAACTATCCAATCATGAGTTGAAGCTCTGACAGTTGTGAACAGTAACTTTTTGCACGTTCCCTGAACAATGCTTTGCACATTCTTTGTGAAAACTCGTTGCAGCTCTTTTCATTTAAATACAACAGTAGATATGTTTACTGAATCGTTATTCAGATTTTTGACTTTTGAAGGACCTCGTGTCTTTTCTTTAAATGTGTCTTTTTTAAGCATTTTGCTCCAACGTTGTTTCCATCTCATATTTCATTACTCATTTCACTCTTTTTCTTTTGAACGTTCATTCTGTCTTGTACACGTGAAGCACTCGCTGAATCATTTGCTTCTTGTCAGGCACTTTCAGCTGCGTGTAGTTAGGAGATGTTGTTGTTTAAAAATATATAAATACATGTCATTATCTTTGTAAAATAAGAAGTTCTTGACATAAATAATAATACTTATAAGTATTATTATTATATTATATAATTAAGTTATAATTAAATCATATATTAAGTTGTAATAAAATATATTTTAATATAATATATTATATTATATTACAACTTAATACTCGCATAAATGTGAGTATTAAGTTGTGAATGGTCAGTCTATATCAAGGAGACTGAGGAACAGACACTTCTGCTCTAATCCTTTTTGTCTGATGATGAATGATAAAGATAAGCCCCAAAACAAACTCCAAAGAATCTGTGGCCCATCAAAATAATCTCTAAAGCCATAAACCCCTTCTCAAAACATAACCCCCCCACCCCCAACCCCTCCCCCCACAGCACTCCTCAGTGCAGAACTGTGCAGTAATATTTACCACCGTACAACAAACATCAATCAGTCGGCATGCTGAAGCAAGCATCCATATGGGCAGTATGTGTGCATGCATGCGTGTGTGTGTGTGTGTGTGTGTGTGTGTGTGTGTGTGTGTGTGTGTGTGTGTGTGTGTGTGTGTGTGTGTGTGTGTGTGTGTGTGTGTGCGTGCGCGCGCACTGCAGTACCTCAGTTACAGGAGGCGGAGCTAGACAGGATGGCTGACGACAGGAAGTCTGAGAGAAGAGAAGAAAATCTGATTTAGACTTAAATCAACAAACCAACACACTACGGCATCTCATTTCACATCTTCCACTCTGAAAGCCCACACACAGAAACCCACACACACGTTTGACTGAATGAATAAATGAATGACTGATTAATTGAACATTTTTTTATTTTCATGGCCCAACATTCCTGCTCTAAAGTCTATCCTTTTAGTCTGCATCCGGAGTCAGAAAATACTTGTACATAGTAGTTAGTACTTACATAGTACAAAACAACCTCATGTTCCATACTTGTGCAACTGCATTGCAAGCTATTCTAATGGAAGGCTCTGCTGCTCTTGTATAATGAGAGCATGGACAGAGTGCGTGCAGGCAGGCGGGTAACCCGTTCAATCTCTCCATGGCCAACAGAGAATGAAACAATTAAAACAAACATGTTCATCTTGGAGCAAGCCCCTGGGTTCAGCATTCCCTTCAAAATTCAAAGTGAACCACACATCGCTGCTACAACCCATCAACATGTCTAACTGATGCACTGGCTAACATGCTAATTCTTTACCAGTAAAACGCACATTGTAGATTATTTTTGACTCAATCCAAAATCCAGCTGCCCCAAATATTCACTCGAGCACCAAATTGGGATTGTTATGCTGCTGTGAATAGTCACAAACCAGTGCACTATTTCCTCAAGCTTATTTAATGTAAACAACAGAGAGCAGCTGTGTTAGGAAAGTAGAGAGCGTTTAAAAAAAAAAAAAAAAAAAAAGTGAAGTGTTTTAAGTCTTCAGTTGGAACAAATGGGCTTGAAGCTGAGACCTACAGGCAGGATGCATGAACATGTAGTTCATCTGAGTCTGACTGATTTGTTGACAATAAAAAGAAATAAACAAAACCCTGTAACTTTCTGTTTTCCAAGGATTTTTTTTATTTATTTAAACATCATTTAAATCGCCACTTTAATGAGCCGCAAACACTTTGAAAAGAATCATATGAACACAGAAATTGAGAAGATCCAGCACGCAGAGGGTCACATGCCGACTGTAAAGCCCCTCAAGGCTAAACTGTGATTTGTGATGTTGGCCTTAATGAATATAACTGACTTGACAACACACGTTAGAAATTCAAAACTGTCTGATGAAGCCCTGCACATGGTCTAAGTGAGGCTCCCAGTGTTTACTTTAGTTGCCAAAGGTCAATTTTAAAACACAAGGAACAAAAACCTTTCCTCCAACACATTTCCACAGTAAAATAAATCCATCTTTGTGAGAGGGGCTGTGTTTTTGTTTGTTTTGTTTTTTTCTTCTGGTAACTGATAAGATGTGCTGCTTTCTATCAGCGATCTTTTCTAACATGGTGATGCTTACGTTATTAGTCAAACAACAAAACAACTGTGACAGTTTTGTAATGTATCATTATTCCTTTGAAAATTTAGCATGTTCTGGTTTCTGATTCAACAAATGATATCCTTTCAATACAGAGTAAAAACAATCTGACAAATATTGTATTTTTCAAACTAAAGAAAAATCATTTCCTAAAGAATTTATGTTTTTTGGTCTATAATAATGAAAAATGTGACTCCAGTTCAGAGCAGCAACGATAAGCTGAGTTATGTAAAGAAGGAAAATTACCTATCAAGTATCCTGCTGGTGAATTCTTTTTTTTTTTCAAGCTATTTCCTGCTTTAACATTTATGATAATAATAGAGGACACGTTTAGTTTTGGTTTCTTTTCAGACAAAATAATGAATTAGGCTATAACACATTTAAATACAATTAAATGATCAATTTTGACAATAATCTGTAGACTGATCTATAATTTAAGGTCTCCTCAAGGACGTTATCCATTATAGTCATAAATGAGTAAAAAGAAAAATCAATAGATTGATCAGTAAAGATATTTGGTTTTTGCTGCCCTCCTCCCCTCAGAGCTCACATAACCTGATATTACTGAGCACAGGACATAAAAACTGAATCCATTTCTGATTCAGTTGTTTCTGTTTTTCAGAGTTTTCCTGCCAGACTCCTTCATAAATATGACACTTCTGTCAGTTTGATGACGGGACACTTTAAAGGCTCGACCTTCCACATCCCTGATCCCTGATCCAGACTGCCGGATACAGTGCACTCGGCTGCAGATCATTTGATGGATAACTCTGAAATGTAACACCATAAAACTAAAATACAAACACAATTCCTGATCGTGTACTCTGTTTAAGAGTAATAAAGTCGATTATGTTTGATTTTTTAGGATATTTTTAGGATGCGTTTTCTGACTGTTTTTCAAGCTCCGACAACAGAAGCAGCCAGCGTGCCTGAAGTCCTTTCACAAATAGTTCAGTTTAGGTTATTCCTCGCTTCTTCTCCTAAGAAAACGTGATCAAATGTGTACCCCGAGGAATCAAATAGATCAGATGTACATGATTTAGAGTACGGCTTGAATATAAGCGACCCAGCGGCCCTGCCTTTACTGAAATGTCGACTTCTCCAGAGACTGGCTGCAGCTCAGCAGGGAGGACCGAGGTCAGGAAAAGACAATCGTTAACAGATGGAGGACCAAAAAAGAAGAAACATTAGTTCAAGGAACTGCTGTTTCATGCTATAATACATACGCAGAATTTATCAATAGATGCTAGTCAATCTTCGAGTAACTTTAGTTTTATTCGAGTACGTTATTAATTTCGCTAAAACCCAAAGAGAATCTGATGTTTTTTCAAGAGAGATTTGCATGCTGCTCACTTGCCTCAAAGGGGGTAAAGGAGTGTAGCGGGTCTTCCTAGGGACTCGTGTGACCCCTCAGCAGCCCCGGAGTGGACTCTGAGTCTCCCGGTGGATCCATGAGACGGTAACGGTCTCGTTTACTACGGCCATAAACGAGACAGATGTGACGGTGAACTGACAGAGTAACGGATGGTTAAGTTACGTTACATGCCGGTAACGGAGTAAGAGCTGCCGGAGGTGAAGTGTCCGCTGTGTTCAGAGTTATATCCGTGAACTCTCCTTCTTTTCAGCCTCTTTTGTGGCTTCTTTCTTTATTTTTTAGGCGGCTGGTTGACATTAGTTTACGTTCTCCACGGTGATCCCAGCTTCCGCATCGTTAATGTGACGTAACGGCAACGTAAGGAGACGTCAGACCGGACCGACCAGTAGACTCACGCACACACAAAAACAACAAAGGATCAGGCCACACACACCGCGGTGATTTCAATATTACAGTCTTGCCATAATAAAGCATTTCTTTGAAACCTTTTTCAATATTATTATATAAAATGTTTCTTTTCAAAGAAAACAATTGTTGTTGTTTTTTCAGAATCAAGTCGAAATGTAAAGACAAGTATGCTTCAATGATCTTATTTGGGGAGGTCTGTTGTGATCAATATGTGCTTTACCTTGAGATAGCCTGTATTAGTCTCTCTTTCATAAAGCGTTTCCAAAGAAAACTACACATTTATTCTTTACGTTATGCTTTAAATTATTTTAGTCTTTTTAGTATCTTGAATTATGATTACTTATTCTTCTTGCTTATAGCTTCTTAAATGGCAAATGGACTTGAGCATGCTCTTAACAATTTGCATTTTCTTTTTCTGTAGGCTACATGTTTTAGTCTAAGCTAAAACAGCAGTGTTTACTCCAAAGCCTTTAAGAACATAATAATTTCTTCCTGTAGAAGTAAGATTTATTTTTATAGTGGTATTCACACACTATATCATTGTTTTTTTCTTCAAAAAATGTTTTTAATGTTAATATTTGAATAATAAAATATTTTGACTATTAAATATATACTTGTTAAACACTTGTTAACACGTTCATTGAGTCAGTTTATATATATATATATATATATATATATATATATATATATATATATATATATATATATATATATATACACCATCGGAAGGATGGAGACAAGGATGGATTTTTATCATCTTAAAACATCTGCGGAGTCCTTAACTGGGCCTTACAGTATCTTGAATTTTTGTTACCCTTTTTGTTTTATCGTTATCTCTTTTTGCATACTGTAAACTTTTGTGCATTGCTAAACAAACTGAATGTCTTTTTCCTGTGGAAAAAAAACACTCTAGGAGCTCAAATATAAAGAATTCAACTACAATTTATCAACTGAATGATTTGATCATCAATTCTGTTTGTATTTCAAATTTAGCTTCAATACACAATGGGTCCTGCTAATTTGTGCCAGATGAACTTCATGTGGTCCAACAGCTTCACAAGTTTAATCACATTTAATGTTGTTTTAAACACGATTCTGTTAACCAATCAAATGCAGTGTTTTATGATGGCGCAATTACAAACTTACAACCCATGAGGAAACAAACATGAACTGATGGGTTTTCCTGAGGTCAAAAGGTTTTTTTTCCAGTAGGTGGCAGCAGCTCTTCATGGCAATCCGTTTTCTTTCTTTTTCACTTAAAGACTGAAAAATATGAACATGTTCAACCTGATACTACTTCAAAGTTCATGAAGAGTTTTTACCTGACATCTTGATAAATAGTTGAATAATATTAATTCAACCAATTATACATCGTTGTTGTTGTTGTTGTTGTTTACCATTCCCTTCATTGATCTGTTAGACTTAATGTGGCTGAGTATGCTTCAAAGTATGTTCACATTATAAATATGTAAGTATTTGCAAGTAGTAGGATTTAAAGATACACCCTTCTTGGATTGTTGAAAATCATTGATGGTAAATCAATAAAGACATATTGATTGTTTAATTCATTTTAACATGATGATTGTGCTAAGCTGTTGGAAGAAGGAAAAAAAGGTTTTCAAACTAAATACTTTTTTTTTAACTTTTCCTTTTTCAAGCTTTTAAAATTATTCTGATTGAACAACTGAGACGGAAAACAATTATGTTCAAATCTAAGATATACTTACAGTATAGTTTTATCAATCAATTCATCATATTTAGTTTCTTGTTAGACTCTGATTACTGGGAGAGAAAGATAAATAGCTTATAAATGATGATGCTTTATAACAACTTAGTTGTCAGCAAACACTTTAAATCTAATCTTGAAAAGATACTGAAATATGAAAAAATACTAAAACTGTATCTTAACTAGCTGATAAATGGAGGGACAATATCCGAAATAATATCTATAAAATTCATAATGACCATTTTAAAAAGCAAATAATAATCAAGCAGTATAGCAGCAACTTTTTTGAAATGAGATAAAGCTTAGCTGCATATTAAATGCTGAACAGAACAATATAATAATTATAATATGATCTAGTGTTATTTTCTGAAACTCGCAAAAGAAGAATGTTGAGTATTTATTATTTAAGGATTTCAAGGACCAGTTTTTATTTTATTTTTCAATCATTGCAGCTCGTCTTCGTACGCCTCCACAAAAAAATAAGAACGCCTAAGTGATTTGTTTTGTTTTATTTTATCCCCATTAGAAACTTCATTGCACTGTCTCTGGTCTGTAGTATAGCTACAAAATCTGCAGACAGCTTGGAAACACATGATACACAGTTCGAATCATGTGCTCAGAAAAAAAGACATTTCAATTGTCATCTTTCGTCCTTGTTCCTAAATTTCCTTGAGGGAGTCATCCCAAAAGGATCAATAAAGTTCAGTCTAAGTCTAAGTCTTGTTGTTGCAGACTCTACCTGAGAATTTGCAAAATGAGTGTAATCACCTCAGTAAGGTTGTAACAATGTTGACCTGTTTTTTTTTTTTTTTTTTTTTTTTTAAAGAACCTCCTGTGTACTGATGAATAGTAAAAAGTCAACCTGAACTCATCTCAAGTTTACATATGAAAGCTCTTTGTTCAGATGCAGCCTTTGTCCAGGGCCATATATTGAGATACAGTTAATCTGTCTTTGAGACAAAGATAGGGGAAGACTTGTATGTATGAAGTGAATTATTAAGTAGGGTTTCTACAAAAGAAGCAGAACCTGTTAAATGGAGGACTTGCAATTATCCACTGAAACCACTCCTGCAGTTTTTCTTCTTTTATAAACAAGCAGATGCTCAGGACTCACTGAGCTCCACCCTGTTACACTAACTCATATAGCAATGCATTTATCTCAAAGCTTTAGTAAACTTTAAAGATTGAGGTTTCCACTTACATCTAGAAATGAAGGTGATTATTTCCTTTTTATCTGTCATATTATTGCTGCACAAGGTTAACACAAACCAGCCTGTGTGAAACTGTGAGAAGATTTTAATTTTTGTGTTTATTCCAAATGTTTAAACTTGGATTGTATTTATGTTATGTTTGTAATCTGTTATGTTATCTATATTTTTTATTAAAAGATAACAGTTCATTCATAAGATGATGCAGATGACCTGTATATCTGTTTGCTGTTTAGCAGCAACATTAAAATATTGATTGTACCAGGAGTCAGGAGGGTATCAGGCAGCACATTTCCATAGTAACTTTCCAAAGAGATAAATGACTTGATAAAATGAGAAACAACTTTCACTAGTGCTGCCCTCATATTCACAACCTGTCATTAAGTTAAAATTATTGAAACCAATTTTGTATTTGTTTCAAGCCTTGAAAGTAACAAAACATTACGTTGTTTTTCACATAATTTATCATTTATATACCATAAAATAAACTACAAAATCAGGATCAGGCAAGCAACTAAGTGTCTTTTATCCTTGAAGAGCGCCTGATTCCTTCACACTTTTTGACCCAGAGCAGCACTCATTGCTACCCCCCCTTTTTTAACCAACTAAGTTGTTTGGGTATGTGGACCTGATCTTCTTTGTGTCTGTGGTGCTCTGCATTTCATTTATGTGTAGCTTGCAGAATGAAAAACGAGAGCCAATAAGTCCTTAGACTAAAGAGAAACGGAATTATCTTAATGTCGTCTACTATCTGAATACAATTTTTTTCTCCGTGAATGCCAAGATGAAACATCATTACAGTTTGAATATTGTTTATGTACAGTCCTACTTTTGTCTTTTATGTTTGTATTATAATTTGATAACATGCGCATGTTAACAACCATGTTAACATTTGAATTAAATAGAAGTATGAGCTGTTTTATGACTGTTTTGAAGAGAATATTACAGTCAAAATGGTCAGTTTTATTTCTTAACATACCTATTTTTGGTTTAAAGTAATCTGGTCTCTTTTTTTACTAATGTCTTGAATATATATAATCTTATAAAGATATTCCTCAGAATGAACTCAGTTTTCTTATTTTGAAATAAAGGGCAAATGAATTTTGCTTACAGGGGAGGGAAAAAAAGAGTAGGGTCATATCTTTTCAGAGACTTGAAAACAAAAGATGAGGAGAAAAGCAGCCCACAGGTGTGTCCATGAAGCCCCGCCCCCTGCTGACAGGCATTAATTAGGACTGAGACGGACAGGTGTGAGGACAGACCGCGGGAGCGACAGAGAGAGCACTTGTCTGATTTACTCCATTTGTTTTGATTAAATAAAATTGGCTCACTGAAATATGTTGAATCAGACAGATTTCTACCTCCCGCTGTCTGAGTACAGCTTCGAGCGGCGGTTTGATGAGAGAAGAGCAATGGAGTGGATGCAGGCTAACTGGTAAGACAAAAACCCTTTATTATTTCATGCGCAACTTGGACTTATAATGAGTCGTCTTTCTGGCTCTAGGATCCTACCGAGTTTTTTTTTTTTTCAATGGCCACGTTGTGTTCTGAATTCCATAGAAATGTTTTACCATTTTTCAAGTAAACTCACTATGATAACATGACATCCTTACAATCTAGTATATGAGGGCTGAAGGTTTTATGGTGTGTATCCCTGTGTGTAGTTCGACTTATAGCCTGCCCAGTAGGCTCCATCAAACTGCACCCATTTCAACATTCATTCACTTTAACCGGTTTGAGCGATACTCAAATCGCTCCGACACTGAATAGCATACCAGAGAGAGCAGTTGGCATCAAGTCACATGGATTTGTTTAGATGTGGGCTATTATTCCATTTATTCATTTATGCCGAACGAAGAGGCTGATGGGACAGACATGTTGTTCAGTGTTAATTAACTGACGCACCGGATCATTAAAAAGCGGTGGTTCTGAGGAAAGTTGAAGTTTGGCCAGCCTCTCTTTCTCTCTCTACTGATGAGGCACAGATTCAGGGTAAACACTTAACACGTTGATGTTAAGTAGGCCTATTCTCGGAATTACAACTAGCTAAATGGAGCATTGCATAAGTTCGGTCACTCGGAGGCTGTAGGTGCACTTCAGGTGCGTCACTGGCACGATGATGTCATACTTTACTGGGTATTTGCAGTATGCTTCTTTATGCAATTTAAACCCGGTTTTTCCTGTTAATTTTTCCTCCCCCAGTGATGATGAAATTTAAAAATACGATCTTATTGAATGAACATTTGATGGGAAATAATCGTAATGAAAATAATTATTTATATTTAAGCTCACATGCAATAAAAACTCAATTTATGATTCGTATTTAAAAGAAGACTAATGTAGCCTATAACTCAGACGGGTTTTTGGTAAATACCATGGAAACCAGATGTGAATTCACAACATGCCAAGCAAAACTGCCTCAGGTGTGTACACGTGCAAGAACAGAACAAAGCTAGTTTTCTTTATCTCGGCAAAAGTCTGACAGTGATTTACATATCCTGTTAAAAAGATTTTAGAATATACTTTGGTGACTTGAATTAATATATGGTGTGCATATTGTATAGTTTAAATGTAATTAAAACAAGGAACAAAAATCCTCAGAAATGTTAATTACAATTGTCTAAAGATGATTGTAAGGTTGCAACAATAGCAATGCAGAATTATTTAAAAAAAAATAGCTGTTTAAAATTACAAATAAATAATGTTTGGCATTTAATTTTTTTCTTTATAAGCATTAGCATTGTTTAGCCCATTTGAATGTACAAATGTTTAACGTTAAAAATCTTTTTTTTTCTTGCAGGAGTAAATCCTTCATGTTCAGCACTTTGTATGCCGCCCTGGTGTTTGGAGGTCAGCATTACATGAAACCTCGACCCAAAATGAATCTGCGGCGACCACTTGTCCTGTGGTCACTCAGCCTCGCTGTTTTCAGGTAACAGCACACACAAGCAGCTAACAAACCTAGATGTTTTTTTATAAAGCATCAACAGCTGTTACTTCAACACATCTGTTCATATCATATATTAAACAAATCAAATTTCTTGTTAGTCTGTATGTCAGCAGCTGATAGGCCTATTGTAGAACTTAGGGTCAGAGTATCTTAAACAGTTCATCATAGTTTTACTCAGAATGTTTGGTGTATTTTTGTTTAAAATGTATTTTCAGCAAACTTAGAAGACGTTTCTGTAATACTATTTCTGAACGATTTTATTTTAGTAACGATAGCTTCCTTAAGGTGGAGTTATTTTTATAATGAGAATATAGTGCTTAACTGTTGTTCATTGTTTTTAGAAACTCTGACAGCGTCATACCAAAGAAGATTATCAGGTGTCTTTGGTTTGTGTTTACCTTGTGGCAACCTTAGCCTTTGTCTCCATTGTAACAGGCAGATTTGTTGTCAGGCAGTCAAACATGTAGCCCTGCTTGAAGATCTTTACAGCTCAGGTGTGTTACGTTTTGTATGCATCATCTGTTGCACTGCTGGTGGTTTCTCAGAGTCTGCTGCTTTGTGTTGTTGATAAATCTGTGGAAGCCTGAAAAAAAACAAAAAAACTTTAACCTTTTGTCAGAGTTTTTCAGGACTGTTGTGACACTGACCATTGTTGTTATGTCCCTTTTGGAGTCGCATCTAATGGCTATCTCATGACTATCCTGTAGAAATAAACCGGGAAGGTCCTCATTTCAAGTCCAGAGGGAGATGAATGATTAGTCGGTTGAGTTTTTTTAAATTGCGGTTTAGTGTCATATCGACCCAGGGGAGACTTTTCTGATTGGTTAGCATCTGCTGAGTAAGCAGGGGTATTCCACCAAAGTAGCTAATGAAGGCTGAGCTTACTTGAGACAACCTGGCCTTGAACTAGCTTCAACTTTCACTTAAACCTCCACCTGTTCCAAAAAACTTCACTTACAGCAGTGTCTGATCTAAAGTAAGAGCAGAACGCTTTTCCAGCTTTATGAGGAACATAATAAAGTTTTGACTGCTAAAGGCATCACATTACATGAACAAATCATTGGACATGGAGTGTCATAAAACATGCAGACAGATTTAAATGCGTACATTACTCAAGCCTATTCATGATTTAATTGATTTTTTTCTTTTCTAAAAGAACATAGTAAACAATGCAGCATAATGAATATTGTAGGCCTATCAGTTGGCTGTATTGTGTATTATTTAAAATGTTTGTGTAGGCTTTCTAAGGACACTTGGTTACAAGGCTTTCAGTTTTCATTTTTTTTTCTCGGTTAGGATAGGCCTGCTTTTTAAAAAATATAGGTTTCCGTCTTTGAAAACCAAAATAAAACAATGCATTTGTGTGAAAAGGGCAGAATTTTTATCTGATAAATCTATGCTCTGAACACAGTCATGGTTTTTATAAAAAAAAAAGCCCTAAATTTAAATGTCGCCTCATTTTATAGGTGAGGACAGCAGTATGCTCAGCTTACATCCTGTTAAATTCATCAAACTGCACCCATTTCAGCATTCAGTCACCTTGGTTTGATGGATAGTCAAACTGCTCTGCTGCTCAAGGCAAGAGAGAGCTGCAGGCTCAGTTGGTATCAGGTCACATACCTCATGGATGTGTTTAAATTTGAGTGTGGTCCTTTTCCTCAGAGAAACCTTCTTTTGACAATCCAGTTTCAGCCCTGAGACTTTTTGACACAAAGCCAGACTATAAGCTTGACGGTTATCCTGCCCTGGAGCAGTCTCGCTCTGATGACCAAGTTACCATGGTTACTGAGCTTTGACTCATATAAGCATTATTTGATAAAAGTTATTAATTGATTTAGATATTCTTCCCCTGAAATGTTATAGAGTATGTGCTTTCCGTACTCTCGAAATAAATATGGAGTGAGTAGTTATTTAATATAAATCTGTTATGTACTGGCTTATGGTCGGCCCTTCACTTCTGATTCCTGTTAAGATAG
This sequence comes from Symphodus melops, assembly GCF_947650265.1. Classification (NCBI taxonomy): domain Eukaryota; kingdom Metazoa; phylum Chordata; class Actinopteri; order Labriformes; family Labridae; genus Symphodus; species Symphodus melops. The sequence goes on from NC_136705.1 coordinate 7,235,252, forward strand.
AATTTGTTACAAGCATCACCACTTAGCATAACATCAGTTAAGCTTGGGGGTTAGTGCTAGTCCCATGTACAGAGGCAATAGTCATTGTTGAAGCAGCTCTGTGTTAAACTCTGCTCTTTGTGGCTGAAAACCAAACGCATGTTGTCTCATGTGAGCTGTAGGGTTGAAAAAGATGGGCAGGGCAGATGATGTTTGGTAACATTTACTTGATCATGTTCTGGAGTTTTTTTTTTGATGGGGTCGTTTTTTTTGTTTTTTTTTGCAGCATCATCGGTGCCATTCGGACTGGCTCTTACATGTTCTATATCCTGAGCAGAAGCGGCTTCAGACAGTCCATTTGTGACCAGAGCTTCTATAACGGACCAGTCAGCAAGTTCTGGGCGTATGCCTTCGTGCTGAGCAAAGCGCCGGAGCTTGGTATGTTCACTCCCTTTCACACGCACACGTGCACACACACTTTCAAAAGTAAAAAGGTAGTGTGAAGTGATAGAGGAGTGGTTGCTTAAACACAAGTATGGTTTAGTGCTCTTCACACACAGGGTTGTTTTCCTTTAGAATAAATGTTTTATTAGCAGGTCTGCCTTTTTTTGTAATACATTGTATTATTCCTGTTTTGATTCAATTAAATTACTTTTATACATAAACAAAAGTTCTTATCTAACCCTTTTTGGGAAAAAAAAAATGCATTTCATAACAACACAATCACATTTTCTCACACTGAGAGGTGTTGCTGTTGTTTAATCAACAACTCTATATGAATTAGTGTACCCATCAATGCACTTGACATTAGTCTGTTCAACTAAAAGTAAAAAAAAAAAGAATTCTAAGAATAGGCTACTGTTCAAGAGCTCTTACATTAGTTTATTAAATTCAAGCAAAGAGCTCAGATCACCTTTACCAGGGTCTGATCTGGACTCTGAGGGGAAATTCTTTGAAAATGTCATGAATCTTTTCTTAAAATTTTGTCACTGGGAAAATATTGTTGTACCAGGAAGCTTTATGAGAACGGCCCTGAGTCTGTGTTCTTATTAAATCAAAGAGTCTGCACAGTCTTCAAAACAAACAGACAGAGTTCATGTGGATATTTTAAATGATAAAAAACATTGTATAGATGCCACTTGTTTTTGTCTTCATAATGACTTACTGCTTTCTGTCTGGCAGGTGACACAGCATTCGTTGTGCTGAGGAAGCAGAAGCTTCTGTTCCTGCACTGGTACCATCACATCACCGTGCTGCTGTACTCCTGGTACTCTTACAAAGACATGGTGGCTGGTGGTGGCTGGTTCATGACCATGAACTACACCGTGCATGCGCTCATGTATAGCTACTATGCTGCCCGTGCTGCCGGCCTGCGCGTGCCACGACCGTTTGCTGTGCTCATCACAAGCGCACAGATCGGGCAGATGGGAATGGGACTGATGGTGAGTGGACTAGTGTACCGCTGGATGCAGCATGGCGGCTGCCCATCCCGGCTCGACAACATTGTCTGGGCTTCGCTGATGTACCTTAGCTACTTGGTGCTCTTCACCAACTTCTTCTACCAGACCTACCTGCGACCCCATGGCCATGCTAAGATCGTCAAGACCGAGTAGACAGTCTGATATTGGCGGATATCTGTCACAAGAAGAGGGGACTAAAGCTGCTGATTTTTAAACAGACTTTTATCTAAAGTTTTCTGATGAGCAAGTGTGAGGATGGAAAAGCCTTTGTGTGAAACATGCCAGGTTCAACATCTGCAGACTGTACAAGGTTTGTGTCATTTTCACTGATCTCAGGAGATTACACTAAAACATAACTAAAATAAAGCTTGACTTTTACACTACATTAGCAAAAAATCATGTCAACAGATACTAACAAAAACCATTAAGTTTTAAAAATATATATATTTAATAAAATGTGTTTCGAATGGAACTGATCTATTTCTCGTAATGGTGAGGGTTCTTCACAAGAAATGAAATATTTTTTAAGTAAATGGTAACGTATTCATTTATTATTGCTTCTTTGTTCATTTCTGATTGAAAATGATAAAAGCAAAGGTTTTAATTTCATCAGATTTTGTAATTAAGCAGATCAGTGTGTTGAATCCAGATTATATTTTGAAAATTAATTTTTAAATCACAATTATGTGCTCTACTGGCTTTTTGTTGGCTCATCTTCTGCTAAGCAGTCACATTTAACAAACGTGATGTGAATCATCACCTTAGATTCACATTCCAGCAGCATGATAAAAAACCATCCCCTCCCGCCTGCTTGTACTGGTTAAACTGGATTTACCACACCTCCTTTGTTGTCTGTAAGCAGCCAATCAGGAGGCTGTAATAGGAACACCCATTTGTACCTCAATGGGTGTTGGATGTGTGTGTCACAGGGAGGGGTGTCTCTCATGACAGTCACAGTTTCCATCGGAAGTAATTTACGAAACTTCTTATCAACTTTTTAGGGTTATGAATCCCTCCGATTTATTTTGACAGCTGCAACTTAAAATCCCTTTTTTAACTTGTCGAAAATTCCAAGAAATGCTTTGAGATCTGTCTGGAGCTCGGAGTTGAGTTGACTTTTTTTTTTTTGAATGGCTAATTTTCAGATTGAATTGAGTTTACTGTCACAATATACAGAGAAGCAAAATATGGGTGACATGTGGAGTTAAATAGTGATCAGTGGAATCATTTTGTCAGTCAAACTTGGTATGTGGCAACTTGGCAAATGTGTAATTACTGAAACAATTCTTAAAACATATGTTCTATATTACTACAGTTCAGTGTTTTGTTTTGTTTTTCTTAATTTTTTTTCAAATGTTTTTTTTTTCTCACTTCACAGTTAACAAAATGTTATTATTTATAAGTATTTCTTAGATGTATGATGGCAGCCAGTCGGTGGCCGGAGATTTCCAAACACAGGTGTTAGCTAAGATATTGGTTTATGTATATAACGCACATCATGTAAAATACCTCTGTGAGGACACCCTTTGTTGTTGTTGTTTTTTTACCAAGGTTTGACTTTTCATTGACAGAAAATGACCTGCCTCACATGTGACTGTGCAGCTCCTGTTATCCCTTATCATCACAAATGTTGTTTTTTAAGTTTATGTTATGGTTAAAGTTTGTCTATGACTGCAGCAGCAGGAGAAGCAGGTTGATGGAAAATCATTGATTTCTGAATGAACACGCTGAACTCCTTATTCTGCTGTTGATGAATGGAAAAACATGGAATTGTTCAGGTGTCAAATATTTTATTTATTGTCTGAAAAAAAATAATAAAGAAGCCGTTTATACATTTGTACTTAAATTCTTTCATTCAAGGTGTTCCAAGCTAAATACATAATGAGGCTGCTATTGGTTTGTATGTAAATAACAATTCTCACTTGATAGTGTTGTGTGAATGCTGTCGTAAATTATTAAGAGTTAAAATGCTCAATAGAGATACTCAATACAGATGTAAAGCACTAAAACTTAAATAGATCTGATGTAAAATATATTGATTAAATGTTTGTTACACTGAATTTGACCAGGCACATTTCAGGAAAACATGAACATTTCACATAGGGAGTTTTTTTTTTTTTTAATCAAAGGAAATCTGATTGGACTCTGCCAGACAAGTGTTCAATGAAAAGAAGCTGCCACACTTCTGTCTTTAGGTTTCCTAAAGTTTCAAATAAATAACAGATGAGCTGAACAGAAACAACTTAGCTGTTCAAAATGAAGAGGTAAGATAAGATAAACCTTTATTCATCTCGCAAGTGAGGAAATTTACAAAGGTAACTGATGATAGATGTTATCCTAAACCCTGACACAAAAGAACTCCAGAAAAGTCATTAAATGCTCTTAAACTGATAAATGGACACTATGAAGATAAAGCGTTTCAGTTCACCAGCTGTCAGGGACAAAACTGCTTGTCAGAGAACATTTGTGTAAGAGGTGTTTTTGGCACTTTTCTCAGGGTCGTTTCTGCCCCATCTCCCGCCAGCTTTTCCACAGCAGAAGATCTCGACTCTTCCCAAGGGCAACCAAACAACGAGGCAACTTCAACCCATTGAACTGACCCACACCATCGTCATGGCCCATCGCCAGCAGCATGGTGATGCTTCCTAACAACAAGCAACACATCAGCCAACCAGCAAAATAGGGAAGAACACAGACAGGCAACTAGAAGTAACATCCGTCAACTGGCAATGCAGAAAAACCACTTAAACACACTGACAAGCAAGCAGACACAATATCAGCAACTTAGACGACACGAAACATAGACAACTAAAAACTGACAGGGGAAAAAAAAGACAGACAACCAACAGCTCAGAAAGGCAACTTGAAGCAGAGACAGGTGAGAATGTGTGTACCTGTTTGGTATGAGGTCAGCTCATTCCCATTCAGACTGTAGCTGATGTTGGTAACTGCCACAGCAGCATGAAGTCCAGCATGGTACGCTGTCTTGGGCTCATTTATGTCTGCACAGTCGCCCACGGCGTAAACGTTGGAATAACCTTTGACCTGCAGGTGCTCGTTCACCTTCAGAGCTCCGTTTTCAGCCAGACATCCGGCTGTCACCAAAACAAGATCTCTGATCAGTCACTGATTCATACACGGATTATTTTAAGATCCCCCCCTGAATTAAGGAAGTGAGGTTGTGTACCCAGCCTACAACTGCTGTTGAAACTGAGGCTGAAACTGTGAGTTTACTTTCACTAACAGCTGCTTCTATGTGACATCAGTGATCGGAGAAATAAACATCTGATGGCTGAAAGTCTATCTAGTGTTGATGCTTCCTGTCCTGACAGGGGCTATAGCGGACAGATAAGGAGGTTAAAAACCTCACTGGACCGCAATCACTGCCATCATAAATAAACATCAGACTTTTGTTGAGATATTTCCCTGTCTGAAAACATGGACAGTGAGAAATAAATATACACCGCCCTCTAGTGGCATTAAGAAAGACAGCAGAGCACAGTCTAAAAAAATAACTAAGATAAGCTGAATAAACTCAAACGCTACACTTAGAGAAAAGATTAAGATACCACACGTCAGTCTCTCTACTTCTATACAGCAGCATTTGGATTTACTATCTGCCTTTTTGTGAATAATTTGGTCATTTTTATATGTTAGTAGGGATATAAAGGTTCTGACTCTTATTTAGACAAAACATTGTGAAAGTTATCAATCAATCATTATTTGTAAGTATTATCTGGAGATGCTTTAGAAAAGAGCTTCTGGGATAGTATGCAGGAAGGACTCATTTGTATTCCTCATGTTCCTGTTGTCCGCCTTTCCTTGCCGCTGAGGTGGAGGTCAGAGCTGGCCGTGCAGAAATGAGGACAGTGGTGGTTGTGGGGTCGACACAGTCCAATGGTGGTGGATTGGCGTCCTCCTTTTGTCTTGATTCATACTATTTACTATACTATTTAAGTTTGTACTGATGAGTTGAATTTCTCTTCCATATGACATATATTTTCAAATATAGGCTATGAGTGATAATCAAATTGTGGAACATATAAAAGTAGAGCATACTTTGACTGTAATACTTTACAGGTAATTAATAGTTAATAGTAAAACCTCAGAAAACTTCACAGTATGAAAGTAAACATGACGGAAGAGTCATACAAATAAATTTATCGGGACATGTTCAGGGCATTTGCATGATAGCAGATAATAGAACCACGTTTTATTTCATTTGTATAACATGCAAAGAATTTGGATAGAAAAAATGAAGCACACGTGTCTACACTTACAGAAGCTGGAGGCGTAAGCTGCAGAGTTGATCTTTAGTCCAACACAGCTAATGATAAGATCAGTTGTCAGGCTGGTTCCTTGATCAGTGGTCACGGTTGTGTTCTTGTTGGTCACATTCAGCTGCAGATCTGACAAATTCAACACTTTGTGACCTAAGACACAGAATGTTTATTAAAAACAATAAATGCACTCGTCTGACACAAAGTGTAGAAGTCAGTTCTTCATACCCAGCAGCAGCTCCACTTCTTTTTCAACCAAAACCATTTTAGCTTCCTGTCTGACACTCGGCCGGAGCTCTGGGTCGGCCAGAGCGATTTTTGAGTGGATCAGAACCACCTGAACATGGAAACAACAGGTAAACACATTATCATGTGGATGGACCATACAGACAGGACGTGAAGTTTGTGAAAGATACATACCAGAAGTAAAGGCTCTACCTATAAAACCAGCAGCACCAGTTATAACTATGAAAGCTGTAGTCACTGTTTTTTTTTTATTACCCATCTGTCTACACAGCAGATTAAAAAACACCAATATAACTCTTTAACTACATCTCAGTGAGAGACTGTAAGGAAGTAAACAGTTGATTAAAAGACAGCCTTTAGTGTGTTGTCACCCTCTTCTCAGGATACTCGGTTTTGATTTCAGCAGCCATCTCCACACCAGTCGAACCCCCTCCAACAACTAACACAGAGTCTGCTGCCTGGACCTAAAAACATATACGCACACATTCACTGGACAGTGATGACCGGGCTCTCCGCTGACCTCTCTCAGTGCTCGTTGTCCTGTCATTGTACCTGCTTCACAAAATCCTCATATGTTTGGATGGCGGTTTGATAAGACGCCACCGTGTTGAATTTCCCCGGAAAAGCCCCATCAGTCCCAGTACACAGGATGAGGTGGGTGTACTGGATCTCCTGCAGCACAGATGAACACAACGACTGTAGTGGATCACACGTTGATTTGCTCAATTAAGAGTTTATATTTTATATCTTATTATTATTTTCTAATTTTGTTCAGCAGTCTTTGTATGAAAAAGCAATAAGCTACGCAAAAACAAAACAAATTCAGACTCTTAAACTGTTTTACAGTGTACAACATTTCCAATGAAATCAAAGACAGAAAATATAATATCATAAAACAGCTATGACCGTTACAAAACAATATCGACCACCACAATCAAATATTATATATATATATATATATATATACATACACACACTCACACACACACACACACACACACACACACACACCAATATAAAAAATCATGAAAAGAAAAATGAAAGCTACACTAAAATACACATTAAAAAATAGGAAAAAAAGTATAAATAGTAGATATCAAAAAAAGCAACATAACAGTCGTTTTTTTCTTTGTTGTTCTGAGAGCCAGAAGTTAACATCTGGTTCTACTCTCTAAAATCAGGGCTCATACAGTCAGGCAGAATTAGAACCATGAGCTGAAAGTATCCTTTTGGGCTTAAAGATGTGGCACACTCTTTACACTCCTGGAACACAGCGCTGTTCTAGAGGGTTTCCAGTTTATCTTCTGAATCAAAGAGCCTAAAGTTTCTTTCTGTTATGTTGATGTTTTGTTTCACAGGACAGCTCAGATGATCAGTGCAGCACTTTTCTGAAAGGTTGTTATCAATATATCTACGATTGTATCAACTTTTCTATATCCTACAACTTCCACTTCCTTCTCTTTCACCAGCCACTGTCCAGTTTTATAATGAAACTTTACTTACAGTTATCAACGCTCCGTCACTCGTACAGTGTGAGCTCTCAGGTCGGGCCCGACAGTCAGGTCGCACAGTGAGAGCACATAGATCTTTTGTCCTGGTCGTGCGTCGTACATGATTCACTCGTACAGTGTGAGCTGACATGCCACAACGACTTTTGTAAAATCAGGGAAAAATCATAATGTGAGCAAGGCTTTGAGAGCGCACTCACTCAGGCAAACCATACCATGCCCAGCATGCTTCACTCCTCAAGTCCACTCCATTTGACTAGAGTGAGTGCTCTGATCCGTGCTCAACTCCGGTAAGCTTCCTTAGCCCTGGCACACTTCCAAGAGGTGTATTTCACTTCCATTATGGAGAAATCCCAACGTTTTCTGGCCGTATCTGACTAAAATGACTCAAAATAAGCCACAAAGTCAGTAAAGTAGTCTTTTTTCCCCCTTGTCTTAAGCACACTTTATGGTCACACAAAGACATGCATGTGTTGTATTACGATTCACGTACAAGAGAGAACCGTGCTCTGGCCCAGTGTGAGTACAGGCCAGCGTGGGAATGGGAAGAGGGACGATCATGCTTGAGAACAGTACATGACGTGGGCCTTAATTCATTATTGTTAAACCACCAAGTCCCAAACAAGAGAAAAGGCCGTTGTAAGAGAGTTCATAGGGACAGGCAGAGCTCAGAGTTATTAATGGAAGGAGTGAGGATAGTAAAATAAAGAGCCAACCTATCATGAAGCATGTTGACTCAGGCCCTACAGACTGGAGCTTGAGCTATCAGCAACAGACCGTCACAGACTCATAAAAAGAGCTCCAGGTAACATTTAAAGTGCATCCATATCAGCTCATCCCCAGCACGAAACCACTGTAATCTTATAAACTATGATGAAGCAGCCTCTGGCAACGTCTGTGTCTATATGTTGACCTCACTGTTGTTTTGTATTTGATGCTTTAACGTGTTTACATTCAAGTGTGTAGTGTTTGTTGGAGTAAATGTTCCTAAATCTGAATGAATTTGCAAAAATAAAAGGGGGTTATGAAGATGTTTAAAAGTTTCTTGAAGGTATAGACTGAAACTTCAGACTGTGTGTTCTTACCCTGCCTCCTGTCAGGACCACCGTCTGCGTGTCTGTGTTGACCCGCTCCACTCGACCTTGAACAAAACTATCTCCAAAAGACTCGGCGTACGGGATAAAGGTCTGCTGAGCAAAGCCTGCAGGATGCCCAGAAGTCAAAAGTCAAATCCTATACACTGAAGTCATTATGTAATTATTATGGATGTTATGAATGGGCTACAGACTCTAAGTCTAAGTTACTGACTGAGGTCACTATGACAAAACAACAAACACTAAATATTAATATTAATAAATTCACAGATATGTTCTATTTAATAAAAACCAAGCTGTCTCCTCTTTTTAATGAGTGTTATTATGAATAGATATATTACTCTGTGTTTTTTCCACATTGTAATGAGTGATAAAAAAAAAAAATCAATAAAATGAATGTTAACATAAAAACTGAACAATAATAATTAACAAAAGCAATAACAACTTTAAAAACAGCAAAGTAGAAGGAATCCCTCTCATTTCAGCCCCTCAACAGATGGAGGTCGGTAAAAATATTGGACCATATCAATCACTCAATTAAGTGATTGATGTTGTCCACTACTTACAATAATAATAATAATGATAATAATAATAATAATAATAATAATAATAATAATACAACAAATCAACCAAAGTAAAAATGAGCATTGATTAAAATACAACAAAAGAAATAAAATAAGAAGAAGCAGGTAGTATACAGTTGTGCTCATAAGTATTCATACCCATACTAAAATTAACTAATTCTCAATTCTTTTCTACAATTAAGCTTGGATATTGCGGATACACCTATACTAAGGGAGACACAGTTGTTACACAACAATCCAGAACACATTTTAATTGGGCTGATGAGGATTATGTCATTTGTTATAGTATTTCTATTTTCACCCCTGTTCAAATGTATTCATACCCTTGTCCTTCTGAAGTACAAAGGTAAATATTTTTCCTGGTTCAGGTACTTTTTCACTCCATAGGTGTGTCCAATTAATTAATTAACAATTTAAAGTGAATATTGGTTGCCAGAAAGTTCACTGGCCCTATAAATTAAGGAGTATTGGTGAGACCACTGTCAGTTCATCATCAATGCCAGACTCAACACCATGGTCAAGCAGAAAGAACTGAGTGAGGACCTAAGATCCCGTATTGTGGAGGTGCACAAGGAAGGTTTGGGTTACAAAGCAATATCCAAGTGTTTTCAAGTCCATGCAGCCACAGTCCAGAGTATTGATAAGAAGTTTAAGGCATTCAACACAGTGAAGAACCTTTAAAGACCTGGAAGGAAGCCAAAAGTGTCAGACAGACTTGCCAGAAAATTGGTTCGGGCCGCCACCATCAACCCACGAATCACCACCAAGGAGATGTTGCAGGGTATCAGTGACAAAGGAACCAGTATCTCCAGACAAACACTCCAGAGGACATTGAACAGGGCAGGACTCCATGGACGCCGACCATGGAAGACTCCATTGCTCAAGCCTAACCACACAAGATCGCGTCTTGACATCGCCAAAGGTCACCTGAATGAAGAAGAGGCCTTTTGGTTGTCGGTTCTGTGGTCAGATGAGGTAAAGATAGAGTACAGAGATGTCGCTTATGTTTGGCGAAAGAAGGGTGAAGCTTTCAAACCAAAGAACACAGTGCAAACTGTCAAGCATGGAGGAGGAAGCATAATGCTGTGGGGCTGTTTCTCAGCGAGTGGGACCGGTAACCTCGTTAAGGTGGATGGCATCATGAGGAAGGAACAGTACATCAGTATCCTCCAAGAGAACATCTGACAGTCAGCGGCAAAGCTTGGTCTGGGGCCACAGTGGATCTTCCAAATGGATAATGACCCCAAACATACCGCCAAAATGGTCAAGAAATGGTTTGAGGACAACACAGTCAATGTTTTGAAATGGCCAAGCCAAAGCCCCGACCTCAACCCTATTGAAAATCTGTGGAGGCAACTTAAGATGAAGGTCAAAGCAAGAAAACCAACCAATTTGCAGGTCCTGGAGAGAATTTCAAAGGAGGAGTGGGCCAAAATCCCAGTGGACCTCGTAGTAAACTACAGGAGACGTCTTGAATCTGCAATAGCAAATAAAGGCTATGCTATTGATTATTAAATCATGTTAGAAAGAGGGGTATGAATACTTCTGAACATGACATTTTTTGCCAATTTGTTAAATAAAGCTGAAATAAGAATGAAATTTGTCAGCAAGACATATGTTATATTTGTGAAAGCCTATTTCAACCTTTTTATGTAATTAGTTGGAGAATAAATGAATTTAGCAAAGAAATACACAAGCAATAGCAAAACGATGCAAGGGGTATGAATACTTATGAGCACAACTGTACATATAAAATAAAGGTACCAGGTTTTACAGAAGCTCTCAGTGCTGCCACGTTGTGATGAAAAGCGTCTCTCATGTCGATCAGAGTGAAGCTGAACCCTTGGGATTTTAGCTGCAGAGCTGCTGCGATGCCTCCGAACCCGCCGCCCACAACAACCACATGGGCGCCCTGCACCGGCGACGAGGCCTGACCCCCCATATCTGCTTAGACATAAATACACTCCTTGTTTTATTAGACATGCCTGAACCATACATTTGATTCAATAATTTAATTAAAACAGTGCTTTCGACCATGAGTTCCAGTACAGAGAACAACATCAATGGACATACTGCTGTATTTATAATGAATACTGTTATTTAACATTACAACAAATAGTCTTTTCTTTAATTTTTCATGCCACCAGAGGCGTTGCTTGTCAACAGGCAAGCCAGGCAACTGCTTGGGGCCCCCAGCCAGTAAGGGGCCCCAAAGGGATGACAAACTGAAAACTGCCGCACAAGCTCAATTTGTGTCAAATTATTTGCAACGTTAGTCGGAAACTTGTCTAATAGGACCCAATTTGACACCGCTCACTCTTGTTGCCCTGCTTAGCATCTCATGTATTATTCCTTCTTTATATTTTAGTTTGTTCGCGCCTCTCACATTACAGTAGAAGTGTGAATAATGTGGCTACTGTTTGATACAATGGCTGAGGCAAAAGAGATGAATGTAGATGGAGGAAGGCAATGAGAGAAAGAGAGAGTGACCAGACAAGAAGCAGATAGCAGTGTTTTTTCTACATAGTTTACACAACAATGCTGTTACACTCAGAGACCTTCAGTGGGCGCCATACACGTAAAAAACCCATTTCTACATATTGTAGCAATAATGGTATAAGAAACTGTGTTGCAACAAGTGTTCATTGCATTGGTTGCTGTTCCTTGTGTGTGTATGTGTGCCGCTGCGTACATTTCACTATACAGTATTTTTGTTGGCATCCTGAATCAGTTATAATTAAGTCCTAAACATTTATATATATATATATATTTTTTTTTTCATGTCAGATAACTAAAAACAGTTAAGGCCTATGGTCGCGATGCAAGTTCTGTGGCTGCTATGTCTAACAGTCCCTCCCTACACTTGCCTACTTATTTCACGTTTATTTTATGTAAAGTCTCACATCTTGTCGCACAAACATGAAGTAACTTTACCTGCTGCAGATGGAAATATTTGATTATTTTAGTCTCCGCTTCGTCTCTGTAATCTTCAGTCAACTCAAATTCTCTCACACTGGCTTCTCCTCAAAACACCAGACTGACATCATCAACACTCCACCAATCAGAGCTTCGCACGGGAGGAGGGGCGGGCTATTCAGCTGCTTTCAGGAACTATAGGAAATGTAGCGTTACGTGAGACGTACCTTTTGATCAAAGTCTAACATTAAAAAAACAACCGATAACCATATCTTTTTATTAGAGTATATTGCTGATATTGCAGAGTTACTCTGCATTTGTTTCAATCTTAGTGCTAACATTCACTCAGATTCAAAATACTTTCTATGATCTATAGATGTATACTATCAAACTTAATAGGACACTATGTTGTCATATCTTACCTCTTTCACTATGGAGGACGATACCTGACAAAAGTATCAATTTATAAATAAATATACGAATAAATACTAGAATGAATAAATGAAAGAATAAATAATTACATGCGTGATTACATTTGAAAACACTGGTTAATAAATGGGACATAAGTAATTAAATTTTAGAAATTTATTTCCACATTTATTTTTTTCCACATTTATTTATTTATACATGTATTTATTTTCACATTTATTTATTCATACATTTATTTATTTCCATATATATTTATTTATGCATGTATTTATTTCCACTTTTTTATTTTTACATTCATTTATTTCCATATATATTTATTTCTGCATTTATTTATTTCCACATTTACTCATTTTCTACATATCTGTGTCCGTATGCTCATGAGGTGGGAGGGACTAAAGTCTCATTCAGGATTGGTCAACTGAGCCATCCAGTCAGATCTATTCCTGGACAGACTTCCTGTTGATATTAAACAGACTAGCATGGCTACGAGCGGGAGACAGCTGGCAGACCTGCTACGGGGAGTTGCCGACCAGCTTGAGAATTGTGAGTTTATTTCAAATATGCCATTAGATAGTATAACTAATATAAGTCATTTTTCCAGTGTATTAAGCAACTCGGTGATGATAACTGCTTTATTTGTTTTGCACAGCTCCGGTGCGGAGTTCACAAACACCTTCGCGTGATGTAAATGTGACAGTAATTAAACAGGGAGCCCATCAGGACGGCTTGGCGCTCTTTTACCTGCTGCCTGCACCATAACATTTAGTACTGATCAACGCCTTTCCCCTTCTCTTGTTTCTAGCCGAGGTTTCAAGACTGTTTGGGCCGTATATACAAGGAGGAGCAAGAGGCTCCACAAGACGGCGAACCCCTAGTGTGTCCACAGTGCTCTCTTACACTCATACCTATTGCTGTGTTGAGGGTAATAGTACGGACACAGTCCCCAGCCGATGCGCCCAAGACAGACTTGCCTCTGCAGGGTTAGGGGAAAAACGTCTGACATTTCAAGGTATTGTATGTAAGGTGACATGATGATGATCAACATGTTTGTTTTAGCTGTCATTAAATTACTTTGGCCTAAAATCATGAAGGGTCTTTTTTGTTACACCGGTTATTTGCATTATTGTTCTTGTTCAAGTAGTCATACAAATCCAATTGAGTTCAGAGAATTTATTTTGGAGGCGTATCCTAAACTCAGACAAGGAGGTGGATTTGAGTTGCTTCGAATTGCTGGGACTACACAAAGTCGTCAACTGATCCTCATCCCGTGTCCTAATGACAATTAGGGGGGTGTTTGTTTGGGCAGGCCATCCTCACCAACAGTCCCAAGGAACCTAAGAGAGCTCAGGAGCTCCCAGAAAAAGGAGAGGTTAGAATATAAAGATAGTGACAAGCAGTAATAAGATATGAAAGAGGGAGAAAGAGATGAGAGATCCTGGTGCCAGTTCCCCCGGTAGTCTAGGCCTATAGCAGCATAACTATGAGCTGGTCCTAAGCCAGCCCTAACTATAAGATTTATCAAAAAGAAACATTTTAAGTCTATTCTTAAAAGTACCTAGTGTGTCTGCCTCCCGGATCCTGACTGGTAGACGATTCCAAAGGAGCGGTGCCTGATAACTAAAGGCTCTACCTCCCATAGTACTTTTAGAGACTATAGGCACCATGAGCAGGCCTGCATTCTGGGAACGTAATGTTCTTGTCGGATAGTACGGTACAATTGACTCTTTAAGATACAATGGTGCCTGACCGTTTAGAGTTTTGTAGGTGAGCAGAAGGATTTTAAATTCTATTCTAGATTTTATAGGGAGCCAATGGAGAGAAGCCAATACAGGAGTAATGTGGTCCCTTTTCCTAGTTCTAGTCAGAACACGAGCTGCAGAGTTTTGGACGAGTTGGAGGGTCTTTAGAGATTTACCATAGCACCCTGCTAAAATGCATGAACTAATTTTTCAGCATGATTTTATGACAGGATCTGCCTGATCTTAGAGATATTTGCTTAATTGTATGAAAAGGAAAACTTAACATCACACTGGTGGACTTTTCCACCTCTTGTATGTCCTCGTGCCTCTAAACAGTACACAATGCAAGACGACAATACGAAAATGTCCAAAGTTTCCCAAACAGGCATCTATTGCTGCTCACTGGGAAATGCAGATCCGTGAAAAAGAGGAGAGGAAGAGGCCTGACGAAAGCCTTGCAGTGCATACAGGAACATGAAATAATGATTTATAAACACTGAATCCATGTTAGATGAGAAGCCTATTGAGATGTAAAAAATACCTGCAGATAGTTAAACTAACCCTGTTACCTGAATCGAATTGTGATGAACTGTCGTCCTGAAGCAGCAGACAGCATTATAAAGGCCACTTGTGTCCTCTCCAAATTCCTGCACTCTGATGAAGGGGATCACAATCCAGATGATGGAGAGCCAGGCGATGATGATGCTGAAGAGAGCATCTTAGCACCAATCAGGAACCTGCAGGGAAAAAGGGCATCCATTGCCAGCTTGTCTACCCTCTCATTAACCAAAATGCCACAATGTGCAGGCACCCACAAAAACTGCACCCTAGTCCCCTGCTGATGTATTCTAGTAACAATACAAAACACAATTTGATTGATTCAGTAAAACATAATGCCTTCAATGTACTGTATCAGATGTGTATGTGACACTAAAACACTTTGTCATTTCGGCTGGTATAAAACATGTTTGGCCAGTGAAGTTCAATGGTACACGTTTAATTTCGTTGTTTTTACATACTTTATTAATCTCTAAGGGAAATTCTGGTTTATGCTTCTCATATACAGTAGGTCTGAAATACACGTGCACAAACAAGAACTAAGGACATGCTGTAAAGGACGGATGTCAGAGTGGGGTTGCTGCCATAGACTGTTGCTACACAGCTATGCAGAGATTATGCCACTTTGGAGGTTCAGTTTACCTCTCCAGCAATCAGAACAACTTCCTTATTTTGATCTGTACTGGTTCCCAATCCAAGTACATACCACAGATACAGTCTGAGCTACTGTCTATTGTCTGGACTCTGGAAACATTCAATGGGGAATTCATCTGGATTGAAAAGAAAATTGAAGGACAGTTCAAGGTTAAAGTAGAGTGTTTTTATTTTAGCGTGAAATCAAAGTCATTTTGCAGCATTGCAGAAAAAGCTTTATTTAGTTTGCTTGCTTAAGTCGCTCAACTCCAGCAAAGAAACAAGAAAGAACATTATAGAACATAAACATTATGAATATAGGATCTCTCAATAATACAGCAAAACACAGAGCTGGGATATCAGATACCCCTCGACTCCTGCAGAGCACCGACTTCCAGACAACAAACCCCAAATATCTGATCCTATCGACGTCTTTTTAAAAAACTGAAAACAGGGCAGATGAGGAAGTCTTTGCTCAGTAAATAATGAGACAGTAAGCCAATAATCAATCAGTTACTGCAGTGATACATGAGACTTCACAGCTCCTACCAGATGCTCTGCTCAGGCTGAAACCTTAGAATCTCTCTTCAGATGCATAGAAAGATTGACGTGTAAAAAAAAAAAGGTAATACAGAGGAAGTTATGCATTTGAATGATTTCTATTGTTTTTAGTCTCAAATAAAGGCAGCCTCCATTGTCAACAAAAATCAAGGCAGTATGTGTGATGAGACTAATAGATATTCTTAATGGCTGAACGGATGAACGAGATGTGAACTAACAGTCTCTTGCTTACTAATCCCTTTTTCCTCATTTCTGGAACTCCACATAGCAGCAGCAGGAAACAGAAACTCAGATTTGTTCTGTAAAGACCACAAACTAACAGATTGACTCTGGAAAAGATCCTTCATTGCTGTCGGATAGAGGAGAAACCGAAACCAGCTGGATTCAGAACCAGGCAGAGCACAGGTGGTTCAGTCGAGAAGAAGAGGAAAACTAAAAGTTCTGTCATTACATCAGAATCATACAATCAAAGTCGCTCAAAATTAGATTTATAAATGTTCTTTATATTTCTATTCTTTTACATTAATTGACAGCTTTCAGGCGGGCGACTAACTTCATTTCAGGAAGGTCTTAAATAGATTATAAAGCAGTTTTTACACTGTTTTAAAGAATCTTAGGTTGGCTTCGCATTGATTGTTTAAGCCTGGTTTGAAATGATCGAACACATTTTTGACCCTAGGTTAACAGACATTTTATACCCATGTCATCTTAGTCTAGTTTCTGAATTTGAAAGGGTTTTATAAAAGACAGGCTTTTGACTGTGCGTAGACTGGGTTTCCCTCGTTATAGACTTTTTCTTTGTATTTTCAGACTTCTTTAGAGTGGATGTGGACTGCCTTTAAAAAATGCTTCACAGGTTTCAGAACGTAACCTAAAAAAAGTTTAAGACTGGCATCAACTGGTCTCAGTGTGCAGATACACCTACATCAGACTGGGTTTACACTGACATGCTTCTAACTACGAGTCAAACTTGTTCTGAACTGGTTTCAAATTCAAACCTTCTGAACTTTCTTAACTGATTCATAACCAGTTCTCAACTTGTTTCAAGATTTGTTTGTAAAAAAATAATTATTTTCACGACTTTCAAACTGAATTAGAATTACAAAAATGTTCCCACCATTTAAAGACTAAGATGAGAATTTAGTCTGGGATGTCTAATCTTTATTCCTCAGAAGTGAAAAGTGTAACTCAGAACGTTTTACTCTTCACAACATTCTCATCTTCTCCAGACTTTGATTTTATGATCACATGACACAGAAGGTAAAATACAAGAATAGGGAAAAAGCAAGTGCAGCTGTGTTCTGTGGTGTGTCGGGTTCAGGTGAAGGAGGACGTCCCTCTGATCGTCTCCTGTCCTTCCTGACGTTCTCAGGTGAAGGGGCGGGGCTGTGGGGGAGGGTTTCTGTTTTACGCTTCAGTCAAACGGACTGAAGTCCCTCTCCAGGTTCTCTGACTCGTCGTCGTCAGAGAAGAAGTCGTCCTCGTCGATGTCGTCCTCATCGTAGTCCTCGTGCCACTCGGGTACATACTCTTCGTCATACTCATCGTCTTCGTCCTCTGCCTCCTCCCCACCCCCCTCCCCAGTGTTGTTGTTGTTATCTGAGTCTCCAGAGTCGGACGCTCGGTCTGACTTTGACCTGAGGACACAGCGAGTATTGTTTTCATTTTTATACTCAATAAAATATACTTTTATATCATTTTTTGGAATATCCGAAGGTACTTAAAGATTCAAATACAACAGAAGTTTTCTTTGTGTTGGAAAGACGGCTTGTCTGTTGACACACTCACACTTTGTTGGCATCGGTATTGTTGGACAGGTTGGAGGCCTGAGTAGATTCTGGTTCCTGGCCGCTCTTAGACTGGTAACCCACTCTGAAGTCCTGGATAAGTCAGAAATTCAGGAAACTGTCACTTCAATGTCTGATTCCAGATCAAAGTCTAACAAAACACGGAGAATGATCCTTTAATGGAATATCTCTCCGAGCATGTTTTTGCCTTGTCTGAATATCTCTTTAGAGCATGTGGAGGGATTTTCAACAGATACATTTCTAGACTATATTTCATGTGATGTATTGGTTTATCATATGGATTGTATGTAAACTGTTTGGAAGTGATGAACTAAGATTAGAGGTCTAACATTCTGCTTTTTCTGGTTTTAGATGCTCTTTGGTGTGTTTTACAGGTGTCTTGTGCATGTTTAGGCACATCTATTTGCAAAAATTCTAAGTCTATGGAAACGCTTGGCCTCTAGTCCCCCTTGTTGAAAATGGGTTTGTGATGTTACCCATGATGTCACTGATCCAAGCCCATTGTCTTGTTGTAACATGCACAAGCTCCCCTCGGACTGACTGTAGCATTCCTAACATGGTAAAAGGGGCGGGACATATCCGAGAACTAAGCCGATTGACTGACCGATCAGATCAGACTTTGCACAAGTGGGGACCCTCTTTTTTTCCTCTCTTTATGGGGGACTCTGAGTGTTAGAAACACAGGAAAATGGGAGCCTGCATGGAGCGGCAGAACGTGCTTTAGTAGATACATAAAAAAGATATATGAACCCAAAAAGGGTATAATATGGGACCTTTAAGTTAATTCACCTGTTTGGTTTATATTGGTGTATTGCTCCTCGTTGTTGGCATTGGTTGTATTTTACCTCTTGAAGTGTTGTTATTATTTGGGGGATCGTTCATGTTAATGACTAGACACAAACAGTTAAATATTCATTCTTACCAAGTTTCAGAAATCTTGACACTAGTTACCTGGGTGGAGTGCTGCAGGATGGCAAGTAGGCGCTCCTGGATGCGTCGTATCAGTTCCAGTCCGGTGTTGAGGTGTTCTGGTTTCAGTAGCCGGACACATGAGGCCAGATCAGTGCACTGCAGCAGAGTCTCCTCTGAAAACAAAGAGCGCAAAGGTTAACATTTCAGTTCAAATCATCATCATCATCAACTCGGTTTATACTGATGATAATATGATAGTCACCCAGGAGGATCTGCAGGGCGTTAGTGTGCAGGTCCAGAGCCTCAGTCTGCTGTTCCATCACATCCATCTTCTCAGTCTCCTGGTTGTAATAACTGTAGACACAGGAGTAGGCCAGCACCTGCAGACAGAGCAGTGAACAGTAAAACACACACAATCCAAACAGCACAGATCAGTAAGCAGGATCCTGGTCTCTGATGAAGAAGTTAAAGGATGAAGATTACCTTACGAGCCTGAGCGAGGACTTTGCAGGCATCGATGACGAAAGTCAAAGACTTCATCTGTAGAGCTTCGTTGATGGACGACACTTTGTTTTCCAGGTTGATGGCAAAATCCTGCAACAGAAAAACCAGACTGACTCACCCAGTTCTTTTACTCATCTGATTTAAGAATAGTGTAAAGGTTGATGTGCGATTAATCCCTATTTACTGATTCTGCATAAAAAGGGAAGAAACAGTTCAGTGAGCTTTGACTGTACATTTTACTCAAAAACTAAATTACATGCACTACATTGCACCTTTTGTGTTTTTATTAGTCTTTATATTTATACTTTTTTTAGATTTCTATTTTCAATATTGGTAATTGCTTCTTTTATTCCATTTCATTTTATTTAAGTACTTGCTATTTTAGCATGTTAACTGTTTTTGCACCAATACGCTAAGACAAATTCCTCGTATGTGTAAATGTACTTGGCAATTAAAACTGATTCTGATCTTCTGATTCTAATAATGTCAGGAAGTCCTGAATTGCTGTTTGCTGGCTCCACCTGACAAGTAGATTGTTACTCTACAAGGATGTAGTGTTAGTTGATGAGTTAGATGTTACATGAGATAAACATGAGGTATAATCAGAGACTTGACATCCTTATTATTTCAACACATAACCACCAGATACAACTAACAGGAAAACTGTTTCAAACAAACGTACTCGGGCTGCTTTATCCTGAAAGTCTTTCTTGCTTTAAAAAAAAAAAAAAAAAAGCTGCTTTAGAAGCAATCACCACTATGACTTCACAATAAAAGCCCTACTACTGCCTCAAAGTAAAGGTCCTCTTAATGTGTAGTGGACAGGTGTTTTACCTTAGCCTGGTTATGGAATGTGCATCTCTCATTGTAATCCTGGAACTTCTTTTCCTGCCGCGCTGCTTTACTCACCTGCATAAATAAGCACAAGATTACAGATCAAATAGGCCATGGATAAAAATGAACACATGAATAGAACCCTGGTGTGCCAGAGTTTCTATTAACCTAAATATGTGTACCTATTATGGCACAAGAGACTACTTTGTTTGTCTCTGATTGGACTGATTCATGTTTAACTGTGATCATGCGACAGTGTGTGAACCAACCATGGCGGAGCAGTTGTAGTAATCTTTGTGTGTTGGTTTCCAAGGTTTCAAACACCGCCAGCAGAAACCATGGTTACACTTGGCACAGGTCATACTGGGGAAAGAGGAATAAACCCACAATTGTTAACATCCTCAGCCCAAGAGTTTTTCATCATCAGCAGGTATCCTGAGTGTACGTACTGCAGACAGCCTTCATTCTTCTCAATTTGAGCCTGGCAGCTCGGGCAGCGTTTGGAGATGAGCTTGGCGAGGTGTTTGCTCTGAGCCTCCATGCTCATCCCTTCGTAATATCCTCCATCATCCATCCACTGAGACATGTGGCTGCAGCTGGCTGGGTAGTGGGCCTGGAGGAGGACATCAACAAACATGAGCGCACATAACGATTCACTTAACTCGAGATCCAATTCACGATACTGGGTTTGCGATACGATTCTTTCAGGATTTTTTATTTTTTTTTTAACAAAATGAGACTGAAGAAAAATTATGACTGAAAAAATTCCTTTAATTTTTAATGAAAACACCTATGCACCTCTTCATCTCTTTGGTGCTAAAATTCGCTTGGGTGAAGGGCGCTACAAACCTGCTTGTAGCCTTCGCAGCTACCATGGTAACGCCTCTTTGTTACAACCAACCACCTCTGCTCTACAGCTCTTCACCATATTACTGACAGGGTCCCACGTTAACTTTTAGACTCACCGGCCAAGGTGGCGGGTAGATGAAAAATACAGGCCAAACATGTTTTAACAGCTGAAATAACAAATAATGATTTTGTGCCGCCTACACATCTGTTACAACACAGACTTAAGAAACAGATTCAATTATTTTATCCGATTAGGAAATTCAGACCCCCTGCTCTCTGAAACCCCCCTGCATTAACATTACAGAATAAAAGTCAAATCCACCAGAAAATAATAGATTATGATTCCACTAAACAAATTCTCTCTTGATTTAGCTTTGACAACATTAGACTCTTCATATAATCAGTCTGTTCATTATTAGACGTGTGTGTATATCTCTGACTGCTTCTGCTGCGCGTGCATTCAGCGCGCACTATCTATCCCTGCAGTGTTTATTACTCAAGTTGATGGAAAAAAGAAAGAACATCAGATGATTTTACGTTTCTATATTTGTTGATTGTAATCCTTAAAGTACATGTTTGCTGCTGCATACGTCACCCTTTAACATCTATTTTTTTATGTGTCATTTGTGTCTGAATGTGGTGAGCGCTCACCTCAGGGAAGTTGCAGCTGAAGCAGGAAGACCAGCAGCACTTGGAGCAGGTCCCCATGCTTCCCATGTTCTCTTTACAGAGGATCTGATCACAGCCCTGAGGGTTGGTGCACCACGTCAGGTTGGAACAGCACTCCACATAGCCTCGGAGCAAGCCGTTCTCATACTGGACCAGAGAAGAAGGAGGAGGAGGAGGTGTTACACCCAAATCGTTCAAAACAACGTGGACGCTTCATCAACAGATATACATGTATAACATCAGAGATCAATCATGCTCAAACACTTATGATCCCAAAAGTTACACCACTAAAATAAAAAGTAAACATTTTTCGGGGACCTTGTGACGTTCTGCCTGAAGAGAAAAGTCCTGAATTGAAACACGTTTAAATCGCTTGTTATACTCTGAGCTTGTCAGAGATAGAGCATTACCTTGGAAATGGTGTCCTTGTCTGTGAGGATGTTCAGGAAGAAGACTGATGTGGGCTGAGCCTGGCAGTCTGTGATTGGACAGTTACAGTTCATGACCAGGTTTTGTTCGATCCTCGCTGTCAGGTACTCCTGCCAACATGACTGTACGACACAAAGTGAGACATGAGATATTGAAAAAGACACTTTAGATTAGAGTCTGTCACAACGAGAGAGTCTGACCCGGCAGCAGTAGTGCATGCAGCTCAGCGAGGGGACCTGCTCTGTGGCTGCAGTGCGAGGGCCCAGGCAGACCGGGCAGGTAGAGGCCGGGCTCGGCGGGGGCTCAGGGTTACGGCACTTTAGCCCGGCGGCCATGACAAGAGAGTCTGAGTCGTCAGTGTATCGCTGCACCAGCAGGTCCATGTTCCACTTACAGTGAACCAGCAGGTGTTCGGCACAGTCCAGGTCTAGACTCAGAGTACTTGATACCTGAAGGGGGACAGAGGAGCAATGAGGTTGTTCAAAGTCTGTTTGAGGCCAATCAAGACTTTTTGGTTCAAAGTTGTGAGAAATGACTTTGTGGTCTAATAAACACTACCTTTGCAGTCACTACATTTATTTCTCATCTTCAAGATACTTTAAACCTTCACACCTCACTGCTGAGTATCTTTAAAATCCTTCCCCGTGATCAAACTGAACAGGTTAAAAGTTATTCACAAAAAAACCAAACCTGCTGGACGGTTCTATGCATCAACTGACGCACTTCCTCCTGCGTCATTGTCCGACCCATCGAGAAGAGAACTGCGTCTAGAACACCGTCCTCAAATTGCCGAGGTGCCGACATCAGGCTGCAAAAAAAGGAAACACAAGTCATTGTTTTTTGGGGGTTTTTTTGCAGGGGGGAGATCTCAGCATTATGTGAAGAGTGGGGCCAGAAAACTGACAGCTCAGGTGAAGCCAGTCCTGTTTTAATGGATTCAAAGCTTGAAGCTTTTAATTTATTTGAATTTTAATTCAAGTCTGAGGTGAATGTATTTAAGTCATTCAGACTCTTCAAGCTCTTTGCTTTAATGTTTTTTTGTCAAATGCATTTTGAATGTACTTCATATACAGATTTTCTCTAAATTTAGTCCTTTATAAAAAGATCAGCTGTTTATTTGTAAACATAGAGAAATAACAGTTTTTAAAATGTGCTCTCTAAGTGTAGAAAGATTACTATCAAATTGATCAAAGTTTGACCAAGCTAATTTGAAATATTTAGTGATTTTGGGTAATCAACATAAATCATTGATTTATAATGCTCATTACTAAATAAGGCAAAAGGAAAGAAGCAGAGTTTGAATTTCTTCTTTATTTTTATTTTTTTAGAAAATTAAACATTTTACATTTGACTGTTTATGAGGAGTCACAGGATGTCAGTTTTGTGGCTTTCATTTTCTGTTGTCTGACACTTAACTGGAGTCAGAGGCTGAGAGAAACTTAAGAACAAGTGCAGCTGTCAAACACTAGTTTGTGTTACAGGATTAACAGGAACAGAGGCACAGTGCTTTAAAAACAAAATGACAACAGAGGAAAGGATTTATACAGCAACACACGACAGGATTGAGGTGGGGTGATGATGAAGCAGCTGCTGCTCTTACAAAAATGTGAATGAAAGACACACAGGAGAACTTGTTTCACATAAACAAGATGCTTTTGTCTAAAGACTCATGAAATTAAAGAAAGTAAACAGAGCTGATCGTGTGATAGGTCAGAGGTCTCGCTCACACCTGATGTCGGCCTTGCTGTCCACACCGTCCTTGCTGATGTCGGCTCGGCTAAAGGAGAACTGGGCCTGGCCTTTCTGGGGTGTGGATGGGTCCTCTGGCAGGAACTCGACAATGTGCGGGTTTTCCTCATTGCGGCGGATGCAGCCCTTGCTAATGACATGCATGATGCAGGAGAACACGTCGCTGGTGCTGCAGCTAATACGGCCTGAGCCCGGGGAACGAGAGGTTTCCTTTTTCTGACAGGAGTCCAGAACCTGGAGGGGGTGTAAAAGTGATTATTTTTACAGAAAGACACATTTACACTCCGCTTAAAAAATAAACAGTAGAAATTTCTAATTTATTTACAAGTTCAAACGGAAAAGGCAGGGGTCAGTTTTTAAATATTGTTGTGACAGTTGGCCTTTCAGTTTGAGTCACTTGGGCGTGGTTCACACTGCACCTCCAAATGAGATTTTTTGCCAGTCTGAACACAAAAAGGCCACGAGATCTGATTGTTTTACAAATCTGATTCAAACCACATACTGAGGTAGTTTCAAATCTGATTCAAATCTGATTCCTACAGATCCGACTCAATCTGTTCGTCTCTGTCGCTGTGTCATTCTCAACGTGACCACATCGAATAATAACAATGACGTAGATCCGGCAGGCAGGAAGTTAACTTTGGTCAGTGAAAGAAATCAAAACAAGCCCGCGGACAGACTGCTCCACAAGATTGTTTGCATCAGAAATAATCACACTTTTCTGTCATCTATTTTGTATTTCCTGGGCGTAACCTGTTACCATAGAAATCAATGTGGATCAGACCATGTCAATACAGACAGACAGATCAGATCTGGTCACTTGCAATTTGTTTACGTTTAAAACCGTAAACACAACCAGAGCCCACACTGGGTTACATAAGCGTTTCATATAATTTCATATTCCAAATGTATCACGCAAAATGATGAAACCTGAGTGTGGGACGGGCCTGAGTCTGCTTCGCTTTGACCTCTGACCTTAAAGACGAGGTTATCGATGTGCATCTCCTTCTCCTGCTTCATGATGTGGACGATCAGGCAGTAGATGTAGTTCCTCTTCCTTTCCAGCATACCTGCAGCGTCCTCGTCCACGTTCACGTACGTCTGTCTGGGCAGCAGCTGGATCGATGCCGGGACGCTCTCCCGACTGCGAGAGGCCACCTCCTGGTTTAACCGCAACACACCTGAGAGCAGACAGAGGGAGGGAGGGGTGAATCATGGTAGAAGAGGATGAAGGACAGTAGTGTGCGTTTGCCTGTGTGTTACATGTCTAACCTTGGCTGGGCTCGTTGGGCTGGCTGGAGATCAGTGGTCCTCCCTCGCTGATGAGCGGCAACAGAGCGTGCAGCAGGACGGCAGCAGACAAGCAAGTTGCCTGCAGCAAAGCCTCCACTTGAACCTCCTGCACAGACACAGTTTGTTACAGTTGCTTTCAAGGTTAAAAACACTAAGCTAAATGTATGCAAATAAAATCTTGAGAGAAATTAAACAAAACACAAGAAAATTATAGTATTTCACACGCACAAAGTATAAAACTATTCAAGAACAAATTCAGCTACACACGCAACATCAACGGATTGCACAGGGGAGAGAGATACAGAAAGATGAGGAAGTGGATTTATTGATTCAACTGGAAAGTGGTTTAGTTTTACCACCAGAGACTAATGTTAAGGTTTTAGTAGCCAGTCAGGTCCTGGCTGAGAGAGTTGAGCGACTGCTCCCTGCGTAGCCCCAGGAAGGCTGGAGCTAGCTGCAGGGCTAACGTAGCTAACACAACCCCTGTCAAATGATGCCAGATATAAGTGTTTATATAAGTGTAATGTGAACATATTTGCATTTGCGTTACCTCATGAGTGTTGAACTGCAGCAGGATGAACATCTGGAGTGTGGAGACGTGCAGCGTCCAGCAGCCAAACTGTAGCTCAGCATGACCGAGCCACGTCCACTGCAGCCGTCGAGGCTTTGAGTGACTCAAACCGTACATGGACTGACCTGACACACAAACAAACAGAGATGTGAAAATTAGACATACAAACATAGAGGCGTACGTCGCAGAGAAAGATTTGTTAGTATGGAAAACAGCAACAGAGTACTGAAAGCCTGGGTTAAATCTGGTGTAACAGACGTTTAAGCCAAAGGTGATTTAAATTAGATTTTTAAAGGGGGCATGTTATGAAGTGTTCTTGAACATATATTTGGGTAACCTGAGCGTCTACCAATCCACACAATTTGAGATAAATCCATCTAGTCTTTTGTTTGTGGTCTGCATAAGCCTTACAACACAGAGAAAAATGCTCCATTTCAAAATTTGATTATTTTTTGGTTTCATTGCATTTAAAGAGACACACACACGAAAATGGAGCTTTCTGAGAGAGCTGGTTTCTACATGGTCACAAACCTCTTCTGGTGCTTGATTCATGTTATATTTGGACCAAAGCACAGCAGAGGTTTCATTTAGAGCACAGAGGACGGTTTGAAAAGGTGAAAAAGAGGGATAATATGCCCCTCTTTAAGGTGTTGATGTCTAATGCCCCAGATGTTATCTGACTATTAAACTGTCCTTCCTGAAGGAAGTATAAAGTTTTATTGGGTCATTGTTGGAGAACTAAAACCTCCCGACTCCCTCTGATGTTTCACTGAACAACCTGTGGACTGGATATTAACAACACACTCACAGTACCTGGAAAACAGATGTTTACACAGATGTTTCACCTCGACCACAGGGGATAGTTAGATAAGGCGGACACTATTTTTGAAAATGATATACTTGTTAGTTTAACCTAATTATTATAATAAATAGGGCGAGTCAAACCTTCGGACTAACAGATTTATGACAACTATAAAACAGAGTCTTGTTTAGAAAAGAAGAAGAGACTAGTTTAAACCAGATTTAAGCCACGTTTGTAACAGAGTAACGACTTGTTATAATTGATACTTACTATGTGTGTAGAACTGTGTAAACTGGTTCAGGTAGGAGTAGAGTTCAGCTGGAAAATGTTTCACAGGTTGATCCAGAAAGCAGAGAGACGAGACAGCCCAGCAGCGTGGAGACAGAACCAGAACCTGGCATTCTGCCTCTTCCTCCGTCTCAGCCCACTCCTCCTCCATCATCTGCAGCAACGACACAGAAGGACACACTGCATTAAACACACAACTTTCAATGGCAATTCTTGCAGGAAAAGCCTTTTAGCTTGGCAGCAAAAGTTTAAAATCTGTTTATATGATTCTAGAGGTCATGAAATCATTTTCTTATTTTCCTCTACCTACACGAATGAATTGTGTGTTTTCTTTTCTTTTCTTTGTTTTCAAGAAATAATTTACTTGAAAAAAGATGCAGAGAGGCTAGTAATCAAACTTTTCCACATTAAGTAGAATCAAACGTAAACTTCCTATCAAATTTGTTTGCTGACCTGGTCGTGCTCCTGCAGGCAGCGGTCCAGCTGCTGTAAGCGATAAAGGTGAAATTCCTGCTGCAGCTCTGAAGACTCGCTCAAGTTCTTCATCATCTGCTGAGGGAAGCGACTCGGGAAGCAGCTGCCGATCTGATCGATCACAGCACTCTCCAACCACACGTTCCCCTGAGCCAGCAGCCTGTCGCCCAGGTAGTACCTGGACAGAGAGAGACACCGATTAGGTTCCTTCCTGCATCAATGTTTTTAGAAAAGATTGGGTCACTTTTTTGCAGCTGAGTTGGGGTCGTCATGTACATTCAGACCTGTAGAAGTGCTCAAAGGTGTTGGCGAGCTCCAGGCCCGACAGGAAGAGCATGGGCTCCAGAAACTGCTGTAGTCTCTCCAGCGTCTGCACACTGCCACACGCTGCTCCACTGGCTTGGATCATCTGGTCGATGTACTGAGCGAAGCGCTCACTCACCTGCATAACGCAACACATCACACAGGTCCATTATAAACTGTGTAACTTTAAACATGAAGGACTGTGATATATATTTTTTTTTTATATTTTGTTTTGGGCCTTTTTGCCTTTAATGATAGAGGGAGGAAAGTGGATAGAGTCGGAAAGGGGGGAGAGAGTGGGGAGAGACATGCGGGAGATAGGCCACAGGCCGGACGTGAACCCGGGCCGCCCGCGCGCGAGGACTGAGCCTCAATACGTGGGGTCGCGCGCACTGCCGCTGCGCCACCGGCGACCCCGGACTGTGATATATTTTAAACTAGAGGATCTAATAATTGATCTTCAGAGGACTTTTTCTGTTAAAAAAAAAAGCAACACAATAAAAGCCCTGAAGCCTGTTGTAGCACTCTAAACTGGTTTGTTTTGTCAGATAAATGATCACAACAGTAGAACAAAATACCTACATATTCATTATTAATAATTGGTGATTCGCATACAATTTTC
Organism: Symphodus melops; assembly: GCF_947650265.1. Classification (NCBI taxonomy): domain Eukaryota; kingdom Metazoa; phylum Chordata; class Actinopteri; order Labriformes; family Labridae; genus Symphodus; species Symphodus melops. The sequence goes on from NC_136705.1 coordinate 7,263,346, forward strand.
AGCTCTCATTTTCAAGAATATTCTCACTGTATTTAAATATATTCAAGGTTTAGTCTAACTTAATCAAAACTAGTCAGCAGAAAGCTTCACTAAACCTGGTTTAACTCTTGAACCAAACTTGGTGAAGAGTGGAATCAGTAAATCTGGTTCATTCCAAATCAGTGTCAGGTTTTTTTCCTGCGTTAAATTCAGTTCTTAAAAAAAAACAAAAACAAAAAAACACTAAAAGGGTTCTGTTAAAGTCAGGGGCGCTTCTAGGGTCTGTTGGGGCCCTCGGCAAACATTCCTACCAGCATCCATTATTATAATTATTATTATAAAAATGCACACAACACTTGGCAGGGCATTTAGAGTGGTTGCTTTCAGATGGGCCCCCATTAGGAATGTTTCCTACTGTCGTTGCATAATGCTGTGGTTTAAAGTTGGCCAGCTGTTGGGGGGCCCCCTACTGGCCTGGGGGCCCCTAGCAGTTGCCTGCCTTGCCTGTTGACAAGCAGTGCCTCTGGTTGCAGTATGTTTTTGGGGATGGAGATCCGAGTTAGACCTGCTTAAAATAAGAGTTGAACCTGATCTAACCTGAGTTTTTTTTAATATTAGCAGCAGTGTTGTATTAAGCAGGAGTATAACCTGGTCAGGATCAGGCCCAAATTAATCCTGGTTTAAACTTCATCTACTTTCTAGTTAATAGGGTAGTTATGTTGTGGTCATATATTTAGAAAGTATCTATATTTAGTTCCTGGATATACTTCCATATCATTGATGACATGCTCCTAATGTTTGTATTTACAGAAGACCATCCAGAGACATATGGAATATTCTTAGTTGCTACAGAGTTTAAGAAATCTAAAATTCACACAGACAACATCTAAATCTACATAAAGACATTTAAAAACAATGACGGGTCGAAAGGACTCTTTGACATGTAAGCCTGTTTTTACTCACATGCATGGCCTTGAGGATTGAGAGCTGCAGCAGCGCAGCAGAGAAGCCATGTCGAAGGGCCAAGACAAAGGCAGTCTGCTGTCCAAACAGCTCTTCCATGGCGTTCCTTAGCCGCAGGTACAGAGTCCGGTACCGCTCCACAAAGTCTGGCAGACTGCAGCTCGACTCAAGAAACTTCTTCACCTGAGGGGGGAAGAGTCGTGTTTAACTCGTCAGACTACCGTGATTCATACTCTGGAGACAAGAGAGTTCTGAGCCAACGTTATCTAGAAACATGGTAATGTAGAACTGATCAACAATGTTCAGTAACATTATGCTTCAAGCTATTTTGTAAAATATTTTGAGCCAAAAGACAAAATTACAGATCACAGTGTTCATGACAATTGGGCATTACCTGGCGCTGCACCACCCCTTGCCAACAGAGGGCGATTCCTGCAATGCTGCTGTTGTTCTTAACTTTGGGTTTAGCTGAGGAGGAGGAGGAGGAAGAAGAGGCCGCTGTGTTGTCTTTGTTTTTACCCTCTTTACCGTCTGGAAGACACAATCAAAAAGGTTGATTTTTCTGAATGAAGCCCATTACTTATAAACTGAAACAAAAAAAAAGTGAAACAGAAATGAAAACAGCAGCCAAACACGTAAAGATAAAGCAGTGCTTCTGTTCTTCTTTACCATCTGGAAAGAAACCACATCAGTGTCATGACTAAAATGGGAACGGGAAGTCTGCGGTCAAATTAAGAGCAGTCCAAACTGAAAGAAAAAGATGGGAGTGTAAAAGCATCCTTATGAATTCACATTTGTTTGAAGGAAGCTGAATGTTATACTTCGTTCAGATGAGGAGGAGGAAGTGTCAGCTGGGGCCCCGTGCTGGATGAGTTCAAATCAAACATACTTCTCAATGTCTTTAGCAGTTACATCCCTGTTATTAAAGGCAGTGTTGGTCATTTTCAAAAACTAGCATGATTTTGAAAGTAGCATTCCCTCAGTGCTCCTTCTACACCCACCCCCTCCCCTCTGTGCTCCCTCCAAAGCCACGCCCCTCACTTACATGAACACGCCCCCCCCCCCCGCGCTCCAGAAGCGGACCTCAGTGCATCACTTGCATTGTGTAGAAACTACGTCGTCTCATGTCTTGTTCAGCGGTAAACACTTGATCACAATACCTACATAAAAAAAGTGATGTTTGACTCGTTACAAGGGCCAACGACAAACTCGCAGTATAAACTCTCTCACCGGTGACGCACTTTGAGAGTGGGCTTGTGCGTGCATGGGGTCGAGAATGAGCAGGGAGACGAGGAGGCGTGATTGGTTCATCCTCATGAATTCACATTTGTTTGAAGGAAGCTGAATGCGATACTTGAAAGGTCATTTATGTGCAACTAAAATGGAAGCATTTTCCTCTCAAAATCAAATTAAAACTCCCTCGTGGCAGACATTAGTCAAAGTTTTTACAGGCGGACAACTGCTACAGATGACGGATGTTCTTTGTTTCTTTTTCAGAGCACATGAGCTATTCATTTCTGTCAGGACCTAAAGACAATTTTAACCAAAATCTGGAGACCCTGCCTTTAAGTCTATGATCTTGTCATTTCCAACCTGCACTTCAAATAATTGCAAGAATATTCATCTCTCACTGCAATTAAGTTTTCAAATACGCTCTTCTTTCTCCTGCTAGTTCAGTAAAACTCCAATAAATAGATGTTGGAGGAGATGATGCAGTCTCTCTGTTCAAGCTGCCACATATTAGTGAGGAGTTTCCACAGTCTTCAGATAGGATCAATAAGCACGCTGTGTCTGTAGAAACTTGTTTCGTTGGACATTTGGGGTGTGAAAGAGCAGGGGGCAGCATGATTACTTCCTGTCCTCATTTGGACTCAATGAAATGTCACAGAGCAGAGTGTAAACAAACAAAATGGCCTCTGTACTCAGCTGTTACTTACTCTTCAGCTCTTTGCTTCGGTTGAGACCTTCTGAAACAAAAAACACTCTTTAAACATGGAGGACCACTTCACATCACATTCTTTATTGTTGCATCTAGTTTAGAAGAACTATCTGAAGTCAATGTATTGATTGATTCAAACATGGGACATGGTCGACAGCAGCACTAAAAATAAAAAGATTTGACCTTTAATCTTAAAATATTTTTTATCCTTTCAGTCTTTCAAGGCGCACATCAGGTGTTTTTCTTGATTTGGTCGGTTTAGGTCGAGGAAAGTTTCTAAGTCTGTTCACCAGGTTGATCTGACAAGACATTTGTATGTAGGTAAGTGACGGAACCAAAACATACAGAAGTCGCAGACAGAACCTGGCTGGTGGAGAGGCAGAACTAACACCGTGACCACTAACCGAAACATCACACATTCTACTTACAGATCAAATGTCAAAGATGCCTCATTTCCCCACATTCGACACAGAACACATTATTATCTTTGTCTAACCATTTGTCTAACCAAGGACCCCGTTAGTCAACAAAGCTGTAGATGATCAAGTCTGCTTTTTTTTTTTTTTTTTGCTGCATCAAATTACAGAGAAAATAAGAAAACAGCGAAGGACCTCTAATATTTTGACTTCACTCTCAGGCAGCTGCTTCTCCGTCCATCTTAATAAACAGTCAATGATTGAAACGCATGGAATCCTCACTTTTTTTTTTTTTTTTTACAGATAAATGTTCAAATATTGTTTTGAATGTATTTAAAAAGACATCAATTTCGCCCTGTTATAAACATTTCGTTTTGGGTTTCTCAGCTGAGATTTGTCAGCTCAGTTTCTATTTCTGTCTCTGTCTCTTTATTTTTTAACCTCGACTGTACCAAATGTGTGATAATCTGTTCAGCGCCATTCTTCTTCTTTATACAACAAATTCTTTTCTTAATTTTAAAAAGTTAACAGGAACTGCTAAAATGTTGCTGATCTTTCAACCACAATAATCAGACGGGAATGCTAATTTCAAAGAATTTAAATTCTGTTAATCTATAATTTAGCATTATCTTTGTGAATATAACTGTTGTTTCCGAACATGATCTTCTCCTTTTCACTGGTGTACGTTAACTTTACCTAACAGATAAGAACTCATCACTGGGATATATGATGGACTAAACTACAAAAAAGAAACCATGAAAATGACACTCACTTGATTTAACTGGAGGTTTGAGCTCTTCGTCGTCCACCTGACTCGTGTCCACATGGACCAGCAGGTGCGTGAGGCGTCTCACTCTGGAGTTAAAGATGGCCGCCCGGCTCTTACAGCGGCGGGCTGACTCTGCGTTATCCAGATATTCGCTGAGGAGCCAGGAAAGAGGGCTGGATGTTGCAGATTCTGGGAAAACACAAAGGGAGCAGGAAGAGGGACTCAGACTGAGTTTAGATTGAGTGTGTGTCCAGCATATTCCCAAAACAATTTTCTTGTTGAACTCGGATTAAGAGAGTTTATGAATGTATTCACAGAATCAATGAACATGCTGTGACGCACAGAAATGTTTAAATGGGATGGCAGGAAAAAGATCCTGATTAAGTGAGGCTGAAGAAGTACTCTCTTGGCATTCACATTTGCAGAGACACACTTACACTAAGACTTGTTTGTATGTATGAATTAATGGAGAAGGGATGGGAATAAATACGTTTATACTTACACCTACTCCTTTTCGGACGTGTACATTAACATAGGAAGTATTTTAGTGCTTGTTTTGCATGGTGTCATTTAATGTTTGCTTTATTTTACATATTTCTTTCTTCTCTTTTTTCTTTTCTTTTTATTTTACATGTTCGAAATAAACTAAAACACTCAAAAAGCTGAAAACACCAACACAACACACCAACAGTTGTCACATTGTACCTAAGAGTGGAATGCCACGTGTGTGTGTGTGTGTGTGTGTACCTGATAGTGTGATGCTGTGGACTATTGGAGTGATAAGAGCCTCCCAGCAAGTTCGACCAAGAGCTTCGGCCGCCTCGGCATCTGGCAGGAAGCGGTCTGCAAACATTTGCTCATGTCTCAGAGCGCTGTTCAGTCTGTAAACACACAAATACACACATAGTAATTGTGTATTATTACAAAGCAGTAACTGTCATGATTACTTGGAGTATAAAACAATATTGTACAGAAGCTGCATCAGCAGCAGTATTAACAGTAATACTGTATTGTTAACCTTTGTATCATTTTACCACATCAAACTTTTCTGCAGTTTATTCTCGTTGAATTGACTCGGACCAGTATCAAGTGTTACTTACTTGTTGAAGAGCTGCAGCAGCTGCGTCTTGTCCTCCATCACCTCTTGACACCAGGTGTGGGCCTTGGTGCTGTAGAACAGGTAGGTCCGACAGCACAGCTGCTCTTTGAACACCGGCCAGAACGTGGGCTTTGGACCCAGAACCTCAAAGCCGTGAACCCGAGTGTCGATGCCACCCTGTCGGAGAGAACAGAGGCGGGGTCAGTGGGTGACACGGAGTTGTCAGTAGATAGAGGGGTGAGGACTGATGAGGCCAGCCAGAAAAAAGGACTGAAGTCTGACCTGCTGACATCTCTTGACCCTGATCTGGATGATTGACCAGAACCTGGTCATGTTTTCCAGGAGAACCACCCGACTGGCTGAAGGAGTTACATTCACCTGCACACACAAAAACCATATGCAGTGAAAACCAAACAAAAACATATCCTTTGAAATAAATATCATGTTTAATAAACTTATGAACTATGCATCAGCAACCCTCACTCTACTGTTCAGAGTCGTGAACACACGAGCTGCTGACTCTTCCTTTGTAATAGATAAGTCAAGTCTCACCGTGTTTAGTTCAGTATTTATGCTGGTGGGCTCATCTCCTCCTAGAACCAGGATCCGGGCCGGCATGTAGCTTGAGTCCTCACTGGCCACAAGAATGGCCAGTTGTCTACAAACACACAGAACCGTTTTTTTTTTAATTTGTTAGCGATGTAGCTCTGAAGTCCTGGACTGTGGTTCTTGTTTTACTCTTCAACTGACAGTATTTAAAAAAATAATAAGAATAACAGAGTCAAATCACAATTTCCTCCTCAGGGATTAATAAAGTATATCAAATTAAAAAAGGAATTTCTCAGGTCCTGTTGGCTTCTTGTAAAGGTGCAGATGGTTTCTTTATACATCACATTAACGCTGACTGGACTTTAAAAAAAAAAATTTTCACGCACCCTTTGAACATTTTGTGTGTTATATTCTCTATATTTGACTTCTTTTTCCAATTCTATTATTTTATATCTTGGTAATTGCTTCTCATATTTTATTAAGTAGTTGTTATTTTAGCCTTTTCTTTTTTGCACCAATACACCAAGACAAATTCTTCATATATGTAAATGTACTTGGCATTAAAAAAACCCAACTCTGATTCTTAAGTTAATATTTCAGAGAACCAAGAACATTACATCATCTAGATTGCACACATCAGAGATATGATTGGTGAAAGACAAAAATGCAGCTATCCCAACCCCCCACTCCTACGGGTCAAAGTATCAGCACTCTAACTACGGCTGCTTTGAGTGGAGGGGGAGGAGGACTGTCCCACAGCAGCCACATTGACAGTTTTTCAGTGACAGTCAAAGGTGCTGCCATTTGGTTTCATGTACATGGAGGTTGTGTTTCCCCATTGAGAGCACAGCAGCATCAGTAGTGTGTACCTGATGACGACCCCTTTATGCATGTAGATGTTGATGAAGTGAGAGCCTGTGCAGCCGTTGGACTCCCAGTAGGTTTTGGGGTTCTTATCGGTCAGTTTGTTAGCTCGATGGTGATTCGACGAAACTTCCACCTTCTCCCAGCACTTATCCTCCTTGAGCTCTACGCTGGAGCCTGAACACAGCACCAGTAACACCAGTTATTACACAAACCTTAAATCCTTTTCACGCACTCAAGATCAGAACATGTATGGATTCAAATAAACAAAATCATCATCTTTACATTTAAAACACCATAAGAAAAAAACAATAACATTATGTTCAATCATACCTTGGCAGAGATTCCTGAGGAACACATCGAAGAAGGGGATATTGATTGGCTGATGGCTTCGACGATGCTCCTCGATCTGACCCAACACCATCTAAAAGGAAGCGGACAGGGTGAGATCGTCTTCTCGACCCACAGAGAGCCGTTACAATAACATGGGAACAGGGTCAGTAAGCAAGGCTCCAGACTAACTTTTTTCACCACTGTCCCAGAATCGTCCCGGAGTACACTCGAACCGCCCCAAAATCCAAATTTAGCTTGTTATCATGTGTAATTGTTAGTATAACTTTATTATGTTATAGACGCTTGCATTTTCTAATATAGTACATGAAAAAGAAATTTATATCTGGTAAATTGATTATTTCGGATAGGAAAGAAATGTTTAGTAATAATCACGTATTCGTCTACACTCTGATGAAAGCTGGTAATAGAACGTTATTGTGTTCAGAAGTGACGCTGCACTGAAACCGATTGTGAATGAGGAAATAGATCGTTACTGCAGAGGGAACATTTTTAATATATAATAATAATATATATTTATTAGGTCTCGCGCACACTAACAAAAATAGATACATATTATCGTGCGAGGAGATGTGGTTTGGTATCACATTTATTTAGTTATATACCGACAAATGCGTTTTGTCCCCGAGGGGTCCCGGGGGAGATTTCGGTTTGTCCCTAACACATTTTCTATCGTCCCCGGGACGCCGTCAGTCTCGAGCCCTGGTCAGTAAGGACTTAATGAATCATTGAAGACTAGGGTCAGTGAGGGTTACAACTACGACTGGTAAAATAAAAAAATATCGATTCATAAATGCATTGCATTCAACATCAATTCAAGAGAAATCCTGGGCTCAATGTTTTGTTGTTGTAATGACACCCCTTTCCACTGGGGGCACTGTGGGTGCTGTGAACTCAGCTCAAGCACAATTGTGCACTTTAGATCATACTGAACTTTAATGGGGTTTTTTTCTTGTTTATTAAGGAATAATGCAACAATAAAATACATTTTTGAGTCAGTTTAAACCTCTAAACCTCGATAACGAAGCATTTTGATCAATACTGAAGAATCAATATCGAATCGTGACCCAAAGAGGTTGTGGACAATACCCAGCTCTGATTTAAATTATTCGATTTTCTTAATATTATTTACATAGAACTGAATTTCTTGTCATGTGTTCTTCCAAAGCTTAACAGCCACATTTATCTGATCATGCTTTATTTTCTTTCCCATTCACCCTCTCTGTGACGTTGTCTGCCGTATCTACATTGTGTCTACATGGACGGGACGGCTGGCAGGCTCCTCCCCTTACATATAAAAGAAGAATGACATACTGTAGGCCTACTCAATGCTCATTTGAAAGTCACATAAGCATTATTAGATCGTGGTCATCTTGTGTAAATTTATATGCAGTGTGAAGCTGCAAGCAAAATATAGAGCGCTACCATTAGCCTGCTAGCACAACAATGCAGCCGGAGTTGTTTTGGTTTCATTCTGGTGCTCAAGGGTGACTTCTACTGGATAAAAAAGTTGCATATTCTTCCTTTAAGTTTTTGTTTTGTCTGTTAAGGGTTCTCGAACACCCTTCTTGCCTCCTGCCTACCTGGATACATCCTGCGAGGACACTGGTGGTCATCTTCTTGTAGAGGCTGGCGTACTTTTCACAGTCTGTGATGAGGTCTCGCAGCTCGGTGACCAGCAGCAGGTTGGTGCTGTGTTTGTCCAGAGCTTTCACCAGAGCTTCTTTCGTCCCCAGGCGACACATCACGACAGCGTAGTCTTTGTTCAGCGACGCCAGTCGGTACAGGAAGCGGATAAAATGCTGGACCACCTGAACAACCAATCAGAAGGTTAATGTACATAACCAGTTGGATTTGCTCCATCTACTCTTAGACTACACTCACCTCTCTTTCACTGATGAAGGCCGTCATGGAGGACAAGCAGGGCTCGATGCTCTCGTGCCAGGGCAGCACGTCTTCCTCATAGTTGTCCAAGAACTTATTTAGGATCCTGCAGGAACACACAGCCAATCAGACAAGCGGCAGCATCACTAGGGTCAAGAGTTACAGGCTGTGATCAGCCAATACCTGAGGATGGACACCTGGACGGCCCGGTCAGCTCGGTGCTGCTCCATCAGGCGGACCAAATCCTGGTAAGTTTCTCGGCTGTGAGTCACCTAAACATAAAAACATACTCATTTTAATTTAGTGCACATACACACACCTGCTGACTGTGCCTCTGTCTGTCTTCTCTGTTGTGTTACTTCAGTGTAGTAATTAAGTTACGTTTTTTGTTACTTACATCCTGCGATTTGTTTTTTAGCAGCAGGTCAGTCATGTGTAGAGGAGTATTTACTTTGTTTATGTCATATCTTAAGATTTTGTTGACAAAAGGCTGTCCGTACAGGGTTTTATAAGAGAGATTGGCAAGTGTCATTTCGAGCCCAGATTCTCTTCCTAAGACTTGGTGTGTGGATCTTGTTTGCTTCATTTGACTCTAGCAACCTGTTAACCGTCGCTGCATTAACAGCAGGAATGTCTCTCTATTCTCATCTTTGAAACAAAAGCCCAATGCCCAGATGTGTCCTGCTGCAGCTGGCTCATCAGTCTCATTGGTTGAGATTCTCTTAACAGCTCTGTCAAACACAGTGTTTCCCCTAACATTATATTAGGGAGGCTGGTATTCTGGAAATGTTCTTGCAGAAGCCCAGAAAGATACACTAACGAAACAAAAGCTGCGCACTTTGTGGATAATTATCATAAAAAGAAATGTGCCGATCTTTAGTTTAATTCACAGTAAAAATAATTGTTCAGTTTTTATATTGATTGCTGTCATTAAAAGAGACACAAACACAGTGATTCCTCTAAGTGTTCCTGTCGATGTCCGTCTTGGGTAAACAATATGAAAGTACAAAGTCGTAATGGAGGCGGAGCTTGTCGCAGGTTTGCAATCTGAAAGAGCTTTTGAGTGTACCTGATTGCGTTTCTCCTCCAGCTTTGAGGCGTCGTCACACACTAGCTGCGATGCGTCGTCACACAGCAGCTGCTCAAGCGTCTGGATCACTTCTTTCGTGGCCGTTAGCTCCTTCAGACTGACCACCAACATCTGCAGCTCTGTGTCCTTAAAATCCAGCTGTTCCCGACACTCTGAACACAGACACCAACGCAGTGCAGTTAACAACCAGCAGACACGTTTCTAGCTTATCAAAGTCAACTTTTTACAGGTTTTTGGGTGAAGACTCGTGTGGCTTTTTGGATATTCTTCATATGTCTGTACTGATTCTTTACTTCTGCTCTACATTCAAACTTTGAGGACATGTTGCCCTTTCTTCCAGGCCCAGGTAGCTTTGCTGTTGCCTTGAAGTTCAAACTTATCTGTGATGCAGAAGTATCAGCGCATGGAGGAATACAAAAGTTAGAAAATATTTAGAAAATGTTCGACCACATTTAGAGCGAGGAGAATGTAAGTTTCTTGAATTGTCCACCCGGGGTTTTCTGAATTGAATCATATAGACTTAGACTGAACTTTATTGATCCTTTGGGATGACTCCCTCAGGAAATATACATTCTGATGCCCTGTCCACACTAGGCCATAGGTCATCATCTTGTTAGTCAGTGGTGGGAAAAGTACTCAACTTCATGACTTGAGTCAAAGTAGAGCTACTCCTGGTCAAATGTTACTCCAATACAATTGAAAGTGACTTTCTTAGTACTTTCTTTTGAAAATATGAAACTGTACACAATCAAAAACATCTTAAAGCATTGTATTTTAACAATGCATGAGTGCAGTCAATAACACATGAGTGTACATTCTGCTACGTTATGTTTATTTAGAAATATCATTAAAAATGTTTGAACTCGCGTGCTGAAGATTTGCAGGGAAAATGTCACCCAGGCTTTGCACAGTGACAAAACACATTTTATCTTGATCCAAAACAAACAAAATCATGCTATCACACAGGCCTACTATCAGAGTGCTCATGTTACCTTTGCTGTCCAGCTTGTGCACCATGGAGATGTGGTTGAGGGCAATGATGGCCAGCATGGTCTCGGCTCTGGACAGAGTCAGACATTTATTGAGGACTGCTGTGACGTCGGAAGCTACCAGCTGCTCTGCCAGGCTTTTGTGGTTTGAGATGAGCATGATGATGACCAGCAGGCCGTTACGAACCGACAGCATGCAGCTGCACAGAGGATCAACGATCAGGACCAGACTGTCAGTACAGTAAAACCTGAGCCTTCAGCGGTAACTCACCCTTTAGTGTTGAGCATGAGATCAATAGCAGCAGGGATGGCTCCCAGAAGGCCTTTGGAGCCTTCTGGTGTGGCTGAGCCAATACTGGCGAAGATCTCCAACATCATCTGAGTGCCCGACTCCGAGAGAGGGAGGCTGCTGCCGACGCTGCGGAGGTCGTGTTTGCTGGCTCCTGTGATCACCTTCAGAGTCTGACACACAACGAAAACAACACAGGCAGTTCACTTTTATGTGAAAGCTGAATCTTACAAGTCATTCTGATAACATTTTATTTTGACTGCAGAAAGAGCAGACTATTAACAAGTTCCAAAAGTTTTAGGTCTATATAAAGCATACTGTATGACTAAAAAAAAATTCCACAAAACAAGAGTCAGATTTCATTCATGTTGGTTAAACACCTTGGTGCAATCTCTCATGAACACATTTTAAAGTTAAATTAAAAACAGAGCTTTAAACTGAAATCGTGTGTATTGTGCTGTTGCAGCACTGCATTGAATCTCTCGGAGTGAAAAGCTGAAAGCACAAAATCCCGACGACTCAGTGGATTTCTGAAGATTTAAGTGGATGAGTGGGTCGTCTCTTACAGCGAGCGCCAGCTGCTGGACTTGTGTGACTCTGGCGAACTCCTGCATGCAGGACAGGACAGCTTTGACCCCTCCCTCAGAGGCGAAGGACACCCTCCACTCGTATTTGAGCATGATGAGGTGAGTGAGTCTTAGCGTGCTGATCACCAGGTCTTTAGAGGACGAGGACAGCAGCTCCACCAGCAGCTTCAGCACCTTGTCCCTGCCGGTAGCAAAAGGAAAAAAATAACACAAAGTCACATTCTTAGTCTCGTGTTGAAGTGTTGTCTGCTTCTTTATGTCACAGTTACAAATCTCACTATTTGCTGGAACCTACAAATCCTCCATTGGAGCACAAAATGAGTTAAAGTCAGGGATAAACAGATAAAGGAAAAAGACATTTTCTGCAACACACAATTTGGCCTCTAAATATTTTCGTTCTATACTCATCTATTTTCATTTCACAACTTAAAAAAAAAAGAAAAGAAAGAAAAAATAAATCTAGCACCTGAAAAAGAATAGCTAGTAGCGCGAGTTTCACACAACCCTCACTCATTTAACTACCATTAACAACTGCTGAAGCCACCTGTCTGCTCAACACCCGTTAGGATCCTCGTTCAGGAAGCCTGACCGACCCACAGGCCCTGTGCACTTACACACAACTACCAACTAGCTTTGAGAATTTCCTGCAAAATAGTTCAATCCATGACAGACCCACAGAAGGGATGTGTGTATTTGCTGGAGAGTAGTCACTTCCCTCCAGATCTACCCCCCCCCCCCCCCCCCCCCCCCCCCCCCGCCCCGCGTGCTCAGACTATTTCCTGTACTTACCATTTATACACATCCCACTAGTGTTCTCCAAACTTTCTCTACCATACAGCTCCTTTTACTTCCTGGAGTGCTGTGCAGTGGTTTCTCACCGTACAGTCTGGGCAGAGTCGCTCCTCATGGAGTTCTTCTCCTGGCTCCCCTTCTCCTCCAGCATCCTTGTGATAAAAAGGACGGCTGCAAGCTGCTGGGCTTGGTCTGAGCCCGAGCCCCCTTTCTTCAGAATATCCACCACTTCCCCAAGCTTCTCCAGCATCGTCTTCTTCCCCTGGACCCGAGGATTATTAAACACTGAAGAGAGGAAAGGACAGCCGGCTTTAAGGACATCCAGTAGCTGGATATTTCTCAGACACAGGCTAACTAACAGATGACAGGCGAGCAAACAAGTGTTGCTAAACTCTAAATAAATATATGTTTTGCATGTTTATATTGGGTAGATCATTTTGACTTGGTCATTTTATAAGTAGCTCAGAAAAAGTGTGAGCTGATTCAGTGGTTTAACTGAATGAGTTTAGATTGTAAATCAGCATTCCTCCTGATCTACACTGTCCTCTGGTGAACTTTTCTGATGACGGTTTCAGCACCATGGACAGCACCGTGGGCCACAGAAAAAGAGGATCCATGTTGCTGACACAGCACCTGACCAGCTTAGAAGAAATGACCAAGCCCAGCAATAAATGTTCGTGAAACTGTACTGGAAGTTTTATATTAGCCGACAGACAGCAGCTACAGCGCACTTCTCAGAGCCGTTCCCCACCTTTCATTTTATCCTCCAGATCGTCGGGGTATCTACTGTCATCCTCTGAAGGCAACTCGCTCTCTGTCTCTGGGCTGCCGCAGCCGGAATCAGCAGGAAGCTCCTTCTTTGCTTTCTTGGACACGGAGCCCATCGCTGAGGACGAGGAGACAGAGGCCGACGATGAAGAGGAGGAGTTCTGTCCTCCGACTCCTCCCAGGCCGGATGAGCTCAGAGAGCTTTCAGCTGGAGAACAAAGCAGAGTCAGTCGTGGTCAGTGGGACCGCTTCACAAACACTGAGCGGTCAAGTTTCCTCACCCAGTAGCTCCTCGTCCTCCAGGATCCCTCCTCCTCGTCGCAGGTAGTGCTTGCAGAAGGTGTGAGAGCACAGCAGGTCGCTCAGACATGATGACGGTAACTTCTGCTTCAGGTAGTGTAGCAGCTTCTTCGCCACATCTCCGGGAACACTCAGGCCAATCAGAGACCAGTCGTCTAGCTCCGCCTCCTGGAGGAGAGACAGGACACAGAGACAACAGGCAGATATTATCCATCTGTATATCATGATCATTTCTTATATCATTAACCAAGTTAAATTACTATAATTTCTTAACTATAACTCGTTAAAAAATGATCAGAGTTTTAGATTTAAGACTTATCAAATCTCTATGTAGATAAACATCCATCACTTTTGAGGACTTAGAAAAACCTTCCAAACTCTAAAGTGAGGGGCGAAGATGTGAAGAATATTTACCACGGAATTGTTACACTTATATTTTTGTATGTTTCTGTGAAAAATACTGCAGAAGCTTTTGGAGATTCTTTTTGAGTCTCAGGCCAAAATCTGGCATTAATCAGGATCTTACCTTCATAAGCTTTTAATATAAATGTGCTGGAAAACTGATCTTGTAGAAAATGAATGAAAATGTATTTTAAGTTAATGGTTTCAAGATTTACAGTGGATAATCTACACTTAGAGTTACATGAAGAGAAAGAAACAAAGTGAAGGTTCATGGGAATGGTCAAAAGTGATGTTCAGATGATAAGAGAAAAAGGAGAGTTATAGCAATATATCAGCGGCTGGCTTTGATTCTGCTGCTCATGTCTCGGTTCCTGCATCCTCACCTGGTCGTCGAGGCTCTGCAGTAGGATGCTGTTGACCTCCTGCTGCTGCTTTGGCTCCAGTTTCTTTATAAAGAAGAGGATCTCCCACCACTCAGCCCGGCTCAGGGCCTGCAACTCTATCTGGAGACCCTCAGACAGGTATGGCAAGGAGTAAAGACCCCCAGGGGGCTTTGAGAAGAACGTCTGACTCACTGAAGGAGACAGAAAGACAAAATGATGACACCTCATGTCAGACAGACAGACAGACAGACAGACAGACAGACAGACAGACAGACAGACAGACAGACAGACAGACAGACAGACAGACAGACAGACAGACAGACAGACAGACAGACAGACAGACAGACAGACAGACAGACAGACAGACAGACAGACAGACAGACAGACAGACAGACAGACAGACAGACAAGATCTCACCTGTAGTAAGTTTGAGGGTTTCTGTCAGGGTGGAGGCCTTCTCTTGTGTCTCCTTCTCAGCCTGGCTGCTGCTGCTGCTGCCCAATATCTCCACCATGTGCCAGTGCACCCAATAAGTCCTGGACAGGGAGTTCCAGTACACCTGGACACAACACAGATAAAGACGGCCATTAAGGTATCGATCAGGGTCCAAAAATAGTCAAATGTTTTTTGCTCAGCAATCTTGAATTTTTTATTTTTTTTCCCAATTCTGATTTTGCACATCATTAATCTGTGTTTAGTAGGGATGTAATGATTCACTCAACTCCCAATACGACACGATTCATGATACTGGGTTCACGATACGATTCTGTGACGATTTATTTTACAAAAAAAAGACTGAAGACAAAATTAAGACTAAAAAAAGATTCCCTTCATTGTTTCATGAAGACTCATATGCACCTCTTAATCTCTTTGGCTCTCACACTCATTTGGGCGAGCGAGGCTCGTATGGTTTGGTCTCCACAGCTGCCATGGTAACGCCTGCTTATTACAATCACCTCTGCTCTACAGCTGCTGACGCTCATCGTATTACTGACAGGGTCCCAAATTCACTTTTTGACTCACCGACCAAGGTGGCGGCTGAATCATTTCATTAGATCCGGAAGTTTAGAAATTAAAAAAACTTTTTAAAATTCCCAGATCCCCCGCATTACAACATTACAGTCTAAGAACTACGATCCATCAGAGTGTTATAAATTATTATGACAGAAAACAAGTGTCCTCTTGATTTAGCTTTGACAACATTAGACACCCCAACAGAAAGGTAGATCCCATATTTTGGTACCCTTCCCAACTTGTGACGCTGGAATATGCCAATAAATGGTGGAAAGTTGGAAACTTTGTGTTCGGAATGCACAATGAACCCTTCCCACAGCTTTTCCCCAGACACAAATATTATTATTTGTATTAGATATAAAAATAATATGCGTTTCAAAAGTCTGACTCATAACTCTGTCCCTTACCTGAACAGGTGGCGATCCATCATTGCTGTAGCGAAACTCCCCTTCATCTCCACAGCTCGCTTCCTCATAGTCCTCCAGCATGCGGACCATCATGCCACTCTTGAGGTTGTCCTGGACGTACTCAACATAGGCTGAACGGCTGGCGAATTCAGAGCGCGTTTTATAGCCGTTTCCCGTCTTCTTCTTATGTTGCGAGGCAGCGGGAGCTGCGACAGCGGAGCTGCTGGTGAGGACAACAGGGGAGGCGCAGAACCGAGGCTGAAAGATAGATCTAAGGATAGGCCGAGCCTCCTCTCCCTGCTCCTCCCCAGAGATCCCGCCTCCTCCGGAGCGATGGATGGAGCTATCGAGAGGCTGTCGGTTTCGGTCCCAGCCCATGACGCGCACCAGCTCTGAGATCAGGTTTGCCATGGCCATGGTGAAGTCAAACTCTCGCTGTACACGGAGGTGCTCCGTCTGGTGGGCTGTGCTTGAGGAGGAGGCCGGAGAGGGGCTTGCATCCTGTCTGTCAGAGTTAGAATCCACTCCTGCTGTGTTGAGTTTGTCCATCAGAGACGTGACGCACAGGTAACGCTTCACCAGAGAGAAGAGCAGCTTCCCGGGAATCTAAGCATAAACAGATATCAACAAACCACCAGGGTTAGCAGCTTGTAGCTCCAAACACATACACACTCTTTATGTGGCTGACACTCAAACACACATACTACCACAAGAAGAAAAAAACATTCATCTGCATTTTGGATGCTTACATTATTTTACTTTGCACACCGAAACAGCATGTTTGGTTTAAACATTATTTTTAGTCAACAGCAAACTACTTTAACTCTTTTTTTGGGGTGGAACAACCCTTTAAGATCCGGGGTTTCGGGTCGGAATGAGGTCAGAAAGAGAGCGCCATGTGTTTACCTGAGGCAGGTGAATCCCTTCGAAGGAGATGCCGTGCTCCTCTGACGACGTGGTTTCAGCAAACAGCTCCAGCAGAGTGTAGCGGTTATCAAAGTCCATGTGCTGCTCGATGCCATCCTGTTGACTGAGCGACAGCAGCACGTAGGCCCGGCTCCCTGCAGAAGGACAGGAGGACACGACATCAGCATCAAAACGCCACACACATTCAATCTGTAATCAGGAACGCGCTATTACCTTGTCATCTCAGTGCGAACATTCACAACAAACACATGGTAACGGTCTAAATTTATCACAATAAACGTGTCATTATTTCACATCAAAACATAGAATAGCTACTACTATGCCAAAGCTAACGATGGGACAAACAAACACGGCTCCGCCCTCTTCTTCCACATGTTAACCAACCTGTGTGTTATCCTCAACAAAGAACATCGCTTCTATCAAAAGGAATGGTTCAGTCGTTTTTCACTCTTTAGGACTTTGTTTCAGAGAAATCAGTACTGGTTAACCCTGCTGCTCTGAGAGAAGTGAGGCGCCCCCTGTGGGCCTGGAGCTGTGGAAGCAACCTGTTGAGTCATGGTGGTTGTTCTCACTGCAGGAAGGAATTTTTGAATCACAATGAAGCAGCATTGTGAACTTCTTTCATGTGACAGCAGACTCTAGTCAAATAACTGAGCTCAACCAAACTGGACTGTATCCAGATGTTTGTAAAAATGGTGCATGCTGCATTTGGAGGTGGTCTGAAAGGTCATGCTGATGAGAGTTCTTCAAACGGGTCTCAGGAGGGACGCTCTGGACGCTGAAATCAGATTTCAAAGTGTCTTTTGAATCATCTGATCTACACTGGGAAGTATCAGTGTGACTGTTTAAGGGGCAAGAAGCTGAATCTCTTATGCTGCCACAAAAGAACTTCAGATACATTACAAGTAACCGTAACACACTTGATGGCATTGCTAGTTTCTTTTTATATTAGGATCATACACAAGGGCGTATCTGCCTGATATTACTACAACCTTGCACCAAGGTTGGTTATGTCTTGCGGTTTTGTGCTGACAGTCTATCTCAGAGATCCGTTAAAAAAAAAGAAAAGAAAAAAATCTACATTGTCTGGAGTCTGAACAAAGCCTTCGTAAAGCAGGTTCTGGCTGCTTTTATACTTTACACTCTCCGTCCACTGTGGGCTTGTGTTCAATCTGTGACACACCACTCAGGACGAGCTCACAGAGGAGTGTTCGGGAGAAGAGTGCAACGAATGTTGTCATTGCTGAATACCAAGAATACCGCTCTGTGCCATTCTTTTCTTTTATACACACGTGCTTTGAAACGTCGCTGTTAACAGAGATAATGGCCTCCAGAAGAAGTTCAGAGTGTGATGGGCGTGCGCACATTTTACATTGCCATTCAGCCAGGTTTTAAATAATAATAGTGCAGCAGAGCTGAGCAGAGGCTGCAGCTGCACTTGTTGCCGTGCATCCTCAAATCAGATGTCTCTTATGAGTCCTTTGGAAAGCATGCACTGAGGAACGTATTGCTTTCATGTCATTTAATGTATTATTCAGTCACATGTAGATGAGGCTGATGGTTCCATATTTTCCCTTACAAACAGCTGGAGGTAAAACACCAAGAAAGACAGGCAGTGTGAGAGCTGAAGTGGAGAAGAAGAAAACTGTAAGCTGGAAAATGTCTCAGAGATCTGGGCTTTGAGAATGCAAGTTCTGGAAAGAAACCCTAAACTTGTGTTTATGAGAAATGTCCCAGTTTGATGTTTTAGTGTCAATGTTGAGTAAAAAATAAATAAATAAACAGTCTCCGGAGTGTCTCTCCAGTTGTGTCTCATGGTTTCACGTGACGCTCGGCGACACTGCTGAGCTTTGCAGCGACAGAGTCGAAGCTTCAGAAAGTCTGAATGAATGAAACACACTGAAGGATTAACAGTCACAGTTCAGTCTGATGGAAACTCATCGGCCGGATGAACAAACCCATTTCTTGCCTTCTCGTTGCTTGGAAACCAAGTCAACAAAGCCTTCTTGCTCTGGATAATGATATCATTTCCTGGTTTAAAAAAAAAAGGGACCATCCTTGCCTTGGTCAGAATCTGACAAGACTTTCCATTGGTCCAGTTTTGCCTCAGAGCTGATGGAGGCTGCTGGACCTGGTTAGGGCTGTCGCATAAAAAGGATTTCACCTGGGTAGCTCTCAATATGTGGTATTATTGCACCACCTCTTTTTCTTTTTTTTTCAATTTCACAAAATGTGTTTTGATTTAGGGAGTCAATTCACAGCAGCAACAGATGTCACCAGAATGACCTCCTCTTTAGACTTCTCCCTACAAAAAAAAAAAAAAAAACGGCTACAGAAGCATAACATGACGAGAGAGAGAGAGAGCTTTTTAACCACCTGTCCACTGTATCAGAAAATATGACATATGACACACGTTTCCCCGCTCGTCATAAACAGACAGACAACTCAACCTAATGGACGAATGAGTTCAAACGGGTGGACCTGCTGGGTGAGGTACAACAATGTGTCATCACTGCAGCACGTTATGTGAGCTGCTGCGACCACAAGAGAGCGTCCAACAGTTCCAAACCTTCGGTGAACAAAAACATCCCTGCACTAACCCCGGTCTGTAAATAATCTGTAAAAAAAAAAAAAGTCCCGTTCATGAGCTCCAGAGAAAAATGAATTAAAGTGAGTGTGGTTGTTACCAGGATTAATGGGTGTGTTTGCATACGTATCATGATGAGGACTGTGGTTTGTTCTTTCACCGCAGCCCAGATGGACTCATAAGAAAAAACTCTCAGCTACTCGCTCAGGATTTCTCCACTTGTAAGACAAAATAGAGAGAGAGAGAGAGAGAGAGAGAGAGAGAGAGAGAGAGAGAGAGAGATAGAGAGAGAGAGAGAGAGAGAGAGAGAGAGAGAGAGAGAGAGGAGAGAGAGAGAGAGAGAGAGAGAGAGAGAGAGAGAGAGAGAGAGAGAGAGAGAGGAGAGAGAGAGAGAGAGAGAGTAGAGAGATTGTTTTAATTACATTTGAGGACGGCTTAAATCCTTCTGTTGCTGCATCAAAGAGTTGCAATGTTAAACATCTTTCTCCCGATCTTTAAGGTTGGATCAGCACATCCCTTGTTGATCAAAATCCCAACATCTTGTTTCCAGGTTGAACGCATCATGTGTCCTTCAGAACACTATTAATACTCCTTCTCCACCGCAGGTGGAAACATTTCACTCTGACTGCACAGAAGTTACTTAGGAGGATCAGTGTGTCATGTTACTGGACGCTATGGGATGAAATCCATCCCTTCATTATTGACAATGGGGAAGACACAGCATGAGGTTGTTACTACATTGTACACAGCTCAAATCTCCCTCTCTCTCTTCCTCTCAGATAAAGCCTGCAGATAGTGCAGTTTCAGATGTATCCCAAACACAGATTTACTGCACTGAGGTCTGAACACAACTTTTGCTGCATCACAGCAGCGAAGACAACACACACACACACACACACACACACACACACACACACACACACACACACACACACACACACACACACACACACACACACACACACACACACACACACACACACACACACACACACACACACACACACACACACACACACACACACACACACACACACACACACACACACACACACACACACACACACACACACACACACACACACACACACACACACACACACACACACACACACACACACACACACACACACACACACACACACACACACACACACACACAACAAAAACCACGAAAGACTCGCTAAGTTCAAGTGGTAGGATGGTCACATGACTGATGAGGTTATCGGATCAATCATGACAAGTTTGAAGACAAGGTGCATTTGGAGAGAGAGAGGGCCGTTTTACCTTCACTGTCGGTGGTGGAAAAAATAATAATAATTGCGGGTCCCTGATGGTGGTGGATAACTAGTGCTTACAATGAAGGAATAAACAAATCATGGAGAAAGTAATTTAACAAAACAAAGCAATGCGTTTCTTATTTATTAATGAGAGGTTAACGGACAACGATGAATAAGAGACGTACCTACTTTCTTTCTTGCAACAAATGTGAAAAGGTTCTGATTTACAATGGACGCACATCTGGGATGAGACAATACAGATGTTCTGCTCTCGCTGATCTGAGTAAGCACTTCTTCGCGCACATGTTAAAAAACACCACAAAGTAATGTGACATACTTTTCAAAGAGACATCAGGGTGTCAATGTTCTTGCTATAAGTCAATTACAAGTGCCAGTTGTGCAGATGTATTTCTAGTGATGATTGAGTGTCTGTTGGTTCTGCTGCAGCCCAACAGTGTGATGTTTTGGAAGAGCTCAGAGCCTGATTCCCTTTTTGCACCAGCTCCACCTGTGCAAATGATGCAAAAAGACTCACAAGCTACACAAAGGGTTTGCTGCACTGCAGAGCAACAGCATGGTGCACTGGTGCAAAAAGCATCTTCTCAACAAACAGCCACGTAGAGTTAGAGTGAAAACAATGATCGTCTGCAGCGGCGGGGACTGTGCTACAGCTTTTATAAGTGATGTGGCGAGTAAACTTCACACTGATCAGGAAGATAATTATGGAGCCAGAATAATATATGTATAGGGTCAGGGTAGTCTATGGTTTTTCCCGTCTCCTCGGCAGCAGCGAAAATCTCCTTCAGTGAAGGAGGGTCCAGTGTTTCCTATTTTAAAGGAGGTTATAAAAAGGAAGCACTGACGCACCTTTTCTTAAATTAAAGAGAATTCAAACCGCTCTTATGATGGCCGCCACTTAAACGGTTCCAGTCGGGATGTAAAGATGGATCTTGAGGCCGTTAAAAATCACGTTCGTGTCACGGTTCGAATCAGTTCCCTAAAAAAATGAATTGCATTAGAATCGTGACGCGTCAGCAGCTGTAGAGTAGAGGAGGTTGGTTGGAATAAGCAGGCGTTATCATGGCAGTGGAAGCATTTTGGCTTCCCAAGACAGAAAACTGTGTGCAAATAAGACAGAGAACTTCACAAATATCAAAACCAACATGATGCAGCATTTAATCAACAGCACAACGAGAAGCTCAGTATGGTGAGTCGAGTGAATCGTTACATCCCTATCTTCCAGGGTTAAGGAAAAAAGGAAAGTGAAAGGAGATCCACAGAGCGGTATTCTTGGTATTCAGCAATGACAACATTCGTTGCGCTCTTCTCCCAAACACTCCTCTGTGAGCTCGTCCTGAGTGGTGTGTCACAGATTGAACACAAGCCCACAGTGGAATAGTAAAAAAGTATGAAAGCAGCCAGAACCTGCTTTACGAAGGCTTTGTTCGGACTCCAGACAACGTAGAGCACACCTTAAATGTGTCCAAATGACGGACATTGCTTCCACATCACTGGTTGGACGTGTCGCACCATGTCGAAAAAATCCACATGGGCAAGATTATGTGGGTTCCAGGTTCTGAATGTCGGTTTCATTTTTGATGAATTGGCCAGCCCTACTTATAAACATATTTTCTAATCTGTAAATATGAGTTTGACATTACAATTAATAATATAACTAGTATGATGTACCAGTATAATATATACGTATGATGAGGAGGAGAGTGTTGCTGTCTCTCCATTCAGGAAGGAAGCTTTGTTTTTATGGACGAAAAAAAAAAAGCTCTCTGTCATGAGCGCTGCTTCATTTCCGTGAACTCTTTGATTCTGATCATTCCTTTGACTGAACAAAATGTTTGCTATTCTTAATGTTTAACGTGAAGGGTCAGAATTTGTTCAGGTGTGGGCTGGGATTGGACGCGCGTGTTTACGGGTGGGTGTGGGTGACACAATCTGCCAGAGCGGGTGGTGCTGGTCAGAAATCCAGCAGGAGCAGGATAAAGAACCTATTCCCACCTGTGAACACTGGTGATCACATTAACAACTGATTCATGACGTTTCTGTATTTAGACAACTCTTCCCTTTATCTCGGCTGCACAATAAAGCCAAATGTCATCCTCTCAATCTCAATACGAACGTCTTCAAAAAATGCAACTCAGACAATGCCAAAACTAACCTCAGGGACTGTGTAAATAATGTGGATCAGCAGACAGAGTCAGGATCTAGTCCAGCTATATATCTGAACATCAACAACAACAACAATTGTGCAAAATGCGATGGAAGTTTGCACTTTGTCTTTATTTCATGCTCTGGATGACCACCCTTCAGTTTCAGGGGCCATTTTTAGATCAAATCAAGACTGTAGTTTTGACGTACATCAAGGAAAATCACATTATTTCAATCACACCTTTTATGTACAGTAAGGTAAATATCAGCACTGTCTCTAGTGGAGAAATAGAGAATGTGAGAACCAAATCCACCCACCAGAATCTCTAGAGCTCACAAATTAACACGGCAAATTGAACATAAAATTGCATCAGTTTTCATGGGGGACTATTCCTTGTGAGAAGAAGACACTTTGTGGGATGCAACAATAAAGCGAAAGCCGACACTCAATTTTCAACTAATGTTTTCCAAATTCAATTCACAGCTAACAGTAAAGTAATGAAACAGACAAACAATGACTTAAACAGAAAGAAGGATTATTCCATGCCAAGTGGTCCAATATTAAAAATCTGCCCCACCTCAACATCTCGTTTTTTGAGGAAATGAAATGTATAAATAAATAAAATGTTTGCTCTGTAGGTGGTATAGTTCTTGAGATAAAGTACTCCTATTTCCCCCCCAAATTAGCGTTTTTAGGAGGCCTATACTCAGTGGCTATGTGCTTTGTAGTGTTAAAAATGACAGAACCCATCTAAATTTTCGTAAGGATTTCATAAATTGAATGTGTCTTGACCTAGCAAATTTCAACGAAATCTGAGACGGTGAGGAGCATTGAACCTGGTGAATAACCTGGTGGTGTTGTCGTAATTAAAAGTTGGTGGTTACCTGCATCATGAGAGGCAAGCGCTCGCAACATCTTCCCAGCGCTGCGTCTGGTCTGTGTCTCCTTGTTGCACAGCAGCTCCATCAGCAGGTTGAGGGCACCTGTCTCCTTAAAAACACCGACCAGAGAGCCGATGCTGGCGTAGGCGCTTAGCACATGGATGGTGTGTGTGATGCTGATGGAGAAGTCACTCTTTTTGGCCATCTGTTTCCTGGCTCGACACACCAGGTTCTTCACATCTTCCTTCATGTCTGACAACTCCACCTCATCAAAGGTGACGTCTGAAGGGAACTCGCTTCCACTCCTCTGACCTCCCCCTGATGATTCGCCGTCCAGCTGCTTCTCCTGCTGCTGCAGTGGACGTTGTGTGTCTGTTTTCCTCTTCCCCAGCAGGGTGGGGCAGTTTGCATAAACATCTTCAGTTGACATCCACATAAGAATGTTCTCTGGTTTGCTCTCTCCAGATGTGGAGCCACTGGACCCGCCAACACCAGAGCTGCCGCCACCTGTTCCTCCTGCCTCACTGGCTCCGCCCCCTGAGCTGGAGCCATCATCAATGGTGACAAGGCACCAGCGGATCAAGTACTCTGTCTGGCCATCATGGTTGCGGCGCTGACGGATGAGCTCCTCTGGATAAGCCTGCAGTTTTGGGCCGAGCTGGACCAGCAGGTTTCCATTGCGGCGCTCCCCCACCATGGTCACTGATGAAACAAACGGACAGAAGATGTACGTTTCAGTAGGGTTAATAATATAAGTTATATTTAATGTCCGTGCAGAACAGTAGGAACATCCTGACCGTTATATTGTCTTCTGAAATGTCCGTCAGGCTCTGTAATGTCCACTAATCAGTGTGTAGAATAACTTTTCAACTCATGCCACTGACTTTTTCCATTTCCTACATTTGACATAAAACTGAATGTCCTGTCTTAACTGCTACATACAACAAAATACATCTTCCAAAAATGAGGTTAAGGTGATTTCACTCTTTCTTTACTGTTCTAACATTTCTTACAACGTGCTTTAATTCTTTTTTCAAAAAGACTTTAATTTGGTATTTTTTATTGAACATTAATTAAAAAGGAGAAAAAAAGATGGAGAAAGTTTCCCGTTTGTTATAATTGCACTTATTTACCCGCATACAGATGTCCCCTTCATTAGCAGTCACACTGGCCCATGGTTAATATTAGCTTTTCGTTTTCGGTTTGCAGACACGGTTCCTCTTTCTGGACTGAAGGCTGAATATCACACGTGTTTCTGGGCGTTTGTTTGCTTCACCAGGGGTCCGTCTAATATCTGGATGCACTCTACCTTACCACTGAGCCCTGACTGCTAACAAGTTTACACAATAATGAAACAACGTTTTGTCATAAATTCCAACCTTTATAAAAAATATTGTTTTACTTTACGTCTCAATAATTAGAATAGTGTTGTTGAAAACTATTAAATTAGTATAAATATCAGTAAATAGCCCGGTCCTTGATACTGTAAGCTACCTGAACGCAACAGACTGTGAAGCTAAGTTGCTAATGTTAGCAGTCTTTACTGCTCTCTCTTTCTCTCTGTGTGTGTGTGTTTTAAGATGACATAAGTTACCTGGTCTTTAGTGGGACAACTGTGTCTGTATCCCTAAGGCCAGCTACTTAACCACCTCAGACAGGACGTGTCATCTGGTTAACTCGTTATTGATAGCTAGTTAGCAGGATGTATAGCTTCATGTGGCACAGTAAAGAAAACAACAACTTCATAATCTTCAGATTTAATGTAATGTTGTTTACAGGTCGAGAAAAATGCATGCTGGATCACCATTTACGACCTTTCTGCTACTCCTTAGTCTACTGTCAAATGTAACATGTAGACACTTTAACCATTAAACTTCTATCGATGGGATTAAAGTTTACTTTCACCTTCTGCGTCTTGAAGACAAATCCTGATGGTACAGGTAATGTTGTTGAAAAAAAAACAGCTTCCAAAGTTAATTATCTACTTGATGAAGTGCTCTGTGATTGATTATTTGTATGCCAAATTTAAGCCTGTATTCATCTTAAGCTAACACTTAACATGTCAGGTATATCACCTCACAGGTCAGATTTGTGCCATGTTACGCTGCATTGATGTGAATAAGCAGGTTTTTAAATGGAGTTCAGCAGCATACGGCAGATCTCCGGGTTAATACTGTGTACAGTAAGTAAGGATGACAGCACTGGGGAGTCGTGGTGGGCCTGCCAAGATATCCGCTCTGGTGAGGCAGGAAGGTGGCTCAGCTGCTGACTCCGTCCCTTATAAACAAAACACCGCATCAGGAGAGTCCAGATTACCTGCTGTGTCACAGACTTTCACCCTCGGTCCTGTCTTTTCCTTTAGCCGCTGTTTTCTTTTCCTTCCGAGCGTGTCGTTTCCCAGCCTGGTCACGTTTGTTTTATCGTTTTCCACCGGAGGTCTGCACTGCTGGATGCGCATTTGCGCACTGTAGCAGGGGCAGCATCACAGGGTTTATTCTTCTTCTACGTCTACTTCATTTTCTTCTTCCTCTTCATCACATCACATCGCATAACAAACTGTCCGAAAGTAAGCACAGCGCCGCCTGCTGTGTGGGAGGTATCATTCAGGACAATATGTCACCTCAATCCTGGAATAAAAATGACCTGAATATAATGTAAAAAAAAAAAAAACACCATTACTATTTTAAACACAAAACAAAGTCTGACATCTCCAATCTAGGCTAAATGGAGTTAATATGAGATGAACCACAAACACCAACCATCGACTGAATAAATGGTTTATTTTGATTGCAAACTGGATGCTGAGACTATTCTCTTTTTTGCCCTTGATTATTATTTTTCTTCACACAAATACAAACAGATTGTGGTTTGACCATGCTGCTACCTGCACACCTGCATTTAATTCACCATAAATTTAGATTTAGTAAAAGGTTTAAATGTTGAACTGAACATTGCTTACATTTATATCTGCTGGTGTTTCATGTGTTCTAACCATATAGGCTACCGCAGAACATATGTGTGTTGTGTTTAAAAAATGAAATAACTGAAAGGAGCAAAAACCTTAAAAGTCTTCAAATAAAATGGTTCTAAAGCATTTTAAAATATAATTTAATATATTAATTTCAAGGTTAGAAACAGCAGACTGCACCAACCTTCTGCACCAGAGATTGTTCAAACATCTTTCTTCCCCACCAGTATGCAGCTGCTTATCAAGCTCTCATATTATAGTTTAAACTTTGAAACCTGTACTCTTTGACACTTGGAAGCCCCCATGCAATGCTTTAGTTATGTTTTTATTATTATATTAATGTGTTTTTATCTTATGTTTATGTTGCTGTATTGCTTTTCCTGTAAGTATTTCCCTTCTTACCAGCAGAGGGCAGTGATGATTCTATTCTAAACTTGGCTCAATGTTGGAGCTGAACACTTCTATCTCAATTCATTTTTTTCAAGCCACCAAAGAAACATATCGACAGAAACAAGGGTCATTAAAAAAGCCTGGTGGACTATTGTCTCTTCATACACATAGAAAACAGCAACTTACATGCATTTGTTGATTTTTGCAGCTTTTGGCACTAATGAGGGGAGGAGATGGAGTTTTAGGTTTCTTTAACAGCAACATAGTGTCACCACACAGTAAGGCATTTTATTTAATATTTCCAATTTGTTAGTGAAAATATCTTTCAATATAGCTCAATCAAATTAAACACCAAGAAGAAAGTTTGTAAAATTCCAACTCTGTGCAGTTGTCATGAATAGACAAATGAACGATACAGACCAAAACAATTGTACAAGGCTCGAACCATTTTAATTGTAGACATGGTCACTTAATCTAATGGTCTAATGGGGATTTTTAGCTGTCAGGTGGACACTCGCTGCAGGGTTTTTTTTTTTTTTGCACAAATGTATGCATTGAATAGGCTACATTATTTTTACACCGTAAGTGAATATGAGTTCAGAGGGGCTTTAGGACTATGGAGGTGCTGTTATTCTTCTATCCAACATGAAAACATGCGCTACAGCAAAAAAACACGCAATTCTCTTCTATATTCCGCTCACGTCTCTTCCTTCTTGTATCCCTCAGTCAGTTAGGTAACTCTCTCTCTCCTCCTACTCTCTATCGCTCTCTCTCCTCCTCCCCCCGCTTAATTTCTTCTCTGCAGGACTCTCCAACCAGACGGACACCTGCCATACTGCACTCCGCTCTGCTCCCTCTCTCACGAAGCACACCGGCACTCTTTCGGCTTAGTGCACAGGGGAGGGAGGTTGGCGGACAGAGGAGGGGTCGTTGTAAAACCTGGATGGATTGATTGCAAGGTCGGATGAATTGATGGATAGATGGAAGCACGGTCTCGTGTCTCACCTTGGGAGGTGAGTAGGCTATGTAAGCCTTTATGCCTGTCTGTGTTTCCTTAATTACACGCCAAGTTTGGCATCATCGCGGTGACGTCACAGCTGGTGACACTGTCGGTATTCAGGTTCACAGCTTGGTTAGATTTCACCACATATTTATATGTATGTAACTGTGTATGTGCGTAAATGCGCGTGCGCGCTTGTTTTTTTTAATGCATGAATAGTATCGTGTGTGTGTGTGTGTTGGAGGGGAATTTCCTGGGGTCTTGGCCTTTATTATTGATGTGCATGGATTTTTCTAATTGAATCGAAGGTCGATAAAGACCTTTAACACACAAACTGAGGAACAGTTGTTGCATTATCTACATATATGATTACATGAAACAATTACATTGAATTAAACAGCAAACTAATGTCTTGATCAATTAAAGCTGCACACGACCTTAATTATAACTGATTATAGGCTATCAGAAGAACATCTTTCAAAACACCACACAGTGTCATTCATAGCCTAAGTAATGTAGTCCTAAATATATGATAAATGGTGAAAAGGTTTGAACGTGCTCAAGGTTACACCGTGTTACTGCTTCTTTAAATAGTACTACGAGATCGTAAACATGAAGTCACTGCAGCATTTATGGAAGAAGTACTCAGGTCCTATCTTTGGTAACAGTATAACACCACTCTGTGACAGTACTCCTGTGCAAGGAGTAGCTGTGTGGTTGCTGCGTAGTTGTCAGGTATATGCACTTGTTTTTTTAACACCAGTGCCTCAGCTCCAGCTTCAAAGATCATCAGTTATAGACAGATATATTGATCAGGAGGCTGATGATAATGTCACGTGTACTGAGTTTATAATATATGAGCATGAAATGCATTTCTTTGTATAAAGTACCAAAGTACCAAAAACACATTTATTCCCACAATAATGAAAACATGTTCTGTACCAGATTTTTTCTCTCTGAGTTGCCACCCGATGTGTTTGAGCAGGTGATTGAATCAAATGCAGAATAATAGAACCTTTAATGTTATCAAAAATAGACAAACTGTTTAACACACAGACCTTTGCTTACAAACTAACAATAGTAAATGAACCCTTATTGAAAAAAACCCATCATACATCAAAGTACTACTTTTAATTCTCCAAAAGTGGTCACTAGTGTGTCACACGTTTTTCAACAATGATGAGCAATAAATCATTTTTCAACATTACAACAGAACATTTGTTGTTGTTGTCAGATTAATCAAAATAATTATATTTTTTAAAGGAGAGACAATTTTGCTAAGCTTGAGACACATTTAAGGGTTTAAAGTTTTACTCGTTTACTGTGAATAGAGCTGAACAAATGTCTTCAGCAGTGGAGGAGCATCCTTATGGATTACTGTGTGCACTAAACCATCATCTGAATACTGTATTGATTTGTCAAAGCTAAAGATTGTATATTAAACAAGTTCATCATTATGATAGTATTTCAGTATAGTGTTTCATAAACAAACTTGGAACAAGCAGGTTTGTTCAGTTTTCCTCATTCATGGTTCCAGCTCCTCAGGTCAGTGTGTAAGAGTGCTGACTTCCAACTGCTATCAGATGTACATGTGGAACAATGGCATATTGATACATGCTGTCTGTAACTGTCAGCCACATGCTGACGCTTTACATCTACGTGAATAAGAGA
Source organism: Symphodus melops (assembly GCF_947650265.1). Classification (NCBI taxonomy): domain Eukaryota; kingdom Metazoa; phylum Chordata; class Actinopteri; order Labriformes; family Labridae; genus Symphodus; species Symphodus melops. The sequence goes on from NC_136705.1 coordinate 7,293,048, forward strand.
GGACCTGTCTGGCTAAGCAGGGGAACCCCATCGACTATCAATATGGACAACATTTCTCCATCTCATTCTGTTGTATTGCAAAGTAAGGCCAAAATACATGCACAGAAGGGATATTGTGACTATTTTTAACTTTTACTCTTACTGTCCTCCTTTCCTCTGCTAATGTTGGCTGCACTTCTCTCATCTTTTGCCGTATATATGCAGCCAATGGGGGTATGTCCTGTGTTTTACATCTGGGTTCACATGTGAGGAATGGTTTTGTTTATTTTTTTCAGGAGGGTTCAGCATGCGTTGCCTGACCCCTGACCTCTGACCTCTCTGAGAAAGCCTCTGTGGAGGAGGAGCAGCACCCAGCAGAGCTCCAAAGAGGGATGGAGGGTGGAGAAGAGGCTAACCAAAGAGCTGGATCCTCTTCCAAACATGTGAGGGCATCCCCAAGAGGCGTAGGAAGAGGAGATGGGGAAGAAGAAGCTGGAGGAGGGGAGGGTGGAGACCCCTGCACACAAAATGGCCTCATTGACACCCATAGGATTGCTGGGGAACCTCGAGAGGCGCTGCTATTGGTGTACTCAGCTCCTCAATATCAGCATCATGTGATGAATACACCTCCTCAGCAGGAGAGGAACAGTAATAAGGGAGGAGGTCCTTCTCAGCTCCTGAACCCCAGTGCTCTCCTCCCTCAACAGGTGTTTTCCGACCCTCACTACAGACCGGCACCGAGCCTCCTCCTGTGCCCAGAGAGCGTTCTGCGGGCGTGGGGAGAAGCGGGGGTAGGCGACTGCTGTGAGACTACCTTCATTGAAGGTCTGAGCCCTGATGCCTCCTTCTCAGCTGCTGCCTCCTCCACAAAGGAGGCGCTGCTCTTTGCTGACGGGAGGTTTATGGACTATTCTGGAGAGGACGCAAAGATTCATACGCTCTCGTATGACATTGACGATGATGACGAGTTTCAGGAGCTCGAGGTCAGCAGATTCAATTAATCAATGTTTTATCCTGTGAACATAAAAAGCAATCAAACAAGTGATTTTTTTCAGTATAATGTATATGCTGGCTAAAAGAGCGCCCTCTGCAGGTGCGAAGATGCATGTGATAAGCTGCTGGTCCTTTAGAGATTTCTACATCTTTTGTGCTCAACCCAGAGGCTTCAGTTTTTGCTCATTTTACCTGCTTAATTCACACATCATTGTTATAAGTTGACTGGCATCTGGGTTCAGGAATTAGAAGTTAACTGTCTGCAAGCTTGGCGTGCGAGCTATCTCGATATCATACTTTACTTTGATTTGAAAAATAGACTTCTTAAACCAATGGCTTAAGCTATTTTAGGGAACTTTTTAACATGTTGGGAAGGTCCTAGCTTTTATCCTAGCTTAGCGTGAAAGACGGAAACCATTGCTAAGCTCAATCAACCTTAAAACACCCTGAGCTATTTGTCTTTATGATGTTCACTAGTTTTCATTACATTTAGTTTTGTAGAGGTCTTAAGTGTATTGTCTGTGATCGTCCTGACAGTGTTTTGTCTGTTAGGGATTTGACTCTGTTTAATGGAAAGCATATTTAATAATCAATCTAATTTAGCTCCCTGACATCCCTCCATCCACCCGGTTGTGAGTTATTGAGTTTCCAGCAGAATGAGATTAGCGAGCTGCAGCTCTCTGAACGACACATTTGGCCGCCTAACAGCCAATCGCTTTAGAGAAGATTAGCTTGAAATGCTGTGAATTTGTCTCTGTAAAGTCCAGCTTTAATCTACTCTGTCCCTCTAATACCAGGGAGAGAGGGAGATCACTGCAAGAGTGTGCAGACCTGGTTGCACTTCCATACTAGTTATAGTTTATCACTGCACAGGTAAAATCGTTTTTTTATCAAAAAGCCATTTATAGTCAGTTTTGAAGAGAGCGCCTTCAGAGTAAAATTGGTTGTGTTGAAGCTGTGGTTGAGAAACATTCAACAGAGGCACATCTGTCTGCACATTATGTCTGCCTTCATGGCTGAGTTGTACGTGTTATTTAAAGGTGCAGGCAGACCGTGCCATGACAACACGTTCCCATAATGGTAGACTGTTCAAGTAAGCTTCATACAATCTTGTGTCTCATCCGTTTCATACCAGGTTGGAATTATTTATTATTGAGAAATAAAACCAGGGTTAGCTGAGGCCCCATCCATTCAAACTAACATCTATCTGGAGAGGAAGTCCTAGTTCTTTCGTTGAACAGACAATGAGTTTGTCAACTAAACTGACTGTATGTTTTATCAGAGTGATTACTCCAGTGAATCAGAGAGTGAGGATGCCTTCCTGTTGATGCCTCCTAGAGATCACCTGGGCCTCAGTGTCTTCTCCATGCTTTGCTGCTTCTGGCCGCTCGGCATTGCTGCCTTCTACCTGTCTCATGAGGTAAGGACACGCCGACTCACCTGAGCTGCAACACCTTGCTGGTCGAGCAGAGCTCCAAAGAGTTCATTAGAAATAGTTTGACTGACTTGTACTGAGTTTATCCTGACTCTTTGGTATTGGTATTACAACTGGTATTCATCTATTACAACCAAGGCTAAGAGGTGTAATAGGCTTTTTAGGTGGGGTAGGATCAGTTATATCTGAATCCATACAGAGTTGGCTTAACACTGCCTACCTTCTATGGTCAAAACAAAAAACAAACCATTCCACATCAGAATTGAAGACAGAAGGAGAACAAACTAGCTTACTCCTTAACGTCTGATGATATAGCAAGGTCATTCTATGATTTCATATAGTAGATATTTTACATATTGGGCCTCGGCACTCTAAGTTATCTACCTCAACTTAAAATACACATGTTAAGACACCTGTAACCAATTAGATCACACAGATATCCGAGATTAAACGCCATTAAAAGGAGTCAAATTGATGTGTTTGAGAAAGACGAGGATGAGGCATGTGTTGTTTGTGTTAGAAGTTTTGAGAAAAAGTATAACTTTTAGAGGTAAATTGCATTCTGTTTGCAGTGCTTGCTTTTGCAAGAGATGCAGTAAATCATCATGTCTGTGTCAATATTTTGGTTATTTTGGATGTTACACTCTACGTTACTAAAACATCTTACTGTAGTAAAATAAACCTTAGGCCCCTGAGGTGCAACCAAAGAACCACACAACTTAAGTTCCAAAGTAACAAGATTCAACATAGGGTTTAATGTGGACCTTGAACACAAATGAAAGAAAAATACAAACTGGTGCCACAGGCCACTGATCTGCAGTCAGCCCGATGAGGAAACTCCATCTATTTGCCTGTCTCCATGTTTGTGTATCCCCATATGTACAGCACTATCGTCTGCCGTGGCTGTTCTAAATGTGCTATATAAATAAACTTGACTTGACCTGCTCTCATCTAATATTTCAAAACATCTTGCTGAGGTAGTCTGTATTTCAGTGTAAATCGTTAGGCTGGATGTTAAGTTGACTCTCGTCTATGATTTTATGAAAACTGTAAAAATATAAAGTATATCAATCACCTGTTTAATTACTGTATATTAGAATAAAACAGAGAGGTTTGATGGCCTATTTAACTATTTATGTGTTTCAGGCAGGAGCAGTCATTTCAGTTATTGGAAGTTTAGAAAAGATTACAGGATGAACTTTGTTGCTTGTTTCAGAACTTTGTATAGTCTTTATACCAGGGGTAGCCAACCCTGGTCCTCGAGAGCCACAATCCTGCATGTTTTAGATGTCTCCCTCTTCCAACACACCTGATTCAAATGATCAGGATTGTTATCAGGCTTCTGCAGAGCTTGATGATGAGATAATCATTTGAATCAGGTGTGTTGGAAGAGGGAGACATCTAAAACATGCAGGATTGTGGCTCTCGAGGACCAGGGTTGGCCACCCCTGCTTTATACTATGGCAAATTTGACTGCTTAAAAAATAGTGTTGTTGTTTGGAGCTTATTTTGATGTTAAAATTTAAATGCAGCAACAAGCATCACTGATCAGGCCGAAAGAATTTGAATAATGTTGTCTTATTGTTGTGTGGCTGATCTACTGCATGTGTTGCCGTTTCCATGGCACCTCGCACCGACAGTTCAGGAAGATACAGCTGGTTGCCAGTAGCAACACATCCCACACTGGAATCCATCACTGCACATTATGCGCGTGTGTTTGTATGTTTGCGTGCGCGTGTGTGTGTGTGTGTGTGTGTGTGTGTGTGTGTGTGTGTGTGTGTGTGTGTGTGTGTGTGTGTGTGTGTGTGTGTGTGTGTGTGTGTGTGTGTGTGTGTGGGGGGGGGGGGGGGGGGGGGGGGGGGGTAATAAAACAATAGAAGAGTTGAGTCATACAGAGCAGTTGTGCACAGGCAATTAATCCCCCCCATTTCTGTCAAGGCACATTACTGGACAGATGCTTGTGTGTCAGAATTTGTTATTAGTGACATCTCAGGGAAACTACTAGTTTAACACTGACATGTTCTTCATGATTACCTTCACTCAGAGATATACAACAGCTACACGGCCCATAACTGTCATCTCGTCATCATAACATCAATTACAGTTGACACATTGACTAAAAGGAAGTTTTACTTTAAGTTTAATTTCTTCACTTGCAGGGTAAGGTTCTGTATGAATAAATGAAAAATGTTTTGTAGTGGGACATAACTAACTTACGTATCAAGACACATTTTAGGACACTGAGAAGATACTACTGAATGTTTTATGCTCAAATACCTCAGGATGATTCACTATTACTCTGATCTCTGCACTCAGTTCATTTTTACATTTTCAATTAAAAAATAAAGAAATGTATAAATACACGTTTGGTTCCCTGCTCAAAGGCACTGGGGCAGGACTTGGCAAGTGACCTTAAACCTCTCCAGCAACCAGTTTTATCATGGCAGTTTTAGGTTTATTAAACCTATGTTTCTAATGCTACAAAGCTTCATGTAAATGGGTGAAGTATTCCCTTAACAAAAAAGTCTGTTAAAGAACATTTACTTTCAAGACTGTTTACATTTATAAAACTTTAATGTAAGGGAAGTTCACTGTGACTGTACACATAAGAAACTTCACTGTTATGACAATACTGTCAAGTATTGACTTGTCATGATACTATACTCATAGATTATTACACTAAAAATAATTCAGTGGCTGGGTAATTGACTTTCACAATACTTTAACGTTAGGCAAGTTAACAGACATTTTAGTTGAGGTCTGTTATGAGCTGTTGCTCAGGGTGTAAATGGGAAGGCTAAGCGAAACGTAATGCGTCTGTTATTTATGCATTTCTGACAGCTACGTGCTTGCAGGATTTTTTACTGTCAGGGTGCATTTCTGCATTTGTTTGTCTGTCAGGCCAGTTTACTCTCTGAACTCATGTGTTCTGACAGCAAACTGTTCTGGTGGCAGACTGAAACAATCTGTTTGTTGTTAAGCTGGTGTGGATAATCTGAATGGATGCTTTAGAGTGTAGCCCCAACACACACACTCACAGCTCTTTACATAACTCCTGGCTCCACACCGACCTACAGGGACGTTTTTCATAATGCAGCAGATACTGTGGGAGCGCCTCATTGTCTTCCTCCCTACCAATCAGAAGTGGCCCCGCACTGCTGCTCTTGTTGACTGACGTCAGTGATTGGACATCTGATTGTTCTGAAAGTGTAATTAAATCTTACTGGAAGTGAAGCAATATTTACAGGGAGCTGCTTCCTGCCAGCTAAATCATGTTCAAAAATCAATTCAGCTTGTAAACAGACTCACACTCATCTAAAAATTATCTGTGAGTCCAAGGGATGATCCTGATGATCAATGTCAAAAACATTATTTGATGTAGCCAATAAAAATGCTATTTTCAAAGTGTTTTTCAGGAACAAAATTGATTGTTCTGTTAAATGCTGCTGAAACATGGATCCCATTAATGATGTCACAAAGGTTTGCTGAGTGTCGTTAAAATAAGCAGTGCTAGCACCACCAGCCTTCATGCTACGCTTCACTCTTGTTGAGTGGTTCTATACAAGTTTTGCTGCACTTTTACCAGATGCCTTCCATTCACTGTCCTCGTTTACATCAGGGTAGTAATGCAGAGAGAGCAGGCTCATTCACCGGAGCTACTAGCTCCTAATAATGGAGGGTGGCTGCATCACAGCTCTGAAACTTCTGCTATGGCTTAGTGTTGGAGACTGCCATTTCTCACCTTGAAGATTCTGAGCTCCTGCACGTCAGAGTGTCCATGGGCAAAAACTCCAAATCCTGCTGCTACTGGCTACATTTGTAGTTGTGGATTTTACACACTGTTTTATAAATGAGACACCCAGGTCAGTAAACAAGAGAGGTACAAACAAATCCAAAAACAGCAGTCAAAAGACAACAAAAGAAGAAAATAAACATGAGGGAAACGACTGGAACTAGTGAGGAAACCCAGGTATGATATACACAGACAATCAGGGAATAATGAGACACAGGTGTGCACAAAGACAGGGAGGTACAAAGCAGGAAATCACGAGGAGCAGGATCTGAAAGACAGACACAAGGATAAGATCAAAATGAAACAGGAAAGGACAAAAATAAATGAAACAACTTTAGTTAATTTTACTGGCCGTGTCACATTTACAATTTACAACTTCAAGCTGGCATAGTGGACAAACAAATTCTTCTTCATTAGAAATTCCGGTTAGTGGAGATGACAATGTTGAATTGTTTATTGGATTTTTTGTCCATCCCTTGTCAGCACTTTAACTTTTACAGAGCAAAACCAAGTTATAAAAGAAAGCTCAGTAAAACCCCTCCTTAACAGTTTCTTCTCATGGCTCAATGAGTTTTAAAGCCACTTGTCAGTCACAAAGTCAAAGTTCAGGCTGAAAGAATTTTACTAACATTTAATTCTTGTTGTTTGGTAGTAGATGAGCTACTGACTATGTTGCAGTTTCCATGGCACCTCACACCTACAGTTCAGAAATATACAGGGCGGGTTGCCAGTGGCGACACTTCCCACACTGAATCCATCATTGCACATAAAGAAAAAGCCCACTGAGAGGCTGCTAACCTACCGTACGTTCTTAATTGACACATCATCTTCCATGTGGCGGGGCAACATGTCAGTCCATTAGTAATATATTTTCACATCATCCATTAACAATAAAGCCTCTGGTCATCCATGCATACATTTATCCAGTATAGTCTATTTTAAATGAAACAGGCTCAATGTTACAGGCCATAGGCTACACTTAACAATAGCGGTTTAAAAACTGTGCCAGCCTCCAATATTAGGCTGCTCACCTGTCATTACTTACCTCTCCCTTTACTTGTATTTGTGAATTTGACAAGAAATTACAGCTGAGAACATGCACACATTGAATACAAAAACATGTTTCACAAAAATGGCTCTTTCAGTGTTGAGTCTTAATGTGAATAATGTTGGAATCTGGTAATTCAACCCCCCAAACTTTTACAAGTTTTTCATCGCTTCATCAGTTACACCAGGTTCAGGCTCGCCCTTCGTCTAAAACTAAACAGCATGTTTAGCCTCTTGATCACATTAGCCTGATTGAAATCTGATCCCAGAGCAGGAGGACTGATGTTTTTTTCCATCCATTATAATCTATATTCTAATGTTGTTTATCTGTCTGTGAACTTTGTAAAGCCGCCAGTATCAAACAGACATTAGAGTTTTCCAGGCTTGCGTTAAAAGAACAGGCACATCTCCGATGCTGTGCAGCAGTGGCATTATCTGAGTTGAGGAAGAGATTGGAAGCATTTCAGTATTAATGAGCGCCAAAACCAGGGAAACTGCCTTAGGATTCTGGAAGATGAAAAATGACAAATGCAAAGCAGTAATGCTTTAGTGGACAGCCACTGAAGAAAAAGAAGCTCAAAGGTGTAACGGCATGTATCCTTTATGTTCACACTGACTTGCATAATAGGCCATTTTCTTCCAGTATGTTGTCAGACTAAAGTAATCCTGTATATTTCTTCTGTATTTAAGAAGGGGTGCAATCTCATTTGTAATCAACTGACTATGAATGAAGTCAAAAGCTTGTTTGGTGTTAAAATTATTAGCTGAGTGCTGGTCATGCAGGTCCATGAAACCGTGGAACAGTACAGGAAAATGTCACAGCATGAACTTTGGAAACATGGGACATTACTGGTGAATGCTTCAGGCTGCTAGTGTAAGAAAGCAACCTGGGAATACTTCAGAAAAACAATTTTATAGTTAAACTAGTTAAACACATAAATATCCCTGTCTGTATGTCCCAGTCTGGTCATAGAAGATGTGTGGTCACTATCCAGTCTGGTTCTGCCTGTTAATGTTCTTCTTGCAGTTGCAAAGTGATTGCTCATTATTAGATACGTTAATACGAAACAAGACTCAAGACTTTGGTATCGATCTGCTTTTTAAGTAGATTGTCCTGAGATCACTTGTTATGATTTGGTGCTTTGTACTATATATAACAATTGATTGTTTGGTTGAGTGATTCAAACAGGAGCTCATTTATTGGTGTAACAGCAGAGTTTTTGGATTGACCATTTTAAGATAAAGTGGCATGCCTTGATTCCTTGAGTTGCCTTTGGAGCTTTACAGTACAATGAGTACCTCACAGGACTGCTAACTGTTTCTACTTTCATTTTCCCAGGCTACTCATTTTCTCATCTTTGTTCCCCATGTCTTCTCCTTCCCTTTCCTGTTTTCTAAATTTTTCTCCCTCATAGACCAACAAGGCCGTGTCTAAAGGAGATTTCCATCACGCCAGCTCCAGTTCGAGGCGGGCACTCTTCCTGGCTGTGCTGTCAATCACCATCGGGACAGGTATCTATGTGGGCGTGGCTGTGGCCCTGATTGCCTACCTCTCCAAGAACCACCACTGGTAAACTTTTCAGAAGGAAAAATGCCCAACAGACACTGGGAAAGATTAGATTTTTAATCTTCACCCGGATGCTCAAGTGCTCATATTCGACAGGTTGACCCACAGCAGTAAGCTGGAGGAAGTCTTCCTGTCGGCCAGAGGAGGTTCAACAGATGCACGCTGAGTCGTTTGTGTGATGACACAGTGACGTACTTATCTGGATCAAACTTACAGTAAGGGGCATGTCAGGAGACTATTGAGTTTTTGTACAGCCTGAAACCTTTAAACCAATCAGATTGCAGCATCTATGTGGGGATTTTTTTTTTTTTTTGAGAAGATGAGACACAGAAAGCAAAGATGCTTTACAAGCTTGTTGTTTTGTCTTCAAGGGATTCCAGTTTGTTTAAAGAACTTTTAAAATGACACTTTTTGTCTTTAAGTCAAATAAAAAATAAGATATTTCAGTTTTATTCAGTTCGTTATGATTCTAACTAAAATATGAACTTAAGAAATTACCATTAATCACTGATACAATTGATAATTATTGTCTTAAAAGCTTTACAGATTGGCCAATAGTATTAATACTTGTATTCAAAGATAATTATTTAGCAAAATGTAACAGTTGCTGAACTAATGCACTCACAAACATCTTTAAATATGCAGTGACCCAGTGATTAAACTGTAATCTGCTAATGTTTTTCACCCAAACATCAGATCCACTTACATAAATGAATCAAGAAAGTTAATGATGCTTTTTCAGAGCTGTAAGAATTAATTTACAGTGATTACAAATTCAGAGTGAAAATGACATAATGACATCACACTGCAAGTGACATGTTACACAAAAAGCAGTAATGTGCACATTGATGCTTGATCATTTGATTGATAGCTCTTTACTGGATTGCTGATATTGGATCATGATATCACTGAGACTGATCACTGACAGTGAATCTACTGGATCACTTTTAATGAATCACTGATGCAAAATTGTGGGGACTGGATTTCCAATTCTGGAAGAATGGATTACTGATGCTGACGAGGCAGTGTCTCCCGACCACTTAAACTGGATCTCTAGGACTGGATCACTGATTCTGGATCCCTGAACCAATGAGACTGGACAGCTGAATCTGAATCATCGGTTCTCTGACACTGGATCCCCAATGCTGGTCACATTTTTTGGGGCTAACTTATCCACGTTCATTTTTACAGGAAACAAAGACTTACTTGCCTGTTTTTTGACAGCCTTTCAAGGCATTTCTGTCTCTTGTTAAAGAGAAATTATTCTATTGAAAAATATTTCTTGAATGTGTTTATTCATTTTCTCTCTTTGAATGTTTTCTTAAAAAGAAAAAAAAATGGCATAACAGTAGGACCCAGAAAATACCTACTAGTCATTATTTGTCAAATGAAAAAAAAACACGATTTCTGCTTCTGTTTCTGTGTGAATCAACTGGGAGCTTCAGGTGTGCTTACTGTCTCCAGTTATCAGACCCTGATTAAACTCAACTTTAACAAGCCCCATAACCTCTCCGTCTCCATTTGGGACAATCGGTGATTATAAAAAAAGATTAAGATTAACATCACTCCGCATGAGATTGGTATGTTTGATCGGGGTCTCATATTGCCTACTGTTGTCAGGGCTCCAACAAGAAGTCAGTTCACAGGCTCTTGTTTTTCTCACTTACCACAGTCATGTTTCCAAAAATAAGCTTGATGCTAAACTAACAGTCTGCTGTTAGCCAACAGATGGTAGACAAGGATGATTTAAGTAGAAGCTTTGTGGCTGTCTGAGCAGGCTCTCTGCCTCCAGAACAACCTTTTTTCCCTTTTCTTAAATACATTTAGATGAGTCCTCAGATATGACAACAAGAACAGGGAACATGTACTGTAATCATTCACTAAGACTGAGTAATAAAATGATATATCTTAGAGGACAAAACCAATGAAATGCAAGATTTAGGTAATCAATCTGAAATAAATCTTCATCTTTTTCTCACTCTTGGCGCATTTACATATAAATATTGGGCTAAAGGGCTGCAACCATGCATCATCACTCATGTTCTACAGATTCTCTTTGTAGACACACCTGCTTGGCTGCGACATCACACACACCTGCACATGTACTGAATGTGTTATCTTAACGACCTCTGATGAAGGGAAATGTGATCCATGATGTTTATGTCTGGAGCTACATCAATCTGAAAGGACCACCCTTGACAGGTCGTATGGTGGAAAACAAAATACGAATAAACATTTATATATTTCCATTGAAATCTCTGTGCATTGATTTCTTTTGGGTGAGGTTCAATCGAAAAATTGACCGGAAGTTCTTTGAATAAATGAATGGATTCATGAAACCTTTATTGGAATTTGCCATGCACAGAGAGCATAAACACTAAACAAACAAACATTTGGAGGACAGCACATAAAAACACATAGAACATGCACTAAAGCATCACATGATTAAATAAGGAATTTCAGTTTTACTGTAGTTTGTCAGCTGTCAGAGCAGCAGTACTGACACACAGGTCCTGGATGTGATTACGGTGTTTTAAAACAGTCACAGGAGTCAATAGACACTCCCATGTAAACAAACCAGTCTCCAACATACACCACATTCTGTAGGACTCCCACTTTTCAAGGATATCATTCATATCATACCTCCAATGTCCATCTAAAATGAATCTTGATAACTCCACCTGAAGAAAAAAGAAGCTGCAGCTTGCCTTATCATCATTTTGTTTTAAAGTTTTCTTCAGTGACAAAGTGATTTTCATGATAGTATTGATAGTTTACATAAGGGTACACTATCAATACTGACTCCCAGTCGAATTAAAACAAAGAGTAAGTGATTATGAAACTAACGGGGGGTTTGGGTTGATTTTGTCTGAGAAGGGGGTCACAGTGGCAGACATTAAAAAACTTTGTTTTGTGGTATATTTTAAAGTTTGCTTTTAGAAAATGCATCTGGCAGAATAAAATCCCTAACCCAGTGATTTGTAAAAGTGTGTTACATAACTGTCCAGCCCACATGAAGCCCATTGGGAGAGGTTTGGTGATAACCCATTACATGACAGGGTGGCTGTGGATCAGATGGCAGAGTCGTCGTCTTTCAACCGGACGGTCAAGGCAAACCCCTGAACCCCAGGTCCTGCAGTCACATGTCTGATATGTCTTTAGGCAAGAAACTTAGCCCAAAGTTGCTTCTGCTGCTTTGTGTGTTGCAAATGAATGTGTATGAATGAGATTAGAACTGACCGTTTCTTTACATGACCTCTGCCATCTGTGTGAATAGGTACTGTAGGTGTGACCTGTGATGTTAAAGCACTCTGAGTAGTCAGAGGAATAGGAAAATGCTATATATTTTAAGTCCATTTAGCATTACCATTAAAGGAACAGATTTTGTTAATGGGAGCGTTCTGGTTTGTTTGTAGGATAAGAGGAGTTGTGTAAGGTGTAAAGTATCAGAGAGCTTTAGCTGTAGGCAGGGAGACAGTTTGCGGGGAGAGCAAAGAAAGTCAGAATGTAAAATTTCATTAATTTAAACTAAGCTTAATAAGGCCATTGTTTGTTTGGTTAAAAGATGTTCTGGCCCAATTCCATCAAAAATTAAGATGTGAAGTATTTAAGAAGACAGGAGGAGAAAAGAAACTGAGGCAGAGGGATTATATAGAGTTTGTAAGTACCCGATTTATATCTGTGGACAACACAAGTTCTGAACTCAAGACATTCTGATATCTAATGCTTTTAGTCACAGTGCATGGTTGCGTGTTTGGTACAGATTTTTTTTCTCCTGTGGATTGTCCGTTTTATCAAACTATGACACATTGCGCTGTTTCTTTTTCCAGACATTTACTGGTTTCATTTTTTAGGCTTCGTATACTCTACAAATATTCACATGTTGGATCACCTGACATTCATTAACAGAAAGTGACTTGGTAAGTAATAATGAACAATGCATCCAAAATTAAAACTGCAGCTGCCATAGTTGACGTCAATGTCTCCCTTTTAATGACCTTTAATGAGCTCTTAGGGGAAACGTGAACCTCCAGATGTACTGAGAGGATGAGCACAGAGCTGAAGAGAGGAGGAGGAGACGTATCGGCAGGTGTATGAAAACTTGTATAAAATTACCTGATAACAGTACATGCTGAAGAATATTCTCTTCTTTACTCTCAGTTACATCGTTTCTCTAACGTTTACCTCTATGTTCTCCATTTAAGCTTCACTCTGAACCTCCAGCAAGGATTTCTGGGTGTTGTTGTCAACAACCCCTGAAGAGCTGCTCAGTCACAGGCTGTACTTATGAGGATCTGATAATAAAAACACATGAGAATATTCAAACCGTTTCCATAGCATAAGCATGATATTTCTTCAGCTGATCTCCATCAGCCTGGGGACTGCTGACCTTCACAGACTCCCATCACCATGGAAACAAGACACAATGACAAAAGACTCGAGTATCATAGTAATAACACTTTTCCCTCAATAAATTACTAAACATGCTTTATTCTGAAATCCAAGTACATTAACATACATAGATTAAATAACTGTGCATAATTTGCATTTCTTGTTCAGCTTTTCTGAAATATCATTTGCGCATTAATAAACATTTTGTTTAAATAATGAGCAGTTTATACAACTATGTTTAATAAACTCCTAATTATTGTGTTTATATACTGTGTGTACATTTTGACAAGCCAATAAACACTAAAATTTCAATCATTAACATGCTAATTCTTCCTTCAATCATACAGGTAATTTCACAGGCCCTTTGTTAATAACAATGTAAATATTTTACAATTAAACTTGTGTAACAAACCTGATTACAGATTGTACTAAAATGTGCAGATTCCTTGAATTAGTGACATTTTAATCGTTTATTTATTTAAAGCAGTTTATATGCAGTTTGTTATTGCAAGAATATGTATTTCAGCACGTTATTATTATTGGGCAAAAAACATTTTAAAACTGAGTCCTAGAAAACTTCTTACATATTCATGAAAATATTCAACAAAGAGCTGATAGTTTATGTGTTCATGCATGTTATTAAGTTTAAACTGTGTGCATGTTTTATAATTCATCAGCCATTAAATCATGGATTGAAGTGTAAATCTATGAAGTAAAGTTAATCTATGAAGTGTTATAGTTACTTGCAGTTTATGAAATAAAGTACTTTCCATACATTTTTGGAGAATATTTTTAGTCGTTTTTATTAGCTAGCTGTTGCTCTTGTTGTTAAACTCTAAAGCAGTATTCCTATCCTCATTAGGCTAACTGATCACACAAGTCGGAACCGGATAAGGCTTAGGCTGAGGAGGCATTCTTTCAGCATTAGCTCGTGCTTCAGCCTCAAATTTCAGCTTCATCATTTCTTTTCGCAGCTCCAGCATCTCCCCAGAATACTTGGCCTTCAGCTCCTCCAGCTCTTTGTTCATTTGAGCCTCGGACTCTTTCAGGCAGCGTTCCTTCTCCTTCTGTATTTCTTCCTCCGCTCTCTGGTACATCTCTGTGGTGTAGTGTGTCCCTCCGTTGTCCACTATCATCTCATTTATCTTATCCAGGAGCTGACTGACTTGTTCTGGGTTGTCTGTCTCGTTGTTGAAGACATGATAACTGATGGGTTTAATAATATAACTGTCCCTAAAGCTGAATCTATCAACAGACTGGAGAATACTAATACAGCATAATCACGGCCGTGGTTCTAATCTAACAGACACACTGAGACTCTGTGCAGGCTGAAAGATAGACACTTTAATGTTCATTGTGGAGCCATTATATACTGTTCAACAGATGTCACAAATTCCTTCCCACTTTAGATACTTCTGTACATGGTCAGGAGAATCACATCACCTTTACCCTTACAATGTCAAACCTCTATTTGAAGAACAATTCCTCATTCCATTGTCAACTGAGGCCATACATTTATACTTTTAGAATACCTCTAATGACATTCTTCTCTTCAAATATGGTCATAGCTTCTCCAAATAGATCGTAGTCTGCTCACAGCAAAGTCACCTCTACAAAGTGTAACCAAACTGAACGTATTCACAGAAATTCGTACTATCAATAACGGTTGTTACATTTCTTCAAGATGTCTTGCAGATCTTTGCTTTCTGAAATAAAGACTTCTTTTTTTCTTCAGCTTGTCTCCGTAAGTAAACAATACCATTGTGTACTCATCTGCATCTTTGCCAAAGGCGGTTTTAATCATATTCACGGTTTCCTTCTCCTCCTCTGTGAACCTGCCCAGCTGAACAATCACCAGGAAGGCATGAGGACCAGGTGCAGACATATAAATGCATTTTGCTACTTTCTTCATCACTTCTTCATTGGATAAAGTGGTGTCAAACAGACCTGGAGTGTCAATGACAGCAACCTTTCAGCCATGAACCTCTGCTCTTTGTTTATTGCATTTCGATGTCACAGAAGTGGCAGAAAGTTCAGATTCAAAAACTTCTTTGCCCAATATGGTGTTTCCTGCTGAACTCTTCCCTGCCCCAGTCTGCCCAACCATAACAATTCTCCACTCATCTGAACCTGCAGACAAATGACAACAACCATCAACTTCATACAGTGTCGGACGACTTAAAAACAGCTGGGATCTGAAGAGCTTAAGTTTTCAGAATTATGTTTCAGATGTTTGGTGTTAAGTTGGTAGGTGCAAAACACAGGAAAAGGACCCCTTCAGTAAAGTTAAGTAACGGGCAAAAAAAAAAAATGTGACCAAAGGAGATTGCTGACAGTGAAAGTGACCTGGTGTCTGACTCATAAGCTTTAGACTATGCAAACCTGTGACTTTCTGACTGGGATTTCTTCATTCAGAATTACACTTTCAAAAATTCCAGCGACTAACTGAAAATACAATTTAAAAGAGGGCGTCCTATGGGGACTAAGTTGTTGATAAGTATGTAAAGACAATGCTGAGAGCATTTGCTATCAAACATGGATTTTCTTGCATGTTTGATTAGGTTTTGTGATACAATCATATCTGACTGCCTTGCAGTTGTTTCACACAGAGATCGCAGCAGTTGTTGGTTCTTGGGGTGTGTCCAGACTTCTTTGACTGGGATGGCCCACCAATGTATGTAGGTGTGACATGGAATTTGAGGGCACACATGCAAATGAACTCAATTATTTTACCATTTCCATACCAGCTAATGATATGCTGTCTTGCAAAAATAAAATTCTTGTTAACTAGGGTTTAAATAAATACATTTAAAGTATGAAAATAAAGAAAAGTAAGAAAAATACATACAATTGCCATTTTCTTTTATTGAAAGTTAGCCTGTTAAAAATATCCACAGCAGTTTATTTTATCTAAAGTCCAACCTCTGATTTGCCAAATAGTAAATCATTTGGATTTTCGGGTGGCATCCTGTGGACATGTCCCTGGTCAGCTCAAGTCTGACCTCAGCCCTTTGCTGCATGTCGCCCCCCACTCTCTCCTCCTAACATTTCCTCTCTGTTCAGCTGTCCTGTCTGATCAAGGTAATATCTGCCCCAAAAAATTGCATGAAAAAAATGCAAATAGAATGATTAGTGGGATGTGACATGATCCAATGCAATTTTTCTCAATTTATTAAATCCAATGTATTTATTGTACTTTATAGAAACTGCAGGATTTTGAACTTCATCATTGATCCATTTTTTTTTTTTTATCATTGGAGGTTGCAACTTGCTGCCAACCAAGCTTCAACATCAGTCAGGGAATCATGGCCTCAAACTTAATGGTGCTGACTCACTTCCTGAAGACAACATATCTATATAGAAAACCCAATACTCCATTCCCTGCAACTTGAGACACACACAATGAGTTGATGAGAAAACTCCCAAGGTGCCTCAGCAATCCTGTTAAGTATTATACAGGCTGGTGCCTCGTTTCCTTCATCTGCAATGTCTCTTCTGTTTCTGATGTTTGACAACCTGTTAGAGCAGTCTCTCTGCATCCAGAATAAATGTTTCCCAGAAAGCTTGGCTTTGTCATACTTAAAACATTGGCACACATCTTTTCACAGATTTGTTAAGATTTTTATTTTTTTTTAAAGACTCAGAAGGAGATAGGCTTTTATGAAAACTGTTATATTACCTGTTGATTTGTTGCCTGCCATGTTTCTCAGCTGGTCGTACTTTAGAGCCGCAGAGCTGAAAAGTAAAAGTAAAATTAAACCAAAGATAAAATCATTCTGTTTTGAGACTGATATCCCTTATTAATCCTTAATTGAATACATTATTTTAATTGTTTTAGGAAAAAAAAATCTGGGACCAATTTTTATAGGTAAGGCAAGTTTATTTATCACCGTTCATCAACAACGCAATTCAAAGTGCTTCACACAACATCAAAAGCGTCATGATAGAGAAGAAAAGGAAACATTAAAATAGGAAATTCAATGATCATTAAAACAATTCACAATCACAGAGAACAACCATTTGGACCTTCCTTAGAAGTTTTACTATCCTTAAGATGCCAGATTTGAAGGACTCATGTGAGATTTTCCCCACTGAAGCATCTGAAGTATTTTTGAGGATGAGTATTTTTATGATTTAGGATATTCAAGTTTTTATTATGGGCCAACTAGTGTGTATGGAGTTTACCTGAGCCACATAGTCAGTTTGGTGTACTGTAACCAGGACACACATACACGTTATATCGAATATTCAGTTTATTGCCTCTTTCCTAGTAATCTTTAATTAGCAAGTAATTGTTTTTTTTTGTGTGTTAACCTGAGAGATATTTCTATTGTCCTTCTCAGGACTTTCAGTCAAATGCCAAGTTCAGTCAGGAATATGTTCAAATAAAACACAAATAATTAAAATGAATCAAGAGTTATGGTAATAAATATATGAGTTAAATGGATTCAAACTGTGTTGTTAAGCTCTACTTCAAACAGAGTTACCCTCCTGTTTAAACTTCAAAGCGTTGTCCTACCTTCACAGACTGCAGCACTGGATGCTCAAAAGATCCTGATGATGAAATGATGAATGAATCATTCCTCCTCACTGTTATAAACACATTAATGTGGGTGTTCCCACTGCAGTACTGGAATGGTCCATTATCACCACAGGGGATTGGCCATTCAGAGCAAGGAGAGCAAACCCCCACTGGCTGCACAAATAGTATTTGTATGTTTTCAATATGTATGTAATATAAGAAGACAAGAACTGTCTTACTGTTGTCATGGATGTGGGCAGAGAACAGGGGAGGAGGACCCAATTGCAGCAAACAAATATTTATTAAACAAAAGACAAAACAAAACTTACTCAAATAAATCCAATACCCAAGCAGAAAAAAACAAAGCAAATCCAGGCAGTATAGAACATGGTGAAACAAGTGACTTCTAGAAAAGACACTGAATCGACAGACTGCAAACAACAGTTAATTAGACACAGGTGAGACTAATGACACAGGTGAGGACATCAGGGCAATCACACAGGCAGGAAACAAAAGGTACAAAGAACACAAGAGCAGAGCAGTTGAGGACAAGAAAAAAGTGAAACCCAACACTGACAACACCACCTAAACCAGATATTACAAAATAAAACAGGAAACACTAAAGACTAGACTGAAAACACAACACAGGAAATAAACTTACAGGCAACATAGGAGAAACACACTAAAGACTAAAGTAAACACAAGACTATGAAACATTAAAACACACAAGGAAAACAATCAACAGGAAACAAACAGAACATGAAGGAAAGAATGAAAACTAAAACAAGACGAAACACAGAACCAAACCATGACAACTGTCTGGTCTTTTTTTATGTTTTCTTCTTTTTTTTAGGTGGCTCAAACAAGTCTTATTTCTTTAATAAATTTATTGTGAATAACTCAACCAGTCTTATGGCAAGTCTTGGGTTTTTTTTTGAATCAACCTTCAGTTTTTGATGGACCGGCATCTGGAGCAGTTCATTTTTTGCCTTCTTACAAATGACATGTGCAGAAAACACATTTCTCTGCAAATTACAATAAACAACCATAACAAATGAAATGTAAACATCAAGTAATGCATAAAATACAGTAAAAAAAAAAAAAAAAAAAAAAAAGATTGATTCCCTCATATACAATGCAAAATAAAGCCTCTCCACTTGTGTTCTTTGGTAGGAGTTATCAACTAGAATGAAGCGCCATAATAAGCACCATTGAGTACAAGCAGTTGATAAAATTGTCCCTTGCCCAAGGTGCAATTACCTGTGCCCTGCATTGTTGTGCTAGCAGGCTAACGTTAGCACACTAAGGTTAACTCATAACTTCATATAATAATCAATAAATTGAGACGAAATGACCGAGATCTAAACACATTTACGTGACATCCAAATAAGCAGTGAGTAGGCTGCGTTAGTCTCCTTTTCTCTAGTCATTGACTAAAACTGCTTCATATGCAAGGCTTGTCCAGGAAACATGAGGTATACAACAACATTACAGCTGGCAAAACTCACACTTCTCACTAAAAGACACATCTACAGAGGATATACTTGATATATGCTGTGGGTTATTTATGTGTGAAATAGAGCACATTCTTCCTTTAAATACTGTGCATGGACTCATTTTCCCGGGGTGAGGATTAGCTGTTAACTTGTTCAGCAGTGTGACTGATTTTGGAAAGAAATGGATCTTAAACATCAGCGTTGAATGGGCCTTATGGGTCGTACCAAGCCAATATCCCGTACCTAATTATACAAAAACAAAATGATTGTGGTTTACAGGACAGTCAGAAAGATAAAGCAATCATAATGGTCATTTTAATTAATTAAAGGGACACTCATAATCACTGTATGACCTGTATGTGGTCATGAAGATTAAATCATCATCAACTTAAACTTTAGTTAAATACAAAAACTCCTCAGGAGCTTCAAGACAAAATATAACATTTATCCCATGCAGATTTTCCAGACTAGTTTTTGGTCCCTTGTAATAACAAAGTGTGCTCATATGTTTTGTGTAAATGTTCCCTTGGTATGTAAGTATTATGTGTGTTTAGGAGTGAAGCTGCTATGTTGAACTGGTTTTAGTGTTGAAAATGAGTAGGCGGAGCCTGAACTAACTGATCACCGTCAGCTGTGAAGAAGCTGAGCTGCTTTGCATGTAGGCAAACTGAAACTTTTCAGCCTCAGGTGGAGGGAGTTGGCCTGACTGGAGCTCACTGGACCTACTGTGAGTTCAGCCTCCGAGCAGATACAGGAAGCTATTAAAATTACAGGAAGTTAACAGACAGGTCCTGCATCTGCTTAGTGTGAAGAAACTAACATGAGAGTTTGTTCCTGTAAGCAGATCTGATCTGTGGTCAAAGTGTCGCCACCTCACAGGAAACAGAAGAGCGCTCACAGAGAACACAACCAGAGTGCATGATGGGACTGAAGAAACTGCTGCTGCTCTCTCTACTCGGTGTTTTAGGTAAAAAAAATAAAACTTAGCAAAACTTTTTTTCACAAGTTTAATTTTGTCTTTGACGTTGTCAATGTTCATAATTCTGAACGTAAAGTTGTTGCTTTTGTAACTTTTCATTTGTGTTCAATTCAGTTTCCTGCATCCCTCTTAGAATCAGCTCACTGTTTTCTAAATTATATTTTCCTCCTTTTTCGTCTTTACTTAATTTTTAAAACGGCTTGTTTGTAAAACTGTGAACTCAAAATGCTACAGTACATGGAGCGATTTCAAACCCCATCAGTGCTTTCTATTCATCAGCTAACTGCCATGTTCAGATAGTATTTGATCACAACAGCAGGGACATGATCAAAGAAGAGTCTCAAGACATGTTGGCTTTAAGGTCCTGACTGTTTCTCGTAGTTTCAGCAGTTTCCCCCAAAAAAATCTTCATAAACTTGAGTTGTGTCGCACAAACGAGACAACAGTTTGTCATTTTGCTGCAAAAAAAGAAGAGAGATGATTTTTATATACCCTGTAATCATATCATGTAGGTGTTTTTTCGTCAGAGTATCGAGATACAGGGGAATCATTTTGAGATGTTAGTAGATAAAACCAGGTTTTATTAGAAATCACTGCAAAAAATACTGTGGCTCCAATCTTGAATGTTCTTCAAAATTAAATGATTCTTCCTCGATAAGCCAACTCAGTGTTGAAATTAGTGAGGTTCATAGCATTTAAAAAAACAACAAATATTCTTAAAACTTGATGTTGACTGGGAACATAGACAGTAAGTAGTAGTTGAGTGTAAATCTAGGATTTAATTTGATGGTTGATTTGAAGTAGAGCATATTTTCAATTACTGGGAAACAATCTAATGAAAAACACCTTAGATGTTACGTTTTAATTCATAACAACTCGAGTGGAGGGGGATTGAATTTTTGCTGCTGGAGGAGAGCGGAAGCTTCACGATAGTGTCGGTGTCACCAAACAGCGGTTTGTTTTGGTTTCATGTTGGTGCTCAAGTTCACTGGATCAAAAAAGTTACACAATCTTCCTTTTTAAGAAAAGATTAAATATATGTTTTGTCCCCAATTTCAATAAGGAAATTTGCCTTGATCAAGCATAACAAATTACATGATTAAAAACCAAACTCCAGTCTTGGAGGGCCAACTTCCTCAGACTGTTAGATGTCTCCCTGCTCGGACGCAACTGAATCCATTGAGTGACTCGTCTTCTTCAGAGCTTGATGACAACACATTGGTTTAAAGCAGCTGTGTTAGAGCAGGGAGACATCTAAAAGTCTGAGGAAGCCGGCCCTCGAGGACTGGAGTTTGACACCTGTGAAATAAAGCATTGAGTCCACGAGCTAAACTGGTCTTCCTGCAGAGCTAACTTCTCTCTTCTTAATGTTTAGAGCGGGATACTTGGTAACATAAGATAAAGGAGACTCTGAAATCTGACCAGCTGAAATCCAATATCAAACAGGAAGGGTAAAACAGAGTGATGCATATAAAATGGGTACATTTCTTTTTGCTATTCTCAATCAAACATTGGGCTTCAATGTTTTAAAATTAATCATTCTGGAAATAAGGAGAAGCATAGATGGAGAAGAAATTTGACCAAAGTACTTCATATGTGTACCTCAAAGCTATTTGAGTGATGTGCTATAAAATACAAAGATTATCAGAGGTGACCCTCATCCTCTCCTCTTGCAGAGGTGATGTTGGCAACCAGCAGCCATCATGGCCGCTCCATGCCAGGATCTCCATACAACATCAGCAGGATGGACAGCAGCCTCCAGAAGGTTGTCTTCGCTGCTGCATGCTCATTCAACAACAAATCAAACGATGCCTTTCTCTTCAAACCCTCCGCCATCCACAGAGCACAGCGGCAAGTAAGACAAGAATAACGCTCATACCTGTGGGGACCAGAACAAAATCTGTGATGCTCGTTTTTAATACTGTTTAACTACCATGCAAACATAATTTACTCATGTTGTACTGTTAACGTACTTTGATTGATGAACTTTTGCAAAAAGATAAAAACTCACATCTAAATGAAAATGATTTTTGATGTGTAAAACATGGCTTCAGTTCATTTACACTGGTCCCTCATTCTCCAGCATGTAACCTAGCTTCTATTTGATAAATCTCTGAGATAACTTTGTTTAAATGTGCTACAGTAAATTAAATTGTCATATCAAATCCTACAAAGCAATTTTGAATTAAACATGAATTGCATGCAACTGAAAAAACATTTTAAATCCACCTTAACCAACTTTGGGTGTTGCGACCACATGAAGTTGCATGGAATTTAAAGGAAGTCATCTGATATTTGTTTTAATTGATACATAGAAAAATACATTATGAATTATATTGAACACAGGGTACTGTGGGCCATAGCCAATGTCATCCCAGACTAAATGTGCTCTAAGATTAATGTTTACTTGCATCACAGTAGAAAAACTCTTACATGATTGAAAATCACTTTTAGCAAAGAGCTTAATGTGTTTTGGATGTCTGGGGTCAATATAGGTCAATAAAGTGTGGTCATGAATCAATAAAGATTGACAAGCACTGTTTTCAGTATAATTTTGATTTGGCATTACATTTTTACTTTACTTTAAACCTATTCTTCGAATATTGTGAATGTGTTTGCTTCTTCTCAGCTTCACTGCAGCCTGTCATGTGTGCTCGTGTCTTTCAGGTTGTGAAGGGAATTCGATACATCGTGGATTTTGAGATTTCCAGAACTGTGTGTCGTAAACGAGACAACAACAACCTGTCAAACTGTGACTTTCAGCCTGAAGGTCGTCTGCACCAGGTGAGTACAGAACAGGTGACGGTGACTCAGTACACTGATCCTATCAGAATAAATCCATCAATCCAGATGTGGTCATCTGTAATCTGACCACCTGCTGTTCCCCAAATCCTTTGACATTGAAGGCAAACCATATTCAGACATTGATGTTGTTTTATGTGTTTTACATAGAGACAAGGATAGCATGAATATTTAAAATTATAACAATGTATAAAGACAATATCAACTAAAATAACAACATAAATACATTTTAAATTAATAAGTAAATGTGTTTTTACCCCAAAAAATTCAACTAGAAATATGATTTTAATGTCCTGTTTCTTGTAATGATTCCTATATTTTATTTTGTTTCATGTAATTTTCTTCGTTATGTGTTTTCCAGACTTATAAGTGTCACTTAGAGGTTTGGGTAGTTCCCTGGATTAACAAGAGCACGGTTCAGGTGTTTGTCTGCAAACCGTGAAACCACCAGCTGACCTCCACACTCTTTGTCATCACCATTCTCCACCATCTTCAATGTTCATCATCGTCCTCAATGATCAACATCCTCCATCATGTCCAGTCGGGTCAAATGCTGCTCTACACCTCCTCTCGTCTGTCAAACTAAATGTCTCCCCCAAATATAATCAATCTATTAGATTCTTTACTGAGGATATATTTATGCATTTACGTCAATAAAACATTGATTCTTCTGTATCTGTCATGTGTGGTCTATGAAATGCAGAGAAGGCCCTCTGTTGATCAGGACGAAGTATAGCAGCAGTCAGACCATCAAACCAGAACACACAAACCATGTAAATCAACATGTTTAAACTTGTGAAAGGTTTCTGCCACTAAAAGTCAAATACGTGTTTGATATCCACAAAAATGGATTGTAAAGTAAAAA
This sequence comes from Symphodus melops, assembly GCF_947650265.1. Classification (NCBI taxonomy): domain Eukaryota; kingdom Metazoa; phylum Chordata; class Actinopteri; order Labriformes; family Labridae; genus Symphodus; species Symphodus melops. Next base: position 7,316,918 of record NC_136705.1, read on the forward strand.
TCCAGAAAAAACTAAAAGCAAAGTATTCCGATTTTGGAATTAATTTATTTGGCTTTGAAAAATTATTTTTCCGATAAAATACTAAAAGGACGATTTATTGTATGATTCATTTATTTCTCTATTAATTCATCTTTTGAGGAAGTATTTTTAAAAAATCTATAAATACTACTTCAAACCGCAGTGGTTTGAAGTTGTAGCCCTGGTTCACGTCTGGCCTGTGGCTCCCTTCCCGCATGTCGATCCCCACTCTCTCTCTCTCTCCCTGATTTCCAACTGTCCACTATCTCTCTCTTCAATAAAGGCAAAAAGGCCAAACATAAATCTTAAATGTATATATGAAAACCTTCACAAATATTGGTGTAGAGTTGTTGAAAAACTTCATACAGAAATATTTCTTTAACTCCTAATTTTTATTGTGAAACCTTCAAAAATCAAAAACAAGCTGACGATGTCTTCAAAAAAATCTAGTTTATTTTTCTTGAATTGTATTGTATTTTTAACTAGAATCTGTGTTTTACCTGAGCTGCAAGTTTTTTTTTCCTTTCACAAATTACATTAACAAAGAGTAAAGGGCTACTCTACAAAGGCAGTTCAAGTTACTTAAATTCCCAGACCACAGGCATGTGTCCGGTCCACCACTGCCTTTAACGGTAAAGTTAGTTTCTGTTCTTATGGATCTTTGGTGTTTTAAACGGTTTGTTCAGATCCAGCACAAAATAAAGGCAGAAACTTTCAAATAATAAAGTGAGAGTGACATTTTCTACAAACAGGATCTTAAATCTTAAATCTTCAACATGAAATAACACAAAAAACAGAAGATTTGATTATTTTGTATTGAAAAGAAGCCAAGAAGCTGCAAAAAGATTAATAATAAAAAAAAATAGGAAAAAAATAGGAAAAGAGTTGAGAGTGCAATCTGTCATCACATACTAAGAGGGGAAAAACTTTAAAAATGGGAAAGAAGGAATGTACACAAAAGCTTTGTGCTATAACTGATAGAAATGTCTAGAGTGCTAAAAGAAGCTCAGTTCATCTGTTTTGTTTAGTGCAAAATCAAACATCAAAACAAAAATAACATTTGGCACTTCATTTAAAAAACAAAAACAAACACACCATACATTAAAACTTATTCAGAACAAACAGGAAGAAGTGCTGAAGCAACCGCACATCTTTCACATTTTCAGGTCTGGTACCTCGACTCAATGAACTTATACTATCCAGACCAGAGGAACTCACGTCACTAGATAAAAACACAAATCATTTTCTTATAAGGAACAAACAAAGTAAAGAAGCTTTTATTAGAGTGTGGCTGATTTTTTTTTTGTCTCCCCTGAGTTAAATTACACATAGGCCTTCAAAAAGGTCATATTAGAGTCACAGTAACTCATACTTCTATTATGATTCAGCTGCTTTAACATTGCTATACGTCTGCAAGAAACCAAATGGTGAGCTAAACAGGACAAGTCTTACGTATGTGATCGTAAAGCTTCATGAAAATACTTCATCACCCAGGATAATGACGCAGACACAGTATGGATCAGAGACACTGAAACATTCTGGTCCGAAGAGACTCAAACAGCTGGGTTTGGATAAATAAAGTCAGATCATGAAGACTTTAATCTATATAATATTAAATATTTCATTGGAGGTTTTGGACAGTTGTCCTAAAAAATAATAAATACTCTTGTGATACTGACAGAAAAATCTCAACTGACACAAAGAAAAAGCATAAACAGCTCAGAAGAGCACTGACATCTTATCTGACAACACAAGACTGACAAACTGTTAACAATGTGGCTGACAATGTGCCTCTGCAGGCTGCGGGCAGCTATATTTAAAAGTAATCCAACATTAAAACAGTCAATAGTTTGTCATTTGTGTCTAGGAAAGTAACATGACAAAAGAAGCTTTTTTTTTAGACTGTTTATCTGGCGTGACCACAAGGTTAGCGCTACAGCTAACCACTAAGAAATAATGTTGGAACTCACAAGAAGGAAATTGTCTGAATTTTGCAAAACCACTGTTGGCAGGATACAATTTGTAATGTGCTTCAACACATTGCTAACATACACCTCTTTTAAACAGCCTAAATTAGCTGCTCTGGTGGTCTCATGGTGGTGGTTTGTTGAAAAATTAAACGGGACGCAATGTACAGCATACTCTTGTTCATATGCTGTACATTCTTATTCTCTATATTCATAAATATAATAAATAAATATATGTGGTATGGTATGGTACATTGGAGGATTTTAGACCTATCTCTGTTTGGGCCTGCAGTATTTCTGCTTTCCAACAAGATAATGTATCTCTGACTATACCTGATACCTCTTACTCTACAGGACATAGTTAACATTTCCTTGTTTATACTGAATAAAAAAATGAAACTGTTGATTAAACGTTTGTACCAGAGATAGGGAAATGTGCTGTGAATTAAGAATAATGGGCAAAAATACAAATAGTCAAGCTTACACATATTAACCCCTTCTGTTTGCCTCAACAATGTATATAAACAGCTACTTTCATAGCTTGTTAGTAATTAGTGCCTCAGTTAAGTGCCCTTTTAATATAATATACTCCTGATCCCTCATCCCCAGAAATAAAAACTTGTTAAGGGAACAAGAGGCCACAGATGCAATTTTTTTCTGAACACAAGTTAAAGAAAAATACAGAGACTTGCAAAATTGTGACTTAAATTAAAAACTATCTGATAAAGAACATTAAAGGCAGGGTTGGTAATTTTTTTAAACTAACATGATTTTGATAGTATCCTCTCCGTTCTTCGTATCCACCCTCCCTCTGTGCTCAAAAGCCACGCCCCTCACATAAAGTCACTAGCTCCATTGGTCCAAATGCTAATTTCAGCTCATGCTTTGAGTGTGGGCTCGTGCATGCATGGGTTAAAGAGGCATGATTGGTTCAATAAAACATGTACCGAATGCAGACATTGGTCAACGTTTTTACACTTACAACTGCTACAGATGACAGTTTTTTTTTTTTTCAGAGCACATGAAAGATTAATTACTGTCAGGACCTAGAGACAATTTCAACCAACATATTAAAAAGTGTATCTGAAGAAAATTACCTACCCTGCCTTTAACAGGAATATCAATTTGCTAAATCAGTTGGCAAGAACAGCTGTAACAATTAGTTAACTTTTGCTTTTTTTTAGCTTCTGAATTGAAAGTATCTGCTTCATCATACATCTCAGAAATGTTTATTTTAATTAGTTAGTTGTTTGGCATTTTATAGTTGATTAATGGATCAAAAAATAAAAGTTAGCAGCTTAATCAATTCTTATCCGTTGAGGGAGTCCAGACACTCAGTGCAACAGACACATTCAGTACCAACAGTTCTGAAGTTCTAAACCCAGTCCTACAACTAAAACAATACAACCCATTCAAAAACACATTCACACACATTGACTCCTTTCACCTTGACTGGCTTTCCTTGGATTTATCCTCTGGAGCCGATGAGTGTTCAAACTAATTAACTTTTGAGAAATTTGGCTCAAAACTGCTGACCACCTTTATCTGAGTCTAACAGAAGACCACTTGTGCCGATTTTTATTTTACACCCTAATCCATTAAATCACTATCAAATACAAAGGCTGTCACTTTGTTGAGACTTCAAATTAAGTCCCAAATGTCTGTCTGTGTGATGGTCTTTCTATCAATCGTTTTACTGGACCTTGGCCAGGTCAAGTTTGGCGATGTACGGGGAGCGGAACGAGCCCAGGTACAGATTGCCGTCATGCTCGTGGACCTCGCTGATGTACGCAACCACCAGGCCGTTTGGGTCGTGAAAGCTCCTTGTGCAGATGCCACCATCATGGAGCTCCGCCACCAGGCTGTACCGCGGGACAAACTTCATCAACACATCTTGACTGAAGATCTGTTGGAGGAGGGGAGAAGACATGAAGGTGGTTTACATAGAAGGGAGGAAAGTAAGTATTTGTCAGTGGAAGGTAAAGGACGGAAAATGGCAGTGATTGAATTTTAAAAAAGGAGGGAAAATAAAAAAACGAGAGATATTACTGTACCCATTTGTTTCTTTCAAAATGCCTTATATAATCTTTCTTTGCTGATTTATTTCCTGTCTGGTTTACATAAAAAGTAATATTCCAGAAGAGATCCATCAGGGTAAAATTAGCTTGGTCAACAGACCTCAGTTTCAAATTTTCAAAAGCACAAAATGAAGCCTGAAACTGGAATACAAAAAGTTTTGTGAAAAAAGTAGAATGTCAATGAACATTTTGGTGGCAGGAAAAATTGGTAACAAAATTGGTTGTGAATTAAAGCCAATAAGTATATTGATGACGGTCATATGTTTATCTTCACTAAACTGTCTAAATTTACTGACTGATCAAAATTATTCACCAACGGTTTCATTTGTATGTGTGCATGTACAGTAGTGACGTGCTTTCTATATGTATCTTTCTATATGACAAGCTCACCACACTTTTCATCACTCAAACACTATTTTCACAATATCCAATGACATGCAACATTCAAATGAATAATCAACTAATCAAATTTGATTTTAAGTTTTGATAATTGAGTGCATTTAGATATGGTCGTGGCTGTTTACCACATTTGACTTTCTCATGCACAACTTCATTACAAGCACAGAATTGGAAGGCTCCTTCAAATGTGTCATGCTTTCTCAAAGTAATGAAGGATCCATCCGCTTTAGCATTCCTGGCCCAACATATCCTGAGATTCATTGTGCGCCAATTAAAACAAGCTGGAGGACTCTCAAGTGTTTGATTAATACATGGATTTAATGCGATCTAATAACTACCAACACTAATGTTAAAAAAAAAAAAACATTCTTGAAACTTCAAATTATTTTTAAAATAACAGGGTCCCACGGCTGATTCCCCTGCATAGAGACACAGCAAGAGTGGGTATCTTTAGAATTGTTCTTTGCTCAGACACCTACAACATGTAGTTGTCCCTATATGGACACCTGATCCTATTCGTTTGTTTCTATACTGACACCTGGGACTTTGTTAGTTTCCATCTGGATGTTTTTTTTAAAACAATCTCCAAACTAGAAGTTTTTCTATAAAGTCCAGGAAAAAAATCCGCCTAGTCTCTCTCTCTCTCTCTCTCTCCCCCCGTGTGTCTGCCCTTTACCTTAAAGATGAATTTCTTGATCCAGGGTCTCTGGGACAGGAAGTCTAGCATGGAGAAACCAGGGTTCTGCCGCACAGCAGACATGGCCACCCAGTAACCTCCGGTTGAGCTCGGACGGATGTTGTCGGGAAAACCAGGCAGGTTGTCAATGAACGTGTCCATTCCCCCTTTGTTTAGACCAGCAACATGCACTCTGGGAAAGAAAGGCATGGTTTACTGTACAGTGACTGTTCAATGATTGTGTTAAGTCCCCTGAGATTGGGAGAGCCATTGGCACCATGTGGGAAATTACATAGACTTCCAGGAGCCACCTAATGGTCTGAAAGCACAGAGGTGCCAAAGAGCCACAGGAGGGCATCCTCCTTCTCAGACAGTACCATACAAATGTAAATACAGATGTCATTTCAGTACCATCACAGAGTCACTGTCTCCAGAAGGACAGGATACAGTAACTTCAAAGAAATGTAAAGATCACCATTTGTTAACTGTAAGGTCCTCCTCTCTGGATTGCATATAAGGATTTGTAATGTGAAGGTTCGAGATAGAACGCTGCAGACTGCGGCCTCCTCTCCACGCTGCGTGTGATTAAAGAGATCTGATTCAAACGCCAAAGTATGAAGTTCTTCTGAGACTTAGCAACTCTCCACCTCACAAAGGAGAATTTCCACGACAACCAATCTTTCTTATTGTTTTTATTTTTTAAGTCAACATTTGTTTTGAGCAATTTTGAAATATTTTCTCACCGTCTCAGAGTTAAAAAAAAAATTATTATTAAATTATATTATTTTACATGTCGTTACATCCTGTCTTGGCTGTTCTATTGTTTTCACTGCATCACTCTAGCCCTATTTAGACATTTCAAGACACTGGGTTTTTATGCAAAAGTGCAGTGACTAAGTTTAAGTTTAAGCAGGCATCGAAGACAACTGAGAGCAAAGTGAGTTTACTTGCCCAATGCTGTGTGTTATATGAGCCACTCAAAGAACTATCATACACATAAAGACACATTGTAACACTGTATCTGAGAATCCTGTGTGTTCTTAATGACACCCACAGGTGAACATCACTGCTAGTTAACCAACCAGACAGTTGTAAGTAATGCTTATTCAATACTGTCATAACCTGCAATCTCATCTCAACAGACACAAATTAAAAATCAGGTTGGAGTGTGAGAGAACAAATTTTATGAGTTTAATAACCCAAATTGTTTAAAGATAAGAATATAATAAAAGTTGGAAACCTTTATTTCACATTTGAAGTTCTTTACAGTTAAACATTCAAATTCAATTCAGCAGAGAAACCACAGGAAGGATAAAATAAAACCAACAAGTCTCTACGCTTTTCCACAACCACTGATCTGAGATGTACACACACACACACACACACACACACACACACACACACACACACACAGTAAAACAAGGCCAGCAGCTTGTTCCTATGGCAACAACAATAGGCAACATCTCAGCCATCTTACTCCTCCATCAAAGGATTTTAAAACATAAATCAGATTTAATCCACACAGAATTATTTGTAAATCATTTAATTTACTGTCCACTTAATTAAGCTTAACTTCAGCTAATCAAGCTCTTTTAGTTTCATTTGAATGTTAATCGAGTTAACTTGGGTTCATTCTCCAACTTTAAGTTTGAGTCTTTAGTTGGGAGGTTGACAACAAATAATCCCATCTGTATGAGGTGGTTTAAAGAAATAGGCTTAAATCAATGTTCTCCAGTAAACATGTTTCAGTTGCAACACAGTGAGATCGTAAAGATTTAACTCCAGTTCAGTTATTAATCAAACATCAATTATTAAAAGTGCTGTTAAAGGATTTATAGAGAATGGGATTAGGCTTTAAATACATTCTTAATTTAAGAGGAAAATATCTTTGCTTTTATTAAAGCACTTTCTGAAAGCAATGTTTAAGCTTTTCCTGTTGATTTAATATGAAGGGTTGGTTAGTACAGGTTCAGGTCAGCCAGGTGTGTTACCTGCGTATCCGGGCCATTGTGGTCTCTGCCACCAGCACAGATTCCTCATCAGGCAGCAGTTGGATGCCGTTCGGAAAACGAAGGTTCTCCATCACCACGGTCAGGTCCCGGCTCTCTGTGTCATACTCCAACACTCTGAAAACAAGAGACAACAGATCGGTCATCACGACAGGAAGGCTAATATGCTGGAGAGCTTTAATGTGAAACTTTAGATGGAGATGTTGAGTTTAATAAGGGAGCCATTACTGGAAATTGATCAGTTACATTGAATGCACTATATAACTGCTTTTCATAATCATAATGGTGTGTCTGCTCTCATATTCAAAAATGACTGCAGTGGAATAAAACAATGTGCATGTTTTCTTTTAATTTCTGCTAATCTGGATTTCATTTAAAAGGCAGATTGATACAAAGAGTTCTCAATAAAACAACATATTATAGAAATCTAAATAACAATAACCCTGAACAACCCTAACCCTTATCAAGACACTGGACACCAGCTTAGACTGTAAAGTAAATAACTCTCGTGCACCGTCCATCAGCAGTGGCCTCCATGATGAGGTTCAGGTAGTCTCTGCGCTGCCATCTGCTGCTGGAGTCTGTAAAGTACACCTTCTTTCCATCCTGCGTCACTGCCAAGTCATTGATGAATGACAACTTCCTGCCAGCAACCTCCTCTCCCCCTTTCACCAACCTGGTCGCTTCACCTGCAAAGTGGAAAAAAAAAAAAAAAGAAACACTGAGTTTGAGTTGTGACAAAATCCAATCATCTAAGAAGAGGATGTCTTTGAATGCTGTGTGGAAACAGTCCATGCAGACTGATGAAACTGCTTCTCATAACAACACATGTCCAAAGGTAACAATAGCAACACCAACACTGTCAGGAACTGTGGGCAGTAAGTAATGCAGCCATGAGGAAGCAGTCACACAGAGCTTCACTGTTCATACACCAAATGTCAGAATGCACAGAAAACTCTGAGCTAACACAGCGGGGTTGTCAATTCACATTTTCCAAACAGGACTACTGATACATTACGGCTGAAATATTTGTGCGGGTGTAATATATATATGAAGATCATGTTGCCACACAGAACATAAAATCTCTTCTGTTATTGTCTTGTGTCACTTATGCCTTTGTATTTGTATCTTATATGTAATGTGTCGTTCTCTGTTATCTGCCTAGAGACAACAGATGGAAAAATCTGGCATCTTTTACAGCTGTAAATGTTACAGCTGTTCATTAATATGCACTGTCCCTAACAAATAAATCAATAAAAAAAAATCTCCTAATTGAGTTTATCGAGGTTTAAAACTGGACATATCTGGTAAGCTAAAGGAACTAAACAAAGTCATTCGTTATCTTTAAAATGTATCAAACCTATCTAGGGGAACACGTTACTTATCTAATTTAATAAATTACCTCAACAATGAAACTAACTTGCAAAGATGTTGACTTTAACCTACAGTACATAAAAGAATGCAGCTCACGGTACAGAACAATCAGAATCAGGTATGCTTACACGATTCCACCTTTGCGATTGTTGGTCGTCATTGTGCCTCTTCAAAATGCCAATGAATGATTTCCCTGAGACTATGATCATGTTTTATAAAATATATTAAAACTTACTGGTGTCGTTACTACAAATCTGAAAAATACAAATAAACCCTTTGATTCACCTTCTGGTCATTGAAAATGTGTTTTTTTTTCCTGTCAATGCAGTGAGAATCACAGAATCTTTAGATCATGTTATTGTTGCTGTGAGATCAAGAGAGCCCTGTGTCAAGGTCCACACGAATCATTTATTATAAAACATGTCAGAATCTTTCGTAAAATCAACCTCTAAAATCTGCCCCAACAGGACAGAGCTAAACAAATGTAATGCCTTCATGAGGTGTGAGGGACCGAAATAAGGAACAGAAAGACACAAAGACACAGAAGGTGTTAGTTCAGTACTCTCTCTCACCTGTAGTGGGGTTAACCTCAAACAGACCCAGGTAAGCGTCCGCTACAAACAGAGTCCCATTGGGTCCGATTCTGATCCCCAGCGGCCTCCCACAGCTTGACTCCTCCTCTTTGGACCCTGCGGACAAGCATCCGTAAAAACTAGATTCATTTTTATTTTCACGTCTCCTGATATGCCTGATGACTGAAGCCGTACAGTTAAAATCCCAGTAATATTACAATACTCATTGTTTCTCACCACAAGGCAGTTTACCGAGCCTCGCCACTGTGTGAATTCTTCGACCAATCAGCTTCAGGATCTTCCCATCAGATGTTCCAGTAAATAAAACATCTGCAAAGTAAAGAGGAAAACATCTGTAAGGACTCAGCTGAAATAAAGCCTCAAATGTAAAAAAAAAAAAAAAAAGGTAGGATAAAAATATAGCTTGTGTGCGTGTGCATGTAAATGATCACTTTAAATGATTGTTTATTTCTGATTTATCTGGAGATTTACTGTGATTAACTTGTGTGTGTGTAACTGTGGTCTCCAGCTTTCACTCGATGGTACTTTGAAAAAAAAAAAAATCCAAATCTCAACAACTAGGTAGTTACACTATTGAGAACAAAAGCCTTAACCAATGCTAATGTTATGTAGGGGATTAAACATAAATGCTTTAAAACAATAGATATTTAAATCTCTAATACTTCTATTGCATCACATGCAGAACATTTTGATACCGTAACCAATTTCGACCTGATGAGAAAAAAAGACGTGCTTCTACCTTTAAGAGATGGAAATGTCTATGTCTAATGAGTATCCAAAATATATTTTCTTCACCATTTTACTGCACATTGATTGACTGGAATCTCAAACCTGCAAGTTGCTTGTTGAACTTTAAACCTAACACTTAGCTAAACAAAACGTTACACTGACCTCCGATGTTAGTGATAGATTCTGGTCCGATGATCTGGTCTTCAAACAGTCTCGTAGCCTCTCTGAGCTTCAGGTTTGGCTCCCAGCAGCCCTTCATCACTGGAGGTTCCTTCAAACTGCAGGACGCAGTTCAATTCAGTTTTAAATGTATTCTATTATATATATATATAGTGTCCACGCCCAAAAAAAGACACATTTTAAATGTTGGAAGGAAAATCCTTAAAAACAAAACAAAAACACATTTCATCATTGATAATTTATGATCTGTGTGTATGGTCACATTTTCACGTTGTGTTCATAAACCTTGGTCTGCTTTTAGAAAATTGTAACAAACTCCTCACTTCTACATTTTTATTAATCTTTGTTGGAAAACCTGATCTTTGTTGGAAAACCTGATATTGATCCTGTGACATTTTTTAGTAGTTTGAGGACCAAAACATCTAATATTTTGTTTGTACATGCATAACCAGCTATGCAGCTGTCAAACCTTTTAATGTCTGAGTTTTTGTGTCCCACTGAGAACTCTCCAGATGTTTGTTTCAATGAATTATTAAACAGGAAAAGCTGCAGTCAGCAGATATTTAGATAGCTGCTACACAGAGTTTAAATAGTCAAAAACAAAAAGTGAACCACTGTGCGCACTCCATGACGCACCTACACAGACTACCACACTGTGTTTATTACAAAACAATCACAGATAAACAACACAGTCATTAATTTTAGAAACCTGAACCTTGACTAGAATAAAGAATGCAACACAAAACAGGTCTACTGTCTGCCTTACAGCACGAAGACCGACTGGGTGGACTCACCTGAAAACTTCAGGATGGATGGGGGACTCCAGGATCAGGATAATGACTAGGAGAGGAAGAAGTACAAAGCCACCCAGAGAGAGGAGAGTCACCTGGAAAACTTTCCCACTGTAGGTGCTGGGAGAGGAAGCAAAAACAAAAACCCTTTAAGGACCTAAAACGACACTTCAACCTGAATTCTATATGTTATGTTCTTAGAAGTTACTAAGGGGTCCATCTTTGGTCCCCTTCTCGTTCCCTTTAATCCTTCCTTTAGGGAAAAACATGTATAAGGAACTTAGCTGACAGCTGTTACAATATTGAACCTTAAGAGATGCAAATAAAAACAAATCTCTTGTCAACAAACTACAAATACAGTAAAGAGCTTATTCATGTTGATGGTAAAGTAAAAACTGACATTATTTAATAATCTAAATGTCAATCCATGGTTTTTTTCTGGCAAGAAAAAATGTAAGATGTTGTGCCCTGAAGAAGACCCTGTTTTCTCCAATCTGGCCATGGTCAACATTAAAAAACTCTTTGACACACACCTTCAAGGTAAACCAACCATAAGTGCAAGCCAAGCACTTCATATCTGATGCTGATTGGACACAACACTGTGCTGACTGTAGCTGCAGAGAGCTGCAGCGACAGAAGACGCCAATTTGAGAAGAAATTTACCCACGATTCTAGGTTTGAAGTCACGTGGCAAAACAGACAATTTTTACGTCTTAAGGTACTTACAGAAATATGGTCAACAAATATCTATTAAAAATACTCAGATTTAAACTTATTTCATGTTTTTAGTTGAATTTTATATTTTGATTAAGTTTGATGAGCTGATTTATTTTAATGTGTCAGAGAATAAGGCTGATCAGTATCAAAGATGACTTTCATTACAGTTAAGTACTTTTATTTATGTGACTGATAAGAAAGTTTTAGCAGTAAATTACATTAAAGTCATGTCTAAAAATTAGATGACAACTAATAACAACTTATCTTCAATTACTGAGGAAATATCAACAATAGTATAAAATAGTTAGATGTATACATTTTCTATCCACAACAACTTCATCTCTGGGTCCACATCAATCACCCAATAAGGCCTTCTTATATTTTGCTGTAAAGAAAGATAACCTGATAAGAGCAGGTGTTCTGACACACATTCATTGTTTATGGCTGTAGGTAGTAGGTGTGTGCATTATTTGTGTTTTGTGAGTAATTATAAGGAAAGAAACATCTTCTTCTTTTTCACTATTCCGTATTTTGTGTCAATCATTCAGCCAATCGTTAATCGATTGATTATTTCTGTGTGAATTTAACTGCAGAGGAGCTCGGGTCATACATGGTGTGTATCTGATCGGTTAAGCTTCGGTTGAGTGTGTAATGAAGGTTTCCGGTTATTCAGGCTAAATCAGCCGGAAACATCCAGCTGCTCCCTCCGCGCTCGGTGCTTCGTTGTGCCGCTGATCGTCTTCGTTACATCATGATTTCTCTCTGTACTTGTTTGTGTTTCTGTCTGGTAATGTGGGTCACTAACAACGCGGTCCCGGTTCCGTTTCTTACCCAGATGCCTTGTAATGGTGCTCCGGCAGCTCATCGGTGATGACCTGCGGTCTCTGCACGCGCCGGAACCGGAGACCCTCCATCTCCCTTCAGCTGGACTCGGACGGCTCTGAAGAATTAGTAACCTCGGGATTGCAGCAACAGCAGCAGCTGCAGATATCTGTCGGTGGGTCTACCAGGCTGCTGTGGGAGTGATCCCGGTAAAGCCACCGACCATCCTTACCGGGGTGTTGACAACTGACAGCTTCCGGTCTGAGACTTCAAAATAAAGGACCCTCCGCTTAGAACGACACTGTGTACAAAAAATATCTAAAATTATGACTTAGACAAAAGAACAAAAAACATTTAATTATATAATGTACATGGTATTATATATGTGTGCACACAATTTATTATTGCAATTTTTCAAAAGGAGGAATATTTATTTGTCCATAGTCTAGTATAAATAGTATATATCTAAATGGCATTAGAATTTCTCTGCTAACTCAGATTTTATTGGTTTATGAGTTTCAAGTTATAACTGATGAACTGTCTCTTTAGAGTAAAGATAAACCAAAAAACACAGCTATTGTTTTAACAACAAAAAACCTTTATTTCAACCTTTATTTACAATTTCAAAAACTAAGACACCTGTTTTTTATTATTATTTGATACATTCCCTCCAAAACGAAAATCATCCTTTGAGGTCTGAGGGTGATCAATTCATCCTGTGTTGGTGAGACCAAAAATTAGACCCATGACTGTCCTCGTCTCATATTTTAGTGTCCATATCTGTTCTGTGAGCCTCACGTCTGATCCAACAGTTTGAATAGCTCTCATTCAGCAGTGACACACTTGTGCTCTTTGAGGCTCCTCATGGAGGAGAAGCACCGGCTGCAGGTAGAGCAGCTGAATGGTTTCTGTCCTGTATGAACCAGCAGGTGAGCCTTCAGGTTGTTGTTCTGACTGAATCTCTTCTCGCAGATGGTGCACTCAAAAGGCTTCTCCCCGCTGTGGATACGTTTGTGTCGAACAAGGTTTTGCGACACACTGAAGCTCTTCCCACAGACTTCGCAGATGAACGGCTTCTCTCCGCTGTGCGTGCGCTCATGCAGCTGCATGCTGGCCTGTGTGGAAAAGGTTTTCTGACACTGAGCACAGCAAAATGGTTTCCCTTCTGAGTGAGTGCGTCGGTGCATCTTCAGATAGCTTAGCGAACTGTAACCATGTCCGCACACATCACAGGAGAATGCTTTGTTACCGCTGTGCAGCTGCAGATGAGTTTTAAGGATCTGGGCGCTACTGAAGCTTTTTCCACACTCGTCACATGTGTGCGATCTCTGACCAGTGTGTGCCAGTTGGTGGCGTTTCAGCGACGATGATGAAGAGAAGGTTTTTCCGCACTCACTGCAGTTGTACGGTTTGATGCCAGTGTGACTTTGTTCATGTGCCAACAGAGCGCTGCGCTGTCTGAATCCCTTCCCACAGCTGTTGCAAATGAAAGCCCACTCACCACTGTGCATTGTCTGATGCACCTTCAAGTGTACAGCCTGGGTGAAAGTGCGACCACACTCATCACAGCTGAATGCCCGGCTACCAGAGTGGACCAGCTGGTGGCGCCTCAGATTAGCTGACACACTGAAGCTCTTTCCGCAGGTGTCACAGCTAAAGGCCTTTTCTCCGGTGTGAACACGGCGGTGGACTGACAAGCTGCTGCTGCTGGAGAAACTGTTTCCACATTGCTCACAAGTGTGTGGCCGCTCACCTGTGTGTGTCCTCAGGTGGGCTTTGAGGCCACTCTGCTGGCTGAAGGTCTTCCTGCAGAAGCTGCAGATAAAAGGCCTCAGACCTTTGTGGATCGTGAGCTGGTGAATGTGAACGCTACGTTGTGTGGTAAATCCTTTTTTACATGTTGGACATTTGAAAGGTTTGTCCTTCTGATGGACTTTGTGGTGTGCGGATAGATAGCTGTGTTTGGAGAACTGCTTACCACACTCTGCACACCTGAATGTGTCATTTGTTTTCGGACAGCTTAGTCTGTGCTGTTGGAGGCAGCATCGTGCTGCCAGTGCCCCGTCACAGGCTGGACACTTAAAAACCCCACCGCGTTGACCCCGACTGGACATCTGGTGTGTCCTCAGGTGGCTCCGGGTGCCAAATAGTTTTCTGCAGTGAGAACACCTGTGGGGCCGTTGCTTGTTGTGCACCGTGAGCTGGTGGACTTTGACACTGTTCCGGGCGGAGAACGCTTTCCCACATGTTGGACAAGTGAAGGGCCGCTCTCTGCTGTGGACACGCAGGTGAGCATTCAGGTTGGCGTGTCTGGAGAAACTGCTTGTGCAGATACTACAGCTGAAGGTCTGTCTGCCTCCCATGACAGGAGTCTGCTCTTTTGAGGCGGTTTCACCTCTAGGAGTTTCTGACTGGTGGCTCACCTCGTCCTGGGTGTCTCCCTCGGAGGAAGGAAGGTTGGAGTTCTGCAGAGGCTCTTCTGTATAGAGAAATGCCATAACTGTGAGCTTAGTGGGATAAATATGGACATCATGGGGCTCCTCATCACAACAACAACAACAACAACAACACGATAGTTAATCAAAGGCCCTTACTGTCCTCCTGCTGCTTGTCTGTCAGCTCCTGGTTCTCCTCCAGCATCCTCCTCAGCTCCTTTAGCAGAGCCCCGCAGAGACTCCTCATCACCACCACCAGCTGCTCCTGCAGAACACAACATAGACATATTATAAGTACAGTATACATTACATTGAGGGGGATTGAACAGCTGCTGTGGCTAGCAACAGTCTGTCTTGTCTACTTTAGATCTGTGTTTATTTAACTGAGGGACGCATTTCGTGCTCGTGTATAGGCAGCCACTTCTGTCATTTAGTCCAAGCTTGACTAGGCTGATTAAATCCGTAACTGGACTGAAGCCAAATGTTGATTTGATCCGTTTCCCTGAGACAGAGTTTGACACGAGCTAAACGAGCCTGTAAATATTTTATTCAAATTTACGAATGTTGCAGAACAGCTGTAAACACCTCGACAATAAAGAAAAAAAACGTTCTGTTCTTCTTTGTGAATTGTGCTTGGGTGACTGACCTCTGTCTTTGAGTTTGCAGCGGGTTCAACTTTGAGCCTCTGGCAGATTTCAGTCACAGCAGTCAACATAAATTCCTCCAAGAAGGCCGACACGAGCTTTTCCACAGAGGACAACATTTTTAATACAAAAGAAATCCAATTTAAGACGAAAAACAAACTCAAACCCGGTTATAAAAAAGGAGTTTGTGTGTTGTTTTCATCTGGCAGCCATTGCTGGGTGTTTTGCGACACACTGTGCGCACTGACGGCAGAGTTCGAGACTGAAGAGAAAAGTCCACTCTTGCCCCCTGCTGACTGGAAGTCACAATTACACATCCAAAACCTTATCTACTGAAAAGAATAAAGAGAAACAGTCCATATTCAATACCTCAAACAGTTTAATACTCAGTCTTTCTGAATTTCATTCTGAAAATATCACTTCATTTAAATTTCATACTTATTTTTTTACCTGCAGGTTGGTGTCAGATCAAGAGATTCACAGCTCGCAGACTGGAGGCACCTTTGTTTACATTTGTTTTTCCACAGAAGGATTCACAGCAAGTAATACAATCGTAAACAAACCGTAAGATGTGATTTTTTTTTTTGTCTGCAAATACTATTAGACAAGATCGTGATCAGTACCATTTTTTTAAAACCGGGATCATCAGATGTTTTAAAGTTTACTTGAACAGTAAGAACCTAATTGAGTTTAAGAATCTTTTTCAAAGAGTATTATCACCAAGACAGGTAGCAGCACACACATTTTCAGACATACAACAAATGAAAAATGACAAGACACAGGACAAAATGACCATGGTCACAGAGCAGAAAGTCATTAGACTAAGTATCTACAACCTGATGCTTCAATCTTCTTTAGAAATGATTTAAAGAAACCAGAGTCCAGTTCCCCCATACACAAGTCCTCCAGTAGCAAATTCCAAGCTCTAGGAGCAGCGTATCTAACACCTTTATGAGGAAAGAAGGTGAAGTATTGTCTTTAAAAAGGACATGCCATGATTATGTCTACAAGGAGGCACTAAAGTAAGAGAGCCAACTCAATCATACAGAGTTCAGATGAGTAATGATACTCCATAGTATACAGCATCTAAAGATTTAAGGCATTGTGAAGATGCATGCATATACAAAGCATCACCATAATCAATTAATGGCATTAAAGTAGCAGCAACAAGGTAAACTAAATGTTCTTCCAAGAAGCTTTAATGATTCAAAAAGTTCTGTTGTTTCTTATCAAGTTAAAAAACACAGATTGCATAATTTATTCATGAGTCAAAGTTTATGACTTGGGTTTGATCAGATCAACTGTTAGTCAGTTTTTTCTATACTGTATGTGTAAAAAAACAAACTTATAAAAGCAGATCCAGCTTGATTCAGCTCTTGTAAAACATTAATTTATTCTAAAATATTGTATTCATAAAAAATCTGGAATTAATACATTATTTAATCTCATGATTAAGTCTTTGTTACAATCACTGAAAAGTACTTAATGTAAAATGATACAGCTGTTTAAGTCCATAACAAAGAAGAATCTCAGGCCACTTAATGTGCTGTTTGTGTTGTGAAATGCACAGCAGTTGTCAGCTAACTAATGTGTACTTGCTAGAAGTGCTGTTTAGCGTATGGTACTACTCCTTTCATGTCTCTAAATTGTGCTAATTTGTAAATTGGCTTTCATGGACTTGTCACACATGCAGTATATACTGTATGCCTGACAGGCATCCATGTTTTCCTGCATTGAACATCTTGAAAAACAACTTGCAAATGTTGAGTTCTTTCTTGGATTGCAGCACCTTGATATTTGCTTTCTCTGAACATCTTTAGTTCTACTTGAACTGATGACATACTCTTTACCTACTTGACCCATCCCACCTCTTCCCAGAATTCTTTAAACAGTTTTTACGGACAGGATGTTCATCTTCCATGCTACTGTTTTTCGTGTACTACTGTTTTCCTTTCTGCTTCCTGTATAGCTCGTGGGCTTCAATGATTTCGTTGACGACAGAGGGATCGTCCAGAGTTGACACATCGCCAAGGTCACCAGTTGTCTCCATGGCAACCTTCCTGAGGATCCTTCTCATTATCTTCCCAGAGCGAGTTTTCGGCAGACGCTTCACAACCTGAGACACAAACAGGAAAGAAATTAATGTGCTTCATGTCATTACTTTCAGCCTTGTTAAGTTACGATTTCAGATGGGTTTTTTTGTTCGCATGGAAAACCAGAGTCAGACAGGATCTCACCAGGAGGTGCTCTGGGACGGCATATTTGGCAATCTTTGTGGCCACAAGCTCTCTGAGCTCCTGAAGGACGGTGAGGTGGTCGTCAGCAAAATCCTCCTTCAGAACTACAAAGGCAAATGGTACTACACAAACACACAAACACACTCTAAGTTAAGCTTTAAACTTTAACTTGATGAAGACAAAGTGGTGACTAAAAAAGTTCAAAAATTAATTAAAAAAGACAAAGTGGTGACTAAAAAAGTTCAAAAATTAATAAAATGTGTTGACCTTTTTTTACAGTCAAGAGAACAAGAGGGAAAGACAAATGAAGAAACGATCTGGCCCAAATGGTCAAATTTTAGTCAGTTCTTCAAGACAGCAGCAGAGGGCAGCAGAGGGACATAAATCAAACACTTCAGCAGCTTTCAGTCTCAAATTCATTTTATTTTTACTATAAATCAACTAAATATAACTGATCAAAAAAAACTGATGGTAAACTATGAAGATGATTTAAACAATATATATACAAACAATAATTTAATTAATTATTATAATACTGCAGATATGTTTTGGGGATGTATTTCAAGTGTGTTGTTTTTTTTCGTTCCATTTTAAGGTATTCATTTGAACTTTATAAATGTTACATTTATTTTAGGATATTCTTTTCAAAATAAAGACATCACCAAAAAGCGACTATTGAAAACAGGAAAATAGGTCATACAAAGGCCATCTTAAAGATAAGGGAAGAACAGGTTGTATTTATCTTTTCTTTCTTGATAATCTTATCTAAATCTTTCACACGTATCTCCAGTTGGCCGCAAATCTAAAGAACACTTTCATGAATTTTGAATCATGTTCACATCAGCTACTGATGTGAACCCATGTCATGCAGCAAGTACTGATTTTAATATGTAGAGAAAAAATAGACGTCATGCATTGCCTGTTATACTTAAAATTGAGACCATCGTTCTTTAATTTAAATATTTTCTAATTAAGTCAATTGATTTATATTGTAAAACTGTAAATGTAAAAACCATGAAAGAGCTCATTTGAATGCTCCCTTGACTGTTCTCCAGAAAGACAACCGGCCACCTTTAAATATTATCAAGAAAGTTTTATTATATCTTTCTCTTGCTGACCTGCTGGCTAAACAACAGACCACCATCACACATGTTTACATATAAAGAACAGCAGAGGATAATGGGAGTTCAGGCTTGTTGCTTATGTTTTAACCCTCACCTTCTCCTTTGATGTCATGTGGGAAACCAATCACAGCTGTTTCTGGAACAGCTGGATGTTCATCCTGCAACAAAAACAACATCAATTTACAGTATATTCAGTTTTCAGCTTAAAATATGAATAAAACTCATCTTTTAAATTTGAAACACAGCCGCTAACAAGGAGGCCTATCTCATTATACACCACTTCCTCATTTCATAAGCTATTCAGCTATTGCTTAAACTGCAGAATACCTCTCCCTTTGATTCCAGTTTGTTACAGTTATAGGTTCATCATTTGTGTCAGAATATATAGCTAGTGTGTTTAGCTAATATTGGTTACAACATAGGTAGGTAGGTAGGTCGGTAGGTCGGTAGGTCGGTAGGTAGGTAGGTAGGTAGGTAGGTCGGTAGGTCGGTAGGTAGGTAGGTAGGTAGGTAGGTAGGTAGGTAGGTCGGTAGGTCGGTAGGTAGGTAGGTAGATACTTACGTTTTGTCAGGTCTACCAACAAGACAACAAGTGAACAGGTTATAAAATGTGTGCATGTTTTTGAAGGACTTAGCATCAGCCATTTCAGATTCAAGAAAAACTCAAACCCAATAGGCAGAACCCAAAGATTGAGACTACAACGTCTCTACAGCTGAGACACAGCCTTCTTAACTAAGAAGAAGTCTCACCAGAGCATCCTCTATCTCTGCCGTCCCAAGGCGATGACCGCTGACGTTGATGACATCGTCCATCCGGCCAGTTATTTGGTAGTAGCCATCCTCTGAGCGGTATGCTCCATCTCCAGTAAAATAACAACCTGATAGAAACATGAAAGCTAAGCTCAAAGACTGTTTGCATAAAATGATTAAATGCAGTCTGTTTTATATTACTGACCAGGATACGGTTGGAAGTATGCATCGACAAATCTCTGGTGGTTTCCATAGATGCCTCGAGCCATCCCCGGCCATGGCTGACTGATACACAGAGCTCCACTAACCGAGTTTCCAGAAAGAGGCACACCCTGAAAATCACACAATACACAGGTTGGTCAAAATAAACTAATATAATACAGAAAAGTACAGACAATACACAAACATGAAACTAGCCATAGCCTACTCCTACCCCACATAAGGAACTTCAGCCCCCAACTAAACTGTCCTTAGTATTTAACATTAACTTCAGTCCTCAGCTATGAAATTAAATACAATGTGGGACCTGTTAGCTTTAGCTTCAGTTGAATAACAAGCTTGGACTTGCCTGAATCTGTTAGCAAGAGGCATGATCTGGGACCTGTTAGCTTTAGTCCTAATAAGTTTGAATATCATTTGTTTGACATAATAAAAATAGGAACTTTTAGTTTATAAGCCTTAAACTATTAACATATAATGAACAACAACCTGTTAGCTTTAGTCTGTTCACACGATATTTTATATTTTGAACCTGTTCAGCCTTAATCAGTAAGACTGATTTCAACCTGTGAACCTTCAGCGTCAGCCGATATTACCAGGGAATGGGGCCAAATGCTACTGTAGGTAAAGTTATTGCCTGTAACTACTTTTACTTTTGATACAACATTTTGCTGATAACCCTATCACGTGATTGAATTAATTTATTTGTAGGCCTTTTTTTTTTTTTTTACTTGTAGGCCAGTCCATTTCCTGAGCACTGTCGAGGTGCCCTTGAGCAAGGCACCGAACCCCAAAAACTGCTCTGGAGTGCTCGCTGTGGGCCGCCCCTTCACTCTGAGACCTCTCCATTAATGCATATCACTAGGATCCTGTTTATGCATTAGTGTGTATTTCAGCCTATGAGTTGAATTGTTTTTGTTTTTTTGTGTTGAGAATTACTCCAACTAATAAAATAGTAAAACAGCCCTCACAACATAATACAGGTTTGTTTGTTTCATTCTGAACATCATGATCCGTCATATTTAATGAACACTATCACAATTCGTTAAGAGCAAAATACTGTTCTTGTCCTCACTAAGAATGTGGCCAGTGTTAGTAAGTGGTACAAATAAATCCTGCACAAACTATCTATTAATCACAAAGGGGCCATGTTCATCTGCGGCAAGTGTTAACTCTGAGAGGATTGGAATGAAAGTATGACCTCCTCAAGGGATGAAATGCGAAACTGAAGGATGCCTAATGAAATCTAATCTAGACTCAGTAACCAGTGATGATGAAAAACCCTCGAACACCCGCAGATTACAGTCCTATAACAGAGGGAGGGAAATGGGGAAACTAGGGGATAATTAATTTGGAGGAACAGCGTTCATTCCAACTGAGCCTGAAAGTCTGTTAATCAAAGCAAACATATGCTACTGGACTGTTTTAATTGAAAGATTTAACTTAGAAAGAGAGAGGGTGTCATTCAAAGGCTTGTTTGACCCCTTTCATCTATAGATCAAGTAGGGTTAATGAAAAGCAGAGATTGATGGCAGATCACATCTGAAGTGCATTGGAGGAAACCAATTGCTCTCAAAGTCGCACTAATATCAACAGAACTGAAATAGTTTCTTCATGACTTCAACAGTATTCATTTGTTCAAAGAGTTTAAAAAAAGAGAATCCGAACAGTATGAAGCTACAGCTGGAACTGGTAAGTTCAGCAGATAAGACGGGAACCATGGGAATCTGTACAAAATACAAAATACAATTTGTGGTTTTAGAAGATGTCACTCCTCATTGTTCTTTATCTCTTTACTTGATGCATATACAGAGTTAATTTGTGCTTGCAAGCTTTGAGTTAAGGTCACCTTCTCTCCCATGAGAACCGGCTGGATGCCAAAGAACGGCCTCATGGCCATTGCTGGGACAATCAGTGCGCCTTCCTCTGAAGGTCGAGGGGCGATACAGATTCCACCGGTCTCTTCAGGGAGAAGAGGAAGAACATAAAATATTACTTTGTGTCAAAAAATCAATAGAATTATACTTGGACAAAATGCAGCTAAATGACTGCACTATCCCTCAGTGGATAAATGATTTGACAGAACTGCCATAAACCTGAGTGTGTAAAGACAAACTGAGGGTGCAGAAGTCTATAGATGCCTATATGACTTTAAATACCACAATTTAACTAATGAAGTTTTTTTGTTCTGCCCTGCCAGTGCAGGGACAGAAGACAGCCATGTTCAAGCTTGGGTCATTAGCGCAAAAAACTACAGTACATCATGATGGGGAATTACACATGCCGGGTATGTAATGAACCTACATCATAAACATGTGTATATGAAAGTGGTTGTCAACCTCCTTACCTAACTTGTTTCTGTGTGACTGTTGTAGGTTTACAAGTAATGAAACAGCATTTTGTGTAACAACTATTAAACACACCTATTATTTTACGTTATGATAGCTATGTCACAAGATTAGCAACATGTTACATGTTGACGTGTAATTCAGCTAGTAGGATTTCAGTTTGAACAAATTACTGTTAAATCTCCCTTTATCTGGCCTTAAACACAAAAAGACAACATTAAAAGACTTGTGTGTTCCCTACTACTTTATGCTTATGATTAGCTTTTCCTTTGTTTTACCTCCAGCTAACACTGACTTCATCGTAATGTAGGCCCTCAAGGCGTCTATAGGCCTATGCAGCTTTAATTCCCTTTAATTTCTTAATTTATTGGGGATTTTTCTTCTTTCAAGAGAAAGAAGCAGCTGGCAGAGATTTTAAAGACTGATGTAAAAACAACACACAGTTCTCTGTGTCGTGATTGTCGAGGAATTAGGTCATTCTCAAACACACACACACACCCTGCTGTCAATGATCCAGTCTTCTCAGGCGGGTGTGAGTGGTTGGTGTTGGGGGTGTAAAGTGTTGAGGATTTGATCTTAATTCATTTTCCACGGAGCTGCAGATGTTCTGGTGCTAATCGTTCAAATTAGGGTTAAAGCTTCAGCAAAGAGAGAATCAGACAGACTTACAATCAGATCAACTAAACCATCAAAAACACAAACAAGCTAACACAAGAAAAGAGACGGACAGAAAACCACATCTTCTTCAGGATTTGTTCATTGGTCCAAGCAGAAGTGATGCTGGTTCCAACAGTATAGTACACCTGTCATTTACTTTTTTCATGACGATGACTTTGTATATGTTTGGTGATCTTCCAACTTCTCATCTAGTGCCATCATCAGGGAAATAATACTTTGGTTTATGTATTAGGTAATATTACTATATTAATAATACTAACACATGAAAGTAAGACATTGAATATTCAATTCAATTCAAATTCAATTAAAACAATTTTATATGTCCCCGGGGGGCAATTCAAGGGCACACAGAGCAGCAGATAACGACAGTGCAACTATACTAAACAATGGAAAATATTGTAGTTATTTGACTTTAACAATTATTCGATTCTTATCAACATCTCGTTTGTACTACGAACATAGATTAACCTAGTTTAAATCCAGGAGTGTTTGTTGGGTTGTTTCATTTAAGGCAAATTATGCAATTTCATCACAAAGCAGAGGGATGAATCTCATCTAAATCATACCCTATAAACTGTTAGCTTAAATAGTTACGCAAACCTACAGTTGTAAATGATGATGCAATATGTGGATGAAATCTTAGTTACCCAATCACAATAACCTAGTAGTATTTTATAATGTAGTGTGGATGTCAATGAGTTATTTCAGTCATAGACCTGTTAATACTCTACTTTTATGCCAGTTACCTGACTTTGATCTTATGGTACCGCCTCAGGATGATCACTATATCTTACCATTTGATTCTCCAAATTCTCCAAAACATTTTGTGCAGCCATTCTTGACAATCACCATAATCAAAATGCCAAATACAGTACGAACACATCAATGAGTGGTGCTGTGACATGTATTTGTCAGTAGCAGTGTGGTTCATAAACTGACTTTTGACAGTTTCTCTTGTGTAATGTTTTTGCTGTTGTGTAAAACATTGTAACTTAATGGATGATTGCACATGTGTGTAGGTGTGAATCTTTGTGTTCCCTACTGTACCTGTCTGCCACCATGTGTCCACTAAGGGACACCGTCCATCTCCAACCACATCATGGAACCAGTGCCAGGCCTCATGGTTAATAGGCTCTCCAACTGCGCGCACGCACACACACACACACACACACACACACACACACACACACACACACACACACACACACACACACACACACACACACACACACACACACACACACACACACACACACACACACACACACACACACACACACACACACACACACACACACACACACACAAAGTCACAAGTCATTTACATAAAATCGAATGTGGGTCATTAATACACTGACTATCGATCAATGGTCCGTTCATAGATAAGATCAGACGTCTGGTGTATAATGTTGTAAAGATAAAGACGTCATCAAGGAATTATACTCTGAATCAAATCTAATCTTTAAGTCAGTCACAAAATGTTCAAGCTGAAGCTACACTGTTGTTATGTTGACGTTTTAGATAATTCATTTTAATCACCATGTGTTACCTGAACCGAGTATCCTCAGGGATGAGCGGTCGTACTTCTTCACCCAGCTCTCATCGTACTTAAGCAGCAGACGTAGAGCGGTGGGAGCTCCATAAAACTGAGTGATCTTTAGACGCTCCACTGTCTCCCAGTACCTGCCTGAAGTACCACAGACACAGAGTCATGTAGAAACACATTGATCACACATTTACCTGTTTTATCATTGGTGATAAGCAGTTGTTCATTTTCAAAAACACGTCATTTTAAGTGTTTGTTTTTTTTTTTTTTAATGAACCATTACCCCCACTTTTCCCCACCCATGCTTCTTCATGGACATCTTGATCCAGTACTGTTGAGTTGTTTAAATATCTGTCACAAAAAACCAGTGACAAAAATGTGCTCAAGAGTTCAAATTAAGCAACATCACAATGTCTAAAGGTCACATCACCTTCTGGACACTTCCTGTTTTTCCAGAGGTCACATACTTTTGGAGACTTCCTGTTGACCGACCGATCAAAAACTCAGAAGACACCAGACAATAAAGGTGAGTGAGATAAAGTTGCTCATCTCCCCAACTGACAGTAATAAACCAGTGTTAACTGCTTTAATGAGTAACCAAGCACTAGAAAGAGGCCACTACCACTGAGATGACCTTCTCTCTAATTTCATACCTCAGGACCTTCAAGGTTCAGTGACACCTGAGAGGAGAAATTTAAGATTCAGAAGAAATAAAATCTATCTTATATGACACTGAAGGGCCTTAGCAGGCACAGTAATGCTTTCAGAAACAATGAAGAAAGTTGGGGAAAAGTTAGCTTGTAAGCTCAGAAACGTGACATTTTATTACTTGACAAAGGATTTAAAATATAACGAGAAGGGGTAAAACAAAAAAGTTTGGCCTCCAGAAAGTCCCCGCTCTCAGATCTTTCTCAAAACACACCTGAACGTTTTGAGTAATGGTGCATTTACAGACCAAAGGGCAGTTTGACCTCGTCTATAAGGAAGCATATAAGAACTAGAGGGACTATTCAGCTTGCACATCAGAGTTAATAATTACCCAGCAAAACAGGAACCTTTAATGAGGTCATTCCGATTGATTGGTAGAACTCATGAGCTGATGGAGCATTGGCAACCACCCTCTTTAAAACACTTTTTTAAACCCCTTTGATGCGTGCATTGCTATTCTGAAATGTTCACATTATCAGGTAATAGTCTGGTTCTCAACTGGTGGGTAAAGTGGGTAGTAGTTTTCAGTTGCCTGAATAAAAGTTTCTGTGCTCTGTCACATGTGTTGTACCCGAGGAGCTTCACTACTTTTCATTAAATAAATGTTATTGGTTGAAAAATATCTGAAATTTGGGTCGCAACTTTTCATGAAAGGGTCCTGCTGCTAAGCCATTTGAGAACCACTGGTCTACAACATTAACAGGTAAGTGGGCAGGTTGCCGACATTCACACTAATCAACTTTTACTGCTCCCCTCAGTTGTCAGTATATTCCTTTTCAATGGTGTGTTTGTCTTGGGGATAGATCCTCTATATGTTTGATGGCATTCACCATTACTGAACAATTCACCTCCTCTGCCTCCACCGACACAGTCTTACCAGGTGTTGCCCACTCACCTTCAAAAGTAAGTTCAGAGTTTGTGTGATATGGGCCAAATGGGCTTTGAAAAGAACCAAGTGAGAGACCAATAAAAGACATTCAAGTCTAATTTCATGTATTATTTACAACTATGTTTTCAACAGCCATGAAGCTGAGTGAATGGCAAGTGAGCTAAAGGCCTCAAACGTTTGTAGTTTTTAGAGAGCTTCAGATTACTGTAAAGTAGAACCTTATCTAAGTGTTAGTGGAAATGGATCTTACCTGGGTTTGGATAAACAGGTGTGCTCTCAAACAGGACAGTGGTGGCGCCGTTACACAGCGGGCCGTACACAACGTAGCTGTGTCCTGTTATCCAACCTACATCTGCCACGCAGCCAAAAACATCACCATCCCGATAGTCAAACACGTACTGATGAAATTACACAAACACATGACAGTTAAAAACATTTAGTGGGAATGTTAAACAACTTTTTAAGTATCTGCGAAGCACTGCTTTTTAGCATCCCAGGCTTAAACAGTGCTGTATTAGGTCTTAATTTTGCACACTTTTTTTCACAACATTTTCAAATGCACTTTCAGCCAACTGTGCCACTAAAAACACTGAGATATCCTCTGATCAAAAAGAGTTTTAAAAAGAAAGAGTGTTGTGTGTTAGGCTACACGTATTATACCCAAAACAGTTTTATCCATTGCATCAAAAATTCCCAATGAGGAGCTTTAAATGGTACATGGAAATTATTTATCTTAAATAGACTTTTTTCATTTATCAAACATTGTTTGTTAGTTTTAGAAGTGAATGATTAAATGGTTTTGCCTGTGTAATAGGAATGTGGAGCTGTTTTGAACAGACACAAGTAGTTGAAAAGTTGACGTGAGGTGCCTGGCAACGCAACCTCCCACCCTCTTCTCTTTCACTCTGTGTGGCAGTGTTTCTCACCCTGGCATGGACCCAGCGGTTCTTGTCTTTTTCAGATAAAGCAGCTTTTGTTTTGTTGTTCATCCAACCAAGCAGCGCGCCAACCAGCCCCCCCCCCCCCCTCCCATTAAGCTGCTTTAGAAATTAGCACTCATAATATTTGGCATTGATGGAGTAAGGAATGGGGGGAGGGTTATTATGGTTTATGTTTTATTCAATTATCATCATAAACATCATGTCAATCCCTGCAAACACACACGCAGAGAAAGCAGATGTTTTAGTCTGTCAATCAGAAATAAACCTAATTTCAAGCTTTCAGGGGCAGATTTGGCTGCAGGGCTGCATCCTCCCCCTGCTCCAGGCTGCTCTGAGGACAAACAGCAGCATTTCTATTCAGCCTGTTTTGTAACTGCTTTCCTTTGTCTTCACTTCCTCATTAACACATCAACATGCACAGAACCAGAAAAAAAAAGATCTAGTTTCAAACAAGGACGCTCAAGAAAGGGTTGCAGGTTTCATTCTTACTTCATTCCATATATACACTTGTATAAAAACGTTTTAAACTTTACTCCTGTCCAAATCTGTCTTAGGTCATCCTAAAAACTAGCTTTCTCTGTGGGAAACACATAAAAATATCAGTACCTGATGTGTAAGTGACGTATACAGCAGGTAGCCAGCCTGCGTGTGGACGATGCCTTTAGGTTTCCCTGTACTGCCTGAAGTGTACAGTAGAAACAGCAGATCTTCACTGTCCAGAGGCTCTGCAGGACAGACTGCAGACTGACAGGACATCACCTGCAAAAACACAACATGAGACTGTACTACTACCACTGATGATACTACTGATACTAATACAAGACATACTGCAGGATGACAAAACATCACATGTAACATACAACATCGAACTGATCTGGCAGAGCTCATAGTCAAATGATTTTGTGATCATCTATCCAAAAACGAAGGATTCCGCATATAAAATTGAAAAACATTTTTTTAGCCGTTAGTAACACAAACTCCATGTAATTAAGACATTATAGGCTCGTTGAGATCTTACATTTTGCCAAATTTTTCTTTAAGCTCAGATCTCTGAATGAGATAACCTTATTTTAAGAACAAATTGAGAGCTTGATGTAGTCTCAGTTTTCTTTTATCTTAGGTCTTGCAATGAAACAACTAAGAATGAAAAGAGATCTCACTCAGGGCTCACTGTAAGTCAAACAACTTTCATGTCTCAGGATCATCTTTGAGAAATATCTTTGGTGGCTGCAGTGGCTCAGTCCATAGGGACTTGGGTTGGGAACCGGAGGGACCCTGATTCAAGTCCTAATGTGGACCAAAATATGGAAGTTGTTTTGGTAGCTGGAGAGGTGTCAGATCATTTCTCGAGAATTGCCGAGGTGCCCTTGAGCATTGCATGTCCCCAGGTCCTGATTGTGCATGTGTATGATTCAGGCCTGTGTGTGTGAGAAGCATGGCTCTAAAATAACAATGCGAACCACAACTTCTCCCTCGGGGATTAATAAAGTATATCAAAGGAAAAAAAACGAGAATATGGTCAAAAATCTCCTTCTGGTTTTAGCTCGCGCTGTATTTCTTGAAGATATAGATGAGACACAAATAATATCCCACAGTTTACTGAACTATGAATTGCATGAACTCCTAACACTGAGACTACCACTACGACTGACAAAAACACTTCTTCTTCAGCTACTCCTTCTGGACAGACAGTACACTCAACAGGACGTAGTGGACAGTACTTCCACGTCTACTGGTCCTATTTCTTTAACAGTTGCACTTCTGTTACTACTGATAAAACTATTACTACCAGCAGGAGACTGATAAGACATTTGTTGGAAAACTATCTTTCTGATGCTTCTGCTACAACTATTTCTTCTTTTTAACGACAGCTTTCAATGCAGGACAGACAGGAGATTGACATGACTTTACTTGTGGTATGAATACTGAATGCTGTATGTGTGTTTACTGTGAAAGGGATCTTTTACAGTATGTTTTTCAACTACATTTGTATAGCCTGCTGATTCATCAAAACCATTATTTTTAAGTCAGGTATCGTGACATGTTCCGATGTCGACTAAGTGAGACATTTCTTTACCTCCTCCAGGGAGATGTCCAGCTCTCCCATGGCAGTAGGAGTTTCTGTCCTCTGAGAAACAAACACATTTCGGACAGTCGGGCAGCTCTTCACCGCTGTGTCCACTGTCGGTTTCAGAGGAATCCGTCGGCCACCCCGCACACCTTCGTTACAGGTGATCACAGCTTTACACTGAGCTGTTGACACAAAACACATCAACTTCATTCATGTTCACCTTGGCCTTTTAATGTATTCTAGGCACACATTATTTTGCTTATTTATTTTAATTCTTTTACTGTCTCACATTAATATCTCACACACATCACGTGGTCTGGCAGCTTGTCGTGGTTCCCACATATTGCTTAACATAAACTCAGCTGCACTCTCTTTCATGGTTCACTTCTCCTCCTGTTCATACCATGTTTGGTTTTGTAGTCAGAGACTGTTTCCAAAACACAGACGTCCTTGGGCAGAGAGTCTGACCTCCAGTGATTTGTTTTAGCTAACAGCCAGAGAGAGCTGCAGCTCAGTTAATATCTGCAGTGAGTTGAGGATTGAGCAGGTTGAGCAAGGCATTCATTCTGCCACAGTTAAAGATACAGTTTTCAAATGTGTACCAGGGGATACTTTAATAAACACTTAAAATCTGGTTGACATTTAAATCTGTGTGGCTGTTAATACAAAGATTGGTCCAAGTTCAAGCAGCAGCAAAGATTCTAGAAATGCTGCTGACCAAAGCTTGCTCTGACTGGCTGCCATCTCTTCTTTGTTAATAGATGGACGATAAGTCTCAGTACATGCTTGTAGTGTATACTAACATTTGCTTTATCAGCTCAGAACACAAAATGCACAGTGTACAACTAAGACTGATGTTAATTTCATCAGTTTTACAGATGTTAAAAAGAACAAAACACAGCTGAAACTGCAGCTGCCTTCACATCCACTTGATGCTGCCCCAATACATTTCTGTATTTTATGTTTATGTTTTTTTATGTTACTGTTACAATTTAAGTTTCAACAAAGACCTTGGTGGGGGATGACTCACCGTCCTGGATCCTGCCTGCGAGAGCCTCTGAGCTAAAGCCGGCAAACACAACAGTGTGCACTGCCCCAATACGGGCACACGCCAACATGGACGCCACTGCCAGTGGTGACACTGGCATGTAAATGGCAACTCTGTCCCCTTTCTGGATCCCATAGTTCTTGAGGGTGTTGGCAAGGCGGCAGGTTGTCTCCAGCAGCTCTCTGTTGGACAGACAACAGAACATAGAAGTTGA
Source organism: Symphodus melops (assembly GCF_947650265.1). Classification (NCBI taxonomy): domain Eukaryota; kingdom Metazoa; phylum Chordata; class Actinopteri; order Labriformes; family Labridae; genus Symphodus; species Symphodus melops. Next base: position 7,347,123 of record NC_136705.1, read on the forward strand.
TGAGGATGATAATATTTCTCTTAAAGTAAAGTCTGTCAAAATTGAGCTAACATTCAACTGACAAGTATTTTCTTGGTTTTCCTCAATCCAGACTTTCATCAAAAGGAATCTTTTAGGTTGTGGTTCTTAAATTGTGTGATTGGATGTTGCTTGGATACAAGATCTGTGAACATCTTTCAAAAGCAGCTCCTGATTCACAAGTTAAGACTTCTGTTTGTTTTTCTTTTTCGAACAATTTGCAGCTGTTCTGCTTAATAAAACAATGTGACTTACTCCGTTATTTTTTTACACAATTATGGACTACACTTTTAAAATGGATTTCTCTAACTTTAAAAGGAGTCTTCATTGGGTACACGTGTATGCTAGACACTGGCCTTTATATCTCGTTTATTTTTGGATGCTGATAAGCATCTGACCTTTTTCTTCTAATTCGCCTGTTAATATAAACACATCCAACATCTTGCTTATTAGCTACTGTTATAAATAAAATATAATGTCCTTTTCCCAATGCTGTTCCACTATGCTCACCAGTATCAGGAACTTTTCATGTTAATGAAAGTGCTGATTTCTGGCAGAGATACCTTGTATAACATAAGTATCACATGCATAAAGTGAAGATAAAGCTTACTATAGGAAAGAGCAACATCTTGATAAGATAAAAAGCAGTAATATATGTATAGAGGCAGGATAAAGGTGACAATAGGACAGCACAACATATAGATAAGAGTGATGTCTTATGTGTTTAGGGAGGATACAAGGAATGTATTACTGACTTGATGTTTGTACCTGTAGGTAACCTTCACCTCAGTGCCAGGCTCATCCCGCTCCCAGATCAGAGCCACTCGGTCTGGATGTTTCTCAACATGAACATCTAGACAGTTCACTGAAAGACACACACGCACACACGCACACACGCACACACACACACACACACACACACACACACACACACACACACACACACACACACACACACACACACACACACACACACACACACACACACACACACACACACACACACACACACACCATGGTCAAATATTTAGATTCAGAAGTGGGGTTTTTTCAGACAGAAACAAATGTCAGTTGTAGTTGCAGTCAGGGTTTTTTCAACATGAAGCAGACCTTACATTATGGTACAAGTGCAAAACATATGACCTAGTTTTAACTTCCATATGACATACATCAGATTTATCCAAGGAATCATTTCTCCCTTTGTATGTTTTACCTGCTGTTCAGATTGACATTGTTTTACTTTACTAATCAATAACTCAGATTAAAAACACTTTGAATGCATGTCTTGCATTAAAAAAAGAAGTGTGACTTTTGCAGAAAATATTGCACTTTTCAGTGTGTCGCAAACATACGACTGGAAAAAGAATCGATCAAAACTTTTTTTCCCCTTTTCATTTGTTTTCTCTTCCTATTCAATTCATCTGGTTGAAAGAATATCAGAAATATGGGTCACAATTTATATGAAGGAGTTGGTGGTGGGTTGTTCAACTGGACCAGTAAAGAACCACTGTCCTCGGTGACTCTGTAGAAAATAAGAAGAGGCTGTTTGCCAGCCAAAGATTTTTCATGAAAACTCCCTGTTCTTTTCCGTATTGGGCAGAAATGATCCCTTCTTTCTGGCAATTGTTGATATTGTATAAGTCGTGTAGAAAAAAAATCATAAACACACACCATCATATCCCTGGTCTTGAAACTGGCATGTGATAAAAACTGTCTTCACTTATACTGTGATTGAAAATGAATCCCTAAATGGATTTAAGGCTGAAGATCCTGTTTTTGTCTCACGCAGCAGGTTTATAAAATAATTTATGTAACAAGAGTAAATCAGATCAGATCAGACACAATACACGTAATCCAGTCGTGGTTATTGGAATATAATTGGATTATTATCAGAGACAGAAAAACAACAGTGGGATGAAGACACATAACACTCACTGCAGATTTCTGCAGTCTTTATTCTGACAGCCTGAATATACAATTATACAGAACTTCTACATAGTTACATAAACAATCAGTGTACATGTATTTGTACAGTCTCTTCTGATTGTCTCTACATATATCAGATATTCTCAATATACTGACAGTCATATACCAACAGCCTCCATTGTGTTTACTGACAGTATTTTCCACTGACATCCTCTATATTCTAACAGCTTCTGTCAAGTGTCTGTTATACTTACAGTCTCCACAATAACAAACTAACAAACTCTCTGTTAACAGTTGGGTTTCTATAACCTGAAAGAAAGTGACAAACCCATACTGGAATACTGACAACTTATGAATGTATACTGGCAGCTAAATTCTTTCGTCTGTAAAAACAGTAGTGAGCTAAAACTATTGATGAGTTCTTTAGGTTAAATCATTAGAGATATTTATTTAAATGTATTGCCATGATAAAATACGCTCACAAGCTAGCAGAAACAAGAAAAAGTCACTGGAGGAAAAAAACCAGCCAGGTGAGGAGTATCCACTTTGTTGATAACCAAAGAATGTTGCAGGTCCTCATCAATAAGTCATTGTGTTGAGTCATTCAGGAAATGAGTGCTTAACAAAGTGCTTTTTCATCAATTGTATCTTTGATAACATTCTTTCTCATTCATTCATTCTTTGATATCATTTTTTATTTTGGTTTGGCTATCTGTGGTTTATTTACTCTGCTGATTATAAACATTGTTCCTGTTCCTAAAGTGCTTCAAACAAAGGTGGAGACGTTTAAGTTGAGTTGACTGTTCAAATAAAGAAAATACTCACATACAAACCAATACTACTTTATAACTTTGATCTCAGATATGAGGCCAACATTAAATAAGACTCAGGGGGCAGTAGCTCAGTCTGGGACTTGGGTTAGGACCAGTCGGGTCACTTGATCCTTGCACAGAGCAAGACCAGAAATTGGTTGGGTAGCTGGAGAGGTGCTAGTTCGCTTCCTGAGGACTGCAGAGTTGTCCTTGAGTAAGACATGGAACCCCCTCACTCTGAGACCTCTCCATAATGCATGTCAATAGGATCCTGTTTGTGCACGAGTGTGTATTGCAGCCTATGTGTGTGTTCAGGTCCATTAAACAGAGTGTAAACCGAATTTCCCCTTGTGGGATTAATAAAGAATAAATTATTATTATAAAGAGTAAAAATAAAATGAGCTTCATCTCCTTAAGTGTAATTAGGCTGCCTGTTAATACACCACTTAATTAATTCAGTGTAATAACAATAAAGTTTTTACATGTCTACTCTGTAGTATTAGTAGACTACTTATAGCGTACTTAAATATTTTCTGTCTATTTTACTTGGGCCTATTGATACATCCCATTGGTTTGGTATTATTGTTCAAACTGTTTACAGATGATAGTTAATTAGTTATAACACTGTATTTATATAATTAGTTTGTGTCTTACCCGACACGTTAAGCTTCCCTCCCAGGAACCAGTTGATTTTCCCATTGCTGAGCTCACAGTCCCGAACCTGGTGGAACGGTTCGACCCAGCGTAGACGATCGGCGGCGGCGGATCCCCAGAAATGATCCGGGTCAGTAAGCGAGAGCTGGTACAGATCCCCGTGGGACAGCCGGGACAGTTTGGAGCTCCAGGTGCCCGATGGGGGGGGCGGAGGTAGGGAGGACAGAAATCTGTGTTGTTCTGGTGCAATCCAGTACCGACCCGGTCCTTGGGTCCTGCAGTGTCCCAGGAGGGTCTTAAGAAGTCTGGTCCCTCTGCTGCTGGGAGCAGCCATGTTGATTCTCTGCATCAACAAGTGTGTCACCTCAAACCACAAGCTCTCTCTCTCTCTCTCTCTCTCTCTCTCTGTCGCTCTCTCGCTCCCCCCCCCCCCCCCCCTCTCTCTCTCAGGTGCTCTCAGGTGTGTAGGTGTGGTGGTGCCACAGTCAGTCACGTTACTTCATGCTGACAGTGCAAATTGTTGGCCTAGTTTACATCTGAAAATGGTTAAACTTTTCCCCTAGTTATTAGTTTTTATCAACTTCAAAATCAAAAAACAAGGCTTACTTTCCAAAACGGCTAACTAAACAACAAAAAACAACGGAGGCAACTGGACAGAAGACAACTAACATGAACAAAATCTGACAATGAACTGGGAGGGAGGGAACATGACTAAATAGGCATGGGATAATCAAACACGCAGGTAAGACAAACAATGAAACAGGTGACGACAAGTAGTTCAATCAACACTGGAGGGAAACACAGAGGCAGGAAAAACATACAACAAACACTGGTGACAACTACAAAACAGTCAACACTAAAGACACCCAGAGAACTCAAAAATGTTGTAGAACAACGCAAGAATAAGACATGACACCATGACAGCAGGAAACACTGACGACTAAACTAGGAAAGACACGGGGAAGGGAAACACAAACACCAGAGAAGAATGAAACAAAATATAACAAGAAAATCTGAACTCTAAAATTCTGTAAAATAAAAAACCAAACAAGAACAAATAGTGACGATGCTACACAACCTCAACCATAAAAAGCACAAAGAGTGAGGGTGCAGTGCAGAGACTGGAGCCCTGAGGAGTTGTTGGGTTGTGTTCCTTGCTCAAGGGCTCCTCGGCAGTGGGCTAATCAGGAAGTGAACTGGCAGCTGCCAGTCCCATATGATCTGTGCCTCCTGTCAATTTTTATTTCAATGATTAGATGTGTCTTAAAGGCTTTTCATGTTTCCTCTATATATTATTATACATTCCTAAAAATAGATTTTCACCTGAAACTTAGTGTTTGTTTGTTTGTTTGTTGAATGGTCCTTTTTCCATTCCTCTGTATCAGAGTGCAGCTGTTCATATTGAGTTTGACAGCCATGTTATCAGCAGGGAATTCATGTGTTAGCACAAATATATATATTTTGGCCAACATTTCAGAGCTAAGATACAGGAATCCTTGTATAAAAGAGTTGAGACATAATGTACATTCTGCTCTATGCACACTGCTAGCTGTGAACCAAGAACAGTTTTAGAAAACAATACGATTTTGTATCTGAATTTCACATCATTTCAATGCAAACTTAAATGCTTATTGTGTGTTATAATCCATCTTGAATGCATCTATTCACATAAAATAAAAATAATTGAAAGAAAAACACTTTTGATACACTGAACAAGAAGATTGACTAAACTCCATACTTAAGGCATAACAACAAGCCTCATAATTAAACATAACATGATCATAATCAGCTCTGACAGCTGCTGCCACCTGTAGTTCAACTTACAAACTGCACACTGAAGATCCAATTTGGATCAAGAACTTCAATGAGTGCAACATCCGTTAAATTTTATCTTATTTTGTGTTTTGATGCTGAAGCTAATGTCCTACTACAACATAAACAGAACAGAGTGGTGGAAAGCTCTAGAACAAGCCAGTAAGTAACTCCATTTTATCAGGTCTTTAATAAACTAAAATACAAAAACTCCTTTGGAAATAATACTTGTATTTTTAAAATGACATTACAATTGGATACCACAGTAATGAAAACAAACACTTAGCTTTAAATATAGAATATTATCTGGTATCCTGTTTTATATTGAATGTTACTTTTTTTTTTAACTTAACATGTTTTCAGTTTTTTCTTTTACTGTGTTTCTTGTTATGTCACTGTTTTTATATAGGTTTCATTACATATATATTTTTTACACATTACATAAAACAAACATAACATAAAAACAAAATGTTTTTATACCTTTTTTTGTTGTGTTAAAGCTGTTTGTTTTCAAAGTGAACCCTTTAAGTAGATTAAATTAGCGCTGGCTGAACCTACAGCTGGAAGCGGATTAGTTTGGATCTATTGTTGTTTGTTACAAATGATAATGTAAAATATGCAGATCAGCAGCTGGAATCGGATCTGTGTACAGCTTTATATATTTAAGTAATGAAGAATGTATTCATAGGTGTAGTTTAGGCTCTGTAGGCTCAACCAGTTTTAGGTTCCCCAGCATCAACGTGAGGGGGGAGGAGGGGGCGGGTCTAAATTAGGACCAGTAACCTCTGACCTCAGATCTGCTCTTTCCTCACTCTCACATGCATATCTGTGTTTTCAGCAGATACTTTAATCTGGTTGATCGTTCATAATTCAGATGATAAATGGGGCTCCTGTGTGTAATCCAACAGGCCTTAGAGTGTTTGTGTGTTTTTCTATGGACCAGAGTTCAGATTAAAGGATGTATACAACTGTTAATCCCACCTTTGTGTTTCTACAATCAATTTAATCACCTTCATGACTTTTAATGATCCTCTGTTAATCTGCTGATAAAAGCGAAAAACAAACAAACACAGTATTATCACATCCAAACATCCTAAACACGCAATTTCATCCCATTCAAAATCCACCAAACACGATTGTTATGTTTAGAGCCACTTTAAGGGTGAATGTGGTATTTTAAACCTGGATCCTATATTTCACTGTTTTGTTTTTTAAGATCATATCACCTCAGCCAGCAGCAGCAGACCAGGCTTTAACGGCTGCATCCTTTTCTTTAAGGGCAAATGTGTACAATGCTGAATCACGTTCACCAAAAGTGCTTGTCTTTTGAACTGCTAGGCTCGAGATTGTTGTTCTCACAGTATAAAAACATTACAGGGGGATTCCTACAGAAGACAGACCATCCATCATAAGTCACTCAATTAACATCAAGTCATTTTATCTCACAGAACATATTTTTGCTCTTCTGCTGCCTCTGTCAGTTTGTTATTGTTTCCCGTTCTGTTTTTATGCCTTTATTATGACATGTTCTTAATTAACCACGGATCAGGAGATGAGTCAGTCGCCAGTCTATTGAGGACGACAGCCGCTTTATATGGGCCACCTGCTCGAACGCCTGAACAAAACGTTGTTTTAAATAAGTATGCGTCAAACAAAACATGCATAACACACAATAAGAGAATAAACTAAGTATAGGGATTAATAATTGTGCTTATTGTGTTTTAAACAGCAGGAAACACTAGAGTAGAGCAGTAGATCACAAACTCCCGTATTTTATTAACGTTGGTGTTTTTGTCAACAGAATCTGGTGGCATAGAAGAGAGCCATGTAAAATCTATTTCTGGATAAAACGGGACCAAGAACCTATTTCTTTACAACAAAAAAATATTATAACTAATAACTAATACGATGACGTTAAAGCCACAATGTCACAGCTGCCAATTAAGGCAATCAGCTGGAGAGACTCTTAAGAGTAGATGTGGCTATTAATCATTTAGACCCCAAACAAAGTCAAATATGACCCAGGTTTAAAACGGTGTGGCTGTAATCACATCTGAGTTTAGACTTAAAGTTGCTGCACATCGAGATAAACTTTAAACTGTGATATTGAAGAAGGGCTCGTCATGTTTCCAGGACATTTCCTGGCTGAGAAAAATCCAAGACATTTAGTTTAAAACCTTTTATTTATTGTCTAACTCCAGGCCTGCATGAGGACAGAAAGTTTTAAACATTGGTCAAATAGATTTAGGTACAGATCTTAGTCTTGCCCCATTGTGACACAGCAGCTAAAGTCCTGGTTTAGTCTTACTACCAGCAGAAAAAGAGAAGGAAGCAGAGTTTAGTCCAAACCATTTTGCCAATCTTTGTGAAAAGGCTCGACTTCGGCCACATCCCACATTTTGAGGATAATCTAGGTCCCAAACTGAGAGCTAGACCTGATAACCAGCCTCATTTCTGGACTTCACTGATGCGTCAATGTCAGAACAAGAGCAAACCCATGCAGCAGGTTTGTGGCGGAAAATCGGAAGCCAGCAGAGTTGAGGTGCATATAGATGAATACTTTACTTACTGTCCAAATACATCTGCCCACACTATGACACTATAACCTTATGGTCTGATGTGCCATTGTGCTTCTTCTGCATCTGCTTCAGGTGAGCTTTGGTCTGCTGGTGAGCCTTCAGGAAGGTGAGCAGGCGAAAGTGTTTGCCACATTCTAAACAGCTGTATGGTGTCTCTCCAGTATGGATGCTGCGGTGTCTAATGAAGCTGGTTGCCAGGTTGAAGGTTTTGGAGCAGTGGGTACAACTGTACGGTTTCTCCCCAGTGTGAGTGTACCTGTGGTCCCTCAGCAGCTCTTTCAGACGGTAACTCTTCCCACAGATGTCACAGTGGAACGGTTTCTCCCCAGTGTGGATCCTCTGGTGAACTTTGAACTGCGACAGGTTAGGGAACTTCTTCCCGCACACATCACAGGTGATGACGGTGTCTCTGACCGTCAGCTCGTCAGCAGGGAGTTCATGCGAGTGCTTGCTGATGACGTGGTTCTTCAGACAGCGGTAGCTTTTTCCGCAAATGGAGCAAAGCTGCCGCTCCCCGGTGTGGATCACCTGGTGGCTGTGCAGGTTAGCAGCTTGGGTGAAACCCTTCCCGCAGGTGGAGCACTTGTATGGCCGGACCTCCTGGTGCACCACTTTGTGGCGAGTCAGGTGGCAGGCATGATAGAAGCTCCTACCGCAGACATCGCAGGTGAACTTTTTTTCGAAGTGTGTAATCCTGTGTGTCTTAAGCACGCTGATGGAGGAGTAACCCTTCCCACAGATGTCGCAGTGGCAGGTTTTCTCCCCGGTGTGCCGAGCTTTCACATGCAGGTTGAGGTGAGGTTTGTGGTTAAACCTCTTTGGGCAATAGTCACAACCGTATGGCAGCAACCCGTGCTCCTTCATTTTGTGTTCATGAAGCTTCAGGATGCCGGTGAAAGTTTTCCCACAAACGGAGCACACGGGATGGGACTTCCTCTGGTGGTCGGAAAGTCTTTCTGCATTTGGAAAAAGCATCCCACACTGCACACACTGGGAGAGAGTTTCTGTTGTTTCTTCAGTCTGAGGGGTGTTGGTTACTTTTTCATGCTTGCTGCGCAGCTGCCTTTTCCTTCCTCGTTTAGAGATGCTTCTCTCCACAGCTGAGGCAGGCAGTGGAGAGGACGGCCGAGCATACTCATGGTCAGGGACATCCGCCTGTGGTCGAGGGAAGGGAGAGACGAGCTCGCTGTGCAGTATTGTGGCTTCACCTGTAGCATCAGTTTTTTCTTCCCCTGCTGCATTTGAATATGAAAGTCTTTTAGAATCAACTCAAATCTTAATTATCGATGGACAAGAGATTTCAGTACTTGATTAACTAAGTCAGAGCCATATGAGTGATGTTACAGGATGAAGACCCTTCAGCTTTTGTGTGTTTATGTTTCCTCGCATAAACACATAGAAAAAGTACCTTAAATTTCGGACTATAAGCCGCTACTTTTTGTCGCGGTTTTTAACACTGCGGCTTTTAAAACGATGCGGCTTATTTATGGATTTTTCTTGCGGGACAATGAGCTTGTGCCGCAAAAACATTTGACTTCGTCACATCGGATCTTAATATCAGTCATTTTGCGCTTTATGCACGCACCCTCATCATGGAAAACACACGGAGAAATACATATGATGCAGCTTTCAAGTTAAAGGCGATCGAACTGGCTGTCAAAGAAGGAAATAGAGCTGCTGCACGTAAAGTTGACACTGACAGCGACAACGAAAAAGAGACTGAGGAAGTGAGTAATGAAGTCATTCTGAGGCAGTGAATGGATGGACTTTTTCCTGTGAAATATATTACGGTAATCTTTTTCATCAGCCGCGTTACAGACACTGTTTGATAAAGGATTTACAGTAGGCTTCATATTTGCGGATGTTACCAGTAGTACGTATTTCATTAAAAGTTAAAAAAAATGTCTTTGTGTCACGTCTTTCTGTGTAAATAGCTCTTGTTATAACGTGGACACCTGCGGCTTATAATCAAGTGCGGCTTATATATGTACAAATACATTTTTTTACCTATTTTTAGCCGGTGCGGCTTATATCCAGGTGCGCTCAATAGTCCGGAATTTACGGTATATATTTTTTTTAGTTAACCTGTTTAAGGCAAATAAGAGTAAGCGTTAAATTATCCTCTGCACTTTAGTTTTGGTAATTGGATGCATTTAAAGAATTTTCTCTTACCGTTAGCATTAGCCTTACTTTGCTGTGGCAGTTGAACACACTTTGAGTCGACAGCAGCAGCCTACAAAACATGAATCAGTGAACAGAGTTTAGTTTGTTCATCCATTATATTTAACTGTTGTTAAATCAGTAACTTACCCCGTACACCAGGATGTATGTTTGCTCTGTGGGAGGTTGCCCATCACCGCTGTTTTCGCCTGAAACACAACGATAAGATCCCAAAACATAAAGACACTCTAATGTTGTTGGTGTATTTTATGTTAGTCTACCTCGAACTGAACCCAGATGTTTTAAAACCTATCTGTGTGAAAGTGGCTCACCTTCTGCCCTCTGGAATAAACCCTTTGCGGTCTCAGCAGCAAGCTGCACCACCTTCAAGAGTTTATCAACAGCTTCAACACACATACTGTCCACCAGAGTGCTGAGCCTTTCCTAAAAGAATGACAGAAATCATTAAAACATTGGACACATCGAACTGTTGGTGGATTTGTTTTTTTAGCTCGCACCATAGTGAAATCCATCACTCATACAAAACAGACAGGAGAAAACACATGAGAAAAGAGGAAAAATCAGTAATTAAAACTACTAAAATATTATAAATGCTCGATGACATTTGACAATTACAACAGATCAGCTTGTTAGAAAGTAAACTTCATCTGCCTAACAAAATATGTGATCTCTGAAATAGTAGTTAGGTGAATTGGATGCCATTGGAACAAATAAACAGGCTGCTTACATGAGTTAATGCCACATTCTTTGCAGATGTGCCAATGTTTGTAAACAGAGCCAGTATAGCTTGATACCGATGTTGAACCAAGACATATTTCCTATAAAATAGCTTAAAAAAAATAGATCATAAAAATTTCAAGGTTCCCCCATCAGGGAAACAAGGAGAAAGAAATGACAGCCAACAAGATTAATATAAAATCACAAATAAATAGAACTCTGCAGCCAGGATAAATAGATACATAAATGTGTAAATATCGCTGCAGTATTATTATTGTTAGTAATAAGAGTTGTAATTTATCATTAGATAATGTGATGTTTATACCAACGTGTACAGCCACTTCTAAGAGGACAGTCTTAAAAACAGTTTTTCATTTTAAACACTGTTGTTTTTGGAAGGTTAGATATTCTCTTTATTTAGGCTTTGAGCTAATAAACGTGACACAATAAAATACATTTAAAGTGAGGTAGCAACATCCTTCAAACTAAATATCTAACCTGGTAGATGTCAGCTTTAACAGAAATGTCACCCCCAACCCGTGCTTGTTTGAGCTTTTGTAAACTGTGAGAATGTAAATAGACTGTAAATATTAACACTGCACATTTACTGCAGAGTCTTAGACCCAAACACTGACTCGCGTTGACGTCAAACCGGAAGACCAGAAAACCAAGGTTGAGATAGCTAGCTGATAACTTACCTCAGCTTCGGGATTTTGTTTATTCAAAGATACTTTCTCTGCCGCGGTAAACATCTCTGTCACTATCGCATTGGCCAAGCCATTGACAATGAGCCTAAGTTCATCTTTGAAAGCGACTAAATCCACCATATTTAACAAAACTGCAATAACCTGCTAACTACTTAGCAAAACACACGGCTAGCCCGATCAGTGCGGTCAAAGGAAGTGACGTAGTAGTCTAGTCCTTCAGTTAATGGCTGCGCTGCTCACTGACAAAGTTGCTGCATGAATCTTTAGTGATGCAAAAGTGATACCTTTAGTTTGGAAATTCTTTCAAGTTGTGATTGTCAATATTTCTGACGGTGAATTAAACTTTCAGTCCACATTTTGCTGACATTATCATTGCAGCACTTTAAAAATATGAAGTTTTTACCATTTAAGTTTGGCAGTTAAGCTTGCGCACTTCCAATGTATAATGCTTTTACTTAAAAATAAAATATTCCTTAAAACCTTTGTTTGAGTAAAAAAAAAGTTATCTAGAAATTTCCAGTACATTTGAATTTTTGGTTACATGTGACATGTCTATAATTGTTTAATAAGAGATTAATTCAAGATTAATTAACACATATTTCAGTATTTGTATTGTTGTTATTATTAATGAAAATAAAAACTCCATTGATTGCAAAACAAAATACTTTATTCCACATCCAGCTGCACCTGCTGCTGTACATACATATGATAATAAATTAATTTTTTTAAATATAACATTTTATTTACATTCATCCACAGAGCTTCAGAAAAGCTGATCAATGCTCGAAAGAGATTCAAAACTATAAAACACACAGAAACCAACAGGACTAAAACATTGAATAGCCTCTTCTTTTCAGAAAAACAAAGATATACAAAAAACTCTCAGTACAATAATCAACACACAAACAGAGACTTCCTCATTTACATCCTCCTGTGGCACTTGTCCTTTAGAGTTGACTCTTAGTCCCATCCGTCAAAGTAAACCAACTGATGCTGTCGCAGTGTTACGTTGCCTCATTACTGAAAATCCCTTTAAATTAATAACATTTGTTACATGGACATACTACAAGGCTGCCCTTAAAAATGAAACTGAGACTATGGGACAGGTTTGTAACAGCTTGTTGATTACCTTTGTTGAAGCTTCCCAAGACTCTGAAAGGAAGCCTTTTGTTTGTTTTTTTATCCATTCCATTTATAATAGATTATACATTGGGCATATTAGTTATTAATAACAAATGATCATGGAACTGATATTACCAACTCAAATTTTAGACTACTATTTCAATTAAGTACTTAAAAGGCTATTTTGATCATTTATTCGCTCCTGTTGATATTAAGTGTGCTTCCTTTCATTAGCATGCCAAAAAACTTGCATATTGTGTGACAAGTCATGGCTGTTCACTCGTAACAGCCAATCAAATCCCTGTACCGCATCAACACTGCTGCCTCATTTTCAGTCCAATCAGTTTTTTCTCTCCCACCCCTTCAGCTGTGTTTGTCCAACTCGCTGTTGCTCTGCCGCCGTGGTGAGGAGGGACCGGAGCTTAAAGAACCTCCAACATCCTCTGCCTGTTGCTGCTGTTTAGAGGAGCTTGACAGGTCGATGGCCACCTCCTCCTCCATCTCCTCATCCTCCATCTCGAGCAGCTCCTCCTCCTCTTGTTCTGTCTTCCGAGACTCACAAGCCCCAGCGACACTGCCCCGGCGCTCAGGGGCATCACAGAACGAGTCAGAGCGGTTGGAGTCTGAGTGTGGAGGGCTTGAACCCTTTTTGGACATTTCTAGAGACTTCTTGTGCATTCCTGTGAGGACAGAGACAGAGATTCAGTTCAGGCTGCAGGATATAAAATGTTTTAAAGTAACTTTCATAATGTCAGGTCATATTTTTACAGGTACCTTGATACTGTCTATACTGATAGTATGCAGAAACAGTCATATAAAGCCAATGGATTTATTTTAACTTTAACATATATACAAAGTAAGTTTCAAAATACAACAACCAACTACTCAAAGGAAAGGTTAAACATGACACATTATTGTGTTGAGAATATAAACAATTGAGAGTGGGGGACCAGGATAACTGCAACCCCAACTGAACATCATAACATCATCTTTATTAAAGAATATTTAATTATAATAACAAAATTTTACAGTTTAGCTACAGTATAGTATATCTACACAGTGACAGCTCTCTCAGTAAAGACTGTATAACCCTGATATCCCTTGAAATGTGTCAAAAATGACCCCGCTTTTTATTACAATTAGGTTTTTGCTAAGTCACATATTTGACACTATACAATGTGTGGTGTAACCAGTGTATAAAACATATAATGATATGGTGGTGTAAATTATCATTTTGTTCGCTAGCTTACAAACTCTTTAGCCGCTGCTAACATGCTATTAGCGTAATTAAGAATGTATTATTAAGATCGTGTTTCTGATTAAGTTTGCTGTGTGTTATCTTTCTTCAAGCCTATATTTTTTTGCAGTGTGTGTATGTAGCCTGTGTATTGATGCATGGTGTTGTGCGTGTGGGTAGCACTGACGTGTATGCGGCTCACCGAGCAGCCAGGGGGCGCAGGATCCCATCATTCCGCTCTTCGCGGAGTTGAGGATAGATTCTGGCAGCGGTATGGAGTGTCGCACCATCGCACCGTACAGACCGTACTCCGCCATGACGCTGCTGCGACCCCAACACTTTTCACGCTTTCGCCATTTTGCACGACGGTTCTGGAACCAAACCTGGAAAAAAATTACGTCAATTATTATTAATATACAGTGTATGTATATTAAAAAAGTGTATAAAGACCTGATAAAGTCAAAAGATAATGTGCTTTAAGTTTCTGTAAGTAACTAAAAATTTTGTTTTACAAGTTTACTGAAAGACATTTTAGATTTTAAAAATATTTTTCTTGTAGATTAAAAAAAAAGTCAGATCAGCCATATGTTGTTTTTGAAAATGCATTGGTTTTCATGACCTTAACGACATTAAGTCTAATAAAGACTATCAGATGTGGTCCAAAGCTTCAGATAAAGTGGTAAGACTTTTTGTCAGCTAGATTTGGTAATTATTTTCCTCTTTGGACCTCCATATAAATGAGCTCACCCTCACATTGGCATGCATACATTTTTTTAAAACATATATTTTTTTATCATCTGATATTTAGTTTCGTAAAAATTATAACAAAATGTCTTTTCGTCAGTCAAAACATTGTAAGTCAATTTATTTACAACATTTACGTCTGTTTTGAAAACAAAAATCAAACCTTGACACCGATGAAATATAAAAACTCTGATAATCGTAAAGATGATTATCATATCACTGTTAAACTGTGTATTGATCCTGATGTCTCACCTGTATTCTGTCTTCGGGCAACTCGGTCTTCATGGCGAGCATTTCTCGGGCGTACACGTCCGGGTAATGTGCTTCATGGAAAGCTTTCTCCAGCTCCTCCAGCTGGTGAGACGTGAACACAGTCCTGCAATTCAAAAAGCACAGATGAGCTGCGGACAGTGAATGCAGCTGAATTGTTCCTGCATTCATTATTATTTTTTCAAATAGGCAGGTTGAAGGTTTTGATATGGCCTTGTATGGATGCTAAATGATATACACCTATTGTAACTATTAGGCTATATTAAACATTAAAAAAAACAATCAATTTTTAACGTTTTCCTGAGGATAATATGGCATCACGCTTTAAAAATTACGATACATGGTCAATTACATTCACCTGTCCAGTGAGCATTGTTCTTTTATATTTGTTTATACCTTAAAAAATGAATATGGGCTTCGTTTTATGGATCTAAGAATCAGAATAGTATGACAAAAAAAATCTATAGGCAGTTTGTTTTATCTCACCTGTGTCTCCTTTTCTTCCTCTTCTGAGAGTTTGCAGAGCTTTTTGAATCGTTGCGGTCAGAGAGACAATCTTCATCTGCGGCAGAAAAAAAACAGCCCGTCAACGACTATCTCATCAATAATAAACCTACTGACATTGTTCCTACACATTCATCTTTCTGATGTTTGAACAATATGTAAAGAGAAACTAGACATTTGAGCGGGAAACCAAAGAAAGAAAAAGGCACTAGGCCCAGAGGCTAATTGAAGGCTGTTACTGCAATAAATGGACTAAATCAATCACATTCTTGAAACCGCCTGATGAGTCTGTAGAGTTGTGTAAGAAAGTCTGTTTCATAAAAAAAATAGCTAGCCTCTGTAAAAAATAATAATTAAAAGAAAATCTGACATCACACCCGACTCAGGCCAAACTACGACAAATCATAACCATTGTTTCCTATAATAATAATAAGATTTTTTTTAAAGGCCCATTGTCTTAATAACGAGTCGAACGAATTGGAATGGAAAAAATTAAAACATTAAAATATCTAGGCCTATGCCTACTGTTAAAATAGTTTTCGTTAAAATAATTAAACCATTAAAAGTTAGGTTACAAGAGAAAGGTTCTTGGTTCAAATTTAGTAGCTCCTCTTTAAATCCCACACAGAAAAAAAAAACACAAGGGCACATTTCAGAACAAACTTTGACCTAAACCCGTGCCAAGCCGAGCCGTACCGGAGTAAGCGTCCCTCTGGGCCTCCAGGCTCTGCAGATAGTGGCTGTCTGCCCGGGCCTGCAGCAGCGGCAGGTGACCGGGCAGGAAACAAGGCGCTCCGGCGGGCTGCTGCGCCGCCAGGCTGCACAGGAAGCCGAGGCCGAGCGGCAGCGATCCTCCTGGAAAGGAGAACCCTGGAATGCCACCGCCGGGTCCCTGCTGCTCCGCTCCGGGCCCGGAGCCCGTCACCGACAGGCCCGGACCGGGAGGACCGCCGGGCTGTTGCCGCGACTGCAGATCTGACTCCAGGCCCAACA
The DNA here is from genome assembly GCF_947650265.1 of Symphodus melops. Classification (NCBI taxonomy): domain Eukaryota; kingdom Metazoa; phylum Chordata; class Actinopteri; order Labriformes; family Labridae; genus Symphodus; species Symphodus melops. The sequence continues at coordinate 7,363,399 of NC_136705.1, forward strand.
GGTCAGTGATGGCAAAACCCTTGGACCGAAACCCAGTGCCGTGCAAACGGGATTTATCAATCCCAAATCCGGGCGATAACATCTTCACTTTGGGCTTCTCTTCTCCGACTTCCTCCCGACCCGTCATGGTGCTCATCAGGAAAAGTAGGTTAAGTGCGTAACAAGTGTGTATGAGGAGTGAGGATGATGGACAGACCAGGACAGTCCGGGTGGCGGGCTGCATTTATCCGACCCCAGTCTCCGGGGATCACAGCAACAGCCAATCAGAATTGAAAGCTGTAGCGGGGGAAGGCTCCCTCTTTCCTCCACTCAATCCCGGAGGATTAATTGCCACCAATTTTCCTTCAATCCGATCAGGATTTTCTCTCAGCGGACAGAAGAGGAGAGGTTTTTAATTTACGTTGTTTATCTTTGATCAAAGGAAGAGAGTCCGAGCAGCCAGCATCACCTCCAAACCGGAGACAAACCTCAGGAGCCTAAACCTATATAGGCCTACATCTTCACACCACACCTTCAGCACCATTAGAGGGATGAAGATGCTGGACCCATTATTACTCTGCTAGAATGAGAAATAATCTGTATTTTACAGTGTAACAAGTTATTAGGCACACGTTTCGTCTCCTGCACTCACATGGACTGAAACATGAAATCAGCAGAAAACAAATACAGGCCTGCACTATTCCACCAATGAGGCCGAAAATAAATACACATTTGAGAGACGACGTTCTCTTTTTTTTTTTTTTTTTTTTTAAATTATTTATAAAGCATGAATTTATAGGTTCTCAAGCAAAGCAAAGCAGTGACGACATTTTTATTTGATTACACCCTTGAAGGCTTGGCGGTTTTGGGATTTTTGGAGTCCTTTGAGGTATACCAGATTGTGTAGATTATATTGTTTTGAATGAGTGTTTTATGGAAACTAACATTCATTCATTAACTAACCAAATCAACTTGAAAAAGCAGCAAAATGAAAATACAAAGTTCAAAAAAGTTAATCACAGTGAAATTCTTAAAACGCGATGCATAATAATAAAGGCCTAAAACATTTTAGAATATATATTTTAAATAAAAAAAAGGATTTGAAACAGAAAGTATCTCAGCCTACCTTTGAGATTAAGTGAAATACAAGTAATGGAAAAATGGAAAACAGCAATAGGCTAACAGGAACAGAAGGCCTATGCCTTATAGGGTTAATGTTTCCTATTTATAACAAATTATTATTATTCAATATAACGTTTAAAAACAAAGAAATACTTTTTTTTAACGATTTGATTAAAGTATAAATATCTTCATGGATAAATTATTAAATCAAGTATCAATCAATCAATCAAAGATTATAATAAAATGTTAACACTTTAAGAGTCACTTTTTGCATCTTAAAACTGAGGTTTTAGATAGTGTATACATAATTAATATATTGTTTTACTATTATTAAGTTTTCTCTATTTGAGTCCATTAAATAAAACATTCATGTAGCAGCTTTAACCCCAACTGGTTGAACCTTACATTCAATCACAAATAGTCACAATAATAATAATAATAATAATAATAATAATAATAATAATAATAATAACAATAATAATAATAATAATAATAATAATAATAATAATAACAGTAATGGTGTTTCCGTTTGGGTCCCTTTAAATCATTTATAATCTTTAATCTCCCTTTGGTTTGATTTGGGCTCTTAGTGAAACAGTGACATCACATTTAGACTCACAATAAAAAAAATAAAAACAGAGGAGTTTAAAAACAGCCTTAAATTTGCTTTAATTATCTCTGATAAGCAGATTCCTCTAATTGCTTTTTAAAACCAGTTGACCATTTTTACCTTCTTGCACACACACACACACACACACACACACACACAAACACAGATACACACACGCGCACACACAAACACTGTGTCTGCCAGCCTGCAGTCAATCCCATGGGATTAAACGCTAACTTGGTCCTAATTTTACAAACTGACTTTCATCATGAGGAGCTTCATTTTCTGTATCAGCTGATTTTCACTCAGCTGCAGCTCATGAGAACGGACTGCTTCTATTATGGCAATATATGCTATTGTAATTATTGTATAAATAGAATACAATATTAACAATACAATATTAAGAACACAATATTATTATCAAATATACACTGAAAGGTGCCACAAAAAAAAGTTTCATTATTTGCTGCAGAGGATTTTTTAAAGTTACATCTGGTAAAAAAAACAAAAAAAACAAAAAAAAAACAATAAAAATGGAAAACAGCTGTAATGTTAGATGAGATGTTAAAACATTCATGCTTTAATCTCAAAATAATCTTCTTCTTACAATACGTTACCCACTAATTATTATTGAGTTGAACATTAACAGTGGGGGAATTACAGAAACATCAGTTATTAGTCCCACTGCAAAAAGAATGTGAGTTTAATGAGAAAAATGGAGATCATCATAGAAAATAAGAATTCTGGACATGGGTGGAATTTAAGTAAATTTAAACAAGCAATGATTGTATTTCAACGAGTCCAAAGACAGAAGATCAGTTGTCGAAATGCATTACAGGACTAACCAAACAAAACACTCATGAAATTGTTTAGGCTAAATAAAAGTGTTATTTATTTAGCATATCTTATTGGTTAAATCTCCTGATCCAGATTTTGAAGTTAAAGTGCAAATAAACACACTTTCACATTATATACTGACAAAATAGCTACATAATATTGAACTTAATAGCAGCAAATGTCGAAATGAATGAATGAATTAAAATTTAGAATTTGAAAGATATTTAAGTATGAAAGACAACAAAGCTGGAAGAACAAATGTAAAGAGACATGAGTCCAATGAAAGAGGGAAACTCCTTATCTGCTCTGTGTCAGAACATCTGCTGCTGATTATTGAGAAGGCATTGAGGAAAACCTTCTAAGAGCGCTAAAACATCTGGACTCAAAGCCCCCCGTCTGTCCAGGAAAAATACTGTAAACCAGCTCAAGACTATAACTCTTTAATCAGGAGGGAGGACGACTGTGTTCACAAAGTAAATGCCTATTTGCTCCTCATGAGCCACCGTCAGAACAAAAAAGAATTTAGTGAATGTGAAATATTAAAATATTTGACAAGATACAACCTTGGATCTCGTATCTTGTTCACAATAGGTAGAGATCTTGAACACGTGCAATCTTATCAGTGTTGTAACAAACGGTGTCCTAAAGGTGTAGGACATGTTGTTGTCCTCTGAAAAAGATCCCAATCAGAGCAGAAGATAAAATATCCGTATCTTGGTCACAGACAATATTTTGATTAATTAAAGGACAATTCTTTTTTTTGGCATGAAGTGGGGACATTTTTAAAAAAGGATCAAATGTCTTTATAACATATCAATCTTATTTGGTCAAGTTAAAATAGATTTTGAACAACTTTTTTTATATTCAAAAAATGTCATAAGATTTATTGGATGTAATTCTTTTAATCTCTGGTAATTTTTTTGCCTTTAAAGCAACATTAGGGAGGAATTCAGTTTCCGTGTGCTTTGGCACCCACCAAAGGACTTTGAGTGCAACAGCACTGTTGTAAAACACAATGTATTGACATAGCCAGCTCCGCATCGGACAGGAAGCCTACTGTTTTGCAAAGCTTTAGCCAACGTGAAAAAAAACCTGTACAACTGGCTTCTTGTTGGGTCACACTCTCTCTTTTTTCTTCACACAGACAACGTGCTCCCTGTTCAAAGTTATTGTACAACTAAATCGCCTTAGTTTTTTGTTTTGATGTCGAATGCCACCAAACAAACCAACACATACTTTATATTCTTCCTCTGCAGATTTATCTGCATGCAGTCACAATATAAAGATGAGCAGCTTCAGTTTTCATAGTTCTTGCAGATTATAAAGGTTTTCACAAAATCAGAACATCAGTTTGACTCGTGTAAGCTGAAAAGAAGGTGCTGAGGTTGGATTAAGTCCTGTGTGAGTGTGTGTGTGTGTGTGTGTGTGTGTGTGTGTGTGTGTGTGTGTGTGTGTTTGTGTGCTCACGATTGTGTGTGTGTCTGTGACTTGCATGTGTGTATGTTAAAGTTATTGTATGTGTGTACTCCACAAAAACGTAAGTTCACTTTTTAAACAATGTGGATTACCATTATATGAAGAAGGAGATTGATTGATTATGGGTTTGAATAATCTTTGGATTAAGGTCTTTTATTCTTTTGGTTCCACTGAGCCTTTTATCCTCATCCAGAGTTTTATCTTCATCCTTCATGTCTTTATCGTTTTATTTCTGCCTTTTGTAATTAATTTGTCTGCAGTCTGTATGTAGATTGCAGGACACAGCATTGCATATTGAAAGAGTGTAATCGTCACTAATCAGAGATCAGGTTTTAAGCTCATCAATTGACACTCTTGCATGGTTTGAGTTCACGAAATGTACAACAGGGCTGTGGAAGGTGATGTGTCCCCACATGGCCCTTGTGGTGGACATGTTGACGATCCAATGGTTAGTAAATCGCTAAAATAAAAGAATGTCTAATGTCTATTACATCTTTAGTTGCATTTGCAGTATTCAAGCCAGCATGCTTGTCTGGCTATTCTGACACAGTGCAAAAATGTCATTTCCACTGGTGAGACAGAAGACTGGTACTTCAAGGCAAAAGTCAAATTGTATGCATTAGGGATACATGTACTGTGCACTCTAATGACAACTTTTTTTGTAACATAACATTTGAAAGCGAACCTCGACGTCAGGATCTTGATGAGTTGCATTGTCCTCAATCTGAGTGACAAAGAACTATCTTTAAAATTGTAAATTAATTTAAAAAACTAACAGAACTTGAGACATTGTCATGGTAAATGCTAACTGGACTTTAGTTTGTATAGCGCTTTTCTAGTCCTCTGACTTCTCAAAGCGCTTAAACACTGCCTACCCATTCACATACTGATGGCAGAGGCTGCTATGTAAAGTGACCATCAATAGTAACTAATCCCATTAATACACCCTCACACCAAATATACTTAGTCAATGTAGCTGTGGGAGCAACTTGGGGCAAAGAATTTCTTCCAAAGTAAAATTGGACATGCGGCTGCAGGAACTGGTTATCGAACCCCTGACCTTCCTAAAATTAAATGTTTCTGATAATTTAAGTATCAAAAAAAGTATCATTTATTTGTACGAGTAGCATTTAAAGTCAATAACTCTAATACCATACAAAAATAGAATTTTGAGTTATAATACAAGCTATGATAAAACGTAATTATTAAACACATTATTGCAAAAATTATCATAACCCCAAAACATAATAACCATTTTCTATCAAAGAAGTCATTATTAAAATATTAACCTAATCCTAATTTTGGAAGTCTGAAACAATCTGGTTCTTGGATCTTTTATTTTTTTCATTATTTTATTATAAATTTCAATAAAGCAGCTTCTCTTTCTAATGGACACATTTAATTAAACTTTCATCACTTCCTCCTTGTTCCCTCCCTCTGCAGCTGCGGATTAAACCAATCTTGTTTTTAAAAAGAGTTGACCAGTTCATTGATTATTTTAGCTTGGGGGGTCGGCCTGCGCAGATTCCATGAAAAGAGGAGGCGTGTTCCCCTTGAGAGCTGATGTGTTTCTGTGAAGACTCATTGGGGAATAAGAGGCATTTCACATAAAGAGCAACAGCCGGCCTGTTCACTAACAAAATCATTACAGTCTGTTTGACTGTTGGTGTTAACAGCTAAGCTTTCACTCATTAACACAAATAGAGTTTACTGACTGTAGATGTGTTAAAGGGACATCAGTGTGACATTCAAAACAAATTAGCAGAACATTAAATTTTACTGTTGTATCTTTATGTCTACTACTGTATCCATAAAGGTTAGAGCTTTCACACCTGCAGAAAACTCCTGAAAAGTTCCTGAAATGTTCAGGATGAAGTGCATGTGTGAAAAAACGGCTGAATTTTTCTCTGTCTTCATATGGACTTTTTCCTGTCAGCACACTAGTATATTTTCAGCATGAAGGAGGGGTGAGCTGATGTGAAAACCCAAAAGGAAATATTAAGGAAAATTCACCGTGAGCAGGATGGCCCTTCTAGGGAAGTGACTTATGCAGGGGTGATAACACACACGCAAATGAATTTTTAAAAAAGTACCCTTTCTATCCCTATAACGATGTACACTGTCTAACTTGCAGAAATATAGTATTGTAGAATGCAACAAAAATACAATAAAGTCCATTGCAATAAAGACAGTGTGCACACATTTTTCCGTTGAATTTTTTATGAGAGGGTAAAATATTTATTTACAACTGAAAGTACTTCCATTAGCATGTTGAAAACAGCCACAGCAGGCATTTGTACAGTCATTTGTCCCTCTGATAAGGCAAATAGCCAATAAAAATAAAATTACATTTTAGGTGTTGCACCTATAGGGTGGTTTATCAGATATCAAGTGAGGCCTATGTCACACTTTGCCAACCCACTAGACACGCTCCTGACCATGAGTGAGTGGAAGGGTGTGATTAGGCTTCCAACCTTTGACGGGTGCACATACCTTTACTACTGCCATTTACATCATCCATCTTCTTTATTTTCTTTTAACCAGTATGGTCTTCTTTTGTTTATATTACAATATGTCAAGATATGCATACCATTTACAAGAAAGCATAACACTGTCCTAGCATCAGGTTCTGTTTTTTCACACGCCACTTCTGCATTGTTCTTTTCAGTCATGTATTGCTTCCTGAGACTCCCCTCCCTCCTGTCCGACAGCGATAGTCTCCTGCAGGTGCTACGGCATGTGTGAACAGCGACACAGGACGATTTCAGGCGTGGCCTGTTTGAAGGTTTCAAATTAATTTAGGAGTGCATATGTGAAAATAACTTGTGAGAGTAGTTTGTGTATACCTTTTAATATTTAGTAATTTAGTAAATGTCTTTATTCAAAGAAAGACACATAAAGTAATTTAAAAAAAATGTTTTGACCCTGGAGATGTTTCCCTTCCAGTTCAGCCAGTGGACTTAACTCTAACCTACACTGAGGAAATCATTCATATTGATGTTAATGTTTTTTTATAACAATAATAATGATGCTCTATATTTTTAATTTGAATAAGAAACTGACTTTGGAGGAGCCACTTTGTCAAGAAAGAAGATTAAAAAATATTTAGAAGAATTACATGATACTAAATCCTGTGGCCTACCAACAGTGTTCTGTTCATATCTATGTTAAGAAGCATCTCATTTTATTTGTATTGTATTGTTGTGGAAGCACTGATTTAAACCAACTGTGCCCTTTATTACTTGGAGGGCTGTTTTAACAGTTTCCAGCTGCTGACTGGGTCAAACTGAATGTGCACAGTGTTAATGAGACCAATTAAAGCAGCAGCAGCTGTAATTAAATTAACGACATGTTGCTGGTGCGTGCAGCAGGTCGGGCCGCCTGTAAGCGATAGCAGTAATTCAGCCGGCAGACGGCTGCAGCTCCCCGGGGTTTTTGTTGTTCATTGTTGTCGCTGCTCTATTGTTTACCGACGTCAACGGTAACAATAGTCTGGCCACGCGTCCGCACCACCCGCCCACCCACCAGTCCCCACCTACAGACCTCTGTGGCCCACTAATTATTCATAAATGCACATTTATGCAAATAGTCGGGATAGATTAACCTAATTCGGTGCTGTAAACAACTCCTGGGTCAGGATTACAGTTTTTAAATTAGACGGTGTCTGGAAGTCTGGACCATATACTCTTATATGAGGTTTGGCCCCCACCTCAGACCCCCATCCTCATTTACATTTTGTAATCTCAGCCCTTAAAGTGCATGAGGCCAAGCCAGACAAACAACAGCATTTAGAGAAAGCTACAGTCTGTCTGGTGCCATTAGCACTAATGGCTAATGATTAAAAAAAATTAATACTGTACATAGACTGAGTGTGTCTGGGACGTTTCTTCAGGCGTCACACCGCCTCCGACAAATGATGCCAACGCGTGCCGCTGAGTCCAATAAGCTAGATGCATTATGCTAATTTGAAACCTCGACCCAAATAGACAATTACATGTCAAAGGGGTCCTGTTGTTTTCTTTAACAATTCAATTAGACACTTCCTTTTCCCTTAAATGTATGACTAGTCAGTCAGAGGCAGCTGTCAGGAAACAAGGAGAAAAAACTACAGCTATTTCTGCATCTAACATAACTGGTGGAGTCTGTTTAACTGGTAATATGAACTCTGTGTTCTACTTTCTCATCAGTACAAAGTGACACGTCTCGTGGCGGAGGAAGACACTTTCCCAATCTGACACCTTCAACCTCTGACACTAAAACCGTCTTGACCTCAGCCCCCTCCCTCTCTTTTCGACCCTAATCCTCAGCACGCGGCTCACAGAGAGTTGAAAAATTGACAAAAACTTGTTGATGGCGGGAGGCTGTGTCTTTTTAAAGCATAGTGACCAACATCTATTCTCTTTTGAACAGATGGTGGCTACATGTGATTAGGAAAGATTTTGTATTCAAATAAGAAGCTGCCTCTCAAAAGCAGAAAGAAAATTATCTCTCCTGTTTCTTGCATACAGGAGTTATTGCGGTCGAGCTGGAAGTCTAGAGGTGGGTCATGCAGATTGTACAAAGAGTTGAGAAAACACCAACCTCCAAACCTCCCTCCTTTACAGTCATGGTAATCCACAGCCCGAGACATGCAGACACACTTAATTTCATTTAAAATATATATATAGCTGCTGGGGATGCATTAAAAACAGGATACATTGATCCATATGCTGTATCAGTGCGAAATGGTACAATAACTTTTGGTCCGAAATTGTCATGACATATTGAAAGTAGAGTTCATTCAATGCCCAGCATTGTTTTAAAAAAAGGTATCTTACCAGTGGATGGTAACCTGACCTCCAAAATGTGTTCTTGGGTAAAATTAACCTTCTTAACGGGGTGTAGGATTGTGCTAAGACATTGGAAGTCAAAAGAGACAGCCAGCTTCAGGGAGTGGAGTGATGAGATGGCTAGGATGGCTTCAGCTACAGCTAATGTACAAGATTAGCAAGACATCCTTAGTTGTTAACTTGATGTAACAAACCTGAGTGTTTAATGCATGTAATGGTCAACTTATTTTCTCTTGATGTCGCAACTTACCTTGACTATTTACCAGTCGAAAGCTGGGCCTTTCTAATTGATTTACAGTATGTAACACTTAAATGTCCTCTTGAACATGGTCTTGCTGATGCTTGATGCTCTCAGTAGGGGTTGCTTCTTTTCTCACTTTAGGTTCATTACAATTGCATAGCAATTCTTCGCGATTTGAAGCTGTTATGACCTCTACCTGCCAGGAAGACCTTTCTGAAACTCTTCTGTGATCTGGATCTACTGGTTGGCCTTCTGTCATACCTCATGCAGTGTGTGTGTTTAACCTCATAGAGTTGATCCTAAGCGTGCCTGCACTTATCTGTCTGTTTGTCTGTGGTCAGTTAGCTTATCTCTTTGCTCCACCATGCTGCTGTCATTTCCCCCTCACTAACCCCACACTCCCTACATCTTCACCCCCTCCCTCCATCTAGTCCTTTCCATCTTTCCTTCCCTCTCTCCTCCATCTGTCTCTCCTTTTCCTCTTATTCCTTCCTCCCCCCCCCCTCCCCTTCAGCTCCAGGCATGCTGTGATAATAAGTCTAAGATCATCATGTAAGCTTCAGGAGGTTATTTCAGGACCAGACAGGCTGTCAGACCTTCAAAAGTGTGCAGTCTTGCATCAGGTGTCATCTTACTGGCTCAGGGCTGTGCAAGTTTCAGGTTCATAATGGCAACATTTCCTTTTCAGAAAGAAGAAATCACAAACAACACTTGTTGTGCTCGCTATTGCTTAGCTGGACATACACTATAGCTGCTATAGATCGCTCACATTGTTTCCATTTTGCAATCGCTGCTTAGAGTGAATTGGAGTTGGAAAAAAGAGAAGAGAATTTTAAAGATGGGCACCAGCTCCTTCCTGTAAAAGTTAGCTCACAGCCTGTTGACTCTCTGCACACATATTTAGGTATAGGTTATTAATGCAAGTTCATACTATACCAAGATATAAATTTGTCCATTAATCTGCAGTTGCCATAGCTATTATAGGCGAAAAGTTAGATGGGGTGATGGATAGGTCAAACTAGAAGATGTTACCAAAAAGACTGGATTTCAAGTAACATAAAGGCAATAAGGTCATGATAATGTTTACCAAAACCACTATCTTTCTTCGAAGTGAAACAAGAGCTTGAACCCATCCAAAGTCAAGAAAAAAAATCCAAGAATAGTCTGTCTGAAATTCAAGAAATGCTCAAAAACTCAAATACGTGTTCATTAGTGCAACTTCCTAAAATTCTAAAAATGTCTTCAACCGGCATGCTGAGGGTATGAGCTGCTTCACCGCTATGCCAACAAATAAGTATTATTCTTGTTGAACATACAACTTTTCTATGACATAGACATACATGAACCTTTGATCATTTGTGGCTTCACAGATGTTTCAATATTTAAATCCATTTTTATATTCATTTTTATTTCCCTATGTAAACACTGAAAACCTTACAAAATAAATTTGTGAATTTTGGTAAAGTTAAAGTTGGCTGAACTACAGCGTCAAAACTTTTTAGAGGTGATAGAATAAACCCTCAGGCTTTCATCACTGATATCTGTCTCAGGCTGCTCACAAACAGCAGCTGTCAAAGAGATATATCACACTGTGAGCAGCACACTGATTGAGACTAATGAGAGCTCATCAGTGATCTATCACACGCGTCTACCAGCAGGAGGTGTGTGCATGTGTGTGTGTGTTAAATAAGAGGAAAGTATGTGTGTGGATTATCACAAACGAGGCTAAGAACAGATTGGAGGAGAATCGAGGAGAGAGCAAGAAGACAATCGGTTTAAAAAAATCACAAATATTAAATTAAATTTAAAGCAAAAACTGGAGCAGCTGAACGTGATTGAGTTTATATAAACTAGTCAGAGGCTACAATGGGTTCATCTTCAAGTTTAAGAAGAAATAAACTGTCATGGCCACTGAAAACATATGAATTTGAACCAAAAGCAGATCAAACTATAATAATTTATTTGAGCAAAAAAGTTAAACAAAAAAACCGTCCCTGAAAAATTTTGTAAGGAAACGGGATTAGCAGAAGACACGAGCCTGACATCATGACTACCTCCTCCTCCTTATTATGATTTTCACCATACTCATCATCATCACACCCTGGGCATCCTCTGGCTGACTCCTGGACTGCAGATCTTAATCTGTGCTGCTTTTAACTGCAGTATGATAAGACCTGAAACTCAACTGCAAGTGTATGGAAACCTTATTTTGTTAATCAAGACAAAGAGGAGGGGCAGAATAAAAAAAGGGGATGGTTTAATTTTGTTGATTACTGGTAAGAAAAAACATATGGCTCAGTGTTTGCATCGAACAAGCAAAAATCTGTAGAATATTGAATAATCCACCAAAGAAGATTTACCCACACAATTGCACTTTTCTATTCTTCCTCTCCCAGCATGCACATCTGTGACCTCTGACAGCTTTACTCTTAGCCCATAACAATCATGATAATAATAATAATAATCCTCTCTTTAATGTCTTGCTTATTGCTTCAATCAAACGTTTGGATTTGGGTTTTTTCATCAAGCGCTTCATCTTAATCACTTTCACTCGCTCACTTTTCAGCTCTTCATCATCCGTCTGATTTCATTTTACTTTGCTGTGGAATAATGAGATGCCATGTACAACTTTCAACAGAAAAAAAAAAATAAACTAACAAGTCAAGTCAGGCTGCACCATGATGCAGAACTAAGGCCTTTCACTGAAGCAAAGGCCTCATGGAAACCTCTCTGTACATATGCTTCACCAAACACGTTAAGGACACTGATTTGAAGCTATTGGACTCATGTATCATCACAATTTTCAGCGACTGCAGGAAGTCCAACTGACCAACATCATGAACCCTTCAGAAGAACCTAGTGAAATGACAATTAAGCTTGGGATCATTAGACAAACAGCCATGGGCCAAAAAGAGACAAATGGAGCCTGGCACAGGATTCAGGGGAAATCAACATTGGCTTGGTGGGTTGTATAACAAAGCTGTTGGAGAAAAGAACATCAGTGAGCTACAAGCCTTTGAACATGAAGAGTAAGCCGTTAAAGAGAGATGTCAGAATCATGTTGAAAAACTGCATGACACTTTTATTTGAGACCCAATAATGCTGTGCAAAATTGACATGGGTTTCATACAGTATTTTTCTAAAGAGTACTTTTGAACTTAATTTTATCTTCAGCGCAACTTTCTGGGTTTTTTTGGGTTTTTTTACACGACACTGGCATTCAATCATTTGTCTTTCGTACAATAACAAATCTTGAATGGAAAAGAAATATAACTATCTCATCTGTGTCTCTTTCAGTCTGTCTGTCAGTCTGTCAGTCTGTCTGTCTGTCTGTCTGTCTGTCTGTCTGTCTGTCTGTCTGTCTGTCTGTCTGTCTGTCTGTCTGTCTGTCTGTCTGTCTGTCTGTCTGTCTGTCTGTCTGTCTGTTTGCAGGATCAGTGCTGCCTTCAGTGTCCGTGACACGTTGCCTGTCAATAACACCCAAATTAAGCAAATTGCTGCAGAAAGAGGAAAAACAATCATTGTTGGAGCGCAGGGATCCGATCAGACAGGTTCTCCTTCATCTCTTCATATTTGCTGCTTATCTCATTGTAGCCTCCAATCCAAGTTAGCAGGGATTATCTCCCATGGAAAGGGCATTAAGAGGCGGATAACCTCAGCTTGGAAGCAGTTAATCTAGCCGCATGTTAATGAGTCTTGTAGTGGATTGCTTAAATTAAAAGCAAATATCAACAGTCATTTGGCTAAAGGAGGCCTCGCCGTGTGCCTGGCTTCAATGATAATGCATTAAGTGATTTGAGTTGCCAGGTCGTTGCAGTAATCATGTAATGTGAGTGAAAAACAATAAAATTAACAGGTTATCAGGAAATTAAGGGTCTGAGGGGAGGAAGAGGGGGAGACGAGTTTTAGTGGAATTCTGTCACTGAATGAATCCACTTCATTAACTGAAGATTATCAGAAGGTGAAAACTGTTTTTTTATTCTGATCGGGCATTAAGCAAACATGATTCTGAACTCTGAAATCAACTACTATGATCTATCTATGTAAAGAATTAAAATTCCTAATTTATAACACTGATGTATTTATTTAGGTTAGAAGACAAGAGAAGAAAAAGCTTGGGTTGACAACTTGTAGAAAATCTCTCACATCAAATCAGTATTATGTCGAACATTTGGATTGACTTACTCCAAACCTGCACTGCTAGTTATAGATTGACCACAAACACTAATAACTTAATTCATAAAGCGCTGAAACACCATCAACATCTATGTGTACAATTGCATCGAAGTGTTTGCAGAGCATTATTCTTATTGGTAGTGATTAATAACATATCTATATCTTCAAACAAAAACCTCTCTAAAACTCTTGACCTTGTATTAACACTCAAACCATAAAAGCTATCAAGGATGTTTGGAAATGATTATGATCAAGGCCACCTGACTACATTTACAAAAAGAAGACATTCATTCAAACGTTTTGATCGTTTTCAGTTCCTAAAACTTTAAAATATGTGAATAATAGTTTGCAGGTTTAAATACTTAAATGTTTCCTTGAATAAAAGACAGAAACACATTCAAGAAGTGAGGAATTCATAATCGTAATTCATAATCGAGAACAAGTTTAAAATCTGTTCGTAGTTGAGCAGATAAAATGTATATTACCGTACTTCAGAATCAACTTTTTTAGTGAGGTATTCTCCCACTCACACAGAACATGTCCTTGGTGAACTGTGTTCTATTATACATATAAAACTAACATTAATTATCAACAATATACACAAAATAAACAAAGTTGAGTACAAGACTAATGAAATAATAGGGATGTGAGGAGAAGTGCAAAGGATGTAAAATATGTAATGTGACAGAAGGGTTAATTTATACAAAGTACACATTTACAGATATTTACATTATAGTGTGCATAGATTGATATGTTTAAATTCCAATTTAAATAATATTTACATTCACAATGCAAGTTTTTCAATTACTTTGAATATATTGACCCTTCTTCTGTAATGATGTGTTTGTAACATTTTCTAAATTGTAGAAATTGTTCTAACTGACGGTATGTTGTTGGGTGGATGAAATAAAAAAGAAAGAGCTATTGCATGTTGCATTAGGCACATTATCTCAAGCCAACAAAATTTGATCCTTCAGTACATCAAAAAAAATGAACTCATCAGGAGTTTTACTGGACATAGAGGTGATGGGAATCTGTACTCTGCAAAGTCACTAACTGTCACAAACTGTCAGAAAACATTATGAAGTAAAAACAAATACTAAATTATAGTTCTTGAGTAAATGGACTACTGTGAACTTTCTGAAACTTATGTCAAAAAATGATGTGCAATCTATTTGTCCCAGAATCCTTTGTTTGAGTCAACCTCTCACCTTTGAAATGATGGGGAAGTTCAGCTTTGATTTGATTAAGTTTTGCGTTGAATCAGCTTTGCAGTCACTCCAATCGCTGTGTAGCAGATTGAGGAGCGCTGGCTTTAACCGTGCTGATATTAAAAATCAGCAGGCTGTGAAACAATATGTAATCTAACAACTTAATCTAACAATATAATCTTACTTCACAATCATGTCCAAAATATGTTCTCTACTCTGTCCCCGCTGCCACGGCAGCTAAATGATTAAACTCAGAGGATTTGATTCAGCAGGGAAGATTTGTTACCACACAGCTTCACTTCTTAAAGTTTCAGGCATATGTCTGAGTTTTCATTTCGACAAATAAAGCACCATGATTTCAGGGAGATTTATTAACTTTTCAATCGAGGCACAGTAATCTTTCAAATTTGAAAAAGTGAATTATCATGACTCATCTTTTGAAGATCATGGAGTAAGTATATATCAGTAGATGTCTGGTACTTTACAGGGAAAAAAAAAATTGAAAAAAAAAATTGAAATAAACTTCAATAAAATAGTCTGTCTAATTTGTTGACAAAAGGGTAAAACAGATGTTTTTTTTCAAGATTAAATGACTAATCTCTTACTTGAATCGTGTGTATTTAATTATTATTATTATTGTTGTTATTATTGTTGTTGTTGTTATTATTATTATTATTATTATTATTATTATTATTATTATTATTATAGGTAGCTGTATCTCAGTAATTTGGGTTGGGAACCAGAGGGTCAACGATTCAAGTTCCGGCGCGGACCAAGTCTGGAAATTGGTAGCTGGAGAGGTTCCATTTAAACTCCTGAGTAATGCCCTTGAGCAAGGCACTCCACCCTCACTCCGACATCTCTTCATTAATGCATGTCCATCGGATCCTCAATGTTCATAAGTGTGTATTTCAGCATAATGTTTGTGTAGCATGTCTTGATAATTGAGTGTAACACTGTAGTTTCCCATATCTGGATTTATGGAGCAGAAAAGAATAATAAAGAAATATTACTTGGGCCAGTAACAATAAACATGCTGTAATAGCTACGTTATCCCTACAGACACAATCTCTGATAGTCAAAACATGTCTGTTCTTGAATTTGCCCCTGACAGGAAAAAAGTAATCTCTCATGTTTCAAGACACCTGACTCCATTCACAAAAACTTTACTTTAACTCACCCTAAATAATATTTTGCAGGTTTAAATTACTCTTTAAAGCGTCTGCAATAAAAAACAATATAAAGTACTTATAAAGTGAGGGTTAATTATCCTGAAATTATGAGTACAATTGTTAGTTGGGTTGTAATGCAGATGTGTTTCCTTTTGGAGCAAAATGTAGTTTATTTACACAACAATGACATTGAATTTATGGTCCATCTGAGTGTGAAGGTAAATGTAGAGAGTCAAGAAAGAACATAAAAGGCTGCTGCCCCTGTCAGCCAATCAGAACGTTCTCCTGAACAGAGTCTTAAGCAAGTTTTGCTCCTTACTAGAAGAGATTTGTGTTTTGACATTTCCCTCTTCGTTTCCTATGTGGGTTGCATTTACATAGAAATCTGCCTCTATAAAATCCATGATTGTGTTTGCAGTGAGGGATTAATGCTGCTCTATAACTTGTTTTCTGTCTCTTATATGAGCTTATTGTGGAGAAACTGCAGCTGTCAACATCTGGGCTGATGTTAAACTCACGCAACATGTGCATCCATCAACACGATGTCACCAGGGTTTTAGAAACTGTTTGTTGTGGATGAACTCAAACTGATGGGGTCACAGAAAGATTCTCAAATCTAAACACAAACACGGATTGTTGCTGAACTTCATGCTAACACGCTAACAGCTCTGCAGCCTGATTAGCTTCTCTTTGCACCTTTCTGTGTTTTGGTTGAGTTTATAGTTATTGATTGATTGTTTCCCTTGTGTGAATGAATGTTTCCTAGTATTGATTGTGTCGTCTTTAGTGTTTTATTGTGTAATTCCTTCCTTATGTCCCTGTTTTCAAGTTGCATTCTTGAGTTCTATGCCTTCAGAGTTTCATGATTTATTTTGTAGTTATCTTCAGTGTCAATCCCTTCAGTCTTCATTGCCCCGATTGTCATCTGTGTCTTCAGTCTCACCTGTGCGATTACCCCATGTCTATTTACAGTGCATTTGGATTGTCCCTCCTATCTCCTTTGATTTTCCAGGGCAAAGATTTTTAGATGGGCTTTTTGTGGTCCATTTTCTGAAAACTGTAGTTTTACCACGGCAGACCCACGTCATTAACCTCCGCCGTCGTCGCATTATTATTACATCGCCTAGTGGAAATGCAGTCGGATTGTCAAAACAACACCATCGACTTTCCCTAAGTCCTTTAGGAATTTTTCACAGCACCTTTCCTTAACCCTGTGACTTTTCCACAGGGTTAAGTTAAAGTGAATAGTGAGGTCAAAGAGGTACAATTCGAATGCACCTATAGTCTCTGTTTTTTCCCCCTCTGTGTCAATTCATTGTCAAATGTCGTGTAATATGGATAATAAATGAAAACACATGATCGACCTCAGCCTGCTGTAGTTCATTGTTTGTGTCCTCTTTGACGTGTTAAAAGCAACTCAGCTAAACTGGATTTAACTTCACATAATCCGTGTTGGATTATGAAAACACTCACAGAGCATAATGTAACTTGATAAAAAGTTAGTTCGTGAGTGAAAGTCAAAGAGCGATTCCTTTACACACAGAAGGATGAACAACAAACCAAAACTTCAAGCGATTGTCTGTTTTAAGGTTACTCAGTTTACCAATAAAGTTTGTGAACAACACTGCAGACTGCAGTCTCTGTTAACAGACTAAATCTGCATGCCCAAACAGCTCCAACATGTTAAGAGAGCAAGTCTCTTTGTGTCTGCTTGTCTTCCTCCCTCTCTGTTTACTATAAAAAAAATACAGAATGATTAAAGGACAGAACTGTGTGAACTTTTGGTGTGAGGTTTGTGGTCTATTGAAGTGTTAGGTGTTTTAAAGTCAAGATGAGCTGCTTTAATATTCTTTGCATTAATAAGCCTGAACATGTAAATGAATTAGTAAAATGCGAATTTTTACAGCAAAGGATATGGCATCATCATATAAAAGGAAATCTCTCAGCACCCCCAACTGAAACTTCCAGCATCCCTGCACTCCACTGATTAGATGGGATTTAACCTGATTCACTCTACATTGACTTTAAGTCAACTAAACCCAACAAGACTTTAAAAGATTTCACTCAACTAGACCTGGCTCACACAATCTGATCTGATTGAAACTTAAATTAACAAAAGTATCAACCTGACATGTCTCAATTTCACCTGACTCAACTGATGCTTCAAGAAGTGAAGTGACTTTACCAAACTCACCTGCCTATAGACCAGTGGATACTCGATTTGACCCAATGTAGCTGTAAATCAACTCAACCAGATCAAGAGGGAAAATGCCAGGAGAGACCTGAGACTTGACATGACTTACCATGGCTGAGTTTTCTAACCTGACTTAAACTGACTCCACTTCACTTGAACTAATTTGAATTGACTCAACTTACATTATCTCAACCCAAATCAAATCAATAAGACTTCATCATCGTGGACTCAATCTGACCTTTGAGTTTGTTAAACTGTTGGCATTTTAGCTTGTTAGCCTGCTGATAATTTTCCTGACTCTCTCTGCTTAGGCAAGGTTGACCAGTAGATTATTTTAGGTTCTGTTATTAACTGTTGCTGACCATTAGATCTTCCTTTTTGGGGGTAAACGGTGTTTATTTTCCACCTGCACATGCATTCTGCTACTCCATTGACAACGCTGCAAGACAATTCATTCCCAGCAGGTTAAAAACATGATTTTTTTCCCCCTTGGTCCTTGTCCTCTCTCCTGTTTTTCATTTGGATGGGCTGCGTTATTACAGGCCAATCCAATTTTCATTCACTAGCATGGCTCCTTCCTAGATGAGGGCTGAGGGGGATAAGTGAGTAAAACCACTTTGTTTCATTATATAATGTTGGAGCAAAGCCCGCTGCAGCAGCAAATATAATAATATTAATGGGATAATTTAATGCAATTTTCTTTATTTGATGCACTCTGACTCAGACAGCTAATCTGAAGGCATTGTTTAAAATAGATTGAAAAATGAAAGAAGTCCAAACAGCTAATCCTTCTCTAAGGTCGGGCGGGCTGGTACTAACAGGTACATTTACTCGACTATTGGAGTCCAAACATTTGATTTTATCATCATATTTCCTATTTCATGTACCTTTTACTCTTTATAAACTTGTAACTTGTAAGAACATGGTGTCTGCGCAATAGAATATTTCACCAATGCTCCCAAAAAGAGGTCAACATTACTGAGACTGCTGAAAATTTCAATAAGACCGAATGCAATGTCCAGTTAGGGAGCTATGAAATCAAGATAAAGGTCAAATTTCACAAAGCAGCATTATAGTGTAGTAAAGTGCTGCTGTGGAGATAACCTGGCATATGATTTTTTTAGACTAAATAATATGAAAAAACTTTTGTTTGCAGACCCCAACAAAGATCAAATAACTATTATTTTAACAGCTCTACATTGGCAATTCTAATGCAAAAATTATTAGAATGATGAATAAATGAAGCCATAAAAAACAGAAACAACTCTTTGAAAAAAAACAACAACAAAAAAACCCGCCTGTCAGTTTGAAATTTTCCTATGAAGCACACAAGGGCTGTGAACGTTTGCACTCTTTAAAAGTTTGTTTTGTTTGTTCTTTCACATGTTTCACATGTTTTGTTTAAAGAAATTTGATTGGTTAAAGTAAACATCAGATTTTCATAAATAATTTGTGGTGAGTCCTTAATGGGCTTGACCATTTGAGAACGACTGATCTATACTATTTAGTCATGATTTAAAATCAACTCTTGCCATTGTCAGACCAGCTTTATTTGATTTAAACAGAGTCACAGCTAAAGAAATGAAGTGAAACCTCAGTGAAACTGAAGGAGGTTAAAAACTGTGAATGTTATTTCATTCTGGGTTTCTTGGACAATTGGTTTAAACCTTTTAGAGAATAATCCTCCTTCAGTTCAGCATGTTTCTTTTCTCAGATGTGATCATTTCTGTGTCTAATGGCTTGTTTTCAGCAGAGTTAAGCCCAAAGAACAAGAACACTGAACAATAATGAAAATAATAAATAAAAAACCCTTTAATCTGCCTCTTAATGTACCCACAGTTGTCTAATCCAGATCTTATTTGTTCCCCAGCTTGCAGTCTATTTTCCTATGGGATGAGATGGTGTTTAATCGACTTTGGGAGAATTAGTCATTCCTTATTATCGTCATGGTTTTTACAGGACTTTCCTGGAAAATCCCATTCAACACACATTTTAATTTCATTTCTGCGGCTCAATCATGTTGAGGGCAATGTAAATAATCCAATAACATTAATCATCATTTCTTTTCCTTTTTTTACTCCAAAAATAGACCAGAGACACGCGGATTGGATGGGCGGAGGCTGTCGTTCACTCTGCTTTATTGGTTTTTAGAAGCTCTGGTGATTTGATAAAATGTCATCATGATCCCAATTACTCAGCAGTGGGGGAATGTTTGGTTAAAGCCTCTGGTTTGATCGGGTTTCTGCTTCACAAAGGTTACAAGTCTGTTTTACCAGCTTGTTTAGGAGACTGAGGTTAAATGTTTTTAGAATTCACAATCAGGAACAAGCCTAAACTTTATCTGCTTCTTACAAAATAAGACTCTTATTGAGGCTATATTTGACTGTGTACGCTTTACTTGACATAGTCCATATTAATAGTTAGAAGTTCAAAATGTTGACATTTTAAATGTGTTTCTTGTTGGATTAATATGGACTTACATTATTTCTTGCCTCCATTGTGTTAGTCGTTTTTTTTTATTCTGAAAGTCTGAGGGCTTTACGTAAACACTTTGATTTTGCAAAATTCATATTGCTTGACCACGTTATTGGGATTCAGCTTTTTCTCTCTTGTCATCTTTTGGTATCTTTTTTGGATTTTTGGATTGCTTCTACAGTTGAGTCAGTCTCATCCTAAATGAGGGTCGTCTTCCAGTGATATCTAAAGTATAAATAACACTTTAGAAAGACAAAAATGAATTGAGCCACTTTAATGTTAAAAGTCATCATTCTGGTCATTTTGACAGAATATTAAGTGTAGGATAAATGTATGATATCAGAGTCAAAATAGTAACAGAGAGAAAAACATTTGAAATACATGATCTTAAAATAAAAATGTTTAAATGTACGCATCAGAAAAGAAGATATTAAAACATTACAAACACATATTTAAGGAGGACAAATGAATGTTTTTAAAATGTTCCACTTCCTGATTATGAAGTGTTAATTTTTATTTTGATCATATTAACCAATAGATCAAAATATAATGAATGTCACAACAAAAATGAAGCTCTTTTGCTCAGCTTTTTGTTCCCTGTCACAAAAAACAACGATACATTTGAGCTTCAAACATTTTGAAAGACGTGAACGTTTTGCAGTTTAATACTTTTCAAGGAACACATTTTTGTTGTGACATTCATTATTTTTTGATCTGTGTTGGATTGTGACACACGTGAACATTTCCTTCAGAAACATCCGTGACAGTGGGCACAGTGAGTCCTGTGTGCAGCTGCTGCAGATTGCACATGATAATCGGAGTTGATAAGATGCAGAGATGATAAGACATAAATACGATGCAGCCTAATAAGGCTCAGAAAATAAGGCAGCTCAGTCCAGATGTCCCATCTCCGTCTTCTAATCCACACTGACGCTGCGTCTTACAAGATGAAAGTGGAATCTTCTATCAATTATTATCCTAACACACTGAATTATATCCCCAGAAATCCTTCAAATTATTCCCTAATAATCCTCCTGATGTGATCACATGACCCAAATAGAGCAGAGACATCATCAATCATATGACCTTCCTCCTCAGCTCCTCTTACACTCAGCAGTCATGTGATGATAGAGCGATTTTTTAAAGCTAAGACAAGGAAGAAAGGAAGAAATTATTAGGCCCATTCAAAAGAAATATGTCCTAACTTCTGGGTTCTTCAGAGAAAGATATATTCTCTCAGGCGTTCTTGTTGATGTTGTTTTGTCTTTGTCTTCAGTTTTTTTTGTCATTATTTTATGAGCTCTTAAGCTGTACTTGTGCTTAAATTATGTTTTTATTAAAATAAATGAGTACCAATCACCTCTAAAACATAAATATCTCCATTGGCCCAATGGATTAAAAATCTATTATATGATACTATATGCAATTTTGTTTCACGATTTTCTAATTCTCTTTTCTTCTGTATTTTTTATTTACATTTCAATTATATTATATGAGACCTTTGTATTTCCATTTTCGTCTGTATGTTGCAAATAAAAGTTTCAGAACAGTTATTTTCTTTGTTAATAAAACATTATCTTTATTTTTTTCATGTGCACATTTCTTTTTAATCTTTCACGTGTCTTAGCTTTTATTCAAATAAAAAAAAAAACTGAACTGAACTAAAACCACTGTACAAATAAAGTTTGTTATAATATTTCTTATATCCTTCCATCAGTTACTCTTCTTCTATTCGAAAAGAAATGAGACACACTTTACACTTGTTCTGTGCATATGAATGTTCTTCTGATTCATGTCGTTGTGTCTTTGTGTGTCGATTAACAACTTAGTTGGATTAGTGTCCGAACTGATGTAATTGTCTCTAAATGTCATTTGTATGTAAATCTGCGGGACGATTAGGATCCACTCAGCTCTGCTTTTGTTCTGTTGACCATCAGTGTGATGAAAATAAAAAGGCACCAGAAAGATTACAGAACCATTAATGTCCCCGCGACCCATTAACTGATAAAAAGCTATTAGAGGCTTATAGATTAAATCACATATATGGAGCACAGTGATGATGAAGGCTTGGCAAGAAGAGGAGGAGGAGGGTAGAGATGCAAACCACAGAAATGGTGAAGGGAGGAAGGAGGAGGAAGAGGATTTTATGTCAAGATCCCAGGTTTGATCCACTCAGGCAGGACTGAGAAAGAGATAATTGAGATATTAACTCAAATAGACAGCAGCAAAAACACCTTTGGCATTTTACTTCATTAAAAGTACAAATTCATCATCACTTTCTTTTCAAGGCCTTCAGTAGAAAAGCTTTGGCAACCTCCTCAATGTCACACACAGGCACACGAGTAACACATTCCCCCTAAAGTGAATCCAAAAGGATTTGGAGTTCCTCCTGGAGAAATAAGGAAGCATAAAGGCCTCCTCCTTGTTGATAGACAGAATATCTGTAAAATTATAAAATATAGTTAAAGTTCGAATAATCTTTTCTCAAACCCAGTTTCTGTCTAAAACCTATAATGGTTTATACTCAGACGTCTTTTTTCTGAGAAGATTGTTTTGAAGGAGACAAACCCCAACACAAGAGTCACTACATTTTCCCAACTGTGCAAGCTTCAAACCAACTCAAGAATCTTTTTCGTTGATTGCTCTACTGACCTGAGGGATCTTTTACATGTCCTCAGTAAGTTAAACACGTGTATATGGATTAGCACAAGCAGTGTGAAGTCAATACTGCAGCTCTTCCAGCTGATCTCTATACTTCACAGATTCTGGCTTCAAATGAGCAATGTCAGTGCCAATGGGGTATTTTGGCTTTAGATTTGTACTACTGAAGGAGGTGAAGATGCATTGTCCATCTGCATTCAATGATGAAAAACACCTCAGTACGTTGTGCATGTTTATCCTTTAAAACATGTCTTACCTTAACCCTAGCTGTTATTTGAACTAAAAAGTAGTTTTTGGACATTTTTTTTAAACTTTAGATTAAACTCGCAGGAGACAGATGTGATTCAGTAGTTTTTTTGTGATGATCGATTGACAAAAATATTCTTGCTACTTTTCTTATGGCACAACTTCTGCTGCAGCAAGTGTTACTGCAGATTTCTGAATGACTTTTACTCACTTTTGACAAATTCACACACTGTCCATTACAGTGTAAAGAGATAAGATAAGATAAGGTATAACATTTTGAATCCTGAAGAAAATTCTTGTGCCTAGTTGCTCAAACATTTCAGTCAAAAAACAGTAACACAAAAGAGTTTCAAGTAAAAGAGAAATACAAAACATAAAGTGCATCATCACAACATTAAGTTAACAGTGGTGGATTTTTGACAGTCATAGTGACAGTTCAGACACAGACTCTGGCTCCCTTTATGCAGCTCCAGACACACCAATAATACAACATGAATATAAAGGAAAGTAAAATTAGAAATAATAGTAATAGTGATATGAAGGTACATTGCACAAATACAAATTATGAGGCTTATTGCATGTGATGGAAAGCAGTACATGTTATGATAAGAACGTTAAGCTCCATTCTTGCGGTGTTGTACGTTGCCCCTCAATGCTCTGTCAGGACTCTAGAGTGGCATGAAGGGGTTGAAAGGTGTTGTTGTCCATAGTACTGAGCAGCTCAGCATCCTCCTCTCAGACACTTCCCCTACAGGCTAACACTGAAATCCCAAGACAGAGCCAGCTCATTCAGTCTGTTAGCATAATGTTTCTTCTGCCTGCTGCCCAAGCACACATTTTCTTCAACAGAGGGATGGATGCAGATATTGAAAGATCTGAGTCACTGAGAAAGAGAGGCTTTGGCTGTTCTTGTAAACAGCATCAGTGTATTTAGTAAGTCCAGTTTATTGTGCATGTGGCTGCCCTTGTCTGTTCATCTCTATGCCCCAATGGTGGATAAAATACACTAAAAAAAGCTCAAATCTATTAACTTTACAATAGACAACAGTAAGTCCAACAGCAAAAAATAAATTCATATGGATCTGAACTGTGATATCAAAGTTAGAAGGCCTATAGATTATTATTTTCTTTTCCTGAACTATGAGTTGTTCCCAGATGCAACGAAACTGTGATTGTTTTTTTTTTTTTTTTGTGGTCACAGTTTGACTCCTCTCAGCAGGTTTATAACATTCACTCAACTTTGACCAGCCTGAATATGGACGTGATGAACACATACGTAAATACATCGATAACTGAAATACTCAATACACAAATGTCAACATGTTTGTTCTGCTAATTGCATGAATATTCATTTCTTCTTTTTCAACAGTCTGATAAATTCATTCAACAAACTGAGTAATTTTTATGTGTGCAACAGTTTGTTCTTCTTTCCCCTGAAAAGCTTGCACACACACTCTCACATACACACACTCTCTCTCTCTGCCCTCTACCCTCATACACGCCTCCCAACAAACACACACACACACACACACACACACACACACACACACACACACACACACACACTCTCTCACCATATGGTGTGTTCACAGCCTGCCCTTTGTGAATGGGGCAGTTTCCTCCCACCAGATTCCCAAAAGACCATCATCACACACACCGCTGCGTCTGATTGGCTGCAGCAGATTAATTGGGTAATGAGCGGCCTCACACCAGCTGCTGCTGACAGGCGCAAAAGAAAGATAGAATATGATTATTCTTACTTTTATCTATAATGACTGTAATCATGGTGGCGCCCCCTACAACCTGTAGGGTTCATAACAGGCTCAAATTAAATACAGACCGAGCAGCAGTCCAGTTTAACTGGGAAATAATTGCCCTGAAGGGGGCGCTAAGAGAAAGTAATAACTAATAGTTATATGGTTGTCCCAATTTCAATGTTTTATTGATGATATTATTCTCCTTTCTCTCCCTAACACCCATAGGAATTTAGTGCAATAATAACAAGGATTTAGGACTGCAGAGACTTTCAGTGATCGCCTGTTAATTTTATTAAGGGTGTGTCTTTTTTTAAACTATAAAATTATCTTTCTTCTCCCTTTTCTGAAATCATGAAAAATCATCTGAAATGTTACTTTGTCACACCCAGCAAACAATTCTTTGACACCCTTCAATTAATTATGAAAGAAGCAATTTAATCATTGCCTTCACATGTAATTGCATGATAGTCAGTCACGAGAGATGATCCATTTATTTTGTTATATGTCAAAATGTGTGTGCTTATTTTGTAATTTTGTTTTGATGCTGTATGAGATCAAGCGTTTAAGATTGAATTCTGAGCATGAAATGCAGGCATATTAAAACTATTAAATAAGGACGAACTTTATATTTCTACACGTGTTTCAATGCTATTATGCTTTTTGTGTGAGTGTTACGTCTGCTGTCGACTGAGGCATGTACATCTGCTAATTGCAGTAAATGGTAAAGTACAACTGTTTAGATATTTATTTGTCAAAATTAAGCACAGACTGTAAATTACACGCGCATTCGTGTTTTTGGCCACGTTACCACCTCCGTTCGTGACGTCATCAGCCAGCGCCGTGTTTACAATGTAGTTGAGCAGAAGAGGAATGAAGACATGAAGTAAAAACTATTTGACGGAGATGTTGTCGACGGTCTGAACTACTCGGTAAGTATTCACATTTCACCGCAGTTTGCTCTTTCAGAAACAGCTTTTGAACGGGGAGTATGTGGCTAACAGGCTAATTGTATTAGCATGTGTAAGTCAGCTATAAAAACAAAACAAACCTTTTCTTTCATCAACCTGCCAGTTTAATGTTCACCTGTCTCTCATGATCTCTGAATGACGTTTAAACCACAGATAGTGTGTTTATGTATCCAACTTAACATAGCTATTAATATGTTTTATACCAAAATCCGTTTAAATACCTGACATTTGAATAAGAGGTCATATTGCATTTCTTCATGTCTGATCTTGTTTAATATCTCACTTCAGGGTGGGAATGAACAGCTCAAGTCTATTTACCATTCATTTATAATACTTATGGCTGAAGAATAAAGATATTTGTTAAAGGTAAAAAAAAAAAGCATTAGAACGGATATAAAACAACAAATGAAGAAGTGACAATTTATTTACCATCTGTTGAGGACACCTGATTGAAGGCTGCATGGAGCTGATAATAAAAGTGTCCTGTTTGTTGAAGTATCTTCTTTTAATCTTCCAGCAGGAACTCTCAGGATGCAGCACTTGTAGCTCCACACAGAATGAGTCATCATGAAGAGACCAAAGCTGGCTGGAGTTTTCCTCTGCGTGTGCTGCTTGCTCGCCTACCTCGTGTTCGTGAAGCGGCATTACAGCGCATCTGAGCCTGAGGCCTATAGACTACCTCCCCATGCCAGCCCCAGTGCAAACAAGCTCAGAGATGATTGGCCTGCATCCGCCATCCAGTTTCAGTATGGCATCATGTTTGATGCTGGGAGCACTGGGACAAGAATTCACATCTTCAAGTTTCAGATAGAGAACAAAGGTACTGTAGAGGACTACCCTGACACAATAAACAGCACAGCCAATAAGAGTCCATGCCAAACTTCACTCACACAGCCAATTTAATTAGTTTGGATATAAATTGATGCATTTTGTCTTTAAGATATGAAAGAGAAAGATTTATTAATCAGAGTCTTGTAAGCAATCGATTGAAACTCCAGATTAAATTATTTATAACACAATTGAGGGGAGTCGGGTCGATCCTGAGGAGACTGCACGTTTTTAATCATGTCAATGCCTAGATTTATATTCAACAACAGAGTCACTGTGCTCTTCTTCTTATAAGCATGAAAACAAAACAGAGCGTTTAAATTAGATTTTTTTTGCCAACATTTCTTCATTTTTCAAGCTATCATTAAGTCCTCTTTTGATGTTTAATCCTTACATCAATTTTTATGTAATGTAAAACCAAACATAATTAAAAATGGTATCACTATTGGCATTTTTACCAATATGGAAAAATACTTTTTTTATCCCTCATTTGCTCCTTCTTTAGAACTTTTTTTTTTTTTTTTTTTAACTGAAGTTTGTACTAATTGTTTTATTTTTTATGCCAACATTACTGTTGATGGTTTGTTCAACCTATAGACTCATCTCTTTGTGGGTCATTAGCAAACATTAGTAGTGCTGTTAATAGCGATTTCTGACTCAAAAGGAAATACTTACTGTAGGTGTTAGCTAGAGATGGTTTGTCAATCACAGGATGAAGGTCTTAAGTAGATTTCCTAAAAGTTGTTTTTCTCTAAATACTGACCATGTTTCTATAACAGTGTTTTTAAGTCACAATTCTGCATGTTTATTCTTTATCATTTGCTAAGAGAACCATGTATTGAAAAAGACTCCCTGTCAGTTTTAAAAAAAAAAGTAATAATAGAATGAACCACACAGATCCTGAAGTCTGGATCAGATTTTTCTGGAACATAAACTGATATTTATTCCAGATATTAATCAGGTTATCTGAAAGTTAAACCTCTATAATCGATGCTAAATGGATTCAGACAGATCCTTTTAGATTAAACTGAGATATTTGTAAAGCAGACCTCCCTGAATTGCTTTTAGTGTATTTAAAATCCACACACGTTGGCCCCAAACATTAATTACCAGATGTAAATCCCAGCAGACAAGAGGAGCTTTCAGCCTGTAAGTCGTGCTCTGCTGTGGAGCTGCTGCCAGAGTCAAAATGGACAAAAACTCATTAGTGTGTTTGAGAGGTTTTTGGTTTATTAGGCTTAGAGAAAGTTTCCTGCAGAGCTGGTCCAAATGCCTTCATTATCGCATTTGACTGCTAAGCTAAATCACACAGGCTGAGTGCTATTTTGGCTCCTTTGTTAGCATCAGAGCTAACCGGACTAGTGGCAGCACCTGTTAGTTATACAGACTGGGATTGTCATTAAGAGCTTAAAAACAGCTCAAATCCAGGCACAGATCCCGGGTCGCTCAGTTAGAGAGTAAAACTAAAAATTACATTTTTGATTATTTCACTCAAGTGGGGAAAAGGGCGATCTTTATTATGTTCCATATGTTTACACCTGCAGTTTCTTTCAAAAGTTTTAGGTATGTCTGTCATGTTTCCTGCAGAAGCTCCTAAACTGAACCATGAGACATTCAGAGCCATCAAACCCGGACTGTCTGCATACGCTGATGATCCGGAGCAGGTACAGCTGATATTTAATTGACACATAAACTATGCTCTACTTTGTCTTTCTGTGGCATCATTACCGGTATGTCCCAAAATCCCAAAGTCCCTTTTTAAAATCAGAAAACTAGTCACAATTTTATTACATCTTCTTCAGTTTTAAAGTTTTTTTGTTTATTATGGATCCTCATTAGCTTCCTCAGAAGCTATTCTTCCTGAAGTCCGCAGTTTTTCACTGTGACAATATATATATATATATATATATATATAAATTTTTTTAAAGGTTTATTTTTGGCCTTTTTAGCCTATATTGGACAGGACAATGGATAGATCAGAAGAAGGAGGAGAGAGAGAGAGTGGGGATAGACATGCGGTAAAGATCGCCACGGGTCGGATGCAAACCCGGATGGCCCGCACGAGGACTGTAGCCTCGATACATGGGGACGCGCGCAGTTCCATTGCGCCACCGGCGTCCCCGACAATACATTTTACACATTAATATTCTTTTCACATGATGCAAAACAATCAATAACATATATCATATCGACAAAAACTACAGAAAATGTTCCATAAATGGAAAAAAACATAACAAAAGAAACAATCACAAAGGCTCTGTATGATTTTCAGCATCTAAAAGATAAACATGGTTACGTAAAAAGGTAGTCATTCTGTGATTGTTTCCAGTGTATGGCAGGAATCGTTGAGCTTCTGGAGGTGGCCAAGTCCAGCGTCCCCCCTTCAGCCTGGAACGTCACCCCTGTGGTTCTGAAGGCCACAGCCGGTCTCCGCCTGCTACCTGGAGAGAAGGCCAAACACCTGCTGGACCAGGTGAGACACTCCCAACAACCAGTTTATCTGCAGCTTGTTTTCAGATAGAAAAATTGAATTGAATTGTGTGTAACACATCCAACCCTGGAAGGATTCAGGGTTGTAGCAACATTTTTTTTGTAGATACTGTACGCACCTTTACTGCTCACATTCTTAATCAATAGCATGTATGAAACAATATCCTCACTTTAAGTTTTTGATCACGAACATACTCTCTAATGTGCATTAATATCGTCACAGGAAGCTAAAGCCTCCTCTGCTGTCTCATCACATCATCATGATCTTCATCAACATCATCAGCACCATAGTCATCATCATCATCATGGCCAAAAAAAACAGCTTTTAAGTAATCAGTAATAACAGAACTCCAGTAGTCAGCCAAAATGTGATTTAATCTGAAGCTTTGCTCTTATTATCAAACTGTTTCAGATGCAGCCAAACACAGAGCTGATTATACAGACAGAGGGAGGGGTCAGCATTAGCTTTTATTTAATTCTAATATTCAAATATTATTTTTCTTTATCATCAAATAAAATAATATTCACACTATAATTTATACTACACTCATTTATCTTGTATTGATGTGATGTACTTTATCTTGTAGATTTATATTTTGAAGTTATTGAACTGTAGATGGAAACATTGAACTTTTTACTGCTTCTTCTTTTCTTTTGTTATAAATTAAAAGTTCAGCTCATGGATTTCTAGAAGATTAACCAGCAGCCATCTTTATGATAATTGTGTAAATCGCTTTTCATTTAGAGCATGTCATGCTTCACGATTCTTTGGTGAGATCTGTCAAACTGGAAAATTGGATTTGTGAAAGTCACTTTGGGCTCTGACATTATTTTTCCCGCTTTTTTGGTTTCTTTATTTATTTTAAGAACAAACAAACCTCTTATTGACAAAAGTAATCACATTTATTTTTTTTTGCAGAATGAAGTAATTATTAGTTTAAACTAAAAATAAAAGGCCTGAACTTCAGCAGGGACAGCCTGCCTTTACATCAGTACATTAGTAAACAGGATACAATGAGAACTTTTTTTCTCCACATAAAATATTTTAAGCACATTTATGGATAATACCTGCAACTTGTTCCGCACTTACTGTATATTGTTTGTAAACTTATAACTAAGTATTTTTACATACGGTGGATTTGCTTTGTGTGCAGGTGCAGGCGGTGTTTCTGCAGTCTCCGTTTTTGTCGAGAGATGACTGCGTCTCGATTATGGAAGGCACTGACGAAGGTACAATGTCTTATAAAGAGGCTTTAATATCTATTAAAAGAAGGAAATGTGTGGTTCAAAATGAAACCAACATCAAATCAGTTCTTGAAGTTCTAACCTCAGAGATGATGTGTTCTCTCATTCTTTCACTTTTACATGTGTTAGAGAGTTTCCTCTGAGCTCTTATTGCAACACTTAGAACTTTTAGAACATCTGGACACTGATCAGCATGACTGCAGTGGTTTAACCATAACATAAAAACAGCTGAATGGTTAATTTTTCCGTTGACTGTGAAGAGTTTTCATGAACTCTTGTAAAGCCTCATCCTGGACATGAGCCCCATCTCTTTATATGTTTATTAGATTACAGGGAATTTGTGCATCACTACATCTCCTCATCATTTCATTTGTTTAATCTGTGAAGCAGCTCATGTTGCACTACACAGAAAAACCTCATAGGTCCAAGTCTGATTTCCCCAATGAAAACTGCCAGTATGGAGGATTAAACAATAAGGAGGATTACAAATTAGATAAATCAGAGGAGAACGTCCTGCTGACTTTCCTTTGAAAAGAAAACAACTGAAGCGAGACATTTACTGAGACCTTCTTCATTTGAAGAGCAACAGTAGCAACAGGTATAGACTGCTCAGCTACAGAGTGTTAACATCAGTGTTTGATGTCATTTTTAACTGGAGCTGGAACTGTGTTAAAGCAGCTCAGTGTGAACAACATAAATGAGGATTATGGTTGGAATAATGACTCCATATCAACTTTTATAATTAATTTATTAATAATGGTAAATAGAAAAACACAGTTCGTGTTTGGGTTCTGCACTGGCGTGAAATCCTTACCTTTCCTGCTGGAGGTGCATACATTTACCAGAATCCATTGCATCAGCCATAGCACTGTTATCAGCAATACAACTGTGAAATATATCCTCTTCAAAAAAACATAATTTGCAATTATGTTTAGGAATATAATTTTCTCTGTTTGTAGCACAAATTTGAAGGTTCAAGAGAAGGCGGAGGGTAGAGATCCATGCAGAAATAGACGCTGTCTTCAGGACGCCAACTACTACAAATGGTTGCACTGGTACTGGTAGAACAACAGATGTAGCAGCTGCATTCTGCAAACACAGAGAACACCTGTAAACACTGCAGGAGTTTCAAACACCATCTACCCTTCACTGAGATAAAAGATAAAATGATTCTGAAAATCTTCCGACTTCCATAAGATTTTTTTTCCCTATCTTGAGAAGCCTGCAGTTAAAAGAACGTTTGATGATTGATGGTGGCCAGCATCCTTTACATTTCATGCCAGCTGGATCCAGATGTCCTCCCTTCAGCCCCGGGATGTCCAGATGTTTGAGGCCCATTATTTAGTCGCCCCTCCTCTTGGTTGTTGGGTCACCGTTTTTGGCCCTGCTGTGACCTCTCTTCTTCTATGACATTACAATGAGCCAAGCTGTGTTAATTCCACTGTTGGTGGATATATATATATATATATATATATATATATATGTGTGTGTGTGTATAAGAATCCTATGTAGGTTCTGTGTTTTAAATGCTCACTCTTTATGGAACCAAGCTTGCCCACATATAATCCAATCCTTTTAAAGTAGTTCATACAAGCAATTATGGCCATGTGGGATAATGTCCCACTTAATCTTGAAGGGGGAGGGAGGGTGATTATTCCCCCCCCCCCCCTTCAGTTTATTTCTGAGGCTGAAATGTTTTCTCCTTGTCTCTGTGTGGGATCAGCTTGTTACTCCACTCATCTTCTGATGATTAGTGAATTAACTTCTTATCCCGCTCCACTTTTCGTCCAGTCAGCGAGCCACTAATGGACAGATTCTTTCGCCACCGCTGCCTTGCCGTTCCATTCTAAGTCGAACCGGCTTCCATCAGCCTTATTATTGCGCAGATATTTTGCCGTTCTTGGCCTGGATGCTTATCCCTCTCTGAGATTACCCTCCGAGCGTTCTGAATGGAGGCGACTTATTGTTAATGCAGATCTCTGAGTGGTTTGTGGGGGGGCAGCAGGGTGCTAAGTGCCGGTGTTTAGCCTCCCGACCTAAAGCCGACTCTCTCTCCGTACTTGTTTGTTTTGTTTGGAAATTGCTTCTTAGTGTCTCTGCCTAAGAGTTTTACAGTAAAGCTTCTATGATACAGTTTCTATCAAGCCCTTTAATCACCCACTCCTGCATGCAGACCAGGTCAGAGGTCGCTGGTAAAAGGCACTAATGCATGCAGCTGAGTGCAAATATTCGACCACAGGCACTAATGTCATCTTTGAGTTTGACCTGAATGAGCCGACCCTCCGAGAGCTCACAACACATCAGATTTTATATCTATACTTTAGACCTTGACTCAGAAATCATTTGATAACTTTGGGCTGATTTTTCAAAGGTATCCACCACACATCTGCAAACAGGAGGCTTGAATTTCCCCTCGGGGACAAATAAGGTTTTTTAATTTGAATTGTAGTTCTTTATTGATTTCGAGCTTCAAGGCCG
Source organism: Symphodus melops (assembly GCF_947650265.1). NCBI lineage: Eukaryota > Metazoa > Chordata > Actinopteri > Labriformes > Labridae > Symphodus > Symphodus melops. The sequence continues at coordinate 7,396,394 of NC_136705.1, forward strand.
CAGTTTTCCCTGTGTTGCCACTTTATGTCAGCTGAGTTTCTTTTGCAGAGTACAGGATGTGTTGTGTGGACTTGTTTGGATAGTTGTGCCCTTAGTAAAAATCATTTGAACAATGGTCACTGAAGAATGCTTTTCAGACTCTGCCGTGCAGCCCTGGATTCAGGGACACAGTATGAAAGAGTGACACGGATTTGACTGGGAAAATGCTAATTTTACTCTGGATTTTCCCCCCTGGTGATTTAAGAACCAAATGTTTGACCAAAAAACATCACCTACACTTTTCAGCAGCAGCCTCCTGATCTACTGCTGAAAAGCACATTTTACCTGTTGATTTAAACCAGACGTTTTTTTTTTCTTTCAGGGATTTCTGCCTGGATTACTGTCAACTTCCTAACTGGTGAGAATACAACACACAGACACAGAATGACAAGAAACAGTAAACCGAGAAGTACACGAGGAGAGCTGGGCTCATAAATAGAAACCCCTGAAGTTAGACTGACTTGGTGTTTGACTTTGATGTTAAGGGGGGCCTTTAATGTTTTTTTGAGCAGCGTATGACATTGTTTCAAAAATACTTGATGGACGGGAGAAATATATATATTTTTTTTAACCACGTATGGTTGTAGACTGATTTTGAACATGACAAACCGCTGTTCAATGGGTTGAGAAATAGTGATCATCTGTTATTGGATTATACCACAGCTCTCTCTCTCTCTCGGTTCCTAATCTATTTTTTCTTGTTTCTCTCCCCCCTCCCTCCCTCTCTCTCTCTCTTTTTTCTCTCCACAGGTGATCTTCACGGTGCTGACTCGCCCACGGTGGGGATGTTGGATTTGGGGGGTGGCTCAACTCAGATCACCTTCAGCCCTCAGGATGAGGTGAGGGCAATCAACAAAGACTATGAAGTGAGAGAGAGAGAGAGAGTATAAAGGGAGTGGTAGAGGGAGGAAGATTCTCTCTCTGTCATAACGAAGGCGAATCTGTCAAACTACCATGATGGCCCCATCTTAGAGGCTTTAATCTGTAAATGCCCCGCTAATCCCAAATAAACACCCTCACATCAGTAGGGGGGGTAGAAAGGGAGAAAAGAAGGGGAGGGTATTTGTTATGTAGGTCAGGCTGTACATGAAGGATTGAAGAGCAGTTCACTGTGTCATCATATCTCCACTCAGACGCTCAGACCACCACAAAGTTATTCTCATTCCTCTTCCCCGAGCTCTTTTTTTTTCTTCTCCTACTTCTTCTTCTGTGGTTCATCTTCTGCTGTTTCCCGTTTCTTCTTTTCCTTCATTGTAACGATCTTCCTCGATCCTTCTCCCTCTCTGCTGTGCTCCTGTGCTACAGATTCTCTATATCCTATAAACAGAGTAAGGGGTTTAAACAGGGTTGGGAGGAGGAGGTTGAGGAATGGACAGATTAAAGGCTGATGTCTTTGGACCCACTTAATCACATTCCTCAAAGTCTACACAACTCAAGATACACTTAGTTAAGAGAAACTTCAGTTCTTTAATGTGTTTCCCCGTGGCAAGCAGTTACAATGACCAGGTTAGAAAAAAAAAAAAAAGCTGAGAAAGTGCCGGTCACAAGCTTCAAACAGTTGAGTCCAGTAGAGCCACTAAACAGTCAGGGAGAAATCCTGATGGAGGCTGTATGATGTGGCATAGTCAACAGCTGAATGAGTTAACTTACATCATTTACTTTGTGTCAAATCTCTCATAGTTTTGTATTTCTCTGAACAGAAAACCATTCAGACCTCCCCTTTCGACTATATCAGGTCCTTCCAGATGTTCAACAACACACACACTGTCTACACGCACAGGTATACACGCACACACCCAAACACTGATACAATCCATGTACTTGTATATTTTGGTGTATAATCATGTCTGCTTCAAATTGGAGCAGTTGTTTGGTACAATATCAATGATGTACATTTTTTAAGCCTTTATAAAAAGGTACAAGTTTTAATTCCCATCTGTATTCTGGTCCCCTGTCGGATTTCTCTCTGCAGTTATCTGGGTCTGGGTCTGATGTCGGCTCGACTCGCCATCTTAGGAGGAGTGGAAGCCTCCCCCTGTATGTACCTCCCCTCATTCGAAGTCCATTTTTTTCTTTTTGTTTGCTTTCATCTCTGCCTTTATACCCCCTCCCTACTTGTCCTCTCAGATAAATAAGCCATTATCTAATCTTTTAATAACACAGCAAGATTAATTCCTTGCCTGCCAGCTGTTGCTGCGATTTAGCTGCTGTAAGAAGCTGCAGCACACATCCACCCTGCTGCCTGTCTTACTGTCTATCTGTCTTAATGTACAAAGGGCGAACAGAATAATGAAAACATTATTTTCTCCATCAGTAGCAGGACCAAGTTTGTTTCCTCTTTCTGATTTCCGAGATGTTTGTAATGTGTCACGCAATAGGGTTAGTTCAAGTATTTTTGAGCTTGGTTTTAGAGAGAGGTTTAGAGTTATTTATCGGCGCTAGGTGTGCAGAAGAAATTGATATATATTTCACCACTTGTACACAGCCCTTTGGGACTATGTTTTTTTTATCGTTGGGGTTTTCAGCCTCTTGCTGTTCCTATAAAATAGTAATAATTCTTTTATTTGTTGTCTCTTTTTAAAACGGCGGATCTAATACCGTGTGCTGCATTTGTAAGAGTACAGCTCTATCTAGTCTCTAATGCGTGGTACTCATGACCTCATCTGCAGCAGCATCGAGCTCGGCTTCTGGAAAGGAACTCTGGCCAGTTTTCACAGAGGCCATAAAAACTGTCGTACATTGAACACTTACTTATAATGAGTAATTCATTTAACCCCACATTGGAACTTTACATTTAATACAGTGTATGTTTTTGTGTGTGTGTGTGTGTGTGTGTGAGCAGTAGGGGGCAGTACAGAGCTGGTTAGCCCTTGCCTTGCTCCAGAGTACTCAGGCAGTTGGGAGCACGCTGACATCATGTACACTGTAAAGGGACAGAAAGCAGGTACGGTCAATGCAGTGATTTATTTTTATTTCGCTTTTTTAGGTTTACCCATCATGCAGTTGAAGAATGTAAGAGCTTAAAGCTTGTTGTTTTCATTTCAGGTGAGCCAGTTTACGAGGCGTGTCTGAACAAAGTGGAAAAGGTTCTGTACAGGAAAGTGCTGAAGGCATCTGTGGCAGCTGACATGGACTTCTACGCCTTCTCCTACTACTATGACCGCGCTGTCGACCTGGGAATCATCGGTAACACCTACGTTGCCTGCAAGCTACCGATATCGCTCTTAAAGTCTCTTAGCACCTTAAACTCTGATTGATTCATCAGGACAAGAACTATACTGTGTTAAATACATGTTAAGTGATTAAAAAGCCCACAAAAAGTCTGATGGAGAACAGCCAATCACAGAGCTTATCTTTTGTTTTTAACACAATCTGCTGAAATCAAAGTAGTGTGCTGTGCTAACAGCAAGCTTCTGGTCGAGATAACAACAATTATGCAATCGGCATTTAAATTCAGTAAGCGTGGTAAAGTGTTTTGTGCTCTGTAAGGAGACTTTTTAAAAAAAAAAAAGTTACTTTACATTTTTTGGGGGGGGGGGGGGGGGGGCTTTTTTGTGCCTTTATTGAGAGAGAGAGAGAGAGGATTGACATGCGGGAAAGGAGCCACAGGCTGGAGTTGAACCCGGGTCACCCACTTTGAGGACCACAGCCTCCATATATGGGACGTACTGTATGTGCACTAACCACTGCGCCACCAGGAGACATTTTTTTTTTCAACATGCCATTAATTCACACGTCAGAACAGCCTCTCCACAGCAACAGCTACAATCAGTTTTATGGGCATTGTTTGTTGAGAACAAGATTTGACAGATATTGAATGGATTAAATAGGCCTTAAATAAGATCATCTTACAACCTGTCACACTATGTTACTTTTATATATTGAATACATGTTATAGCATGTTCTGTAAAATCTTCTGTGTTTTCTGCAGTGTGACTCAACTGTTAACATGGTTCATTAATCTGGTCGATGATCTGTTCTTTTTTCTCTCTGTTCAGAGGAGAAATCAGGAGGAACCATGCAGGTTTCAGATTACATCAGTGCAGCTAAAAGAGGTGAGAGGGCGCCATCAGGCTGTGTACACTATGAACTGCACTTCATACTTATACTCTTATGTCATATATTCCTCAACTTTAACCAGGGTTACTACACAGCTTGGAATCATCTTGAATTTGATCTCAGTAATTTCCAGTTATAGATGAGATGAGTTTTTGTTTCCAGATTATTTATCGTGTTTCTTTGCTGATTCAATTTAATATAGCATTACAAATATTCTCATCCTGTATACTTGCAGGTGTCATTACCACACACTTAATCTAGTGATGGACTTGTTTGAACATCAAGAGTATTGCAGTATTGTCGTTCTCAAAAAAGTAAAAAGTGTTTGCATGTAATTGGTGGGTTCATCTTTGTTTCCACTGAGACTGTGAAAAAAAAGCCAGATTTCAGATACTGTGAAAACTAACTAAAGTAGGCCCGGGTGTGCTGAGTTACTCCAACCAGATCACATGGCTGACACACCTTCAAGACAATCACTGGTGGGACGTCACATTACCTTTAAGACTTATGAAGAGTCCTATGTTGGAAAACGTACAACAGAATTCTCAGTTTGACGAAGTTGTAGAAAGTTGTAATAAATTCAACAGTAAGTTTTATTTGAGGGAGCATTGATGATGATGTCTTTCTGATGTTTACTGCTTGACATGTTTACAATGTTGTGTAATCTTTTCTCTGTTGTGTTTCAGTGTGTAGCAGTCTGTCCACTAGTCCTCCACAGAGTCCCTTTCTCTGTCTGGACCTGGTGTACATCTCAGTCCTGCTGCAGGAGCTCGGATTCCCCCCACAAAAGCAGTTTAAGGTAAGGACCACCACAATGGATACTAGAGTCTTGATCACCAGGCAGACTGTTTATAGAATCTTTTTGTGTATGTGTGTCTTTGTGTGTTGCAGCTTGCAAGGACGATCAATCAGGTGGAAACCAGTTGGGCTCTGGGAGCGACTTTTCATTACATTGAGTCATTGAAGAGACACTGAAGCTTTTATTATGAAAAGCCTCACTATCACACAAACATCCTGAGGAGATCCTCGACTTCCTAAAGGCTCATTGTGACCTCGCACAGTACCGAAAGAACCTCCTGTTCCTTTATCTTTGTGGACAACTGCAACTCCTGAACCTTGACTACTATTGGCTGGTCATAGATGATGTCAGTCTGGACCCACCAGAGATCCGAGGATAACCTGAACCTTAACGTTAAAAATTAGATACTGTCATGCTCAGAACGTGCAAGGAGTCAACCCAATATTCTTCTACTTTCTAATGAGCTGTTCAGACTTAAAGGTTTGTTCCCAAGAATTTCTCATATGGGAACTTATTTATCAGATTTTTTTTTTTTACACTACATGAACGCCAATCACCTAATGCCAAAGACCATCACACAGCCCATACTGTGGTACCTGCACTTTGCATGATATCACACCTGACCAACCCATCAGATACTCTGCAGCTTCACAAACTCTTCAAGTTAAACTGGCTGCAGTGAGATTCTTATTTAGTCTTTGAAGTTATATAAAGTATTTTTTTTAACAAACAGACCTCATGGAAACACTCCCCAAAACAGTGATCCTCTGTCAGCTGCACATTATCAGTTTATAACAAGTTTATTCTTTCCAGCAGCTCTTAGTGTATATCTCTACTCTTTTATTAATCACCCTACTATTAATCATTTGATAGTTCTTTTGTGAAGGTTGAAAGTCGCATGTTTTCTTTTCATATGTTGACAGTTTGTACTTATGATGAATGTTTGAACCAAAAATGAGCCGTTTCAGACAACAGTTCTACCACAATCTTATGAGGGAGAAACACACACACACATACACATATATATTCACTTAACTGAGTAGATAAGAGAAACATGTTTAGATTTACTGAGGGCAACTTCACTCACTTTCTCTGAACTTTTCACCCCTCAATGTGAAATTTTGAACAGTGAATATAGAAAAGGGCTCATAGTTTAAAGCTCCTGTGAGGAGTTTTTAGCTAGCTATGAAACAGACTTATATTTATGCCAATGTCTCTTAATGAGCTACAAAAAAACATCAGAGAGAAGATTAATAATTTTTAGATCGATATTATTGTCTGAAACTCTTGGTGCAGGGTGAGTGTCCAATGAAATAGAACCGCCTTTTTAAAAACATATTTTCCACAGCAAAAATTCTTAATGATTGAGTGATATGTTTCTATTACCAGAAAGCAAAATAGGAATTTTGAACAGGGCTAAATAGGAAGGAAGATTAAAGTTAATCTTTCCTCCACAGGGGGGCGCTAATTAGACCCAAACTGAAAGTTTATCAAAGGAGCTTTAATCATTCAACTGTTAAGTAGATTTCTCTGGGAATCTTTTTCTTCACGAAAATAAGCTTTATTTCATGTTGAAACCAGCTGTGCTGACAGATTCCTTCTTACAAGCACACAAGAAGTGGTTTCAAAATCTCTACAAATCTGTTTATCTAAGGTGAACAAATGAGTTTGATCATCTGAAACCTGTTCACGTCTTACCTCATGATGTTAAACTTGAACTGTTGTTTGTATCGACAGCGTCTCTGATTGTTTTCTACTCTGAAGGATCTCCTGTTTTTACATTTGTGTGTTGGATTGGTACGAAACCTGCAATAAACAAATCTAAAATCTCAATCTGTGTTTCTGAACTTTCAAGAAGGATTTGTAATTGTTTTTTAATTGGCAGTTTATTATTGGAGCTGAGATTAATATGAGCAAAGGGACGCTTGAGTGCAGTTCAGGCTTAAAATACTAAGCGTTACAAAGACAAAGCAGGCCACCTTTAAGACATAGCTACCTTGTCAGGTTTCTACTAAGTTGAGATGAAATGTCTTATCGAATGTTCAGTTATACTTTAATATTTGACGTGGCAGCTACCCATTTCTTTGGTACTTTTAGATAAATGAAATAGGATATATGGACAGATGTGCTTTATTGAATCCAAAATAGAAATTGTTTCCTTACTGCAGGCTAACAGAGAAAATAAAGTCCATCCTTCCATTATCTATAAAAGGGCTGACAGAGAGACAGACAAGCAGCCACACTCATCTACGGACAACTTAGAGTCACCAGTTAACCTAAGTGTGTCTTTGGGCTGTGGGAGGAGGAATTTGACACAGAAAGGCCCTGTTCATGGTAAGTGATTGTTTGAATCACAGATGCACTTGGCTACCATGAACTGGTAACTTGGCTACGTTATCCCTCCAACAACCACAAAAGATCCCTTCAGGCTCTTAAAATACCAAGACGACAAACTGGAAACCTCAAAGCGTTTGTCCATGAGCAATGACTGGTTTCCACAGGCTGAAAAGAGCAAGATGGAGAAAAAAAAGTAGCGACACTCTGAACTGTTTGGACATAAAGCTTTATTTATGTAAACATTGCCCAATTGAACAAGCTCGTAAAACAAACACCTTTCAGGGAGCTGTGACATCACAGTCACCCAGCAGGAAGAAGGCAGATAATTCCCCTGAAAACATTTTAACAGCAGCACCATCAGCCAACAGACATTTTCACCAAAGCTTCAGAAGAAGAAAGCATGCAAATAGTGGAAGAAGAACGTAACGGGGTCTCAGAGGAAGGCGTCACACCACTCCCTTAAGCACTGAGCGCAGGTGCCGGACTGGCGGGAGTTTGCCCCTGTGACGTCTTTTAGCCAATCGCTAAACATCTCTGTGTCTTTCTTTAATAGCAGGAACTGACCCAGAACCACATAGGCCTAAAAAAGACAAGAAACAGAAAAACAAAGATGTATAAATGCACACACACGTTTACTTCTTTATTCATACAGTATGTTGTGACTGTGACATCTGCAATTTGTCAGATACAGATTCTGGTGTTGCATATAGTGGAGACTGCAGACTGTGCAGCATGACATGTAGTTCAAGTGTGTTTGTTTTTCACACCTTGTCAAAGCCCTGATCCTCCAGCTGCTTCCCCAGTACCGGCCCGATCCCCGACAGAGCTGTCACATGTTTGTCTCCCATCGGCTCCCCGACAAAATCCCGGTGCTTCTGAGATGTACTCGACATTCTTCTGGAGATCAGACAGACCAGAGTTATATAATCTCAGGTTCAATTATCTATCATACAAGTTAAATCTATGAAACTATACACGTTTTTAGAGCTCCTTTAATGTGACGCTCTGCTGCAAAGCAAAGACATTTTAATCATTGACGTTCATGTTTAATTGATGTAATCAGTTACCAATAAAATTCCTGCCAATGGTCATTTGTTCGATCCATTAATAGTTTAAACCCTAATGTGAGAGAGACATTTTTTTAATACTTGCCTGCTTTTCAAAGAATTAAGAATTAAGTTTTGGACAGGACTTTTTATTGCATTAGTCTTGACTTTTAAATGAGAAATCTATAAAATATACATTTTTCAAATGTGTATTTGAATAACTTTTTTTTTTGCTGTTTCTTTCTATTTCATTTAAGTTTAACTATGGCAAGTCATTTCCTCGAGTTGTACAGAAAAAACTCCAGTGACTGCTTCCCTTTACATTATTATTGACCCTAAAATAATATTAGATAAATAGAAAAGTCCTGATTAATGTACTAATTAAAGTAAAGTTGGTGATATTATCAGTTAGATTAAGTAACAACATTTAGTAAGAGACAACATTTGCTACAAAGCATCTTGAACTTGAAATACAAATTAAATTTACCAAACCTGAGATACCTAATGTTACTTAATAGTTAATAAATATAAAGTTAGAATAGGAACTAGGATTAGTTAAATATGAACGTTGAATGTGTGTAAGGCTACAATACTTTATATCCTCGGTGTGACATCTTAAATTCACACACACACACACACACACACACACACACACACACACACACACACACACGGTTTACTGAGTAGTTACAAAAGAGTCCTAGCTTGATTGTTTAGTTAGCTAAATGAATGGTATAAATGTTTGTATAGTTTTACATTATTTATCTGACGCCAACAAACTGGATCTTGGAGCTGCTGGACTCTTCCAGTAAAACAAGTAAAACCAGTGACACCAACTGCTATGGCGTAATCAGACTGCGGGATTTTGATGGAGCCACACTGCCCAAAGTCTTTCCTTGGTCAACCATGTTCAGCACAGAGGGTCTCACCTTCTGGTTTGGACCTGCTACAGGGGGACGGGTTCACGTGCGGGAGGACCAGGGAGGCGAGAACTGTATAGAGACACAAAGATTACATTTTCACAACATTTTGTGTAGAGAAAATCGACAAACATCATGCCAGGGTTAGCTAGTAGCCGTGCGCTTAGTGGTTGAATCACCTGGGCTCAGAAAAACACACCAAACTTCACGAGGAACCCGCGAGAAAACTTTTTCTGTGTGTTCGGCGCTTTATTCTGAAACCCGGATATGCGAAGGATATTGCGTGAAGTTAGTTGGTTACGTCATGACGCACACCGTTCAAAGATTTTTATTTGATTCAGATGGGTCACTCAGAAAATGAATCATCACTGTCACTACTTGTGTATAATTGATCATTCCTCGAAACATTTGACATTTTGACAGGTTTATTTAACACTTTTTTATGTTCTCATTAAACTCATTGTTTACTTCATTTTAATTGTCAAACCCGTATTCACAGTTATTCACGTGCTTTGGTACCTTAAATATGAATATATTATGTAGCAAATGTAGTCACACAGATTAGTCCCTGTCTAGGTGGCCTATAACCCCCCCCCCCCCCCCCGGAATTTTCTAAGGAAATGAATTTTTGTTAAGTTTCTCTTCTCTTTTTATTTTTTTTTATTTAGTTGGAAATTATTTTAGCGATTTAAAGCGACTTGTTGCCTATCTATTTGGCGAAGAATATGATTCAATAAATGTTAGACATAGGTTGCATGAAACAACGTAAAATATAATATAAAAAATAAAAAAGATGCATTAGAGACATTCGGGGTTGATCTATTATGGACCTCCGAGATATCACCAGAGTGAGAGGTCTTCCTTTGCTACACATAGATCCGCCCACCCATGCGTTTCAATGCTGTCAAAGTTTTGAGTGGGCGGGGCTTTGAGTTGCCTTCCTGATACCTGCAATGTGTTTACTACTCTCTGCAGGCACAAGTCACCCAGCAGTCTGCTCTCTTTGCGCTTCGTCCCTGTTGTTTTTGACGAATCATGGCAACGCCGTTGACCGACCAAGAGAAGCGAAAGCAGATCAGTGTCCGGGGGATTGCCGGACTCGGAGACGTCGTAGAGATCAAGCGGAGTTTTAACAGACACCTTCACTTCACCCTGGTAAAGGACCGGAACGTGGCGACGCCTCGGGACTACTACTTTGCCCTAGCCCACACCGTCCGGGACCACTTGGTGGGCCGCTGGATCCGGACCCAGCAGTACTACTATGAAAAGGACCCGAAGGTAGGCAGAAGTGTGCAGGAGAAAGATCTGAAAAATAAATAATCCCATGTCATATTTCTTTAATTATCAAACAATGTGAACAAGTGGACAACATGACCCCTGGGACCTTAAAGTACCAGACATCCATTCGGCTTAAATTAAACTAAAATAACATGTCACTAAAACACAGACCTGAAACTTTTGTTACCTGCTGTTAATAACAGAGGGCCTTCAAAGTCCTGCAAAACACAATATTTCGTCTCTACTTTGCCATGTTTGCGGTTGTTTTTAAGTGCCAAAAGTAGCAGAGGTCAATATCAATCTCAAAAATACATATTGTTAACAGTCATAGAGCAAATCTGAGTAAGAATGGACAGAAATGGGGAGTTGACCCTGTTGCTAGGTATGACATATTTTTTCAGAAGCTGTGATTTGTTAATCAACAAAAAAATGGAGATTAAAACTCTACCATAGATTATGATCATTTTTCTAATTTATAAGGCGTTCCTTAAAAGTCTAAAGCCTACAAGAGGTTTGAAATCACATGTTCACGTGCAGCAGCTCCTGCACCTGCTGGTCGGTACATCTGCTGGTGAAGAGTCTTGATTAGTGATTGGATGCACCTGTGGAGCTGACCACATGAAGAGAAGCACAACATGCTGTCTCACTTTGAACTGAAGAAAGTCAGAGAGGGATTGAAATGTCACACAAATCATGTGTCTGTTCTGCCCAACTATGAGTCCTAAGTCATAAGGGGGCAAGTACAAGAAAACAATTAATTACAAACACAAAACAACACATCAGAGAAATGAAAATTTTCTGATAAAAGTACAGCAGGAATAACGAGTAGAAATTGAGTTAAGAACGTATAATGTTAAACACTAGAGTCAGTGTAAAAGCATCTGAACACCAACCTGTGAGGAGGAAACAGTCACATGTCCTGAATGTCAACAATTTGTTTCCTGATCAGATTATTATTTTGCAACCAAAAAAAAACAAAAAACCATCCTGTTCTCCAGGTTTTGTTATTTTTGTGGAAACAAACAGATTTGAACACTTCCCGTTAACTCTAGTTCTTCCCCGCTCTTTGTTCATTGTGTGAATAAGCCTGTTTAGTTGGTTATTACGTTCAGTGTATTCAGTTTTTCATCAAAGTTTATTCAGGGGTCATCCAATATTCAAGCCAAACATAAAACACAGCACAGATGCTTAGATGTTTAACTCGGGTAACAAGAATGTGAAGCTGTGACATTATCATGGGGACGCACAAGAATGAAGTAATATGAAATAACTGAAAATGTATAATAATAATACATTTTAGTTAGTTAGATAGATAGATAGATACTTTATTGATCCCGAGGGAAATTCAAGTTGATAGTTGATGGCGCCTTTCCCAAGGTCACTTTTCAGGGAATAAAACAGATGGGTTTTGAGTTTAGATATGAAGGTGGAGATGGAGTCTGTCTTATGTGGTGGGGGGGGGGGTTCCAAAGTCTGGGTGCCGAGCAGCTGAAGGCTCGGGCACCCATGGTACTATTGTTGAGGTGTGATGCAGACACTTTCTGCTCGTTGATCTGAAATCTGCAGTCAGAGCTGTCAACAATCAGATAACAAGAAGTGAACCAAACACACTTCCTCCTGATGTCACCCCTCAAGATGTGACATTGATTCAAAGATCCAGCCAAATTCATTTTTATGATTATTCAATATGAATATCCTAGATTTTTTGTTTTGTTTAATTGTTGATGCAGTTTGATGTCAGGTGTCACAGATTGAAAACAAACCTTGACCCAGGATCTGTGCTGTTGTGTCCTCAGAGGGTTTACTATCTGTCTCTGGAGTTCTACATGGGCAGAACGCTGCAGAACACTATGATCAACCTGGGCCTGCAGAACGCCTGCGATGAGGCCATCTATCAGGTAATAACGCACTCCTGTTTTTTTTTGTTTTTTTTACCCCGCATGAAATGATCACACCTCCACAAGTGTTTTTGCCAAATAACAGAAAAACACAATGTTTTTGTTTTGGACCATTATGATTTAAAATCTGATAGTTTTTACTTCCTTATAGTTTCCTTATAGTTTCACAACAACCAGGAAGTAGACGCATAACACCTGAAAACACGCTGTAAACTAAGATGTGCATGTGTGTGTACGTGTGTGTGTGCGTGCGTAGCTGGGTTTGGACATGGAGGAGTTGGAGGAGATTGAGGAGGATGCAGGTCTCGGTAATGGAGGACTGGGACGACTGGCAGGTAATCCCTCACATCTTATATTTCTTTACTTGCTAACATTTATAATCTAGCCAACATTCCTTCGTATGGTGTTGGTATGAGAAAAGACATTGTGGCAGGTGATAGTCCGCTGAAGTGTTAACCCTTAAACCGCCCTTTGCAGAAGTGACGGCTTTCGAAAAATGCCACTTCAAACCAATCTGCTGACTTTGTTCATCGGTCTCCACATCACAAAAACATTCTCACTGAGCCCAAACATCCTCTTTTTCTCAAAAATGGTCTCACTTACTTAAACTGCCTTTCCTGCAAATACAGATCACAATTCAGTAAAAGACCTCTTATCTCAGCCTCAACATCATTCTCGCTTCTCAAGCAATGAGTCTATAAAATATTTCAAGTGCATGTTTAACATCTATTTATTTGTCATCTAAATGACTTCAGACTTACAAACTCTCTGTTGGAAGAAGAACACGTGACTATTTGATCCATTAGATGTCACCCTTGAGCACCAGCATTAAACCAAAACAAACTGCTGTTTGGCATCACCTCTGCTATTCTGAAAACTCCGCTCTTCTCCAGCAGCACACCTCCAACACCTCTCCACTGGCGTTTGCAGGAAGTTCTCGATTAGAAGGCACCGTATTGAAGCACCATTCAGTAGAAGCTTGGACAAAATTGTCCTCGGCTCGAGGTGCACATGCATTATGTTTGTACACTGTCATGGCCTCAAAACCAACCTCAACATTTTTACACACTTGCAAATGTCCTCACGTTTTGTAGTTGTACTAACCCTCTTAGGGCGGCTGTGGAGCAGAGGTAGAGTTGGTCGTCTCAACTAAAGGTCGAGGGTTCGATCCCCAGCTCCTTTAGCCTGCCTGATGTGTCCTCAGACATGGCAATTAACCCCAAGTTGCTCCCGCTGCTTCATCAGCAGCATAAAACTGTGAGTGAATGGGGATATCTAATACTGATGGCCACTTTACCTGCATGGGCGTGAATGGGTAGGTGTGGCCTATACAAGCTCAAGTCCATTTAAAATATCCTCTTCTTTTCAAAACAGCCGAGCTTTTAAAAAATACCCGCTTTCTAAAAATGTCTCAAACATTGCAGAGGGGCTTTCCACATTCCCACTCTCTGAAAATGTCTTCATCATCACGTCTTTGTCTTATGCGCAGCTTGTTTCCTGGACTCTATGGCGACTCTTGGCCTGGCAGCCTACGGTTACGGTATTCGATATGAATTTGGCATCTTTAACCAGAAGATAAGAAGCGGATGGCAGGTGCACGCACGCACGCAAACAAGCAAGCAAGCACGCAAGCACCAGGCTTTCAGGAGGTGTGTGATTGGCTCACATGCTGCTCTTCCCTCATTCAGGCAGAGGAGGCAGATGATTGGTTGAGGTATGGGAATCCCTGGGAGAAGGCCAGACCGGAGTACATGCTGCCTGTTCATTTCTACGGCCGGGTGGAGACAACAGAGAGCGGAGTGACGTGGGTCGACACACAGGTGAAAAACACACTGATAACATCAACATGATTATATAACGTTAGACGATTTTGTCTTCTCTAAGTGTCGGTTCAAATGAGGCCGGATCAGGAAAAGGAAATATAGACTGTATGTATACAACCTACATGTCATACACAGTTACTTGAGAATGTAAAACTGCTGTATTAAATATTAACATCTTCTTTGTCTTTTAATCCAACTTTATCTGTTAAACTTTGTTAAAAAATGTATTACTACTTCAACCTCTGACAGAATATTTAAATGTAGTGTTTTCATAATGCTGCGTTTGCGTCTAAATTTCCTCTTTCATGATGAACTAAAGTTTAGACTGATGCCTTTCTCTGTGGTTGTAGGTGGTGTTAGCGATGCCCTATGACACGCCAGTTCCTGGTTACCATAACAACACGGTGAACACAATGAGACTGTGGTCGGCGAAAGCTCCAAACGACTTCAAACTTCAGAACTGTACGTCTGATTCTTCCTCATCATGATATTCAGTTTGATAAGAAATGATTCAGTGTGCTCTTTGAATGTATTTAAGGACAAACTGCAGAGGAACAATATCAACATGTAATAAACGTGTCATCTGCTCATAGCCACATGTGGTGGCGGTGAGGCACGACAACAACAAACACTGCGATTGATCTCAGACACATGTAATGTTTTTTAAAACCAGTTCAGTACATATATACTTTAGTTACATATCTGTAACATATCTGTCACATTATCTAAATATTGTTGTGCAGAGAAAATATGTTATTATACCTTTTCTAGTGATGCTTTTTAAGTCTGTCTGTATTTATCTTTTTATAAAGTTTTTTTTTTGCTCTTTTCTATAATGAAATATCTCCCAGATGAGTTTGTCATTAATCTTGTTCTTTTCAGCAAAATTCCACATAAAGTGCAGAGTCATGATCACAGATTCAGAAACGCAGACACTGTCCAACTTTCTCGCATTTTTTTTTTTGTCTGTTAATATCGGACCAAAGGCTTCAAACAAAATGAGATCTGCCACTTTGGAGAAAGTTCCAAGCAGAGGGAGTTCAGTGTGGACAGGAGGAACAGACAGTTTAAAGATACAAACCTGACAAGTCACTCTCAAGCTTCAAAGAGCGCGTTCCCATAAAAGGGGCGGCGTTTGCTTTGTTTAACCTATCACAATCATAACGGGGTGTGCCGTCAGCAGATCGTAAGTATAAGTTACCGTAACGATGTACCTAGGTAAGAAGTGAACAACCTTTTGTAGGATTGAAAAGTCAGGGTTCACCCTGAAGTTTCTTCGCTAATCCCAAATCCTGCTTCATAGTACAGGCCTCTGATATAAACTCAATACAGTTTACAAAAAACGGGGGCGGGGAGTGTTGCAGGTTTTATCTATGGAAAAGAAGAGTCATTATGGCGAAGAGTTTTTTTTGGTTTTGACTGACTGAACACAATTAAAAAATGTTTAAAGTCCAACCTAGAAGTGGATCCCACCCCTAGACTGTATAAAAGTAATATGTAAAAAAAAAATAGAAGCCTGTAAACCACCTGCTTCAATAATGCTTCAGAAACCTTTGAGTCTTAATCACTACTACTTCCACCACACAGCATGATGCTCAGTTTGTAGGTTAATAGAAGATCACACAGAGTATGTGTAGTGACCTGAAAATGTGTTGTTCGTTTTAAAGGGTCAACTTGGTTAACTCTGTAGTGTGCTGCTGAGACTAATGAACCCACAGGACATCACAAGCAGGACCCTGGTGGTCTACAGCAGTGTTGTTTCTTCAGTCTGACTGGGCATCTGTGTTTCACAGTTAATGTTGGAGATTACGTTGAAGCAGTTCTGGACAGAAACCTGGCAGAAAACATCTCCAGAGTCCTCTACCCCAACGATAACGTGAGGACACTTTTTACAGATTCTTCTCACTTAAGCAAACATTTAAATCTGCTAATACTGGATAGCGTATTTCCCTTTTTTTTTTTTTTTTTTTTTAACAAATAAATGAACCCAGAAGTAAAAAAACATCATTCAAAAAGGCGTCTGCTTCACCTGCTGCAACATTACAGACAAATTAACACACATAAATACTATTACACTAAAATACATTTCACATAAATCTGGATTATGAGTACTTTAGGTCTATTTAGAGGTCTGTACTTTGTACTTTAATTTCTGTTTATTGTGAATGAAAGACATTTACTTGTATCACGTCTCTCCAGGTATAAGTACTGTATTAGTACTTGTACAAAAGTCAAAGATCTGCAGGTAATAACATTTTTTAACTTTTAACATTCAGACCTTCTTTGTGAGCTTTTATCCTTTCTCCAAGAAGAAATGTCTGAGGAGTGGTGTGTCTCTGTAAAGAAAGATAGCATAGAGTCATACATTCCATCATTCAGTTGATGAAACCTATATTCCTTGTAAATTGAGATGCTGTTCTTCTGTGGATTACCTGGAAATAATTAAAATGCAGTGAAAGGGTCTGTGTAGTTTTTCGAGGGAAAGGAGCTGCGTCTGAAGCAGGAGTACTTTGTGGTGGCGGCCACGCTGCAGGACATCATCCGCAGGTTTAAGTCCTCCAAGTTTGGCTGCAGGGACCCGGTGAGGACGTCATTCGACACATTTCCTGATAAGGTGAGACTTTGTTTGTTTGAGCTTTTTAAAAGTGGAATTTGAAGAAATACACAGGAAAGCTACGCTACATTCACCTTGTGATCTTACGGAATATGATGCGTTGTTGTTCATTTGACTGACAAATGACTAATAATAATAATAATAATATTATTATGTAAACAAATGTATATTATAAAGATAATACCTGGCAGTCATCCTGTCTCTAACAGCCACATAGAAACAGTTCTTCTTCTTTTGTGTTGATCGTGGCTCTTGTACTTTTTAAAAAAATCCAGGCTGAAAACCTATTTATTTCGTATGGCTTTTAATACCCAGTAGCATGGTGAAACTTTTATCTTTTATCTTGTTTTACTTTGCTATATTTTATTACTTTTATTCAACTTTGTATTTATTGTATTTATTTATTTATTTTTTCGACTTGTTGTAAAGCACTTTGGTTCGCCGAAAGGATTGTTATAAAGGGCTGTATAAATAAAGTACATTTACATTTACTTCCTGTTCTCTCAGGTGGCGATCCAACTGAACGACACCCACCCAGCTCTGGCAATCCCTGAACTGATGCGGATACTGGTGGACCTCGAGAAGCTGGACTGGGACAAGGTCTGAGCGCTGACTCGCTTTACACTGCATTTGGATTTGATTGATTGGATATCAGATTTAAATCAAGTGATCAGATGGTCTTTTCAGCAGCGGATTTTCTCTCAGTGCTGTAAAGATTACCTCTTGTGTGTCTCTCTGTGTGTGTGTGTTCAGGCCTGGGACATCACCTGTCGTACCTGTGCCTACACCAACCACACAGTGCTGCCTGAAGCGTTGGAGCGTTGGCCCGTGTTCTTGTTTGAAAACCTGCTGCCCCGACACCTGCTCATCATCTATGAAATCAATCGGAGACACCTGGATGTAAGTAAGACTCACCTGGGGTAAGAACTACTTTGATACGTCACACTCGACTGGACTGAAACTGGACGACAATATGTAACTACTGATCTCGAATTCACAGACGAGACGGTCTGTTTCTACTGAAGACACTGACTACAGGCTGTGAAACTTGACTGGGTTTTCCTCATTTACTGCAAACATTCACAAAGCCACACTTCAATCTGTTTTCTTGAGAAAATCAGACTGAACTGAACTCTATTCAAATATGCAATTCTGTTATTGGACTACACCGATTTCTAGTTTTAGAAACTCTTCTGAGAAACGGACCCATAAACCCACTCTGACATAAAGACATGAAATGCATACTTTATTGAAACTCTACTGACTTTTACCAAGAACGTATACAAACTGCCAGACTCTACTGAGGTCTAATCAAGACAGTGTGTGAGACATGGACAGCTTGAAACACAGTTACCTCTTACTGCATAAATTATAAAATATCAGCAGCAAAAATAGGAAGAAGAGTGTTTTATGTTAAACTGAACCGTTCTACCCAGTTTTGCTACAAACACACAAAACACGTTCCAGTTCATTTACTGTGCCCCTCTCAGCGGATAGCAGCCATGTATCCCGGCGACCAAGATCGTGTGCGACGGATGTCTCTGATCGAGGAGGGAGACCCGAAGAGAATCAACATGGCTCACCTGTGTGTGGTCGGATCTCACGCCGTCAATGGAGTCGCTCAGATCCACTCAGACATCGTCAAGAGCACAGTGTGAGTCAATGAAACCACCAATCACAACAAACACAGTCTGTGGTCTTTTATTCCACAGTTTTAGACTCATGGGACAAAGAGTCAGAAATAAAAGATTAGTTATGGATAAAACTACCAAACAGTTTATTAAGGTATTAGAATTAACTTCACCTGAATGCACTGAATCTGCTATTTACGTTTGATTTCTTGAACACTTGGTGGGACTCTTTAATGCAGTTCAACTTCATTATTGCTAATTGCTAATACATCAGTATTTTAACTTGAGCAAGATATATTCATGTACAGTAGGCTCTTTTTGAACTATGGTGTCACTATCTTTACTTCGCAAAACATTTCAATAGTTTTTTCGACCAGTTATTTGAATGTGTTTGAACAAGATTAGGAAAAAAAAAATCCTAATTTAATTCATAAACTGAATATGAGAAGTGGGTGCATAGAGTTTAGCATTTCGGCTGTAGCCAACTTTGTGTGTGTCAGATATGATCATTGATTGGGCAAGAGGGCTGAGCTTGAAAGGAAAATGACCAACGAATGCAAGCGCTGTATTTATTACCAAAGAACTTCGACAGTAACAGATGGAGTAATATATTCAAGCATCCAAATAAGTCTGAGTGAAATGGCTCTTTTTAACAGCAGGATGTTTGTCCCTGTAGGTTTAAAGACTTCTATGAAGTCGAACCAGAGAAGTTTCAAAACAAAACGAATGGCATCACTCCTCGCCGCTGGCTGCTACTGTGTAATCCCGGCCTCACTGACATCATCGCTGAGGTACAAACACATCTGTGACCAGCTGTGAAGGACGTACAGTAGTTGGTCTGATTGACATCCTAACAGCAGTCTGGATGTTTGAGATCTTCAATGGTGGCTACAGATAACTCCTTTATCGTGAATAAATGCAGATCTTTTACTTGGAGCAGAGTATTTTTACAGTGTGGTGTTTATACTTTAACTGAAATACAGGATCTGAATACTTCATGTTTATTCTGCAGAGAATTGGAGAAAACTTCCTCACTGATCTGCATCAACTCAAGAAAATTCTCCAGTTTGTAGACGATGAAGCTTTCATCAGAGATGTGGCCAAAGTCAAGCAGGTCCGTCTGTGCGCCTTTCAGCCTCACTTGTTAGTTTTGTGTTTCCCGTCTGTCTCACCTGTTTTTCTCTCTGCTGCCAGGAGAACAAGCTGAAGTTTGCATCCTTCCTGCAAGACCAGACTCAGGTGAAAGTGAACCCAGAGTCCATCTTTGACGTGCAGGTGAAGAGGATCCACGAGTATAAGAGGCAACTGCTCAGCTGTCTGCACGCCGTCACGCTCTACAACAGTAAGGCAGAGCGTCTCGGTTTGTGCGCTGCAACAGCACAAGCTGACCCTGACATAACAGTTGTGTTTACAAACATCCATAAACACTGATTTTGATATGAGTGTGGTAATAGAAATGAGCTGAAGTATCATTTTCTTTATTGAAAATAAAAGTCTGTTTTAGAGCCATGATGTTTTTTTTAAGTGTGAGTTTTCTGCCCTCTGCTGGTAGATCTGTGTAAAACATCACCGTGTTCACAGAGTTTTACTGAATCCATTTCACATTTTTCTTTTGTGTGTTTTCAGGAATCAAACTGGAGCCCAACAAAGGATTTGTTCCCAGGACGGTGATGATCGGAGGAAAGGTTTGATCTGATTTCAAATCAGTCGAGATGTGTCTAAAGGATGCTGGAGTTTTAATTGTGTTTAGTGCAGTTTTGATGGTGTCTTGCGTCTCTCTTCATCTGCAGGCAGCTCCTGGTTACCACATGGCAAAACTGATCATAAAACTGATCACCTCCGTGGGTCAAGTGATAAATAACGACCCTGCAGTGGGAGACAAACTGAAAGTAATCTTCCTGGAAAACTACAAAGTGTCTTTGGCTGAGAGAGGTGAGAGGAGCAGAAGGAACTGATCGAAAATGTCAAAAAAGAAGTCAAAGCTTACAGTTTTCATTTTAAAATTCCCGGGATAACAATAGATTAATAATAGACTCCCATCTTATTATTTTATGTTATAAGTCTTAGTTAGCTACTCCTTAGTTTGATGAGTTGAAATTATTGAGGGAGATAATCAAATGTTTAGGAGCTCACAGTGTTAACATTTCTTAAACCACATAGAGACTCTGGATGTGCAGAAGTTTTACAGACTGGAGCTTCTTGCTTTACAGATAATCTTTAGTTAAGATCAGAAATATGAAACAGACAATAGGATAATTATGCCCTGATTAACCACAATGTATTGACAATGGTGATTGCGTTTTCCTATTTTACGTAGTGATCCCGGCCGCTGACCTGTCGGAGCAGATCTCCACAGCAGGGACTGAAGCGTCAGGAACAGGAAACATGAAGTTCATGTTGAACGGCGCTCTCACTATCGGCACCATGGATGGAGCCACTGTGGAGATGGCCGAGGAGGCCGGGGAAGAGAACCTTTTCATCTTTGGCATGAGAGTGGAAGATGTGGAAGAGATGGACAAGAAGGGGTGAGAGGGCTTTGAAAATCCCCTGTCAGTATCTGTAGTCCAAAACAAGCTGATGTGATGGAACTGATGTCTGTGTTGCTTTTAGGGACAATGGAACTGGATGCTATTTCTTAATAAGTTTAATTTATTAATTATGCTTTATGT
Source organism: Symphodus melops (assembly GCF_947650265.1). Lineage (NCBI taxonomy): Eukaryota > Metazoa > Chordata > Actinopteri > Labriformes > Labridae > Symphodus > Symphodus melops. The sequence goes on from NC_136705.1 coordinate 7,417,507, forward strand.
TGACTCATTAAGCTGCTCTTCCATAAAAAGGGAAAACATGGATCATAGTTGTAAACTTTGTGATTGATTGTCGAACAGTCCAGGCGTACCCCACCTCACGCCCAATGACAGCTGAGCTCGACTCCAGCCCCCAATGTCTTTTGATGGGGAAAAGCGACATACAGTAGAGTGGATTGAATATATATATATTTTTTCAGGCATATTACTATGCTGTGTTGTGTTGGCTTTAATAGAATGAATACATTAAATGTTTATGTGATTACAGTAATTGATCTTTAGAACATGCAATTCTTTTTTTAAGGAAACGTGTTGGTCTGCTCAGTACCTGACTCTCTAAAATCCATTTTCCTTAAATGCACCATCAGGGAAAGTTGTCAGATTAATTACCAGGCTGTGGCACTGAGGGAAATATTCAGGGCTCATCCTGTGAACAGCTTGTCCCTCTCAGCACGTTTCAGTTGTATTGCTCTCTCACTCTCAAAAAGTTTGACATCACTTCCTCGTAGATCACCTATGTTGTATTTTCTTAAGGTACAATGCCAGAGAGTACTACGAGCGTCTGCCCTCGCTGAAACGGGCTGTGGATCAGATCCAGAGTGGCTTCTTCAGTCCTACACAGCCTGAACTCTTCAAAGACCTGATCAACATGCTAATGAACCACGACAGGTAAAAAACTGCCTGTTGTGTGTGCACGTTTGTGTATTTGTTGTTCACTATTTGCATCCTGACACCAGTATTTATTTTTTTACTCGATATAAGAGCACATGGAAAAAACCTTTCCAACAGTCAGCCTATCTTCTTTAAGAAAAAACACATCTTCTGACACCTCCCAACAAACTTGTTTTTTTTTGTCTTGGATTCTCAGTACTTTGTGCTCATGAACTTTGTGCCTGCTCTCGTTCCTCCTCCAGGTTTAAGGTGTTTGCTGATTTTGAAGCTTACATCACATGTCAGGAACGAGTCAGTGAGCTTTACAAGGTAGTATGTTTCTCTGTTCTAAAATTCAACTGTAAAGTTCTCCTTTTGAAGGGAGGCCTGGCAAACAATTTCTTTGATTGATTATATCGAACACACACACACACACACACACACACACACACACACACACACACACACACACACACACAAGATATGACTTGTGACTGAACATTTTGTAATAGGAACAGGTTTATTCCAGATAAATGACTCAAGAAAACATGTTGCATTCATCAGTGTTAATGTTACTTTTTACCTCTCCTTTAGACTTGACAGATGGATATCATTACATTATTGTTTGAACATTTTCTCTGATAGTGTTTTTAATGAGTGTCTACTCTGACTGTTTGTACAGAAGATCTGTTTTAGTCCTTACGAGTAATGTACCAAGCTATAATACACTTGTAGGTCCTTTTGACACTGACAGGTGATTCATACCTTCTATCACCTGTCAGGTGATAGAAGGTATGAATATTTTATTTTATTGGTATTTCATATTTCTCTTTTGAAAAGTTGTAGTCAACAAACCCTGAAGACAGGATCACAGCTCAAACACAAGTTATTGTGTAACGTATCCAGTACAGATGGAGCTAAATCTTTGATCAGGTTAAAAGTGGACTTTGATTTCAGCGACATCAGCTCTGAAAAAGTGTTTGTGTATTGGAGAAGGCTCTCTGGGACTTGTAGTCTTCCTTTATATATTTGTTTATGTCTCAGTTGTTAATCTTCAGTTCTTATGATTGAGCTGGAGATTTTTAATGAACATCCCAAATTTTTATTTTATGTTTTTTTTAGAACCCAAAAGAGTGGACCAAGATGGTGATTCGCAACATCGCTGCCTCTGGAAAGTTCTCCAGTGACCGGACCATCTCCCAGTATGCCCGAGAAATATGGGGAGTCGAACCGTCCGACGTGAAGATCCCACCACCAAACGAACCACCGTCTGTGTCTAGTAACTGAGAGGTTTGATACAGAGTCAATATGATCCACCTTCACAGATGTTTGAATCTCTGAACAAACTCTGTAATGTTCATATTGTGTCTCGCCATATCAGTTGTGCTTTGTAGCCAGAAGTAACTGCTAGACAGTAGCTACCTATTAGCCTTCTCAAGCTAAACTAATATTAACCTGCTTTTTTTGACATTTCTGTTTCTAAACTCTGGGTCAAATCATTTAAAAAAACGTAAATTCAAGATTGATAAGCAACAGACATGCTGTTGTAAAAGCTCATTTAAGCAACTGAGGGCCTAATTTACTAAAGGTTTGCGTGTCTTAAAACGTGTGCAAACTTGATACCACGAGCAAAAAATGTGCTGTCTGATCTATTGACGTCACGCAGTGAGGATTGTGTCTTTCATATGAGCAAAATAACACGCATTGTCCATTCAGTGCGTTTGCCTTAATGAATATGCAATATGGAGCTTCTGCCCTAGCGTACAAAGTACTGGGAGGAGAAAATAAAAAGAAGTTGAAAGCCGGGTAGGTAATTTTCTACAGATAGACTTTTTAAGATGGTTGTTGAAATTGTCTTTAGTTCCTGACAGTAATTAGTAATTAAAAAAAAAAAAAAATCCATCTGTAGCAGTTGTAAACGCGTAAAAAACATTGACCAATGCCGGCACTTGACCACATGCATGCTTGAGCTCACACTCAAAGCATGAGCTGAAATGTGCTTCTGGACCAATGGCGCTTGTGCATGTAAGTGATGGAGAGGATGCTACTTTCGAACTCTAGTTTTTGAAAATTACCTAGCCTGCCTTTAAGTTAGTACACATTATTTACCAAGCCAGGCAAAAATTGGTGATTGTGACTTAACACCTTTGAAAGGAAAGTGCTCATCCAGGAGCCCAGTGTTACGCACAACAGGCTGCACAATAACACACCTGTTAACATGTTTTGAACGACCAAAAAATAAATGGCATGCATTTATTTTCAATAATAGTTAATCAAGAGAAACACCATAATTAAACTATAAATGCACATTTACAGACTCTGCATTCTAAAGAATCTCACGATACCCGTTATGTCTTCCTATTTCCCTCTTTTCGTTGACATTACATTTGAACTGGGCATTTCCTTTTTATCGGGTCTTGCGTTTCTCCCACCAGCTCGTCCTCTCCGGCACGCTCCTCTCCCTATCGTGCTCGTCTCCTTTCCTCTACAGCCCCGTTGCTATGCTGTAGGACGCTTGGATTGGGAGACATCACCACTGCTTGTACCCCTTTCTTCAACGCCTCTTTTCAAGAGCATTAATGTCCGATCAGACACAGTGCTGGCCAGCAGTGCGCAACAATGGCCCAAGTTTAATGCCAAGGTTTTCCTATAAACCACATTTTCTTTTTGTTATATTCAGATTTACTGTATCTGTTGTGACTTGAAAATACAGTTTGTTCATTTGCCTCTCCTACATGCCTATTTTGCACGTGCAGTCATCCTGCTTTCCGTCGAAACTCTCCTTCACGTAAATCAGTATAACTCGCAAAAGCCTTTTCTGAGTAGATCGCAAAACGCCCACAAACCAAACGTGCAATCTTTCGGATCTTTAATTGGAATCTTAGTAAATCAGGCCATATAAAAGATGCCTCCGAACTTTACATCTGAGCAAACTAAACGTTCATAACTGAACCATGTAATATGATAGTTCAGGATAATGTAAAACACAACCTCAACACAAACCTTAAGGATACAATGGTTCCAAAATAAAAGTTACACATTAGCAAGATGTCCGTATAATGCATCTCGTGAAAAGCTCCTGTGTTAGCATGTAAATGTTAGCGATACGTTTTTTTTTTAATTTAGCATTTTGTACACTCGGTTATGTGATCTATTTGAAGGCAGCTTAAATATCTCTGGTTTGGCCATTTAGTAGATCCTTTATTGTCCTGTTATTTTCAGGAGCTGAAATAAGCATTAACAGCTTCATTAGCTTACAAGCTAACTAACAGAGTCATCCATTGCAACCATCTTTACCAACATCAGCTTCAATCAGCCTTTACAATAGAGCATTCCACTATCTTTCCAGCAAACAGAAGTTTCTCCATTATTTTCACTGAAGTTTGCGTTGGAAATCTAGTTCTGGGTCTCATGGGACATTTTTATTTGACACTTTATCATCCAAATGTAGATTTGTTTTCCTCTCTTTTTTTTCTTTTTCACTTTTACAGCTAATAGTGCCAGTTTTGTATACATGTGGGATTACTATATTCATATTCACACAGGGTCATTTAAGGGTCAAAATATTGAATTAACAACAAAGCTCCATGTTGTTATTGTTGACAATTGACTGTGTAAGCACTTAACTACAGACTTTAGATAACATCAGCTTTCATAATCACGTATTTACTCATTTTATTAAGTGCAAATTAGTCAGGAAAAATACAAATCTGTGGGGGAAGGTGGGTTTAGCACTTGTATGTTGACATAATATATTTTATAGATAACAGTAACTCAGACAATATGGAGGCAACATAAATCTTCAATGTTAAAGGTGCCTGATGTGTTATGGCGTTTCATTCAAGATCACTGGATACTCATGAATGTAAGTCTGAATCCTATGTCAGTTTATACAGTACTGTGTCTCTATCACTGAAGCCTGTTGCTGATCAATAAAACATGTATTTGTAATGTTGTTATGGATGTTACTTTAGTAAAGAAGTCTAGCAAAGCCATGTAGTAACAACAGAACAAACGGTAGCATTGTATCGCAGGAGTCCACACACCAAGATGTTGCTGCAGAATACATCCGACTTCAGTCTCCATCCTTTCATATTTTCCCTGTTTGCTTCAAGTAAACATTTCTTTAAATTCCGTCACAGTACATCATCCATAGAGTTCAAGAATGATTAACGGATGGCAGCTACAGACTGCAGACTTTATGCTTTGTCTGAATTTACACTGCTAGAATAAATCTTATTCAAGACATGTCTCTTATCCATTTAGTAACTTTTTTTTTTGTAATTTAAAATTGCTTAACAAGATAAATGAAATGTACTTTTGGCCTATGGCTCCTGTTCGGCATGTCATTCCCCACTCTCTCCTCCTGATTTACTAGTACTTCTGTCAGCATTCCTCTGTTTTGTTAGCAGCTGCTGTGTTGCATTTTGTTTTCACTTTTTTTTTATTACTTTATGTTGTACAGACAATCAAACAATGCGTGATCCTGGCGTTTAATGCATTTGAAATGCCTAAAGAGCCTGAAGAAGAAAACCTGGATTAAAAGCCAATTAAATCCTTTGAGATACCCATTACTTCTTATCTGGGATTCAGGTTCCCTTAAGCAACTTCAATTAAACACAGCCAGGGTATGTTAAAGTGTTTGATGTTGCATGTCTCTGCTGCCATGCAATCCTTCATGCTTTCCCTTGACATGGACAGTAAGGTGCCAGAACCACAGCTTCATAAAACAACAAATATTTAATTCATAATTCAAGTCATAACAGCTTCAAACTAAAAATACTTTTTTTTTTTAAAACAACCCTGTGATGCCAGTGTTGGAGTGAGAGGAATTGTAACACAGGAAGATAAGGGAATGATGTGTTTTGTGTCCAGTTCATGCGAGATTGTTGAGTCCAATCAGAAAACAGTGTGTTTGTATGCAGTTTAAAACAGAAATTGGGAATGTGTTTTCATGCTGAATCGTCACTCTGTTGGGGAGCTGTGCCGAGGAAATCGCTGCAACAAAAAACGAGAACAGAGAAATGTGAGTGACTTGCTGCTTTATCTAACCAACATGCTCATTGAGGAAGATTCAATACACATTTATGCTTTGTCAAGTTTAACTCACTTTCAAGTGAAACTCACTTGAAAATAAAGAACAATTAACCCATTGATTTCATAGTGAAAGTAAACATTTGCCATTGACTTATCAACAGACGGAAACAGTCATATCTTTTAATGTATTAATAAATCAAAGTGTACATGGCAGACGTAGTTACTACAGTAAGTAAATGTAGGCTTCTACCTGAGGATGTTTGGCAGCTCTGGGCTCCTGTAGATAAACTTGTGTTTGTAGCCCAGAGAGGACGGGAAAGGAACAAACTGAACCTTGTGACCGCTGAGGCTCTTTGACTGTGAGGCCATGTTGTACAGCTGCAGGAAGAGGACAAAGCAACATCTTTTTAAATACACTCAACAAAAATATAAACGCAACACTTTTGTTTTTGCTCCCATTTGTCATGAGATGGACTCAAAGATCTAAAATTCATTCCAGATACACAATATTACCATTTCTCTCAAACATTGTTCATAAATCTGTCTAAATGTGTGATAGTGAGCACTTTTGCTTTGCTGAGACAATCCATCCCACCTCACAGGTGTGCCACATCAAGATGCTCATCAGACACCATGATTAGTGCATAGGTGTACCTTAGACTGTCCACAATAAAAGGCCACTCTGAAATGTGCAGTTTTGTCTCACAGCAAAATGCCACAGATGGCGCAAGCATTGAGGGAGCGTGCAATTGGCATGCTGACAGCAGGAATGTCAACCAGATCTGTTGCTCGGGCATTGAATGTTCATTTCTCCACCATAAGCCGTCTCCAAAGGCGTTTCAGAGAATATGGCAGTACATCCAACCGGCCTCACAACCGCAGACCACGTGTAACCACACCAGCCCAGGACCTCCACATCCAGCAGGTTCACCTCCAAGATCGTCTGAGACCAGCTACTCAGACAGCTGCTGAAACAATTGGTTTGCATAACCAAAGAATTTCTGCACAAACTGTCAGAAACCGTCTCAGGGAAGCTCAACTGCATGCTCGTCGTCCTCATCGGGGTCTTAACCTGACTCCAGATCGTCGCCGTAACAGACTTGAGTGGGCAAATGCTCACATTCGATGGCGTCTGGCACGTTGGAGAGGTGTTCTCTTCACGGATGAATCTCGGTTTACATTGTTCAGGGCAGATGGCAGACAGCGTGTGTGGCGTCGTGTGGGTGAGCGCTTTGCTGATGTCAATGTTGTGGATCGAGTGGCCCATGGTGGTGGTGGGGTTATGGTATGGGCAGGCATCTGTTATGGACGAAGAACACAGGTGCATTTTATTGATGGCATTTTGAATGCACAGAGATACCGTGATGAGATCCTGAGGCCCATTGTTGTGCCATACATCCATGAACATCACCTCATGTTTCAGCAAGATAATGCACGGCCCCATGTTGCAAGGATCTGTACACAATTCTTGGAAGCTGAAAATGTCCCAGTTCTTGCATGGCCAGCATACTCACCGGACATGTCACCCATTGAGCATGTTTGGGATGTGCTTGACCGGCGTATACGACAGCGCGTACCAGTTCCCACTAATATCCAGCAACTTCGCACAGCCATTGAAGAGGAGTGGACCAACATTCCACAGGCCACAATTGACAATCTGATAAACTCTATGCGAAGAAGATGTGTTGCACTGCATGAGGCAAATGGTGGTCACACCAGATACTGACTGGTTCTGAGTCCCCAGACCCTCAATAAAGCAAAAACTGCACATTTCAGGGTGGCCTTTTATTGTGGACAGTCTAAGGTACACCTATGCACTAATCATGGTGTCTGATGAGCATCTTGATGTGGCACACCTGTGAGGTGGGATGGATTGTCTCAGCAAAGCAAAAGTGCTCACTATCACACATTTAGACAGATTTATGAACAATGTTTGAGAGAAATGGTAATATTGTGTATCTGGAATGAATTTTAGATCTTTGAGTCCATCTCATGACAAATGGGAGCAAAAACAAAAGTGTTGCGTTTATATTTTTGTTGAGTATATGTACATCAGAGCTCATTCTGCTTTTTTGAATGGAAATAAACTATAGTTTTTAGTTCAAGGACCGTGACGTCGCCCGGTCCAGCCCGAAAGGACACTAGGGGTCCGGTTGCATTGTGAATCGGGCGGCAGTCGACGGCGGGGGCCTCGGCGACCCGAACCCCGGACGCAGCTTCTAGCCTTTGGGACATGGAATGTCACCTCACTGGGGGGGAAGGAGCCTGAGCTTGTGCGGGAGACTGAGAGTAACCGGCTAGATATAGTCGGGCTCACCTCCACGTACTGCTTGGGCTCTGGAACCTAGCTCCTCAAGAGGGGCTGGACTCTTCACTTCTCTGGAGTTGTCGTGGTGAGAGGCGGCGGGCTGGTGTGGGCTTGCTCATAGCCCCACAGCTCAGCCGCCAGGTGTTGGAGTTTACCCCGGTGAACTACAGGGTTGCATCCCTACGCCTTTGGGTTGGGGACAGGTCTCTCACTGTCGTCTCAGCCTACGGCCCGAACGGCAGTGCGGAGTACCCGGCCTTCTTGGAGTCCCTGGGAGGGGTGCTGGACAGTGCTCCGACTGGGGACTCCATTGTTCTACTGGAGGACTTCAACGCTCATGTGGGCAACGACGGTGAGACTTGGAGGGGGGTGATTGGGATGAACGGCCTCCCTGATCTGAACCAGAGCAGTGTTCTGTTATTGGACTTCTGTGCCAGTTACAGTTTGTCCATAACCCTGTTCGAGCACAGGGATGTCCATAAGTGCACATGGCACCAGGACTCCCTAGGCCGGAGGTCTACGATCGACTTTGTGGTCGTGTTATCTGACCTCCTGCTGTGTGTCTCGGACACTCTGGTGAAGAGAGGGGCTGAGCTGTCAACTGATCACCACCTGGTGGCGAGTTGGATGCGCTGGCAGGGAAGGAAGTCGGTCAGACTCGGCGGGCCCAAACGTGTAGTGAGGGTCTGCTGGGAACGTCTGGCTGAACCCTCTGTCAGCGATGTCTCCAACTCCCACCTCCAGACGAGCTTTTCACAGATCCCGGGGGAGGCTGGAGACATTGAGTCCGAGTGGACCATGTTCTCCACCTCCATTGTCTAAGCAGCTGCCCTGAGCTGTGGTTGCAGGGTCTCTGGTGCCTGTCGTGGCGGCAATCCCTGAACCTGGTGGTGGACACCGAAAGTAAGGGAGGCCGTCAAGCTGAAGAAATCCTATCAGGCGTTGCTAGCGCATAGGACTCCTGAAGCAGCTGACGGGTATCGGCAGGCCAGGTGTTCCGCAGCCCGGGCTGTTGTGGAGGCAAAAACTCTGGGAGGAGTTAGGGGAGGCCATGGAGGAGGACTTTCGGTCGGCCTCGAAGAAATTCTGGCAAACCATCCGTCGCCTCAGGAGGGGGAAGCAGTGCTTCACCAACACTGTCTACAGTGCAGGTGGGGAGCAGCTGACCTCAACTGGGGATGTAGTCGGGCGGTGGAAGAAATACTTCGAGGATCTCCTCAATCCCACCGTAACGTCTTCCACTGAGGAAGCAGAGGCCGAGTACTCAGAGGTAGACTCGTCCATCACCCAAGCCGAATTCACCGAGGTGGTTGGCAAGCTCCTTGGTGGCAAGGTACCGGGGGTGGATGAGATTCGCCCCGAGTATTATAAGTCTCTGGATGTGCAGGTGCTGTCATGGTTGACACATCTCTGTAACATCGCGTGGAGGTTGGGGACAGTGCCTCTGGACTGGCAGACCGGGGTGGTGGTCCCTCTTTTCAAGAAGGGGGACCGGAGGGTGTGTTCCAACTACCGGGGAATCACACTCCTCAGCCTCCCTGGGAAAGTCAATTCCAGGGTTCTGGAGAGGAGGATCCGCCCGTTAGTCGAACCTCGGATCCAAGAGGAACAATGCTGTTTTCATCCTGGCCGTGGAACACTGGACCAGCTCTAGACCCTCCAGCGGGTGCGGAGGATGATGTGGTCTTGTTGGCTCCATCAAATCCGGACAGCGTGCACTGGGGCGGTTCACTACCGAGTGAGGCGGCTGGGATGAGGATCAGCACCTCTAAATCTGAGAAAATGGTGGTCGACCGGAAAAAGGTGGCTTGCACCTCTCCGGGTTAGTGGGGAGTCCTTGCCCCAGGTGAAGGAGTTCAAGTATCTTGGGGTCTTGTTCATGAGTGGGGGGAAGATGGAGCGTAAGATCAACAGACAGTTCGGTGCGTCGTCTGCAGTCATGCGGTTGCTGTATCGGTTCGTCGTGGTGAAGAAAGAGCTAAGCCGAAAGAAGAAGCTCTCGATTTACCGGTCGATCTTTGTTCCTACCCTCACCTATGGTCATAAGCTTTGGGTCATGACCGAAAGAACGAGATCCTGGATACAAGCAACCGAAATGGGCTTCCTCCGTAGGGTGGCTGGGCGCACCCTAAGAGATAGGGTGAGGAGCTCTGTCACGAGGGAGGAGCTTGGAGTAGAGCTGCTACTCCTTCACATCAAGGGGAGTCAGTTGAGGTGGTTCGGGCATCTGTTCCGGATGCCTCCTGGACACCCCCCTAGGGAGTTGGTCCGGGCATGTCCCTCCGGGAGGAGGCCTCGGGGTCAACCAAGGACACGCTGGAGAGACTGTCTCTCGGTTGGCTTGGGAACGCCTCGGGGTCCCACCGTAAGAGCTGGAGGAGGTGTCTGAGACGAGGGAAGTCTGGGCATCTCTGCTTAGACTGCTGCCCCCGTGACCCGGTCCCGGATAAGAGGCAGAAAATGGATGGATCGATGGATGGTTTATAATATAAATACTGCACTTCTTAATGTGTGGGGTCTTGAAAAATGGTGAATATGACCTATAAGTGGTCTATTACCTTTTTGCCCAGATGGAAAGGAACCACGCTGTCGTCCTCAGCGTGGAGGATCAACACAGGACAGGAGATATGATTCACACTGAGGAGAGACAAATATTGAGTTCAGAACTCCATTCAGGGAAGTTAAACATTTCTACTATGATGTGTTGTAAATGCAAACTGACAGTGAATAAGCCATCAGCTGTTCACTATCAGTCCGTTTTTTTCAAGTTCTGCTCTTCAAACTCAAATTTTGATTAAATAAGTGCATGACCTATGCTTTTTTTCAGGTCACTGACTCGTATCTGTCAGCGAGGTTAGAGGTCAGCAGCTGTAATAAAGATGTAAACAGTCCCATGATGCAGCTGCTTTGGACTTTGGGCTGCTAGGAGTAAATCAGGTGTTTGTTAACGAGACTCACGGCTTATGGCTTCCACCTTATGAATGTAAACAAGTTAAATACTAAAAAGCTCAACTCTCAATAGGTTCCATTGGTGAATAATCCCAAATGATTCAATAAAAAAACAGGAATAGTTGCCATGTTCTGAAATGTCACTAACATTGTCTTTAAAGTGTGTATAAAGTCTTGGACTTTACCAAAGGAGTAACTCATTTATAAATAAGATCAAATGTGTCTGTTCTCAGAAAAAATAGTCCCTGATGCTCAAAAACATTCCTGAGCAATTTGAAAAGCTCATGAACAAAACCTCAACGTTTACTAAAATCCTTAAAAAAGATACAAAGGCTCTAAAATTCCTCTCGAGAGTCCTAACATTGTTATTATCTACAGCACTATTACAACAAAGAGGTCAAAGGCTGTAAACTGGAAGGAAGCTGAACAATCACATACTTTTCATCACTGGCAAAGCGGATGTTGTTGGCTGTGATGGTGTCCAGGAAGAACCAATCAAAGCCAGGCAGGTATCTGTACACCTGAAACACAGACACCCACAGACTTACAAATCAAATACACACTTGCACTTACGGTGTCTTTGATGGTGTGTAAATATGTCAGTGTTACCATGGAGAAGGGGTGGCTCTTAGCCTCCTCTCTGATGTTGGTGAATGGGGACTCTAAGATGAGAGCATCAGGAGGACTCCCTGAAAAGAAAACAATAAATAATATTAATTTCTCTTATTGATCTGTGAGGAGATAACAGCTGTTTGTGTGTGTGTAAATCTTACCCCTGTCACACAGTCGCCTGACCAGGTTGGTGGCAACTCTGAAACACAAAATCGTTTTAATTTTTCAGAACTTCCCTTGTGCTAAATTGATTGTGTGCTGATGTATAATACGTGTTTTAGGTTTTTATTTGTTTAAAAGTGTTGTGTGTTAAAGTGCGAGCATGTGTGTGTGTGTTACCCTGTCCCTAGAGAGTGTCCCCAGATGTAAAGGGGTGTTTTGTTGTCAAGTCGCTTCTTCAGCCAATCGTAGACGAACAGAGCATCTGATGTCATTCCCCCCTCTGATGGAGAGCCGTCTGAATCCCCCCAGCCTGCAAATATGGACACACACCAACATTAAGCTATCGTAAAGTATTTCAGACAGAAGCTATGCAAGCCAAATGTGAATAAAGCTTATTTCTCACCTCTGTAATCAAATGTGACTACATGGTAGCCTAATGAACTGAGGACCTGAAAAAAGACACGTGGATGAACTCCAATGATCTGCCCTCTACTGGTGGAAAGCAGCAACTACAAGATAACTGATTTAAAGGTCACATATTATACTTTTTTTTTTTTTTTTTTTTTTTTTAAAACAAGTTTAAATACGTCTTAGAGGTCCCAAAAACATGTCTGACTTTTCTTGCTCAAAAATCCAATCTGATCATGTATTTTATTATGCCTATAAACCCCTCTATTTTAGCCCTGCTCAGAACAGGCTGTTTCTGTGTGGCTTTAAATGCAGCTGTGGTTCTGGTTTGGGCTTTCTTGTGCCATGCCCTGTTGTTTAGAAGGCAGACTCAGAGGGCAGAACAAACAACTAGCTGTATGAGTGTCACCCACCTGGGGAGGGTTTACTTCCCTTTGTGATGTCACAAAAAGAAAATGTAAAAACAGCCTTTTCGAGCACACATATTCTGAAGTGAAGTGGGGCAGGCAAAAGATGGAGAGGATGGACTTTACTCATAACTTCCCCAACCTGTTTGAAAAACATGGTAAAGAGGATTTTGCATAATATGTGACCTTCGCAATGTATTCAGTATTTATTCTGCAGAGTGTTTGCTCACCTTGTAAAGCTGGACTCTATGGTCTCCTCCTCTGCAGAGAAAACAATGCTTTTACTAAACTGGTAAAACAGTAACTGACCTACAGTGTAATGTGTGTATTTATGTGTTAGTATAATCAAGGTAGGGAGATTGAGGGTGGTGGGGTTACCTGGTCCCTGCATTTCCATGGAGATAGAGGATGACAGAGTGGGTGGAGCTAAACATGGAGTCATACCACTCGCCTCGTTTCCCCTGAGCTTCTCTCCACATGTGAGCAGGAAGTGTGTGCCTGAAACGAACAATCAATAAATCAAATCAATCACTTAGTCGAGCAAATAAACTGCTCATTCATTTAAAAAAATTAAACCAACAATCACATCTTTTACTCTAATGAACGAGTATGCATCATGATAAAATAATAGAACAAAGTATGCCTTTGATTACTGTAAATAAATGTTCCTGGTTTTTATTATATTTAATGAAACATTTTCAGTTCTTATACTTAAAACCGTTTTGTAAGAGAATTGTTCTATCTTAATACTTCTCTGTCATTTCTATACTGGGCAGGAAATGTTCAAGTGTGACCTTATCATTCTACTAAAAACTTATAGAAGTTATTCTTTGCTTTTCGACTTATTGATGATTTTGATGAAATTCATATAAATGATACTGCTTCATCTTCAAAAAAAATAAAAATAAAATCAAGACACACTGTGACCTTTGCATTTTTTGTTGCTGCTGTTTTTCGTGCTGTGTGATGACAGGAAAAGCTTTTATTGCCAAGGTCCCTTACTTACAAATCAAAGAAGTGTTTAAAAAAGCAGTGCCGTAATATGAAGCAGCTTTTCAACATATAATGTGAAGTTTTAGATAGAATAAACAAAGAGAATAAATACTGCACTGAGAAGAAGTGCCCAAAATATAATATGCACTCCAAGAAAGTCCCTTTATGCACAAACTAACATTTAATTGTCCTGGATTAATCCTTAATAGTGTCACTGTTCAATTCCCTTCATGTGCCTGTGTGTTAAAGACCAGACAAATGGTTTCTGTGATTTTTAAGTGCTACTAGATAGAAGCAGCTACATTTAAAGCCCTGAATGGTTAACAGGCAATTGTTACGTGTGTATGCGTGCGTGTGTGTACTTACCAAACTCCTATCTTGAGGTTGCCCTCAGGTTCGAGGTAGAAGTTGTGCGTGTGGTTTAGACCCTGGTCCAAAGGTCTCTTCAGGTCGATGAAGTAGGGCAACTTCACTGAGCAGAGGAATTAGAGAAGGATAAGAAGTCAGTTTAATAATCCCTGTACCTTTAAATTAATCAGAACATCATTGAGTTAATCAAAGATTGAACAGATACTGTATTTAGATTTAAAGACTCAAAGTCCAGCCAGAAATCTTGGTATAGTTTGTATTCTTTTGTATAAATTTAGTTAATCCCTGGGCTAAATTCTGGATTCAGATCTTGATACATTGTGCACTGAAATATTGAACAAGGGGAAATATTAATAAGTGCTGTGAGACATCAGTTAGATGATTATCAACTGAGTCTTATCCTCAGTGAAAGATAAATGCTGTGCAAAATGTAGTCGCAACCCCCCCCCCCCTCAAATAACTATATCTAACAGAGAATTAATGTGTGTGTTTACTTTGGATGTTTGCTCTTCTTCCTTTTTTGGCACCAACACTCACCAAAGTTGAGGAACACTAGTTTTGCCTGGATGGATGGACATAGTTTAATAACGAAAGGAATGGATACATAGATCACCAACAGCCAAAGCAAGATCCTCTTCAGCTTCCCAACCAGACCCAACCTGAGAGAGACACAGAGGAGATCCACATCAGGACTGGACCCCAAACTGTCTGACAAACCCACAACAGCATTATAAGTTGTATTCCTATGACTTAATTGGGAAACAAAACTTTTCCAACAAAACTATGATGGAGGTGAAGAAGAGAAAAACCTGAAAGGCTAACAACCCCGCTGATCATTGTATTTAGACTGTATACAAGAATCTCCTGCTACCCACTGGTTTGATGTGCAAATTATGTTTGGCATTTTGGCCAATATAAAATCAAGTGACCATAAGGAGACTTGAGAGTGGTCACACATTGTTATACCTAAATCCTGGCAGCAGTACTCATTCTTTAGTCCATTGGGGCCTGAGGAAACATTTATTGGAGCCCATTCAACCAACGTTCATCACCATTATATCTGCCAGTGTCCAGATGCTTAGCAGGGAATGAAGAACGAGTGCTGTCAGATGGAGCCCCTTCAGGTAATTTCCTACAGTCAAAGCAAAGTTTGCACATTTTGAGTCCCTGCTTTGGTTTAAAGTTTGTCATCTCTCAGGGGCCGTCTACTCGTGTCAGGCCCCAAGAAGTTTCCTGTCTTGCCTGTTGAAAAACATCTGCCTCGCTGACAGATCTTTGTTGCTGCAACTTAAAGGCAGGGCAGGTAACTTCCTCCAGATACACTTTAAGATTTTGGTTGAAATTGTCTTTATGTCCTGACAGAAATGAATAATTCATGTGCTCTGAAAAGGGAACAAAGAAGCCTGTAAAAAACTTTGACGAATGTCAGCCAAGAGGCACCAATTTGATAAACCAATTATGTGTCCCTGCTCTAACCCATGCATGCACGAGCCCACACACAAAGCATGAGCTGAGGTCCACTTGTGGACCAATGGTGCTTGTGCATGTAAGTGAGGGGCGTGGCTTTTGAGTGAGCACAGGGGGGAGGGGGTGCAGAAGGAGCACTGGGAGAATGCTACTTTCAAAACCATGCTAGTTTTCGAAAATTACCTACCCTGCCTTTAAACATACCCTCACCCATCATAATGAACATCCTGATATATCAAAGAAAACTTAAATCTAACTACTGAGACCCCATACTTATTAATGAAATGTTCACTTAAGTAATAAATCAAGTGATCATTAGGGTGAGTCCCTTATAGACTTTAATAAACATTTCTTTTACAAAAGTTACATTTACAATCATTTTACATGGAAAAAAAACAACAACTTGAACTTCACTGTTCAGAACATTTCAACAGAGGCATCTCATCCATCTTTAAACTCCCACTCAGGTTTTATTTGTCTCCTTCTGTGGGAGCTACACCGATCTATTTTAGACCAAACAGGTTGGACAATACTGGTGATATGTGAGCCCACTTAGAGTGTGTGAGTGTAAGCTGATAACCCTGCTGTCACAAGATCCAGCAACTTTATCCCCTTCAATTATTCATTTAACCTGAAGTCTACTCCTCGTGCAGAAGCTCCAACAGGAACATAAGAGATCCTCTTTAAAAATCTAATCTCGCTCTAATCTTTTTAATATATCATTAAAAGGCTGAAACAATAGGCGGGAATATTGACTTGCAGTCAACGTATTGTACCCTCGATACGACAACTTTCAATTTGCTATTATTTCCTGGTCACTGAACTTTAAAAATGACTAAGTATAACTTTCCCTGCTGTATTTAAGAAGCACTTATATTTTGGTTCATTATTAAGAGATTTGTTCTTTTAGTCTACATCATGTCAGAAAACGGTGAAAAATAGTAACCAATGTTTCACAAAAGACATCCTGATGCAGCATGATTGTCCTAAAGAAAGAACTAAAGGGAGTGGTTCTTTAGCTTTAAAAACGACGACTGGTGGGAGGGTTAAGACCGTTTAATCCCCCCATTCACCTCTCTGAGTTTGAGCTAATCATGAAATAGGTTTACAGTTCATCTGAGTAAAGTTCAGATCTGTCACAGAATGTTGTTTATTTATCGGAACTCAGACTTTTTCTACCGTCAACGATTCAGCCATCCTGTAATCCTCTTTGAGAAATACATTTTATCTGGGGGGGGGGGGGGGGGGGGGGGGGGGGGGGGCACTAATGGAAAGGTCATGGGGTCTTTTAAATCTGAAGAATTCAACTTTCTGTGTTTTAGCAAGATAAGAAATGTGTATGGGTCGTATTAACATGGTTTTAGTGCCACATATCTGCTAAAGATATCCTCACTGGAATAATGCTGAATAACAGCAGAGAAACTGGAGCGTCGGGTGAATAATCACAAACAGTAAAGTGGGACACGGAGGAGACTGCAGACTCCAGAGAGAAAGAACGATGTGTGAGATAAAACATGAGCTACCATAAAGACACCATAAAGACACGCAAAGAGATAAGGACAGCTGACATAAGATAGTTCAATATCGTGGACATATAGGATAGATACAGGACAAGCAGAGGAAACTAACAGGGCAGATACAAAATCAAGAACAGATACATTACAAGGCACTAGACGGGTACAGGAGAGATACAGACTAAATACAGAGCAGATACAGAACATGTACGCAGATACACAGTTACAAAAAACTGAGACAATACAGGAGAGAAACAGGGCAAGAACAGATAAGACGACACGGGACAATGACAGGACAAACACATACACAACACAAATGTGACAAATGCAAGACAGGTTCAGAACACAGACAGAACAGATACTATGGCTTCTCTATTATGGCAAAAATCCTAATCAGGATTATTTTTGATATCATGAATATTAAACACGATTCAAATATGTATTGGTTTTACGACATAGGAAGCACATGCATCTATCGCACTAAAACACTTTAACATTGTGAAAACTCAAAAAAGCAATACATGAAAATAATAAGTGAAATAGTAATTCAGAAAATGAAAAAATTAAATTAAATTGACTGTTCTCAGAGGTAGACAACAAACAGAACTAAACCTGTGGACAAAACAAGAGCGACACAGCCTGCATATTCTGAATTGTGTTGTATAGTACAGTATGTTGTACGTCGTTTAATGGAGAAAGTGACATAAAACATTTTCAACATTTAAAACAATGTCATCAGTCCTTAGCGAAAGCTAGCGGCTAAGTGATGCTAACAGCGCTTCTATGTCTTCTATCTCCATGTGCAGTTTTCATGAGGGTGGGAAAAACAACAATGAAAAGAAAACTTGATTGATTGTCCAGCACTTATACATACGAGACAAAAACAGGACAAGAACCTGCTCTCAAAACCAGTTCAACTCAGCAGGAGAAAAAAAACCCTCAGTGGACACGGCAGACTCTTTCAACTGCAGCTGAGCAGCAACCATGAAGTTGACTGGGAGTTGTCACTTTGGGCTTTGAACAGATGAGGTGGGCTTCTAACATAATTTGTTCCCAGTGGTGGTCAGGGGATATTCTCTAGCGTTCCACCACCTCCGAGGACTCACAACATCATCATGTTCTGCCTTTGAAGTGTTTTATTTAATGACAGCAGAAGATAGATGGCTCTGTGTTGGGAGAAAGATGAACAGACAACGAACTGAAGGTTGAAAACAGCTGTAGCCTCAATCTCCTCCTCAGCTTTGATATCTCACCGTTTCAAGAGACTCACTCATCTATTTTAGTTCTCAAATGTTAAAAATACATGCGTCATTTACATCCACTGTGTGTGTGTGTGTGTGTGTGTGTGTGTGTGTGTGTGTGTGTGTGTGTGTGTGTGTGTGTGTGTGTGTGTGTGTGTGTGTGTGTGTGTGTGTGTGTGTGTGTGTGTGTGTGTGTGTGTGTGTGTGTGTGTGTGTGTGTGTGTGTGTGTGTGTGTGTGTGTGTGTGTGTGTGTGTGTGTGTGTGTGTGTGTGGTCATTTCAAGTGCAAGTTTATTATTATATAATGAACAGTTCGAATCAGCACATGATGAGTGCGACCATTTCAAACATTCATACGAATGTTGGTTCATCCACTGATTGTAGTAGAACTGCACACAATTATTTTCATCAGTTAATCTGATTTTTTTTTTAACCTTCATTGTCCACATTGCTTCCAGAAATGTATTATTGATTATTGACAATTCATCTTAAAAATCCCAGGCTTTACATCCACAATCACAAGTCAACTGTTAGACTCCCATTTGAAGTTTGAAGTTTTTGGCTTGATAAACACAGGTTTTAAAAAGTTACCTTTGAACCTCATTTGATTTTATTTGACTTCCTGTTTACTTGTGTGTGTTAAAACGTTTCTCTTGGGCGTCTGCGTCTTTCAAGGTAAACGCACAAAACCCTCAATGATACTTCAGACAGCGAGGTAGCCGAGGTGTTTCTGTTAGCTCACATTCACCGTGGCCATTTCATCAGAATTAAACTAAAGGCTACGCCAACACAAACTGTGACATATGAAATCAATCTAAAAACTGATTGCAAGTTTAAACTATAAGTAGAAAAGAAGGACCCTTGATTACAATTGCAGAAGCTTCATATTTGGTGCATTAATGCATTAAAAGACATTCCTGCAAAGTCTGTCTGCAGGACTGTCTCTCCAGTCTTTATGATACAAGAGTCAGACCAAATACATTCATCAACTTTGTCATTACACAGAATGTTTCCTTCCTGCAGCTTCAGAGCTGATCCTGACCCAGCAAAGAATTCGGTTTCCACAGTCGAGGAACTTAAGGGGGGATTAATCCCCTGCACCATCACACACACACGAACAAACTCACTGAATATGTGTGTGTGAGTATGTGTGTGTGTTATTAGAGCTCTCTCTGGTCACTCTGTCGGTCGTACATTCAGTTGCAGGAGGCTCAGCAGCAGCTGGCAGCGAGCCTGCAGTAATATTAGCTGATGTCACACTGCGTGCTGCAACCTCAAGGTCACTCAGAGGTGAAGCCACTGCAGAGAAGCGGAGATGCTGGTGTTGTGTTTGGGGAGGTTTGATAGTGATAGGACTGCAGTCTCTGTCCTACCACCAGTCATCAGTGGAGCCAGAGACCAGAACAGACTGACGAGTGTGCAGCTGAATGAGGAGAGCTGCACAAAAGACTTTTGATGTACGCGTCGCTTTGAACAAAGTAACAGCTGACAGATGCAGAAGGTCATATCACAGAGAGTGAATTTATGATTCATGTGATTGATGACCGTTACACCTGCTGTCTTTTTTCGCTGCCACTGACTGACTCTAAACTCAGACTCTACATGTTCTTCTTAAAGGTTATGTGTCATGAATCACGAATCACAAGGGACCAATCAAAACAGATATTATGTCATGATGTCTATCACCCAAAGAGGAAAACACATCTTATTTTCAAATGAGTTGATGTTAATTCAAGGGATCAGGAAGGCCTCTAGTGATCATTAGACTTTAAGAACAGCTGAAATGGTGTGTTTGAGTTTTTCTCCATATCTCTGGTTCGTCTCCCACAACAGCTGCACTATAAGATCACTTTCATGTACTTCAATCTGTAAATTGTGTTTCAAGAACTCGGTTACTTCTCTTTTATAAAATGTCAGGAAATAGACAAAACGTCCAACAGTGTGTCCAAAAACCTAAGATGATGTCTTTAAATGTTGTTTCATCCCCAAGAACATTCGCCAGAAATATTCAGCTCAATGTAATAAAGAGGGAAACGGACAGAAGATGTGGACATGAAAAAAATCTGGTGGCTGAATATTTTGACTTGAAAATATAAACTGATGATATAAAAGTCTAAGTCCTTCCTCTTACATACAAAGCTCTTTATGGTCAGGCATCATCTTAACCTCAAAGAGTTAATAGTGCCGTACTACCCGCCGACAACATCACGCTCCCAGAATGCACTGCTGTTTGCACCTACAGTCTCTAAATGGGAGGTCCAGCCTTCAGTTACCAGGTCCCTCAACTTAGAAATCATCTCCCAGTCAGAGTCCAGGAGGCAGACACACTCTGTACTTCTGAGAGTAGACTTCAAACGTTCCTTTATGATAAATCTTAAAGTTAGGGTTGGCATCTCTCTCTCTCTCTCTCTCTTTATTCACATAATATTACTGCAAGTCATCATCTGTAAATCTCAGTTATTAAGCACATATTTTCCTTATTAGCTCCTGAGCTCTTACGTCTTATAGCTACCCATCCATTAATTGCTGGAAAGCTTGTGATGCACTTTGAGAGAGCCCGAGAGTATGTTTTGATGTTCAGAGGGAGCCTCTCGTTTCGCTGTCTCCAGTTAAAATAAAGGCCTGTAAGCACTCAGTGTGAGTGGCAGACACTTGTTAGGGGCTGCAGCCAAAAAACTGCCTCTGCTCTGCTGAATCTTTCATTCAAGACTCAGAGGAAGAGTCTTGAATGCAATCTTGAAGCCTAACGTCTCATGAAAACAAACACACCGGTGTGATGTTGTCAAACCAAGCAACGGAAATAAGCAGCTTCGTGAAAGACTACAGGTTACAGAGGAAATGTGACACATGCACTAACACGGCTACAGTCACAAGATAATAAAAACAAATTATCGTCATGGAGGAAAAACAAATAAAAGATAATGATGAGTCATCGTGAAAGCTGGAGGATTTCAATTTATTAGTTAGTTGTATTGTTTTAAAAAACTGAAAAAAGAAAAGTCACACTGGCTTGAATTTCTTTATCAGTTAATTTTCTGTATATTCTATGTTGTTGTCGCAGCAGTATTTTACAGACGTGGTAATTTGTAGTTTGACTGAAATGAAAAGTCTGACGCCTCTTCCTCTCCTGGTCATTGAGTGCAAAACACACACTAGTGCTGAGTGAAGGAGGACCCTGATTGGCTGATATTTCTATTTTCACTATGAAATCTAACACTAACAACAACATTTGCTTTACACTAAAGCAGGACTCTCCAACCTTTGTTCATCTGAGAGCTACTTTGAAAAATGAATGTGGCCATGAGCTGATCGCATTACATCGCCTGTATTTATTTACACAGCACACATCAGCTGACTTGAGCTTTGAACACGTGTGAAATTGCAATAAGACAATGCTTAGCAATAATTATAAATTCACATCAATGTCCAAGAAAACACAACTACTTTACACTTGTTTTTATGGGTCTCTCAAACATACTCTTTGACTCTAGATGTGTTGCTTTTAGCTTCTTAAGTTCCAATTAAAAAAAACTATGAAAACAGGCAACAGATATGTGTGTTGTTTCACAAACAGGGTTCTGCTTTGGGACAGTTCAATGACAAAATGATCTACGTGCTGCTCTGGTGAGTATTTGGGCCAGCAGTGGGGTCGGCTAAAACGAAAGAACACTGTTTGTTCATGTGGACATTTAGGAACTTGTCACCCAGTGCAACATCTTGGCTCAGTGTTTGTGTATTTAATCCAGCACAGTCAGAGCAGACGCTGACTCAGACAATCAGAGGGCAGACTTCTGCTTTCACTCCTGAATATGAAAGAAGCAACAGTGTGCAGTAATGCCGCAATCAAACCCGTGACCTGAACATTACCACCGCATCAGCAACACAGCCACTTCCTGTCTTCTTTCATAAAGTCAAACAGAACGCAGAGACAATAATATCAAGCTGCAGTTTGTAAAGTTGAGCCCATTCAGTAACAAACCAGAGGTCAGTCGTGGCTTTAAAACGTCTCACTTCCTGTCAGTTACTTCCTCACATGACAGAGATCTAATTTTAGAGTTCACCTCTGTTTAAGGAGGCCAGCTCACATACACTCAGGTCTTTTTCTTCACTTTCAGTAAGTATACCACAGGTTGAAGTTCATCTACAGAAAGAAAGCGTCCTTCATTCAGTTTGAAAGTAGACAGTAAAGGGAACAATCGGCATCAAAGATGACTCAAAGAGCTGCATTGAAACATGGTTCAGTTCAATAGTGACCCCTCTATATGACCTAAAAATGCAACCCTTCAGCTTTAAGACTGATCAGGTCTGTACAGTCAATATGCCTTGTCTCTGCCAGGAGGTCAGATTAAGACTATGTGATTTACAGAGAGCAGTCTAAAGAGCCTCTGTTTACATTTTCACGGCACGGTTTCGTGGTCTGCCAGTGAAAAGACAGCAGGAGGGGGTCTCTCCACGGGAGGAGACCAACGTACACACACAGTGGTAGCTCCTCACAGCTGCTTGAAAGTACCAAAGTAGAAGTTCTCATAATGTTTTGTGGCATTTTTTAAAAATGTTATGTTATACATTTAATCATGTAGGGCTTGAATTTCCCTCGGGATCAATAAAGTATCTATCTATCTATCTATCTATCACTTTAGGTTTACAGCTGGTAAAGAAGTATTTTCATTTTTTCAAACATTTATTTTAATATTTACAAAAATAACTTGATTCCCAGCTTTATAGTTAAGACATTTCTTCCTTATACTTCTTCTTAGCTCAAACGTAATTGACTTTATACAACATACATAAAGTCATTTGTGTTAATAACACACAGGAGAGGGTTTACACTGTGTTTACTGGCTCTTATGTTGGAGCAGGAGGACCAGCATGCACTGCACTGTCCTCTACCTGCAGGCGGATATGGTGGTTCAAACTGACCTTCTGTTGGTGTTTAAGCTGCTATGTTAATGAGGATTAGAAGAAGTAGAAGAGGAGTGAAGCTGTCAGGACAACACAGGACAGCTATCGGTCTAAACGACGAGGTCCTCTCTTGATCATACGATAATTAATGCATAAATAGACTTCAAGTTAATTCACCAAAACTTATTAGTTCAAGCTTGAATGCCAAACTTAAGAGAGGGATTTTAAGCAGAATGTGACTAAGATAACTTTGTCAACTGAGTAAACTGGGTTAAACGGTTTGTGAACTTCCTGTCTGAAGTTCTGACCTCAAATTTGCATTAAGGGACTCTGGAGTCAAATTATTGTTCTACTATCTATCTCACACACACACACACACACACACACACACACACACACACACACACACACACACACAATCTTAACTTTTAATGTGTCAATGAAAATGTAAAATGGAATCTGAAAGAACGTTACTGATAAACTAAAATAACTGAATTACATCGACCAGATACCTGGTCTTAAGTAGTATCTGTTTTCCAAACGTGCAGCTACATCTTTAGGCTCCATCAGGAGGACCAAAATACCCCAAAAGAGGACTTCATGAAACAACATCCAGTGTTGTGTAATGGATAAAAGTCTTGCTTTAGTTTTCATATTTGATTTAATATTACCATGAATGCTTTCCAACAAAAAGACAAATTCAGTCGTATCTAAACCTCTGTGATCAATCAGTCACATTGACATCCATTCACATAAACACGAGTAACATCATCGACAACACAAACACCTGTACAGGTAACCTGATGATGTCACTGTGTCTGTCTGAGGGCAGTGTTGGGAGGGTCTTGTTGGATCAGCAGCTTCGAGTCTGACATGCTCATCAGTCTCACTGAAACCAGAAGAACCGGTCAGCTCAAACTCAGACAGACCGGTTTGATGTGCATGGGTCAATATTTTGAAATATATTCAAAGACATTAGCAGGCACTTTCAAATATCCCCTTGGACATTGGTTAATTCAGAATAACACAAACGTATAAAAACAAGCAGATGATGGTAATAGTTTAATGAAAATAAAATATTTTGTAACTACTACACTGTGTGACAGAATGTGATTCTGGGTTATTATGTCTGAAATGTTATTTTTAAAGCGAAAACAAAAGAAGGAGAAATAGTCACCTCACAAAAATACACTCAAACAGACAGTAAGACAGACACCTCAGTCTTACCTTCTGAAGGGTTTCCCCATGTCCGATCCCAGTCCCGGGCCCTGCTGGCCGTCTACTGCAAGCCCCCCCGTTCCCCTGTCAGGACGCTGCTTCAGGTCCGGGTCGCTGTCAAGCAGAGTGTCGGTGGTGCCGCTGTCATGCTCCGTAGTCGGCGAGTTATTCCGCTTTCGCATCACTGAAAACGTTAGAAACAAAAAATCAACCGGAAGAATACCAACGTGATGACAAGCCGTCACTGCGGGCCTGTCAGCAGACAGCAGGCCGTTAGCTGGCCGGGCGATGGAGCAGTGAGAGCCGGTGAGGACGGTACCGAGTCCCCGCTGTGATTCGAGCCCTGCCTGCACTGGCATCCGCAGAGATCCACTGAGAAGCGCCGAGCTGTCATAGCCAATCATAGCACAGAAAAACCACCACGTGGTCTCACTTTGATGCGTCCACGGACCTTGGGGAGCGTCGGAGCAAAGACTATCAAAACAAAACAGGTTCAAGGGAAATGGGAAAAAAACCTGTAGTAGTGCACGGTGCCCTCAAGTACACCTCATAAAAGATCAAATATTAAACAAGAAGTGAATTCTCTCGGGAATTAATATTAACACAAGCAAAATATTTAAGGCAGCACAATTTTGTATTATCCAAATTAATACAAAATAACGGTTTAAACATAGTAAAACAAAATTAAGATCATAATCAAGTATTTTCATTGTGTATTTTCATTAATGCTAGTACTTGTGTTTCAAATTAACGCAAAAAGTAGTAAATAGCTAAATAAAAGGAGAAATAGAGTAGATGTGCCCAGTTACTATCTCAATTAAGACTTTTGGATTCATATTATTGCTGCATTAAAAAAATAATCCTTAGATAATTTTGGAAAGCAATATGCTACATCGAACTAAGATAATCATGTGTTTGTGACATGAAAACCATGTACCTCAAAAACAAAAAAAGGCTACACCACTTTGTTCAATTGCCTGTTTTCAGTAAGGTGCCAAGACTTTTTTTTATTGGCGTGTACTCTGCTGAAGCATTGAGAGACGCTTCTTAACACGTAAAGTTACACTTGATAAAATAGTTTTCCAAAAACAGTCAATCATCATTTATGGATCTTTGGTCTTTATTGGACCAATAAAGTCTTTGATCTGCTCAGAGTAAGACATTATAGTGTAGCTGGTGGATTAGAATAAATACAGTTTGGAAATACCAAGGTAAAGTTAATCAAACTTGAATTATTTACAAACCTGTACCTGGTGACATGGAAAAAAACACACGTCCGAGCAAAAAACACTTGACTTTAAATTAGTATTATTACTTATTATTTTCTCTTCTTTGATTATCTCTCTTTGAATCTCCAGTGAAGCGGGGTCTTGGCCCCCTGACCCAGAAAAGCGTACCCAATCTTTCAAGTTAATTTACATTTTAACTTTTTGACTGAAAAGATTTCCTGGTGTTGAAGTCAGAAACACATAATTACCATTTCAGAGCCACATTCCTTTCCCAAGTGACGTGAACGCATCACTACGCAGATCCACGAAGTTAAGACTAATTGTTGACACAAACAAAAAGTCAAATCTAATTTTCCTACAGTTTTATAACAACAACAAAAATACAATTTTCCTGAGCCTCTGCTGGATCTCTGTCGTCTGTGGAAGCTGTAGATTTATTTTTAGCTGGTTGTTCCGGAAGCTGTGATATTCGCGAGCCGGAAGTTAGTCCATAGACTGAAACAGTGATCAAACTGGTTGTTGCCTCTAAAAACGGCCAGTGTAGAAGGAAATAAAAGAGACTATAATCAACCAGGCTGTGGGATTTAAGCCGGTGTCTTTGTATCACTTTAATTGACTAAGCGAAGAAATTGCAACATTTTATTTAGCAGCCATGAAGTTTGTCCCAGCGCGGCTTCCGGAGTGGAGCGTAATCTGGTCACATGATCAAAACACTGCTCCGATTTTGCCGCGAAACTAAACGGAGAATGAAACGGCGAGAGGCACATTTTCTCCTTCTTTGAATCAAGTTATTATTTTTATTATTCATTTCTGACCCGTGTATCTGTGACGCCTCCGGGATGTTTTGTGAGAAAGCCATCGAGTTAATCCGAGAACTTCAACGGATGAGCGACGGTCAGCTGCCTGCATTTAACGTGAGTGAACCCAAACTTCTAACAGTGTTGTTTTAAACTATTAACAGTGTGTTGTTTTAAACTAATGACATTATCTTGTCCAGCATATTCAGCTTTTTTCACACAGCAGAACACACAATTAAAAAAACCCTTTATTTGTCAATTGTCATTTATTTGTCAATTCAAGGGAACAGAGCAGTAAATAAACGACAGTGCAGCTATACTAAAAATCTAACCAAAGATAAAGAGTCAACAAAAGACTAAAGTTTCATCACAGAATAAAGTGTCACGAAACAATAAGTGTAAAAATGTTAGTACAAAGTGAAAATACAAAATTACAAAGTTAGATCCAGAGGAGTGATCAGACTAAGATGTAACAGATATATATGATGTCAACAGACATGCAGTAGTTAACAGAAATAAAATATTATTATATTATATTTTTAAACGGAACAGTCGTGTAAAAGTGGACAGTGATAGGACTAAAGAATGTAAACAGACATATTCAGTAATGAACAGATGTAAACAGAGAGTGCATGGAGACCATATATAAGCATAATAAATAGAATAAAGTGGAGAGGTGGGACATTTCATACTTGAACCAATAGAGAGAGTGAAAAAGTTTATTGATACACCGGACACGACAGGGCAAACTTAAGCAATGTTAGAATAGTTTACAACGACGAAAAGAACATATAACACTGTAAAGATAACTGAACGTGTGTAGGATCCCTCATAGTATTTTACTGTTTACATGAATTTAAATATTTAGTTTTTCATATTATATTACATGAGAGCTGAATAGATTGAGAGGTGGTGGGATTCAACAAGTTGTACTTCTTTCCACTCCTTTGTGGACATGTAGCTTATCATCCACCTTTTTTAAAAAAAAAAAAAAAAAAAAAAAATCCTTTTCTTCTATATATAAACTTTATACTTTGTACGGTTTGTAATAATGATTTATTTTCTGTCTGTTTTTTTTGTTCGGTTATTGTTTATTACTATTATTTTTATGTTGTCTATGTGTTTGGAATAAACAAATCTGTGTTCTTTGTAAAAAGTCGACCTCTTGTCTGGTTTTCAGGAGGATGGACTCCGGCAGGTTCTGCAGGAGATGGAAGCTCTTTATGAACAGAACCAGACTGATGTGTATGTCCTGACAAAGAATATTTTACATTTAGAGAGTGATTAAAAACGTATTCATTCACTACAATACGTTTAGTTACAGCTTTATAATTTGAGTTGTTTTGGTTAAAACAAACTTGCCTTGTATTTTTAGCCCCCAGTGACAAATGATAGAGCTGTGCTTTACTCTTCAGATCTATTGTTATGGATAATACATCTTTTGGAATAAGTTTTAGTTTCATCTATTTCTCAGCCATGTTTTAAAAAAAAAGTCATTCAATTGATGTGCGTTTTTATCATTTATTTATTGTCAGAATTAAGCAATAGAACAACCTCACATCCAGATTACAAGCAGTCAAATTATTTTAATAATTTGTTTAAATCATGAAGTCATCAGATTATACGTTGAGGTTCAGTTTTTAATATCAATCAATCAATCTTTATTTGTATAGCGTCAATTCATAACAGATGTTATCTCGAGACACTTTACAAAAAGCAGGTACTGTTTGTCTGTTAACATTAACAAAAGAGCAGGTAACAAGAGCATGTTCATCGTTATGTTTACATAATAACTTTTCCTCCTTTATTCTTTTTTAATTTCTGACAATTTAAGGTTGTTGAGGCTCTTGAATAAACTGAAAGGACCCATTTTAACAAGACAAGTGTTTGCTATGCTTATTTTCTGTATTATTTTGGTCCATATCTTGTGTTTATGTACATTTAATTAATCACTGTTTTAAACTTACTCTGTTATTATTTTAGTTCAATTAAGTTTTTTGATTTTATTTCTTTGTTTCTGTCTGTTTCATTTGAGTTTCAGTTTTCATAATAGCTTGTCAGATAAAACACAAATACTTCAACTTCTGACGTCTTCCTCTGTTTCAGCAACGAGGCGAAGGCTGATGGTCGAGCTGACTTGATCCCCTCCATTAAGATGCGTCACTGCTGCCTGCTGAGGAACCAGCGCTGCATCACAGCCTACCTGTAACCAGCCGACACGCAACTGTTCAATCACTTGTCTCTCACGTCTGAGTGTTTCATTTAATTACTAAAAAACTTTTCCTCCTGTCAGCTACGACCGCCTGCTGAGGATCAGAGCTCTACGGTGGGAGTACGGCAGCGTTTTGCCGCCAAACGTCCGCTTCCATATGTGTGCAGAGGAGGTGAGTGTGACATCACTTCCTGTTGAACAGCTTAGCTTGTACATTTAGAAGGTCCAGTTGATGTGTGATGCAGAGTTTCTTTTTGTGTCTGTGAGCTCAGGTGCAGTGGTTCAGTCAGTATAAGAAGTCTTTGGCCTCCTTCATGCGCTCTCTGGGAGGAGGGGAGGGTCTGGATATCACTCAGGACATGAAGCCTCCAAAGAGTCTTTACATTGAGGTGAGACTTTTTAAAATCATAATAATTTATTCTGTAAGTGTCTATTTCACTCTGTGAGCTGTCCTCTGTTTAGCGCTGAAGAGCTGTGATGTTAATTTAAATATAGGAAATGTAGGACTAGATCCATTTATAGCCGTTTACTCAGTTCATGTTTGTCTTCGTTAAGCCGCTTTTAAACTGACCTCATACATGCGCACTGACTGTGTCCATTTAATTTAGAGTAAAACAGTGAAAAGACTCAAACAAGACCAACAATGAAACACACTTATTTAAAAAAAGTAGAGATGTACAATCTCATTTTCGAGGGGATCCTAAAACTTGATTGACTTTCTTTACAGTGGAATCCAGCTAGCACATATCATCTGAGGTCTTTATGTCATACATCGTTTTCTTATTCAGTCATAAATAACCTGTAATACTTTATTGTTAAATGTGGGACACTTCTCTGATGACACCTGTCTGTCTTTTGTTGGGATCAAGTATTTCAATTTTTTTGTTAAATTAGAGAATATAGACATCAAATGTTCTTCTTTTGCTTTTCATTGAGCGACTGACTGAAACATATGTTTTAGTTCTTTTGTTCTTTCATTTTAAAGTTGTATTTCTTATCTCGACTCAGTGGTAACGTTGTCTGTTTCTCAGGTGAGGTGTTTAAAGGACCACGGAGAGTTTGAGATCGATGATGGAACAGTGATCCTGCTCAAGAAAAACAGTCAGGTCAGAACCAGAAACTCCTTTTTCTTGCCATTGATGAAATCAAAATACATATATCATTTATTTTATGATTATGGTTCTGTGTCAGTGCATTAGTAATGCCACACATCACAGCACTGTCGCTTTACTTATCTTAACTGTACAGCTGCAGTCAGTAAGACTAAACGCAGATGTCCATGAATATGTAGACTATGACTAAGACAAACAGTTATGATGTATAACAGAAACATTATTTCTCTATAAAGATCATTGGACACTGAATTGCATGCGTCCATGACAATGTGTGTTCTTGTTCACAGCACTTCCTGCCGCGGTGGAAATGTGAGCAGCTGATTCGTCAGGGTGTCCTGGAGCATGTTATGTCCTGAATAATCTGATCGATCTGCAAAGTGGAAAACAGTTTGTGTCTGGAAGCTACAAAGTCCTCATTCTCGTTGTCCTTTGAACACACGTGAGCAATAAAATGTTATTTGTTATGTTTCTGCTCTTCTCTGTGGCTGCGTCACTTTAAGATGTCGTGTTTTATGGATGTTTAATAAATTTGCAACCAGGAACGTTTTAGCTAGAAACGTTTTGTCAAGTCATTAATGGACTTGAACTTGTTTGGTTTTCTAGCTATTCAAAGCGCTTGAAAAATGTTCATCACGTTCACACACACTCAATGTAAAGTGTCCATCAATATTCGTTAATCCTATAGCAGCAGAAGCAATTTGGGTTTAAACGTCTTGCCCACCGATACTTCAACATGACACATGCATGTGCTAGGGATCAAACCCTGAACTTCCAGTTGAGACTAACTCTACCACAGAGCCGCCCATTTTATTTAAATAGTGAAACCTCCCTGAATGCAGCTCTTTAAAGTGACTGTTGTTGCTTATTCTCGATCACAAAATAAACTCTTTGCTTTATGAAATAAACAGCCGAGGAATTTGTTTTGAGTGATTGACAAATT
The DNA here is from genome assembly GCF_947650265.1 of Symphodus melops. Taxonomy (NCBI): domain Eukaryota; kingdom Metazoa; phylum Chordata; class Actinopteri; order Labriformes; family Labridae; genus Symphodus; species Symphodus melops. The sequence goes on from NC_136705.1 coordinate 7,448,035, forward strand.
TCCCCCCCCCTTTTTTTTTTTTAGGCAAAGCATGAATTGATCCAGAAAACCAACGTGCAGCCCTTAATACATGTCCTCTTTATGCGTCCTGACAAAAATAATCAGCATAGTTCTGTATTCTATTTTTGTTTAAATTGTAAGTCAGAAGCGTTTTGAAGGTTTCTATGAAAGTGTCAAATATTCTCCTGTTGTAAGGAATAAGCTAAGTTTATTAGCTCTGTCTCATTATCTCTGCGTTCCTCAAATAATAGTATATCCATATACACTTCACAAGACAGCACAGCTTGATAAAACATAATTTAATGTGGTATCATACACGGTCATCGGTCACTCTGTCCCACTTACAGGTGTGCGATTTGGTTGGTTGTACCTGAACAGGAAAACTCCTCAGAGGAAGAGGTCTCACTCTGAGGGAAACACTACAGTGTAGTCACCTGCAGACACTTAAAATCCACGAGCAAAAAAATAAGTCTCACTTTGACATCAAAACAACAATACAAATATATAAAAAGAACATAATACCCTCATGGTTGAAATACTTCAGAGTAGTGCTGAACACACAGAGCTCACTGTGCCTGGTCGGACTGGTTGGTCATGTTAAAGAAGCAAAAGTTCAGTTTCTGTGAAGCAGCTTCAGGTAGAACAAACAGAAACAGTCACCTACTGAATAGATGGTACAAGAAAAGCTGGTGACGGCGTGTAGTTGGCCGTGACGCTACAAATCAACATCTCTCCACTGTTTGTGCGTCCTCGTTTTGTTTTTCACCGACACACCCAATGAAGACTTGAAAAACCAACAAGTTACACCTCTTGCTCTCCATACAGACATTTCCAGCATTCAACAAAAGAATGCTCTAACATGATTGGGTGTGAGCACGTGTGAAGGATAAAACCTTTGAACATCTGCAAAATGTTTTCCTTAATCTTTATAAAAAAGTCTTGGAAGCTTAACTTGTTTTCTGTTGCTGTATTAGGCTCTCTTTAATGTCCCTTTGTCATCATTTTGTCCAATTATATGTTCAATATTTGATTCACCTTCAAACAGCGATGCTCAGTTGTGTTCATTCATAAATACATCTAAAGTACCACAAACAAAGCTTCAGACATTCAGGTCCCACTTTGAAAACATGGTCGAACATGTCGCACCATTCTCAACCGACAGAACATGCAAGATATCTCAGGACATCCTGCTCTAGTATTTGCGTTTCTTTAAATCCAGCATTTTGATTAAGCTGGGTAGACGTTTGTTGCCCTGCTTCAAGTCTTTGTGCCAAACTGGGTGAAACAAATCCGGTTTCTGTCCCTCCAAGCTGAAGCTGCTTTAGTGAAACTGACTGAGGTGTTTGGTGTTTCATTGAGCAGCTACGCGGCTACGTGGCCAGTGACGCAGGGACGATCTCTCTCAGAAGTTTGTTCAGAGCGTGGACTTTCTCCTCCAATGAGAAGTTCTTTTTCTCTGCACTTTTCTGTCGCTGCTCTGTGACCTGCAGAGCTTTCATCAGCTGAGAGTTCTCCACGTACAGATCCTTCAGCAGCACGCTCGACTTTGTGTTCTTTGCCATCTGCAGAAGAGAGGTCAACATTTTACCATAGAGTCGGAAGGGTGACCTCGCTGTATCTGGACTGTTGTGGTTTTACTGGACTGACCTGTTCTTTGAGCTGCTGCACTTTCTCCTGCAGAACCAGCCTCACCCCCTTCAGTTTAGTCTCCAGCTCCTCCATCCTCTGCTGCAGGGCCGACATCGCCTTCTCATACTGATCCTGAACGCATCAGACACGAAAACAGTTAGACGTGTGCGAGCCACCATCAAAGTGTTCACACTGACTGTCCTCCGGCTGCCTCGTCTCTCTCAACAACACTCATGTTACCTTCAGGAAGAAAGGGGCGGAGCCAGTTCATTTGATTTCATGCACCTACGCAGGCTGGGTCTAGTTTATGCAAGCTTGCTTCACAGTTTCTCTCTCTCACCAAATTTGCTTAGTTGTCTTTGTGTATGTGGTGTTGAGGTGACAAAACATTCACCATTACAATCACCTCTGATTCACAGACTGCATGTTCTTTTATTAGGAAGTTTTGCCTTTGCTTTCAATAAGAGAAATATAATTACTCTGTGTGGACACCCTCTTCTCCCAGCTCACTGAGCCAAACCCCTTTGACCTTTGTGTGTCTACCTGCTTCATGCTGAGCTGAGTGCTGCTCTGCTGGGCCTGAAGCCTCAGTGTGTCCTCCAGCTGCTGACTCCTCATCTGCTCCTCCACCAGTCGAGCTTGCAGCAGCTCCACCTGCTCTCTGCTCCCTTCTCCTGCTCGCTCCTGCAGCTCTTGCAGCTGCCGCAGGTGCTGTGCCTGTACCAGACCGAGCGCAGTGTCAGCCTGCAAAGCCTGCACACACAGGACACGTTCTTAAAACACAACACTCTTGATTTCACATCAGTGTCAGTGTGATTCTGTCAGGCGTGCTCCTGACCTGATCTTCAGCCTGCGTCTGTGCCGTCTCCAGCTCCTTCAGTTTGGTCTTCAGGTTCTGCTGCTCCAGGGTTAGTTTGTGGACCTCCAGACCCTGAACCTGTAGTTCAGACAGCTGAGAAACATCAAGCAGTGAGCTTTCGTGAACTCTAGTGATCTCGGATTATATTTAGACAGTTAAACAGTCTGGTACCTTGAGCTGGAGCTCCTGGTTCTGGACTCTCAGTTTGTGGGTCTCCTCCTGGAAACTGATGGAGGTCTGCTCATCCTGCTCCTCTAGAGCTCGTCTCAGCTCTTCTTTCTCCCTCAGGAGCTTCTTGACGCTGCTCTCCAACTCCCCAATCTAAAGTTGAAATAACAGAATCTGTGAACTTACTTCTGACGGTATACAGAGGTTTACTTTCCTCAGTCTAAACAAAACTCGTAACCAAAAGGCTGTAGGAGACAAGAACCCGACCTGCGTGATGTCAGATTTCAGATTAAGAGCACATTGTAATTACAGCACTAAGAAAACTAATATATTTTAAGAAAACTTCAAATGCATATTCTGTAGTCTTCCAGACCTTCTGGTTAGGTGCAACATTTTCTTGGCACTGACCTTGCTCTGACCGTCTTGCAGCTTCCTCTGCAGCTCAGTCACTTCCTGTGCATGGCCGAGGTTCACCTGATTCGCCGTGTGGAGCTGAGCGCGTAGAAGCTCAACCTCCGCCTCCACAGAAAGCAACGACTTCTGCAGTTTCTCCACCTGCCGGAGACAAACGTCATCGTTAAAACTGACACAGTGGGGCTCTTCTAATCATAACTTTTATTTTCATACGGTGGCTTTTTGTCGTTTCTGTTTTGACCTTGTCGTTCCGGTCGTCTGCTTCTCTCAGCAGCTTGGCTTTTTCCTCCTCCAGCCATTGCAGCTTCAATGTTGCAGTGCTGAGCTCCGCCTCCAGCTCCGACAGACGACCCAGCTAAAGAGTTTTGAAGAACATCTTAACACACAGTCTGACACTTGGTGAAACCAGCTTTTGAGCTAACATGAATACAGTAATTTTAATTCATCACACACAAAACCTGAACAACAAACTCACAACTGTCAAGTTCAGTGACTGAATTTGCTCGTTATTGTCTCGCAAATAGCTATCAGCGATCAATTGTTACAGTGACCCTGCCTCCTATTAAGCACAATATTCATTTCAACCTTAGCTAAATGTAAACTTGAGAGTTATCATGAATAAACAGACACGGGGTGGATAGACCAAAACCTTTTGTGGTAGAATTTGAATTGTTTTTTTATTTTGTTTTTTTATTTGGGCATCAAAGTAAAGTGTCTAATGAGTACTGCTAGTCCTTTTATTCCTGCAGCCAGCTGAGGAACTACTTTTTTTCCCCCTCACTCCCGCTGTGGCTTCATTGCTCAGAACTTTCAGCTGAAAACACTGATCTATCTAGTTCGTTGACCTGATGTTGGGATTATTCATGTACACATACGTAAGTTTCTTCTCAGCAAAACACATCCAGGAACTTAACGTCCCTGTCGCACAGCCTTGCTTATGTGCTGGTCTCATTAGTTTCTCAAATGACAGATTAAAGAAAAGAGGAAGGTGTTAAGCACCTTCTCCTTGCAAGAGTGGAGCTCTCTCTCCAGCAGCTGTCTCTCCTGCATCCAAGAGGTCTGCTGCTGCAGCTTTTCTCTCTCCTGCTGCACAGCAGCATCCTGCAACCGCCGCACCTGAAATCATAAGGAATGGTGTAAGCGTGAATCTTCTGGCATACAGCTGTACAGAATTAAAGAAGCAAATCAGTCGTTAGATCTACTTTCAGTTTGCTCACCGATGCTCCTTCCTCCTCCTGCTCCTTGGAGACAATTACTAAACGCTCCTGCAACATCCGAACTGACTCCTGGTCTCCACGGAGACGGGCACTCAGCTCAGCGTTGTCGTTGCTGAGCTGCAGGTTTCTGCTGCTCAGATCCAGAACCTCCTCACGGTACCTCGAGTTCTGCAGACGAACAGAGGACAAGATTGTTGTAGTCATTCCGTCAGAAACCAAAGTTAGAACAGTTCAGCAAGACTTCATTTCTTCACTTTATTTTACTCATTATAGTCAATAGTTTCAGCTGCTAACTTGTCTACTCTCACTAATGTACTTTAAAAGATGTATCATTGTTTTTTCTCTAATCAATACTGCTTTTTTGCATGTTTATCTACTCCGGCAAAGTATGTTTACATTCAGTTAAACATGACTTACAAACGTAGTTAATTTCTCACATTTTTGACTAATTGGAACGTATAAGTGAAATCCTGGTGTAAATATTACTTGTGTTGTTATTCTTAGCCGTTATACTTTGTACATTTTTAGATCTTTTCTGCTTTGTATTCCATATGATATTGTTTTGTGTGTTTGATGTCCTGCTGCTGTAACGCCTAATCTATCTATTCTTACCTCTTTGTGCAGCTTTTCCTCTTCTTGTCTGCTCCTCTCATGTTCTCTCTCCATCTCCTCCAGTTTCCCTCTGACAAAAGGAGAAGGTTTGTGTATTTCATTATCAATAGTGGATATATATTCATGACATTTACATTTACACGACAGAAAAAAAATACATTGTAATATTTTCCTAGTGCTACATGAACGTTAATTTATAATTGTAGAAATATTGTATAATTAAATAAAATATTGTTATAGAAAAAGATAGGGTCTTACTTTAGAAAACATGAATCAGAGCCTTAAGAATTTAAATATTTATAATGGTAAAAAAAGAATTGTACAAAAAGTAGTTTAAATTTACAGATCAACAATCGACAGAAGTATGAAGGGACATCCAATAAAAACGCATCAGGTTGTCCTTTTGCTTTTAGATCTTAGTTTGCTCCCCTGCAAATAAAACAAGTATCAGAATCCACTTTCTCTTTTAGCTTAGATTTGTTATTTTCTCCGTCATCGATATACAGAAAATTGTTTATGAAGATGGTTTAAGGACGTTACTAATGAGACACTTACCATCACTAGGCTGTATGAATCTATTCATTAAAATACATAAAGATGAGGAGCAGTTCTATACAATGCACGGACATATATAACTGGATATTTTATCTATATTATACTTTATAACCGTCAATCTGCCTGTCGCAGCCTCTGAGCACACGTAACCTGCCATTCACTGCACATCATGTCTTCATTGTCCTGTTGAGTTCACCCCATGATGTATAGTCTTCTGTATATATCCTCTTCTACTATTTTTCAAATTGTATTTATGTTACTATCTCATTGGGTTTTTGACTTTTTTAAATTTCTGTATTGCTGCTGCTGCATCCTGAATCTCCCCATTGGGGATCAATGAAGTAATACTGTAGTTTATCTAATCTTAGGTTTGGTTTAGTGCGGTGTTGCAGGCTGCATTACTTTTTTCAAGAAACCTACAGCAGAAGGTTCAGTTCATAGAAACACTGTCTGACAGTGAAGGAGAAACACTGACTGACAGTCTTGCGGCTTCTTTTCTTTCATTCATGCTGGTCTTTTGGCCTCATTGACACAAGTTTACAGTTTACAGCTTGCAGTTTTTGTCTTTAAGTTTTTAAATCCCCCCACGCCAGGAGCTTGTTCAATTCTGCAACAGTGCTATTCAGAGGAACCAACCTTTTCATGATCCAGTTCTCAACAGTTTATCACCAGTTGTATTTTGTGTCTTTAGAGATGATGATCATGAGTCATTGCATGTTGTAGTAAAAGGTGCTTAATCTTAGTTTCACTTCCACCTAAAGAAAAGCCTACAAGCTCACGGGCCGACTGATTAAAAACAGTTGCTCATCATGAGTGCTTTCTCACCTCTTCTTGGCCACATCGTCCTCGATGTTCTGAACTTCCTGCTGCAGGACGCTCAGTCGCTCCTGAAGAGCTCCGTTCTCTGATCGTACCTCCTCCAGCTGAGCCCTGCAGGCGTGGGACACACACATCTTAGAAACAAACTTCATCTCAAACAAATTCTTCATCAGATGACTGATGCTCTCGAATAAATACTTGTCTGCAAAATAATTAAGTCCGCATGTTTGGACCTTGAACTCATTCATTTGTGGCTGAAATTAATCAGAATTATTTGAATTTTAATTTGGATCTGTTTTTAAAACCTTGATTCATAAAGTGTTTTATTAAGCTATCTAATAGTCTGAGGTTATTTTTGATGCTGATCACAAGCAGATTTATTTCCCTCCAACTAAGAGACCCTGATCATCTCCTCGCCGTTGATTTTTGTCTTTTCTTAATAAATCAGCAGTTGAATCATTTCTGTTACTCAACTCTATTCTCCATCTGAACAAATATACAACAGAAATGAAAAATATTTCTGTATATATATATATCTTTTTTTATAACATGAACTGACACTTGCATGTCATTTTAACAGTATTATAAAGGATCTTATAATAACTGCACATTTTGGGCAGCACATTTCATGCCTTCAGTTTGGATTTCTTTTTTTTTAATTAAAATTAATCTTCATCTTGTCAATGTATTATTTGTACCACAAGAAAAACATTGAGTTTAAAAAGAAAACAAAAAGGACAGACGGGATGACATAGAAACAGTGTTATTGATGAACAGTCCGTCATGCATTTATCATTCGGTTAGCGATGAGGTGAAGTGTTAAAGCGTTGCAAACAGGGCGCTGGCTGCAGTGCACAGTGGAATAGAGACTGAGCAGCCATTCGCTCTGGAAGAGTTTCTACCTGTTGAAAATGTCAATTAGTCATTCAGCTATCGAGAGCTTAAAGCACGGCGGCAGATGGAGGTTAGTCATCATTTCGATCAGGATCTGGATCTCTGAAGTCTGTCTCATGCGCCACAAACCTGTGTGGACTCGCTGGGTCCATCACTTCCTCAAGGGCCAGGACCAGTCCTTCCAGCTCCATCAGCTGCTGTTTTAGCCTACTCTTCTCCTGTTCAAAGTCCTCCTCCGCCTCCCTCAGCTGCTTCTGGAAGTCCTGAAGGATCTGTTGCAGCTGGAGAACTTGTTGTCTGACCTGGTTCAGCTCTTCATCCTTCACTTCCAGCTGATTGGTTAGCCGCTGTATGTTGTTGTGATCCTTCTCAGAGGAGGCTTTGGCCATCTGTAAGAGTTCAGTACCATTCGCTACCTCAGCCTGGAGCTGATTCATCACTCTGGTTTTGGAGTTGAGTTGCCTCTTGAGGTCCAGAACCAGATCTGCGGTCTCGTTGAGCTGGAAGCTGAGCTCTCTGAGATGGTCTCGGAGCATGGAGATCTCCTCCTCCATCTCTACAATCTGTGTGGAGAGTTGGTCTGCAAGCCGGGTGTAGCCTACATTCTCCTGGCTCAGACGACAGACTTCTTCCCTCTCCTCATCTAGACTGGACCGAATCTGCAAGGTCCGGGTCTGCTCCAGCTTCAGAGCCTCCTGCAGGGCCTCCTCCGTACTCTTCTTCCTCTCCAGCTCCTCAGAGACGCCATCCAGCTCCAGCTGCAGGTTGTCCACAGCCATGGCCTGCTCCTTCAAGTCTTGGATCAGCCTGGCCCTGTCAGTCTTCAGCGAGTCCAGCTCAGCAGTCAGTCTTAAGAGACACTCATTTTTGTTCCTCATGGCCTCCTGTAGATTCTCAAGCTCTAACCTCAGGGCATGAACAGTCTGCTCTTTGGCTCTGAGCTGCGCCTGCTGTTGGTTGAAAGCGTTGGAGAGGCGGCTGCAATTATCAGCCACCAGCTCTCGATCCTGCTGGATGCTGTGAGACGCAGCCCTCAGGTTTCCTAGTTCCTCTTTTTGCTGGGTCACCTGAAGTGAAAGCTGCTCCTCCCTGCTCTTCACCAGCTGCAGTTCCTCTTCCAGAAAGCTCTTATCTGAGGCGAGCCGTTTGTTTACAACCTCATTGGACTCTAGATAGGTGATGCTCTCCGCCAGCTGAGTACAGGCCTCCTCCAGTCTGGCTTCCAGCTCAGCGCAACGGCCACAAGAAGCTGCAAGATCCTCCTCCAGCTGACCACAGCGCTCTCTAAACTCCTCTAAACTGGCCTCCAATTGGCTCCTCTGCAGACAGGAGCTCTGGATCTTAAGGACCTTCTCCTCATGCTGTTCTTCCATCCTTTTCTTTTCAGAGAAACACTGACTGTAGATCCTGGCCTGCTCTTCCTCTGCTCTAGCTCGACACCGCTGCCTCTCCTGCTCGGATTCTGCAAGTCTTTTTTCCCAGAATTCTTTCTGCTCCTGCAGCTGCCGGCGCTCCTGGTGGAGCTGGTGAATGAGGCAGCGTTGACTCTCTGTGTGCTGCAGCTTCATCTGAGAAAGCTGCTGCTCTGCTTCCTCCCTGCTTACAGAGGTCATTATACACGACAGATGGAGCGTGTTACACAGTGAATAGATGAAGGAAGTATCCAGAACTATTCACCCGTTTATGTTCCTCAAAAAGTAACAGCATTAATCTAAATCTTTGTATGTAATGTATTCTTATTTTAAATACCAGAAAGGTTGAGACAAATCATTTTATAAACGTAGCTCTCTTCGGTCTGTTTCCGGTTAACTTTGACTTCTGACCTCTATAAAAAGATTCTTCGTTTGCTCAGAGATACCAACAGAGCCGCAACGCCTCAGCCTTAAATAAATGTCTATTTAAGGCAGCGAGAAACACCGTGGCTGTGATACTGCCGATTTAAGGCACAATCTCTCAGAGCGGACTGTGAGGTCACCACCCACCTGACCAGCATCACTTCCTGGTCCATCTTCAGCTTCAGCTCCGCCTCCAGCTGGTCCTTTTCCGCACTCAGTCTCTGAACAAGGTTACCAATCTCTCGTGCAAAGTTCTGCTCCAGCTCAGCGCGCTCCCGATGCATTCTGGGAAAATAAGAAGGCATGAACATGGTCAAAAAGCAGATAAGAAGCTTACTCAGAAGAATGGACTTGAAAAAGCCATTACCGTACGGCAGCTTTTACAGAACCTCGTCTAAGACTGCATGAAACAGTCAAATAAAGAACAAACTTTGTTGATAGACCAGGTGACATTGTATCCAAGTATCCAAGAGAGTTATGAAGTGTTTATTATGAAGTGCTTCCAACAAGTTCCAGAACACAAAGAACAGGACAGTCTATCAAGTCTTAGCGAAAGGAAAAAAGAAAAAAAAACCTAGACAAAAGTGAGAGGGTCAAAATAAGAGATAAGTAAGATATATTTGATTATTTTTTCAAACTAAATAACAAAAGTTACAAATGTGTAGTCTACAGAATGTCTACAGAAAGCTGATGACTCTCATTTACCTGCGCTCCTGCTCGTGGCTCAACCCTCCTCCGTGTTGAATCTGAGTCTGCAGTTTGTCCAGAGCCTCCTTCAGCTGCTTCACCTGCAGCTCCGCCTGAGCTTTCTGCTCCTCCAGTTCACTGATCTCCATCTAACAGACACGTTCAAATAAACTCATGATGACACAACACATTTATCAGTTGCTGTTCACAGCCAATGTTATCTGATTGTTTTCAGTTTACATCTTTAAGTGGCAGAAGATTACGTTTAAAGTACCATCTGAACACTGACTAAATCAGCTCAGGAAGAACACAAAACAACTTGTTACAAATGTATTAAAAGAAAGAAGAGAACAGAGACAATAATAGTTTAGAAGTGTATTAATGCACCTATCAATTATTTCAGATTAATCAAAATAGGAACGAGAAATGAAACCTTGAAGGCCTGAGAGATGTCTTTACGTTCGACCTCCATGCTCTGTCTCATCACCTCCAGGCTGCGCTCGTAGTAGTTTGTCTGGATGAAGGGGAGGAAGGTTTTCATTGTCCTTCATGTCAAATCTCTTCATAAAACCTTAAACCTGTGTGATGTGTGTTACCTGAGTCTCCAGCTTGATGTGGAGCTGCTGTTGCTCCTGGTTGTGTTTTTCCTTCAGCTGCTCCAAAGCCAGTTCAGTCTGGATGCTGACAGCAGGCCCAGAGACGTTGTCCAGAGAGCCCAGAGCTGATAGAGAGAGAGAGAGAGAGCTGGATGACCAAAGTGACGGGATACCATGACATGGTGGGGGGTTTTTTTGGCAGGATAAATAGTTTATTTCAACGTTTTATAAAAGTTACACAAAAATAATAAACAAAACAAAAAATTAAGAGAAAAAGAAAGTGAACATTCGAACAAAATACATTTTTCTTTGTCTTTAAAAAATAATTTAACTGAGAACCCAAGCCTGTCTCTGTGTCATCCAAATTCCTTCTTGCTTACTCTTCACTTTGTTTTAACTCGAGATGTTCTGATTACCATTTTTTCTTTCAGAAGCCAACTCCTATAACTTGACTTGAGTACTGGCTGAAACATCTCCAAATACTTTACTTTATGTAAAAACATAAAATCTATATTATCAGAAATTTAAAAAAAAAACAAAAAAAAAAACAACAAACGAAACAATCTTTTTTTATATTTTGGTTTTAATAAAATAGCACTGAGAGACCGGCGTCTCAGCTTGTGATAATCTGCCATGCTGCCACGTCCCACACAGGCAGGTGATTAACTATAGTCAGTGTGAACAAACATGTTTGTGCAGGTTGTGATCCTCACCTGTTTTATCTGCTGGCTGCAGTTTCTTCCTGACCAGAGGAGAAGAACTGCGCTTCATATCAGACTCATCTAAAAATAAATATATAAAATGCAAATAAATAAAAAAAAAAAAAAAAAGTACTGAACACTGTAATACACATCAGGAAAAAAAATTAACACACATGCTGAGTAACAACAGAGAGGAACTTTGGTCAGGAAACTGAGAACATGACATGTTCAGATAGAAAACTAAAAACAAACTTACTGTGAGACATGATGAAACTTAAAAATATACAGAAGAAACCTGCAGACTGAGCCGTCTCCTGAAGAGTGTGTGTGTGTGTGTGTGTGTGTGTGTGTGAGTGTGTGTGTGTGTGAGAGAGAGGGAGTGTCCACCTGAACAGATCAAACCTGCTCAGCTAAATTCCTGAGAACACATCCAGTTCATCTCTTCTACTTTGCTCTGACGTTTGTTATTTTACGAGTTAACTTATAAGATCTGAAACACAAGCAACTTCATCCTTTATTTAATTACTGGTGCATAACTTTAATTAGTAATTCAGTGTCATTTTACACACTCAAAAAAAAAGTTTATATTTCCTAGTGGCAGGTCTACAATTTGCAGATTTAAAGTTTCTCTTTATTCAAAATCACAGTAAACTGAATATCTTTGGTTTTGGACAAGCCTTGGACAGATGTTTGAACCTCAGCTTAGTTTGTCACAACTCATCTCTATTCTCTGTTCAGAACAAATCTTTGAAACCTTGATCTACAAAACAAAATCAAATGGCGCCACCTTCTGTGAGAACAATGTTACTTCACAAGCACGTGGGAGTAATATTTGAACCATGCATGTTTTAGATTTCAATAAATGACGATGATCATGATGTTGAGTTTCCAAAATAAAATGAGAGCCCTTGAACGTACCACTGATATCAGATGTGTGTGTGTGTGTGTGTGTGTGTGTGTGTGTGTGTGTGTGTGTGTGTGTGTGTGTGTGTGTGTGTGTGTGTGAGAGAGAGAGAGAGAGAGAGGATGTTACCTGAGTCAGATTCAGCACTGTCTGTGTGGTGTTGTTCGCTCCAGCTCAGAGCAGAGACGTCGTCTCCAGCAGATCGTCTGGATTTCTTAACTCTCTGAGTCTTCAGCAGCTGCAACTCTGAGCTCAGCTCATCGTTTCTGTCCCGCAGCTCCTGAACACAGCATTCAACCATTTACTCTTTCAATGCACTTTTTTTTCTTCAGAATATGTTCTTCTAGTTTTTTTTCCATGCAGTTTGAATTTCATTAATTGCAAGAAAAACAACATTACTGTGTTGTCAGGGTAAAGATTTATAGATTACATTCATAAGAGTAAACATCTTGAATTTCTTCTGATGTTGCATAAAGAATATTGTCTGAAGTTAATCTCCAATAGAACAAACATCACACTCGGCAGAGTCACAGTGACAGGTATCAACAGACTGATACTTGTTTCCAGCTGTTCTCACCTTGATTTTCTGCTGAACCAACACGAGGCATTCAAGTGCACAGACAAAAACAGACATTAAAACTCCCTAATCGACCTTTTCTGGACATTATTTCACTTACTGGACAAACCTTTATTTTGTATTTAATATTTCAAATGTCTTTCTTTCAATTGTCTAAAATTAAGCAATGACTAGGTCTGAAATGAACATGGGGAGGAACTCTCCACACAGATGAGTAAATCAAACTATTGTGATATGAATGACTAATACTCAAGACAAACAGACTCTCACCCTGCACTGCAGCTCGTACTCTTTGACGATCTCGGAGAATCGTTCCTCATGACTCAGACCAGCACCTGACGGGTCCAAGCTGCCAAACTGTCAATCAAAAAAAAACACAAACGATGGCAACTGTCAAATCAATGGATCAGGAGTCAGCTTCATTATAAGCAGCAAAGAAGAAGAGGAAAGAACTGAAGTCACAGAGGAAACTTTGATCAATTATTCACCAGCTACAAGTTACCTTACACCACTCAGTGAGTGTGTGTGTGTGTGTGTGTGTGTGTGTGTGTTCATTTGCATTTTTGTGAGGACTTGTGTTTCACTGTTATAATTGGAGCAGTCCAGAAAAGCAACACTTTTTTTTGCTCGAAGAAACCTATATTATTAACAATTACACTGTGTTTACGATGTTACACTCTGACACTTTGTTACACTAAAAATTAGTCTTTGTTTGTCTTTTGGGTCAGAAAATGCAGTTTTGAGTTACAATAAGAGAGTAATTAGTGATTACAGAATTAAGTTGAGCGTTTCAATTTGTAGAGTTTGTGGCTCTTGAATGGCAAAACACCAGCACACAAACACAGGTTTGTAGATCTGTAGTTATGTATTGTGTAGGTGTTTTTACCTTTGTTAATTCAATTCAATAACTTTATTTATTTGATGGATAAGATTAGAGATATGAAAACTGATATAAAATAGAATAAAGTCGTAGTGCATTAAGACCAAATAATGCAAACAAGGAAAACAAATAAAAAGGAGGTAGGTAACCGAGTTCACAGCTTCGGTAGTCTGCATAGGATGAGGAGTGTTTATGTCCGTTTTAAATGTCATTGGAGCTGACAACTGTTCAGTTGTGTTACCTTGTCATGAAGCAGCTGGTCCAAGTCTCTCTGCAGTCTGTTCACTGAGCTTTCAGCTTCAGTCAGTTTCAGCTTCACAGCACTCAGCTCCTCCTCCAGACGACAGTTCTCCTGGATAGACAAAAAGGCATTTCAGTACTGAGTAATATTTCTCAATTCTGTTCAAAGATAATCCAGTAGGACATTCATGTTGTGTAACATTGAGGTCTTTTTTACTCATTCATTGGCTGCATTTTCAGACAAAAATATGGGTCAGTACATTAGTGGGCTTGTCTTACTTGCAGACATACACTAAGAAGCCATTACGTGTTAAGAATCAATCAATAATCAGCATTGAAGCCCTTCAGTGCAGGTGATATGAACTCACCTGTGAGGCGCTACAGAGCTCCTCCTGCAACTCGGCCTCCTGTGCTCTGAGCAGCTGTAGCTCAACCTGCAGCGTGCTGCGCTCTCGCTCCACCTGCTGCAGCAGAGCCTCGTTCTCCTGCTCCGACTGAGTGCGAAGAGCCCCAAGTCTGTCACGATACTCCTGCTCCAGGTCCCTACCAATCAAAGAGCAACATTTCATTTTCACCTTGTTTAAAGTATCTGAAGTTAGAAGTCCAGCTCTGGCAGCTTAAGTGTCGAGATATCATTAGTAAAATGTGTAAAAGGTGATCATGTCATTTCTTATTTTGATAAATTAGTGAGTAATATTGCTTCACAATTCAAAATGAAGAATTAAGTAAGACCTGATTCTGGTTTGGTTCAGTGTCTCCATGCTGGCATGTCGGTCGTCCACCTCTCTGACAAGCTGCAGGTTCCTCTGATCAGCCTGCTCCAGGTCTGTCTTCACTTTGTCCCGCTCCTTGCATGCCTGCTCTGCCACCATCCTGAACACACAAGCATATAGATACTCAGTAAAAACACGTTCATTGGTCAACAGTATCTAAGATGCTAAGTTGAGCTTTCCTCTAAATGTTACACCTGTTGCTGCAGCTACCTGAGCTGTTTAATCATTATTATCCACACATATGTGTACTCTTCACTGCAGGAGGCAGAGAACTTCAATCACTGGGGAAGAACAGTTACAGTCAGCCAAATACATGTTAAATACCCTGAGACATAAAATGTTTAATGTCACTTACTCTAGATGTCAACTTCAGCATTTCGAAATCAGTTTTGAAATAATTAAATTATTATTAATGTCATTGTGGGACAAAAGCCCTTACAAAGTGCTGTAACAGTAGTTGAAGTATTATGTCACATAGTTATGCCCAACCTGTGTTGGGCAACAACCCTAAATATGGGCGGAGGAGATCAAGAAGTTTTCACACTTCAATCATCAGATTTATGTTAATGCAACAATTAACATCACTTAGTGGTTTTATATTTACTGTGCAGCTGCGGAAAATTCAGAATTAATACAAATTGATTAATCCCTTAAGCCTTCCTTTCTGGCGTTGAGCTATAGACTTAAAATCACAACAACTTTGATTTAATCTTCTCAGAGCTTTTAAGAGTTGGCTGAGACTTCTGAGTTCTGACGCAACCAGCTGGAATCACGCTTTTTTTTGTGGTACACGTTATACTTTATTGACATTCTGCACAGGGCTGTCAGTTCAAGTCTCACAGTTTATTTAATGATGGGAAAACTATTTCTGGTTGAAAATTT
Source organism: Symphodus melops (assembly GCF_947650265.1). NCBI lineage: Eukaryota > Metazoa > Chordata > Actinopteri > Labriformes > Labridae > Symphodus > Symphodus melops. The sequence goes on from NC_136705.1 coordinate 7,463,277, forward strand.
GGTCTTGGAGCATCAGCTTACAATTGTTAGGCTGCTCTGAAGACAAAATACTTAAATCACTAACTCTCATGTTGGACTCTCTGAACACAGGTACACACCTCTCCAGCAGGGGGAGCTCTGCTGGTAGGGAATACAAAACAGGACCGGGCTGAAAGTAAGTGACAACCTTTTCCTCTCACAGAATTAATCTGCATTGATGTGCTCCTACGAGGGGTCCAAATCCAGAGCCTAAAAATATACAGTATATGTTGATTTTGATGTTTCCATGAGCTTGAAAAAGAAATACTGATGTGACAAAGTTGATGAGTTTTATAATTATTAGACCTAATATGTGCTCCTCCATGTTGACAGGGACAGCAGTTACAGCCTAAAACGTTATTACAGATAGAAATGTGCTGAAAACTGTTATGCAATACATAAATTAATAATTTAAAACAAATAAGATTCATGTTTAGAGAGAGAGAAGAATGGCATGCAGGAGAGCAGCCACAGGTTGAACCCAAACTCGAGCTGCCCGCTTGGAGGACTGCGTCACAGCGAGGTCATCTTATATAAGGTTTTTCCTTCACTGTCACACCTTTCTGCATAATTTGAAGGTTTTTCTGACATTTCTCTGAACCTTCTGTTTTAAGGGATCTTTTATGTGATTTTTCTAAGTTGGAAATGATATTCTCATGATTATCGTGACACTACATAAATGCTGGCCGAAGCTTGTGGTTTTGGAAACAGTAGGTTTGTTCTGTCCACGCAAGTTGAACACATTTCATATATTCTACATTGATTAAATAAGTCCTCAATTATCTTCTCTATTATTAACGGAAACACTTGAAACCACTGACACTGGTGACCAGCTCGGCTGTGAAGAAACACAAATTGTTGTTTTATTGTTGCTTAAACGTAATTTTAGCGCACAGAGAAACATTGATTTGCTTAATTTGACTTGCGGACTCAACCTTTAACCTCTCAGCTGCAGCTGACCCAGCAGAGTCTGACTGGTTCGTGTTGATGGTCAGTGGATCTGACAGGAAAAGACTTTGACAATGTTCATCAGAGGTCAAACATTCAATTCAATATCCTTTTCCCATGTCTTTATAAGAGTGAAAGGATTTTTTTTTTTAAAAACAGTTTCATCTAAATCTTTAGCCTAGCTTAGCATAAAGACAGAGCAGATAGAAGCTGCTCGAACAGCTGCATCAAAATATTCAGAATATAACTTAAGACTCCATATTGTATGTTGTGACCTAACAAGCCAGCTATCAATGCATCAGTCAGCTCGGTTTACTCACACTGCAGTGATCAATATACTGTAGTCAATAACATGGTGCTTATAAAGTTAGTTTGCTGCAGCCTGAGGGGATACAAACGAGTGAAAGCAGGGCACAAACAGAGCTAATTATCCCCTTAGCTTCAACCACTCTCACTACTGCATTCAAATGAACTCGTAGCAGTCGTGAGTAACTTTTAGTTTGTGCTACAACATACATTTTCCTGCTAACCTTAAGGGCTTAATGAAGTGTTTTTAATTCAGATGTGGAGAATTTCCCCATAACAGTCAATTACTTAGTCGAACACAAACATTCTCCATCAGCACATCTGGAGAAACATGATAGTCACAGGGAGGATGCTAAACTGTAATCTGCAATAAAAGCTGTCAGAAAAGAGTAAATGCTGCTGATGCAATATTACTCTCTGAGGAGAAGTGGAGGAACAGTAGGAACAACAGGAAATGGGAATAGTCAAGGAAAGTAAATCAGCCTGATGTTCAGTTTAAATGTTTTCACTAAAAACCTACTGCAGGTGTTGGATCTCGTTCTTGTAGGAGATGAGCGCCGCCTGGTGGATGCCGTTCCCGCTGACCAGCAGCTCATTGTCCAGAGCCAGAGTCAGGTCGGCCAGACTGAGACGCTCCTCCAGAGGGAAGTCTAGAGTCTGCAGGGGGGGAGACACGACTTCATTGTTAACAAGGGTAAGAAGTGATCATATTTATAAAAAAGCTTTCCAGTGTTGATCAATTATAATTCCTAATGGCTTTGTTTTTAACCTGCTGGTCTTTAAATTCAACAATGAATTTCAACCTTTTATCTAAGACTTGTTGATACACAGATTTATGAGGAGCAGAAGCAGGTTTCAGGTACCACTGACATATTTAAAGACATCTAACTACAATTAATCCAAACTGGTGAATACAAGGTAAACAAGGCAAAAACAAATTCCCTCCCAAAAAAACAGATATATCAAAATGAATGAATAATTTAATTCTTAGAAGCAGATATTAGTTCACCTGTGTTTATTAACTTTGCTGTTCCTGATCAAAAAATTTGACTCATGTAGCCTGTTCCTATTGGAAAGAGTCTGTTGGTGGCATGTACATAAAAGAACAAGGGAACCTCCCTAAATACTAGCATGTTGATAATCCCATGCTACATGTTAACAGACTAATACACTATGTTCAAGTTGCAGATTCATGTTCCTGCTAGTGATACTATAAGACTTTATTTAACTGTTTCTGTAGAACTCTACAGATCAGGATAATTACTTCAGAGTTTAAACAAATCAATTCTTATTTACAAGTTTAGGTGTGGACTACAATTGTTGAGCAATGTGCTAAAGCACAAGATGTCAACTTTGTAAACTTCATCTCCATCTGTGTGATCCAGAATCTCCTCATAAATACTAAAACACTCCTGCTTGCTCTGGACGAGTGAATGTTCTGAAACTAGGCGGTTGTGTTGAATCTCTAACAGGAAATAGAGAAACATGAGCTTCTGTTCAGCCTCCAGAAGAAACAAAAAGGAATGAGGTGGAGCTGCTCTACTTTAGGGAAACCCTGGACCTCACAGCAGAAAACCACAGGCCGATGAGCTTAGTCTGGCTGAAGCTTAAAAGACAGAGTGCAGTTCAACTGTAAATCAGGCAATTCCCAGGAGGGAGAACTTAAAAGACAAGGAAACATGCAGAGTGGAGGGTGAAGTGAGAGTGATTTAACCAAGCTTGTTTGTTTATTTTACAAAAATCTCTGAACTCTGAAATGCTCCAGAAGTGGGTCAGTATGGAACTGAATCACATAGACTGACTCTATTTTCTGTTTATCAGGAAGACTGAACTGAGTTCTCGTTTGGGAAACTTAGTCATTTTTCTTTAAAAAGAAAAAAAAAGAAAGAAAGAAAAAAAAGAAAAGAGTGAGAGAGAGAGAATTTTTAAAATGAAAGTCTAAAGATGAATCGTTGTATTTCACTTGAACTGAATCAGGACTGATGGGAATCTGTGTGAGCAGGAGAGGACCAAACCCATCTGACAGGACAAATAAAACATGAGCTCTCTGTTCCCAGACTGCATAAATGATTTAATCAGAAAATGATGAATTCCAAATTAAAAGAACATTATGCAACATAAACAGAGCAAAACGCTAAGTAATTACTCTTTCAAGGGAGAAAAGTTATACACAAGAGTCTCTGGATTCACTTTGACCAGAGCTGTTTAGTCTCATGCAGGAGCCCTGATCTTCCTGTTCTGATCAAAGATTAGTCCTGTATCCTGTAGCTCAAGAGCTCCACTGCAAAAAAAGTATTTTTTAAACAGTTTTATGAATATAAAAAGCTAAAACCTCATCACCATAATACAGCCCTGTGTCCAACCTCTCAGTCATGGTACTAATATCCCTCCCTCCTTGTCCGTACAGACCTGCAGAATGCCCCAGCTGTTCCTGATGCCCTCCTCGGTCCAGAGGGCCGTGACCCGCTCGGGGGTGCTGCATCCTGAGCCGTCATCGAGCCGGCTGAGGACTCTGTGACCGACAGTGGCCGTTAGTAGGGATGGAGTGGTGGAGCGAGCGGAGTGCTCCTCTGAGACAGCTTCAGACTGCATGGACGACAAGAAACGAGAGCGTGTCAGCCCTGTGAGGTTTAAGCATGTTCTCGTCTTTAACTAGATGGATTGAAGAGTTGCAGTGTTGTGTTGTGTTCAGCATTAGAAGCCTTCACAGACAAAGGGGCTTTAAAAACAGCAGTAATGAACAGATTTCTCAGGGTCCTAATAAACGCCTGTTGTTGGGTGTGATGTGGTAACATTTAATCTGGATTAGCCTACTTTCACTGAGACATGCAGTTCTGAGCACAAACATCCCAGAAACACCGACCCGAACATGAAGAGTCGTAGACTGTGGAGGTTCCCACTGCACAGTAGTACATTCCCATGAGGGAATAATTGTCCCCTTAACAGTTCACTATGCTCCTTTTTTATATTCTGTGATAATGTCTATAAGTCTGAGTCTAAAAAGTTATTTATAAATGAAAACAACTGTCAAAAAATGTAGTGCACTTTAGAGTACAATGTTTTTCCCGGAGATGTTGCAGAGTAAAAATAAAAACTAAAATAAAATAAAACCACTCTCGTACGTCTGCCTCTAAATTGTGCTAAGTAGAGTTAATGAACGTTCAAACGCTGCAGGCTTAGGCCGAGAGCAGAGTCAACATGTCAAACTGCAGCATGAAAGGGATTAGATGCAGATCTGAGCAACAACGTCCCAGAAACACCAACCAGGGCAGGGAGAGCTCATTCAAGAAAAAACGTTTAAATGTCACAACAGAAAGCAACACGAAGCTGCTTTTAAATGACTCTTAACATGAAGAAAAGTAAGACACTTCAGTTTTCTAGTCTGGCTAACCATTTCAAAGACTATTTTTTAATGATGCACTAAGTGGCATAAAAGCTGGTTTATGCATAATATCCAATGTAGCACTGCTGCAAGTTTTCGGTCTGGGCCTCCCATTGGTCTTGTTTCCCTAATCTTATTCAAAGCTATTTTTAAGTATACATAAGAAAAGCTGTTTTGGGGTTGCCGTGGGAGCTCAGAGAGTGGAGCGTGTAGCAGACAGAGGCCTTGATGCAAAAAAAACAAGACCCGTTTCCAAACCAGGACCTTTGCTGATGACTTTTTTCCCCCTCTTTCTTTTACATCTCTCCCTTTCTACTATTTGATTAGAGCTTAGTGTAAACTTAAGCCTATCCTGCCAGCTTCTGACTAAACCACACTACGCAACAAGCAGGCGCCACTCACTGAACGATTGGGGCAATCACAGTTGTTCATGATCTCATGATGTAGTGTTCATAGGTATGTCCTCCTGTTTCCTCTAAGGCTGCCGACATCTAACAGATTATAGTGTATGAGAAAGTTTCATACATTTCTTTGTTAATTTCACAACGTTTGAGTCCAATATGATGTCCCACCTGGGTGTAGCAGGAGGTCCTCGTGTAGGCGACACTCTTGTCTGTCCCTCACCCATGTTAACAAACCACAGCCTGAGATCAGAGCTGACGTGCAGTGCATGATGGCCTCTAGCTGTCTGTCTGAACAGCTACCTGTTCTCCTGCAGCACCCGACTCACTCCCTCCTGCCTGAATGGACTGATGGCTAGCAGCTGCAGCAAAGCCCTCTGATTGAAGCTCTGATGATGCATTCAGGAGCTCCACATAAACTCAGAGCATCTGAGAAAAAAAGTCCTTTTATAGTTTGTTATCATCCAACATTAATCTTTTAACCCGAGTTTGATTTAATTTGATGAGATTTCTAGAAGTGATTAGAAATGTCTACAAACCTATCCCTACAAGAATTTTCATGTCAGCATTTAAACACTTTAAATGCATTTCATCATAAGTGGGTTGATGGAAGCATTTTGACATTAGTCATTTAATATTCATATTTGACCATTTTGTTTTAAATCTGAATTTAAGCAGAGGTTCCAATGTCGTGTAAAAAGTGGCATTTAAATATGAAACTTTTGACATCAGAATTGTAACACTGGCCTTTGTAGCTGAGCATCTCAATTTCAAACCTTTGCCCTTAGTAGAAAGAAGAAGCTGAAGGGACAAAGAGAATACGGGGA